>NC_133897.1:88590114-89262118 GCF_964199755.1 Larus michahellis
AGGTAAGTACTCCCGCCCTTGACCGTCTTTGATGGCACTTCACTTGACTGACTCCATTAGGCCAATGTTTTTCCTAGACTGGGGAGCTCAAACCAAACAATACAGCAGGTGTGGCTTCACAGGTACCAAATGAGGACAAAGTACTACTTCCCTCAGTTTGTTGGTGTCATGGTTTCAGCTGGGACAGGGTTAACTTTCTTGCTAGTGTAGTGCTATGTTTTGGATTTGGGATGAGAGTGGTGTTGATAATGCACTGATGGTTTTGGTTGTTGCTAAGCAGTCAAGGCCTTTATTGCTTCTCACACCGCCCTGCCAGTGGGGTGCACAAAATGTTGGGAGGAGACACAGCCAGGACAGCTGACCTCAACTGAAAGGGGTATTCCTTGCCATATGACATCATCGTCAGTATATAAAGCTGGGGGAAGAAGAAGGAAGCGGGGGGATGTTCGGAGTAATGGCATTTGTCTTCCCAAATAACCATTACACGTGATGGAGCCCTACTTTCCTGGGGATGACTGAACACCTGCCTGCCCATGGGAAGCAGTGAATTAATTCCTTGTTTAGCTTTGCTTGTATACATGGCTTTGGCTTTACTTATTAAACTGTCTTTATCTCAACCCATGAGTTTTCTCACTTTTACTCACATCCCACTGGGTGGGGACTGAATGAGAAGCTCCATGGTCCTAGCTGCTGGCTGGGGTTAAACCAAGACCACACTTTTGCTAATGCAGCCCAAGATTCTGTTGGGTTTCTTTAGTGCAAGGGCACATCACTGCATGTTGTTCAACTTGGTGTCTACTAGTTCCCCTCCAGTGTTTTTCTGCAAAGCTGCTTTTTAGTCAGTTGGCGTCTAGCCTGTACTGTTGCACAGGGTTATTCTTTCCCAGGTGCAGGACTCAGCATTTGTCTTTGCTAAATGTTGTGAGGTCCTGCTTAGGCCATTTTCCCTGCCCTCAAGCATATCAATCACTAGACTTAGGTTGCTATTCCCCACAAACTTGCTGCGAACACACTCTATACCAAGGTTATTAACTCGGATATTAAACAGCGTTGGCCCCACTATCAGTCCCCGAGGGATACCACTGGTAACTGGCTGCTTGCTGAATTTTGTGCAGTTGATCACTTGCTGATTCATATCATAACCAACAATCTCACTTCTGAAATGCATTTTATAATGTGAAAAAGAATTAAAAAAAAATAATAATTCATTAAAAACCTTCTCTATGAAAACACCTCCTGGTGTCTATGCTAACAGAGGCTTGTTTCCTTGAATTACAAGTCCACATGGCACAAGGTCAGGACTTTGTGTTGCTGAAAGTTAACCAGGAAACACCACATAGTCTCAGTGATGCTGCAAGCTCAGGGAATGTTTTACACGGAGAGTTGCTTAGGCTTGTTTTGTCAGAAGTGCAAGCTCTAGGATAGTCTGTCAAGATTATCACAGAAAGATGGACAGCCTCACAGTCATCCTGCAAAATCAGTGCAGTGGAGTACATATGACAGGGATCCTGACCGTCCAGACCCACAAGTGAAGCTTGCTTTTCTCCACAAGCAGGATGCTGCACACGCAGAATTTATGCTCTCAGTTCCAAAAAAACCTAATCCCACTCAGTTCCATTTGCCATTGAATGTTGCTTGGGAGACCTGTATTTGGTATCAAGTATGAGAGGTTCTTACTGAGAAGAAATGCATTTAATAATACTTAAATATTTAATCTTCAAAAATTGACAGACCATGCCTGCAGGGGGTAGGGGGAGCTTATGAATTACCCGGTTAGAATGCAAAGCCATTCCACTTCAGCATTAAATTAAATTTTCCAATCCAGCCCCTCATATACTGCTTGAGAGCTTCTTGATGGGGTGACTGCCTATTAACTGATCATTACCTGTAGTGGATGTTTCTATAGAAATACACTTCTACCATGTACAAACAAGATTAGTTTGAGAACCTGTGCTATTAGCAAACACTGCTTCAAACTGCAAAGAAAGACTTCAGAGACCTGCGCCTCCAGCAGCAGGGGCACATGAAAGGTATTTGTCTTAGTGGTTCTGCAGGAAGGAAGCCGCAAGGAAGACAGCCTTCCCTCAGGAGTCCTAGTTACCTTTGAGCAATCAGCAACCACTCTTTTGATCTGTGAAATGGGTACGGGCATCCCTGCAGCCCATGGTAGCCCTGAAACAGGTCATGGCTAAGCTTTACTGTGCAGTGCTGTACCTCATGGACACCACAGATCATGGTAGCTTGGTTTTGTTGTAGCTGCACGTCTGCAGCCTTGCTGAAAAACCACTGAATAACCAACATGCACAACATGCCTCTGCTGAGGCATCTAGCGGTGTCTGTTTTCCTGCAAGGTGATCTTTCTGCCCAGGATACTGTGTAGTCACAGCAAACCACTTAGTCAACAGAATAATTTTCTACTTCACAATAGGATAAAAACATGTCTCTTCAAAGAAGTTTTCCTGAAAACTGGGATTTGCCTTACTCAAGGAGAGATCAGATTTGGGTGCATGCCTCCCGCATCTCATACAAACACCCAGAGGAACTGAACTTCTGGCCATTTCAAAAACACATGGTACCTCTGCTTCCCCAGATACATGTATTCCTATTAAAAAGTTTTGATTCCAACAAGTCAGCATTTTCCAAAGAAAAAAATTCTCTTATCAGCCACATTCTCAGTGTCAATAGACAGAATAGTGCCTTTGACATCCATCTCTGAAAAATATTAGGCTACTTAAGTGCTTTATCTTCCCTTATTAAATTTCAAATGATTAAAGGGAATGGAAAAACAAGACCCTGGTCCAGCAACACACAGACACGCTCTCTCCGCATTGAGATGCTTGGCTTTATCTGTGGCCATGCCTTTGAGTTAAGCCCTAGGATCAAGTACCATAACTTTGCATCCAAATCTTGTATTGTTAAGCCCATCCAGAAGGTGAGAGGCATTTCAGTATGAACCATCTGCTCTCTCCCATCTCCAGTTCCACAGCATATTACTGACAAGTCTTACTAATGGATTGTGATAGCATAGGCAATTAAACATATACAATGTGTGTGCATGTGGTTCTTATTTTAAATACACATACATGTATGTATGCACACAGTTTAAAAAAAAAATCCTTGAAAAACAGGAAGAGGGGAAAGTAAAATACACAATATTTTTCAAGGGCATGGACTCAAGCAGTATGACACTGGATTATACAGAAGCCTTTGAATTCATTAGCGCTGTCAGTCTGTACCATGACAGAAACGAAGAGGCCAATGGAAACACTATTTGCAAGCAGCTTAATTCACTGTCTCCTATAAACAGATGATCTGCAGCAACCACCTGACTTCCATGAAAGAACTGATTGACAGAGAAATTTTCTTGCACAGAACTTAGGGGAAAAAAAACAAAACCAAACCATGTTAAAAATAAAAAAGCCCCACACCCTTGCAGCACTATAGAAAGACCTGGGCCGAGCATAAACACCAGCCCAAACTTCCCAGAGAACTCAAGTTTTAAGCACACTGGAGACCTTCAGACTTAGGAGCAGATGCATTACGCACTTTGTGAAATCTGAGAGAAGGCTGAACAAACCCTGCAGACCTCACCAACAGCGCTCAAAATGTTGGGAAAGGAGTTAAACATGAAAGGATCAGTTTTTGATCTAGCCCTACTTTCTCTTCTCAATGGTGGCTACCTTAAATGCAAACATTCCCACACTGACCTAACTCTACATTACGCTCATATCCTTCACCACAAAAGAATTTTATTTCTTCATTTATTTCCATTCTACCTGCTGGTAGCTGCCACTTAAAATATACTACGTCTATAAACTCATTTACCGTACACCTAACAGAAATTAGCAAGCTTTTTGTACAGCTCGGAAAGAGATATGCTATATTTCTGCACTCACAGGAAAATACAAGATCTGTAATAAGTCTCCCAACTGCTTCTGTGGCCTTAACCGTCACTTTTATGATCTGGGAGATTTAGCTACCAGAATTATATAGTGAGTTATGTTAACAGCATAACTTGCTGCTACTCAACAGAACCACCCTTTTCTTCCCTCTCTCACATACCAGATTTCTAATTAAAGATAGATTAATCCACCTCCTGCTTTGCTTAAAATACTCATTTAAGATGCAACAGTCACATGAACATTGTTAACTGACTTAATAAATATGCCAGTATCTCCTTCCCTCATCTACTAGGATTCTAAATGCCTCCTGCAAGCAAGCAACACCTGCTGTAACTCCCCATGACTTCCATAGTAATTCACAGCATCAGGCATCTCACAGGCTCGAGCCTTTTAAAGAGCTTAACAAGTTTGCATATATAATGGAATTAGTGAGGAATGCTGTTTCCATGGAGCAAACAAAGTTATTCTTCATCTGAAAACTGCTCAGTGCTGCTAATTAATGTTTTCTTGCCTCTAAGGGTCATCTCGCTTCCATTTCTATTCACTCGCACAATGCGATAAGTGGCTGTGGTGGTACTGAGTGCCAAGGAAGACAAGGTGTTGTCTCCAGCCATGAGAGGTGGGGAAAAGACCTTGTGAGGGTGTAGGAATGGAAAGGGCACATCCAGCACCACTAGCAGAAAGATGTTCTTTCATTTTTCTTTCATTCAATCTTTCAAATTACACACAGCTTTCCTACAGAAGTGTACGCACTGGTGCAAACTATAGCCACATAAAATACATACTTGTATTGCAATCTAAGATCTAATAGTCATGAAATAAAGTAGATGACTAAACTACATGCATATTTAGAGGTGACTCCATCTCAGGGAATGCAGCACTGGAACAGAGCACCACACACGCACAATTAAGAGATGTGGCAGGCTAGGGGTCAGGGTGTTTTGGTTTTATTTTGGTTTGGGTAGTTGGGCTGTTGGTTTTTTTTAGAAACGATTGACAGAAGTTGCAGAAGACAAGTGGGATCGGGTAACAGACTTTGGGGAAGATTAGAGGGAAAGAACAATAGCTCAGGGAGAACAGAAGAACCATTTTGTCTGATGCTCTGCCAAGCTTGTGTTAAATAACAAAACAGTGTCCTAAAAGAATTTGTTAATATGGCAACAACTCTCTCCTGGACTGATGAAAGATAAGGCTATGTAAAGCATTGCTAATCTGTCTGAGAACCAGTTTCTGCTACCCAAGTTAGAGCTATAGGTCTTGGCTGTTGGAAGCCTGCTCATTTGTCAGGATATCCCTTTCCAGTGTCCTTGACATGCTGTAAGTTCAGCTGAGCAATTTTAACATCTTTTCAGAGGACCAACTCTCTAAAGTCACAAGTTATGATCTGCAGCAGCCTCCTGAACAAAAGAAAAACAGACTAGCTAACTAGAGAAATCAAGATATATCTTCTTAAGATCACACACTTTTTCAGAAGAGCTCCTAACTGATCGCACTTAAATAAATCAAGCAATTAAAAACACTCCTTTACTGAAAGTTGTCTTTGTCCTGTAAGCTATCCGTCCATACCTACTACCCTCCTGATTCAGGTACTTATATTATTTTATGGCACCTCTGCTTAGTGCAGCAGCTAAACACATGCTCTGGTTTAGAGAACTTACCCTCTTATTTTAGCCAAGACACGATGAAGTGAGATAGGGAAGAATGACTGGGAAAGTGACAATGAAGCTACATGGTTATGAAATGGTGTAAGGTGCTTCAACAGACACACGGGAAGACTGTCAAAGAATCTGTAGAAGGATGCTGCTTTACGCAACATATTGTGAGACTCTAGATTGAAAACATGAACCTAGACACTTAGGGTATGCCACGGATGAGAAACGGGCAATTTACATTACTTTGCTGGATTAAGATGATTTGACTTTATGGATCAAAACAAAGGCAAAATCTCAGCTTGAGCACAGCTATGCAATTAATTCAGTGCCATGCAAAGCTGCACCCCAAGTTTCCATGAACTGTCAAGGAAATGAATTAAATACAACTTTAAAGCAGTGCCTGGGGAAGGATGTTTACTTGCAACTGCTTTCTGTGATCTTCAACGTATAGTTATGAAAATCAGATTGTTTTGCCCCCCTCCTACAATTCAGGTTTCTGATTACGTTTGTCTTCCCCTGTCTTCTAGACTAGAATTTTTAATGCAAAAAGTCATGAAAAAAGAATCCTGCAACTACAAAATGTTACATGCTCAAAGGAACAACTCCTTCCTCTCCTATGAGCATCCCAGGACAGCTTGTACTTCTCTCAATCACCAGTATACATATGCAGCTCAAATCAAGCCTGTGAAAGACTTGGCAGCATTTATCTTCACAGGCTTGCCACTCCCAGAATTTTGTTGCTTTCGGACCTGTATTACAACACAAAAGAAGCAGCCAGAAATGCCTCGTTTTGTTTGACTTAAAGGTCACAAAGATGTGTAAACGCACAAGCCTGTATGGTTAAGGCAGAAACTGAACTAGTCACCTAATTTCTCAGAGCTTGACTGAGGCCCAGATCCCGTAAAAACGCTTTGGAGAAATGGAGATTTTCTGTTGCTACGCCAAATTTCAGGTTAGGATTGGAGACCAGACTGATGTTTGTATTCATTCCCCTGTATGCAGTTCCTTTCAAGCGAAAGGAGAGACAAAACCACCCAGTACTACCACATTTAAGAAAGTTCATTAGAATTTGGGTCTTTGGTGTTTGCAGCTTACAAAACAAAACCATAGACTGAAAAAGCTTCTTTTTTTTTTTTTATAAACAGATTTTATTTTATACCATCTAAGGACAAAGATAATTATAGGATTTCAGTTCTAACACTTGCAAACTTGCAGTGCTGTTGCGTGACCTTCAAGGATCCAACAACCTTAGAAATAAAAAAAAGAAAATAAGATTGTGGTCAGCATTTTACAGAACCACTGCTATCACAGGTCACTAATGGCTCTTAAAACCTTCCAAAGAGCAGAGATGCTGGGAAAACATTTAAAAATAACAAACCTGGACCCAAAATAAAAACAACAGCACTCGATTAAGACTAAAACAATGCAGAGATTTCAATGTCTGTTATCTGCACACAAAAGGCCAGGGAATTATAAACTGAGGTGGGAAGGGAGCATGACAGGATGAAAAGAAGCATGAACCAAAGAGTTCCTATCCTAAACTGTTCCTCTATGAAAAGAGAGAAAGTGCTTTAAGGACGAAGTGTGTGTTTGTGAATTCTGGCTACAACTACTGCTGTGTGCTGCAGCATACAGACACTTGGGGATCTGCCATCACAAATAAAATGAGTAGTTTGCCAACAACATACCAGACATTAGTGGTCTCTAACATAACTACAGGTTTTGCTCATGACAGTGTTGCCAAATGACAGCAGGGTTTTTGTTCAACTGCTTACTCTTCTTTCTCACTATGGAACAACTGCCTGCCTAGCTATTGAAAACTATATACTGATAAATATGTTTGTTATACACATACAGAAAAACCACAAGGTTTCAGTCATTAGCATTCAGCTCCAGGGCCTTTAATCACACAATCATTTATCAAAACAGTAACTGTGTGAATAGTAGAAAGAAAATTCTATGGTTTCTCACAAGATAATGCTAACTAACCCAAAACTGGAGATTTCCACAGCAATGCTGAAAGCATGTTAAAAAGGAAGTTTCAAGTCTAGCAGCTCTTCAAGTTCATTGGCTTGCTTTGATTATCGTTTTACAAGCCATGAGCTCTCAGTTTAAGTATGGTCTTTTTGTTTCTGTGTGGTCAACCTGTACAGGATCGGTTAAAAATACTCAAAGGCAATGAAAAGTAAAAATGGCTGGAGTTACTGTTAGCTTAAGGAGAACAAAATACCACCCTGTACCTGTCCATGACTATACCAAAGTTCAAGTGAAAGGAGATGAAGTTTTCCATTAAGGCACAGACAGCAGAAAGGCAGGTGCCTTCTTTAGTCAGCTAAACCATGTTAAAACCCTGTTAAAACCCTACCAGCATAAGAGCACAATATGGACAAATTGTCTTTTAGTTTAGAACATCAGCATCCACGTGCAGTCTGTTCAGTTGTAAATGGTCTCCTGAAAACCACTATGAAAGGAAACTAAAGGCCAGTTCAGCACCACTGCAGACAAGGTTCATTAGTCCACATCCAAACTGAAAGAACTAGGCAGGACAAAATCAGTTCTAGCAGAAGCGGAAGCAAAATCTTTGCTGTAAAGCAGCATAAGGTAATTCAAGCAACTCTTCTTTCCAATTACATTGTTCAGACTAGTCAGTTGTCAATAAACAAACAAACCAAACCAAAAAAACCCAACACCAAAACCCCTCCCATGAAACTCAGTTGTAGGAGATATTATTTCTGAATTATTAGAAAGTCTTTGCTTGTGTTATAACAACTTTTTTCTTTTCCCCAAACAAGAATGCAAGTGCCTGTCACATCTGTGTTTCAATAGGTGAGCTAACTTTGGTACGCTTGACAGGAAACATAACAGTGGCTGGAACAGTAAAGGATCAGAAATTGAAAGGTAAAAGAAAAAACTTTGAGAACTTGAAAACAAATAGCAGGAAAGGAGTGACTGTTATTTGACAGTCACTTCACTGCTTTAAGACTGAGAAGGTTGGGGTTTTTTGACTGTATGTCCTGTGGACCATTCTCTTCTCTCTGTGCATCTCTTCCAGACATCTAGAGATCTCACTAAGATGGCAGTGCTCATCTGCATTGGAGTTGTATTCACGTGTACCTCTGACAGCCCTGTCAAGCCTCACACAATCACTTCTCATTCTTTCACCAAAACAGTGGCCACTTATGTACTGCTGCCGAGGGACCTGCTGTTATGTGCATTCCTTTTCCTACCAACCAACTCAGGAGGATGTGCACATACTGCATGACCAGCCTCATGTTCCCGCTGCAGAGTCCAGTCCACCCCAAAGATATTTGAGGACCAGATTAAAAATTCACATTTGAAAACTTCAAAGACTACTGCAAAAAATATAGAAACGATAATCCATTAAGTTAAAACAACCAGCTCAATCTCCTAGCCGTGTTAATAATCAGCATGCTCAACGAAGCAAATAAAAAATCTGCTTAAGCAGCAGTGAGACAAGGCCCAAACCTCTTTACATTTTCCTTCATGAAATATATTTCTATGCAAAACCACAACCGTTTTTCAAAACCCAACAGGCAATGTTAGTGCAGTGCTTGCTGCAATGATACAGCTCTAATGCCAGTCAAAAGCATTTGCTTCCATACATCACACCAGTGGGAGTTGGATGCCATATCAAATTAAGCGCATCACCTAAATTGACGTGATGTTTGATTGATGACAGCAGTGGGCAAGGAACTGCAGAAACATGGGAAGATCATCAGTCCTGCCTGAAACAATCCTATAGTCTAAACTAAGTCCTGACAACTTAATTTAGAAAAATATGGATAATTTAATCCTGATTTTTCAACATGCTGTATTAACTATTCCACTTTGTACAGTCAAGCTATATCATACAAAGTAAAAGGAACAAGTGAAACAAGTAATTGAATTAATAATTGCGACATACTACTTGCATTTAATTAAATTCCAAAGTAAAATTGATAGCATTATCTAAACTCTTTTCTTGCTAAACCTGATGCATCCTTTGGCCATTTCTTCTCCAGATAGCCCATCGTACTTTTGTTTTTACTCCTGTAAAAGCATTAGGGTCACAGCCCAATTATTCAATCCACTATGCTGAGGTATACCACATTTCAATCAAAATACTTTCTCTCAGTAACCTGTTTGCGATAAAGGAAAGTTAGTTCAGTTCTTACCTTTCCTTCTTTCGAAAGCAAGTGGAACACTACCCATCAGGCACCAAAAGTAACATTTCCACCACTTCAGTTTGAAGAAAGTTTCATAACTCCACGCATAAGGAACAACTTGAATTCTCTACATTGCCACCATTTTTTTAAAATGCCACTTTTAACAGCCTTTCTTAACAGTCAAGAATCACTGAGTTAGGTACATTCTGCACCATGCCATATTACATCTGCTTCTTCAAAAGCATTTGATACTCTCCCACACAACACCTTTGTCTCTAAAGTGGAAAGACATGGATTTGACGGGTGGACTACTCAGTGGATAAGGAACTGGCT
Source organism: Larus michahellis (assembly GCF_964199755.1). Lineage (NCBI taxonomy): Eukaryota > Metazoa > Chordata > Aves > Charadriiformes > Laridae > Larus > Larus michahellis. The sequence goes on from NC_133897.1 coordinate 88,600,168, forward strand.
GGATGGTTGCACTCAAACAGTTGCAGTCAATGCCTTGATGTCCAGGTGGAGACCAGTGATGAGTGGTGTCCCTCGGGGGTCCATATTGGGACCAGTATTACTTAACATCTTTATCGGGGACATGGACAGTGGGATTGAGTGCACCCTCAGCAAGTTTGTGAATGAGGCCAAGCTGAGTGGTGTGGTTGATACTCTAGAGGGACCTTGACAGGCTAGACAGGTGGCCCTCTGCAAACCTCATGAAGTTCAACAAGGCTAAGCGCAAGGTCCTGCACATGGGCCAGGGCAATCCCAAACATAGATACAGGCTGCGCGATGAGTGGATTGAGAGCAGCCATGCAGAGAAGGACTTGGGAGTATCGGTGGATGAAAAACTAAATATGAGCCAGCAATGTGTGCTTGCAGCCCAGAAAGCCAGTCACATCCTGGGCTGCATCAAAAGAAGTGTGGCCAGCAGGTTGATGGAGGTGAATCTCCCCCTCTACTACGCACTCACAAGACCTCACCTGGAGTACTGTGCTCTGCTCTGGCGCCTCCAGCATAAGAAAGACATGGACTTGCCTGAGCGAGTCCAGAGACAGACACTGAGATGATCAGGCAGCTGGAGCACCCCTCCTATGAAGAAGACAGGCTGAGAGAGTTGGGTTTGTTCAGCCTGGAGAAGAGAAGGCTCCAGGGAGACCTTAAAGCTACTTAAAGGGTGCCTACAGGAAAGATGAAGGGGGACTCTTTATCAGGGAGTACAGTGACAGGATGAGGGGTAATGGTTTTAACTGAAAGGGGGTAGATTTAGATTAGATATTACGGAGAAAGTCTTTAAGGGTGGTGAGACGCTGGAACAGGTTGCTCAGAGAAGCTGCGGATGTCACATCCCTGGAAATGTTCAAGGCCAGATTGGAAGAGGCTTTGAGCAACCTGGTCTAGTGGAAGGTGTCCCTGCCCACTGCAGGGGGTTTGGAACGAGATGATCTTTAAGGTCCCTTCCAACCCAAACTGTTCTGTGATTCTTTGGCCAATACATCATGTGCCCAGTTTGTGCTGCTGTCCCTTTGCCAGTCTGATATGTTCAATGGCTGTCAAAACTGCAAGAAAAAAAAGGAAGATATAATTTCTCACTGGGAGGAGGCGAACAAGCAGACATTCCAGAGTTTTGCTGTCCATATGCAGCACTTCTTGTCTCCGTTTCAAACGGGAATTTGACACTGCTGAAAGTTTGCTCAGTCTCATCCCACAGTAACAGAGCAGGACAAAGGGAAGGCCATTCTGTTGTCTCCTTTGGTCCATAGGGGAACTGCCAGAAATTCTGTCCGTAAACAGACTCTGCCTCTCCTGAAGAGTCCACAGGTCCAATGGCACAGACCAGTCATTCTACACGTAAGGGTGGAAGTGAGGCCAGAACTCACTATTCATCTGCACAAACCTCTCCAGCCGTCCAATGAAGCAACAGAGCCATATGAAGATATCAGACAACTTGACCTCCTGCTTATGAAGGGAAGTAAACCAATACCTCATGATTTCTACTTCCAGAAAACAGCACCAACAGGTATCCATCATCACTTGGTTTATCACATCCCAAGAAAGACAGACCAGGACTCCCTGAGAACCCGGGCAGCACGTTGCAGTAAGCCAACCACAGTACCCTCCGTTTGTCTGTAGAGTGCTTGTTGCTCTCCAGCCAGGCTGGAGATGACATCTCAGCAAGCTGAGAAGCAACCTTGGTTCTTTCCAGAAGAAGAACCCTACTCTTCCGTCTGATACACTCTCTATTTCAGAAGACCTTTCCTTTTCTCATTTGACTGTCTCAAGGGTAAATTTGTGAGTCTCTAGCTCAAATTCCTTTTACAGATGGTTTTCAGACTACTTCCTAGAATGGGTCCAACTTTTCTGTTTACAAGTTTACAGTGTTTGTATTTCAGCATAAACTTTCTTCCTGTCTTGGCTACTTAGTTTCCTTCTTCTGGAGCGTGCCACCAATTACCTAAAAAAACCCCAGCTCTACTGCATTTGGCAGCAATATTCAGGTAAACCAGTGTATAAGAGATTAGAGAGTCCAAAACTACTCTTCTCCAAAACCTAGGAAGAGCTTCATTACCTAAACTGACATGGGGGGAAAGAGAGAAAAAGGAAGTTGCGGGAATTGGAACACTGGAAAAATTGTTCTTACAGATTTCACATTAAAAAAAGCTAACCAAATTTTAGTGCAGCAGGTATTTCAAGTAATATTACTCTATTTCAAGGCATAGCGTTGATCGGCTGCAGCTCCTATAAAACAGGGCTGCCAAAAGGTAGTCTGTAGGTACTGTTTAAATAACCAGAGACTTTCTGCCTTTGCACTGGCAGGAACTGTTTGTGATAATTAAACAAAGTGTGTTGGTAAAACTTTATTACATTGAATAGGCAAAGTTATTGATGGTCTTAATAAAGTACTTCTAATGAAGTATTATCACCACCATCATTACGTATAATGGACCATATCCCTTTTCCAGATTTTCCTCTAGAAATTCACATTTCTTCATTACTGCACCGTTATAACATTGACTCCATTTAAGTAGCATTTCTGAACCTTGTGGATATAATAGCATCAAAATGAATATTGTCTATTTTTCTGTTAGAGAAATAACAAGGGAAAAAACCTAACATGTTTCTAGCTTACTTGGCAATGCAAGATCATTTGCAATATTCAGTGTGTTTGATAGCATTTGAAAGAAAAACGAAAGAAAAACAGTCACCCTTATTTCCTAAACCTATCAAGCAATATTTTCTATCTGATAATTAAATATTCCTCATTTTTCTTACTCTAGAAGTAGTGAAGTTCTCTTCCACTAAGAAATCACTGATGCCTGCAGACTCCCCATAAAGTTGCTATTACTCCCCATGAAGTTGTATTTTTCCTATTCTTTCTATATTGTACATCTCTAGGAACAAGTCACCTCTTACCATGTTAGCACGAGCCATTCAATAAAATTTAGTTTGTGCCAGAAGGCAGACTGCTAATAGCTGTTAAATAGAGGCACTTCTGAAGATCATATTACCTGTCGGGCAGTTGATTAAAGCCACAAGTGATCTCATCTAGAAAGGGATGTGTCTACATGCAAACATACAAGTGTTTGTACAAGAAGTTATAGAATAATTATTTCATTATTTATATCTTTGTTTTATATGTGTTTGTGTATCTATCTATCAATATATATATATATTAACAGTAACATAGATTAACATCTTGCTAATACAACCACTGCATCAACACCAGACCGCTACTGACAGCGGAATAAGTAAGAGTCCAAACTGGCAATGGCCAGTTGTAGGAGGCCAGATGTAGGAAGGTAGTTTGTGTATTTCCATCCTCCAACATGTGGATGAATAGTGAAGCCGCAATTTTACCACCTGGAGGTGACCCTAGAAGTTACCATATCACAAATTACACCTCTCCACATGTAGCACTACTCAAGCCTGCCACATAGCCCCTTTGAACTGAGATGGGGGTGAGGGAGAGTATGATAAGTCTGTTATTAAATAAAAAAAAAAAATAAAATAAAATGGGGTCCCGTATGCTGACCCGTAAAAGTTAGATTTTTCATTTGAGGTAATTTCTTCCATCATTACATTTCAGGTATGGATATTCCTAGAAGAGGCTTCATATCCTAGTTTACTTCAGCAGAATCTGCCTTCCATAAAGGACTAATGTGTACTATTTATTCTACTTTGGCAAGTCCTTAAGTATTTTCTTATTGATCTATGCTGCTCCTAACAAGGGTCTAAAACCCCCTCAATCAGACAGGGGAATGCACATACACAAAGGCATGGTTGCTCCTCCACTAGGATTTAATGATTCTAAAAACTGAACTGTAACAGAGCGTGAAAACCCTTCAGTTTCCAGTGCTAGAATACTCATACCAACAGCTGACAGTCAGGGATCTACCCTACCTGATTTTGCAGTTGTGTTATTAAGTATCTTCTCCAGCCATCAGTAAACCAAGATGAAACAAAAATGCAAACTGGAGAAGCCATTTCCAGCAGATAAACTCCTTGCTAGCTCCCTCCCGCCTGTTGCTAAGCCAGCCTTCTATCTAGAGGAAAGACCTTTGTGATTTTTTTCCTGCTATATTATTAGGCTGGAAACAATAGCCTTTTTGTTCTATGGCAAGAATACAGGAGCCGAAGCTCTGCGCACAATTGTGTGATCATTGCGCGGCCCTGTGTCCCAACCTTCCGAAACACAGCAGGCACAAAGCTATCCAGCTGACTAGCGAGAAGATAAAGGACAGTCCAAGGGAAACAATGAACAAAATTGTCACTTCCAACAATGCAGAAGGCCACTTCAGTATTCCCACAATCTCTTGCCAATTTTTCTTTCCTTGTGCGTTTTCCTCCATCAAATAACTGCTGTCACTTTTGACTGCTTAAATGATTAATTATTCTGACCATAAATATTCTTAGGAGAAACAAGAATACTGACCAAAAGCTGGAAAATTTATTTGTAATAATAATCTTAACTTTATGTCCTTGAACATAAAGGAGAGTCTGAGACACTGAGCAGTTTAGTCCCTAAACTCCAAAACCTGGGTCCTGCCCTGCTCAGCGTCTCCGAGGTAGGTCCAGCCTAAAAGGGCCAAGCTCCAGATCACGTAGTCCCTGTAGAGGACACCCGCATAACAAAATACTCTGCAAGCCAGGGCAGAAGTATCACTCCAGAAATGGAAAGACTTTTCTAGAAGTGGTTTTGGCTGGTTGCAGTATAACTAGAGCCTTCTGGGTGTGCAGCAGCAGTAGTCACTGTGCAGATTTTCAGCTGGTGTACAGCTGTGCCTGTTCTCTGTAGCATCAAAGGATTTCAGCTGTTTCACTCAGCCCTACTAGCAGATATAACAATAACATGCTGCGCTTGTGTTTTGTGTTTTCACTGGGTCAGAATCCCACAAGCAGGTAGGAAATTTTTGTAGTGTTCATTCATAAGAGCAAATTGTCCCACTTTGAGAAGGAAAAAAAAAAAGGAAGGGAGAACTAGGTGATGCCCACCTTAGAAAACTTTTTGCTACTGCCACTATGCTGCAACTAACTGACCAAATGTAGCGGCAGGGCTGCAAAGTGCCGCTAGAATCCCCACTCCTTCACTTTGCAAAACTAAACTACACACCAAGGTTAGTGGTGGAACTCTTCACCACAATTATAAGCCTTTGCTGAAAAGTGCATCTGTTACTTGTAGATGAAGAGATTGTTTTCGGCATGATCTGTTTTCCACATGGTGACCAATCATGCTATACACCATATATTCTGTTCAGCAAAGTCATACAGATTAAAAGGCCAGCAAGAAACCCAAATATACTATGAAAACAAGAGATTTGCTTCAACTCACATTGCTTTAACTCAACAGCTCAGATACTTGTGATCCACAGTAATCTCTGACTGACATGCTGGGGAAGAGAAGATTCACCCTAAATTCAGTACAGTTCTAAGATAGATATCACTCAACCTCAGTCTGACTGTCCTCCTGTGAACTCCACACTGTATTAATTGTATCTGGGGGGGTGAGGGTGGGGTGGTGTGTCTCCTCTCCCCTTTAAAAAAAAAAAAAACAACAGCAAAGATAACCCCAAAACCCAGAAGAACGGGCTAGTAATTTTTTCACGTTTCACTTCTTTCCATCGCAGCCTTCCTGCCCTGCAACACACTGGCGGGAACATTACCTCTTGTATTGGTATTGCTGATGTTCAGCTATTAAATTATATCGCATATTAAATATGCTACTGGTCTGGTACACAAAGCGTGTACTGGAAGCGTATTTAAAGCAGTCCTAACACACCTCTGTTCTTAAGGCAAAAATCTCCCTCCAAGTACTGAAGTAAAAATATACAGTCCATATTTGAGACAAGCCCTTCAGTTTGCTTCAGATCACGATAAAATGATAGAAGTTGTCCTGCTATGCATTTACTCAACTAAATATAGACTTAACCTGCCTGACCATACTACCTGAAACGACAGCAGAAAAAAACCCCCAAATATTGTTAAAGAAAACTATGTTTTATATAACAATTTATTTCAATATTATTATGCAGTATTACATGATGTGTCACAATAATGGATACTATTATTATCTGATTACATATAGGATGATAAGTAAAGAAATTGTAAAATACTTTGATTTTGAAGACATTACTATCACACCTTAGACATCAGCTGTAGGATGCATGCAAAAACCAAAAGAAAGTATATTAAGACTACATACAAAGAGAATTTCAAGTGAATGAAGTGTCCAGAATGGACACAGCTCTTAAAATACTATAAAGTCATATTACAGTAAAATTATAAGTCAAAAATTATTTTACAGTATTTCAACAGAGATTAAGGAAAGCTTTGATCTGCCAAAGTTATGGAAGTGGAAAGTAGAAATAAGACACTTAAAACCTCCCAGGACTGAACACGTCCCAGGTTTTTTTAGACAGCATGTTTCACACGAAGTCCTCTCTTCTTTAGCATCCCCGTGCTATCACAGGCAAAACCATCCAAGACCTGCCAAATAAAAGCAGGAAGCAACAGGAGTTGCTACAAGGGAATTGACAACCAGAAGACAGAATCTTTACAGAAACTGTGCTAATCGTTAAGAAAACTACATGCAATGGAGGTTTAACTGTGGATATTTTAGTTTCCCTGCCTCAGCTTTACCCTCCCCTTATGAATTAAAAACTGTTTGGGTGAATACTCTCACTTGCATTACGCAGCACCACAACAGGGACCCCAGAAAGTCTGACGCTTTCTGATCCTGTGACAGCAAGCGCCACAGTAAGAAATGGGTGAGTGAAAGCATTGCCTTAGACAACTGGAAGCTAACCTGGCAATGCGTAGTTATTCCTTACACAGTGCATTCCCTCCACTGACACAGGACATTATTTATTAGCTAGAGCAATCGTTATCAGGATTTTATTTATCTCACCAGAAAATGAACCCAGAACATTGGAACATCCTTATTCTCAAATACTATTAAAATGCCTTTTTCCTTAGAGTGATGGCTTTTGTAATGCAATCCTTGGCACAAATAGTAACTGGAGAGCAAACAGCGTATTAGGAATACTAGATGTGGTAGATGACCTAGGAAACATCTACATAGCTTCCTCTGTCAGCCCACTCTGAATGAATTAATATTGCAAACCAAATTCACACAGACTTTAATTTTATGAAGTTCAGTTATGAGTAATTACACCTGAATGCTCTATGCAAAATTAAAGCAATTGTAATAAATTCAAAGGATTTATGACAAAAATGCATGCTAGTTCTCAGCCTCTCAACTGTTTGCTGTCATAAAACTCATGACAGTCACTGAATGAAAGGCTTTTTATTGCAAAATCATCCTACTAGAAGTCCAGAGTACACAAATATGCTGGAAACTCTCCCCCTAGTTTAAATTTTAAATTATTCCAATATTTATGTTTCTATAGTTTGCATAAGCAACTGTTTTACCCAGAGGCCCCAAGACTCAGCAGCTGCCTCTTCCACTCAGATAACATTTTCTTGGTTGTTTTGCATGGGCATCATCTCACTCTAGTATGGTTGCACTAACTCCACAGCGAAGTCAATAAAGTTGTGACAATAAAATAAAAGACAGCCGGTGTTTAAGAAAGATTTGATCTCGTGTGATGATACAGTGCACAGTGCTAAGATGCGCTTTTCATAACTTCCACACAAATAGCCGTGGTGAATTTTTGCTTAACTTGTGGCAGAAGAGTATGCTGAATTTTGTCCAATTCTGTCTAGTAATCATTACCTCCACATGGCATAACACATGGGAGCATTGTGAAAACAGTCCAAAGGGAAGGAATCATAAGGACAGAAGCTGCAGATAGGAAAAAATTGTTTTTGCTGACCAGTGCATTTTCCCCATTCACAAAGAGAAGGCAGAGAATGGATTATTTTGGGATAAAGTCCTAATGAGACTGGCACAGAGAAATCTACAGAGAAATAAATATGCTAGCCATAACAACTTATATATCACAACAATTGAAGGTGAGAGGATGACTTCATTACCTGAGAAAAATAAGCTCATTGTCATTCATTCCTTGGCAGTAAAACTAGAGTTATCAGTACCTTGCTCACATGGACACTGGTGACAGTCAAGAAAGTTTAATAAAAAGACACTCTTTTTTCTCACCCTGTCGCTCCCTACTAAATTTAAACCCTGCTACACAAGTGTAGCCTGATCCTCACCATCAAACTAACCATGCAGGTGGGCACGAGCTAGTGGAAACTGCTGCAGACACAGTTAAGGCACAGCACATTATAGGAACATTACGTTACATCTGCAGGTGAAGTGTTCAGAAGGGAAACAGGGAAGAAAATACAACTAAGTGTGTCAAAGAGGCATTGCGAGCCAGTGCAAAAAATAAGCAAAGGTTTTACACGGCTATTCTAGAGATCATAGATTGGTTTGGCTTGGAAGGGACCTTTAAAGGTCATCTAGTCCAAACCCCTGCAATGAGCAGGGACATCTTCAACTAGATCAGGTTGCTCAGGGACCCGTCCAACCTGGCCCTGAATGTTTCCAGGGAGGGGGCATCTGCCACTTCTCTGAGCAACCTGTTCCACCCTCATTGTAAAAAATTTCTTCCTTATATCTAGTCTTAAATCTACCCTCTTTTAGTTTAAAACCATTACCCCATTACAGCAGCAGAAGGGCACATAAACTGAATTATGAGTCTAAGGATGCCAGTTTGCAGAGTTCTTTACTACACAGGTGTCAGACATCCTCCCATCCTTACTTTAAGACATCCTTACTTTAAGTCACTATTTTAATGAAGTCTAAACACACCACGTAACTGTATAAGCTGCCAATGGAAGCGGCAGTCTCCTTTGTACAAGGATTATTAAGTCAGTTTAATTGCTGACTGCTAAAGAAGAAAAAAAAAATTCCTAGAACTTTGATGACTTCTTAAATCCTACTATATAGTCAAATGTCAACCAGTCAAGAAAGCTAGGAAAGCTTCCCAATTTCACTAAAACTTCATGTTCCACACTCACATGTAAGGACAATGAAAAGTTTTACTAAAAAAAGTTGAAGGCTAAGAGAGGGAACAGATGAAATAACTGGACTATACTAAACATGTGATCTTTTACTTCAGGGTCTTCTTCCCATCTGACTACCCCTGGGTTACAAACAGTAGTCGTTTTATTAGGCTATGGCTGCTAGATATGTGCTGCAAAGTATTTGTAGTGCTTGTGATGTTAGCCTATGCTGATTCCAGGGGATACACAGTCATCCTCAGAATAGCATAAAGTAATTCTGACAATTCATGACATACATTTAATTGTACTATCAAGTTGCAAGGGTTTCTCCCAGGCTCATCAGCCTGAAGTTTAGTGGTCTGACTGTTCTGCGTTGGATCCCTCAGCACACCAGCTGTAGCACTTACCACTGCAGCCTAATAGACAAAGCAAGAGAAGAGAGCTGGCAGGCAAAAACAAAAATGTGATTTTATGGGCTAGCATATACCCACAAAAACAGTGGTGGAACACAAGCCCAATCAATATAGGACCATGGGGACCCCTGTTTATGTAACGTGAAGCCAGAACACATTAAACTCTCAAGTTCTTTCCAGTGTTAGAGGTTTGCAGCATGCGTTGTACAGACCTTGGAACGATATCTCATTTGCTTTGCCAGCAAAAACATTACAGATGGAACTGTCAAGTCTTCTTGTTTAGCGGCGCCTGCTTTTCTAACACGTGACTTTTTTAAATAATAACCGTCACTCATCGGATAAACTCAATGTCTTTTCCAGCACCTGCAAAAAATGCTTTGAGGACAAAGAATAGACTTCAAGAACTGACAATCTACAAACTTGCCTTCAAAAAGCCATTCTAGGCTGTCTTAAACTTTATGCTTTTCACTATTACAATTCTGGTTTATTGTTGGTGTGTAGGACTCTCCTCTGCCAATTACTTACAACACATTTCGCTATTTCTTCATTTTTCCACAGTAAGGAGACAGTAGGCACGTGCTAGATAAGATCATCCTAGAGATAAATTGGGTGTGTACTTGGTGTAAAAATGGCTGCAGCAAGCTTAAGACTCCTGTCCTACAAGTCTTGTTCATCATTTATTTCCTTGTACCACTCAGGATTCAGAGAAGGCTTAAGGTATTCTCAGTCATGTCAATGGAAATAGAAGAAAACCAGCACAACGTGTATTTGAAAGGCAGCCTTGGAAGCAGGACATCATGAAATTCCACTGGGATCAAATCCTAAAACCAGATGCTGAAAACGAGTTCAAAGTTAGAACTCAGAGTCTGTCTCCTGCTGCTTTCCTCACTTGTCCTTAGAAGTGAGGTCTGAAACATATTGTTACTACAGGGTGTATAAAGCTACAGGTATATAAAGCAGTCTTTTTGTTGAAATACAGTGTTATTACAAAAAAAAACCAAAACAAACAACCCAAACTAATTTCATAACAAAGAACACTTATGGGTTCTTTGTTATGAAATAATAAAAAGAACGCTGCAGTCATACAAGCAGAGAAAGAGTTAACGAATACAGCAGAATAAAGTTTTTTTGGGGGCCTCCCAAAATTGCATGGGAAGTTTGCAGAAAATCACTGCTACCAAATAAAATCATCTAACAATTAATTTTAGACCATAAACTTTCCATTATGAAAACATCAGTAATAAACACTGTAAAAAAAAAAAAAACCACTAACCCAGCAGAGCTGTAGATAATCAGAATACCAGGAAGGGAAAAAGAAAACTTGGAAGACTGACACTGGCACAACCCTTGCTGATAAAAAGGAAGGAGCAGGAAGCAGGCAGCTCAGGCGATATGGTTTAAGCCATACGTATGCAAAGACTTAAAGATCTACAAGCAGAAAAATGAGTACTTCCTATCAAGAAGATACATCACACAGAACAGTAGCATTTATAGAAACGTCTAGTCATAACAGGTACTTTGCTTTTTATGATTTCATTGTTTTTTTTCTGCAGAAGACGTGTTTTTGCAAATTTTGGCTGGTTGTACTATAAGAAACTATTTCACAGCTCCTGCTTTGCTACAGTTGTGTCATCAAGACCGGAAACTATATTTTTCTTGTAAACTTAAAAAGTACTTAAAAAGCACCACAAAAAAAGCTATGTATAACAAGGTAATTCCTTTAAAAAGCTTTTCAAATGCCAAGCTACATCTATTGTCTGTATTAAATGTAGGGATATTAAAAAGAAACTTTGTGAAAGGTGAAGTTACTTGCTCAGGCTGGTAGCACTTCACTCTCTTCATGTCCAGTCTAGACTTTGATGCATTAGGAAAATCATGACCATTTGCCAAAAACACATGTGGCATTAGCTATAGTTATTATTGGAAGCAGCTAAAACAAACTTTGTACCACCAACTCTCAAAGCAGGTAGTATTTATCAATTTCAGGTGTGCTTTATACTGAAATTTACTCAATGAATAGAATTTTAATACATATATTTTAACTCCAACATTGAAAAAAAAACTGCAGTAACATGTTTCTGTAATAGAGATAACCATTTAATAGGAAGCAACTGTTGACAGTGGTCCATTAGATGCTTACATCTAATTAACTACACACACTAGTCAACACTTCACTCAAGCGCTCAATATTAATCAGAGCTGCTGGCTAATAAGGGCCTATGCGCATACATATCCACATTTATATAAACATGTGGTGTTAAACATGATACTGTCAGTCTCCTTTAAGAGAAGATTTTAAGTTTGTCATTTCACCCCATGTTTCTTGCAGATGTTTTTGAATGAGTGTTTTTTATCATTTCTTTGTTTTAGGGAGGTTTGAGTTTGTTTCTTAGGGGGTAGTTGGTTGCTTCATTTTTTAAGACTTCATTCCACCAAGATAATGTTGAGAAACTCTGTTCTGCGGAAACTTTGCAAAACAATCTAAACAGAAAAGCGGCAACACCTTAATCACAAACCACCTGTTACTCAACCTGAATGAACAGTTTTCTAATCTAATCTTCATTCAGCAACACAAAGTATTTGCTTTCTTGCAATACTACATTGCATAAGCTCATAGAGCATCCTTGCTTTCCCTGAGGTTCAATGTAATACGTACCTAGTTGGCAAAAGGTAGTCACAGGAAATTCCTACAAGATTTCCATTTCAATTAACTGAATTTCAAATATTAAACTATATTGCCTCTACTTTCCATAATGAAAGTGGTTGGAAATTTTAGTAACCCACAAAGCATTTCCTGAAGGCCCCAAACACTGCAGCTTTATCAATTATGAGGTATCTGTCAGATCTGAAATATTCATGGACACGGCAGTTCGTCAGTGTGGCAAAGTGAGTGATGATGTGTCTAAGAATGCACTGTAGCAGCTGCTCTGCTGAGTCCTAAGACCCTAAGCGTGCCTCACGATGCCATAAGCAGGTGATGCTCTAAGATAACCTAGTGCCCATTTTGCTGTAAGGGCACAAACACGGGGCAAGGTCACTTTTCCACTGAGGCTTCTGCATTCTTCTCCCCACTCTATTTTAACCCAGGAACTATCCTGATTACCCCCCAGCTGAATGACACAGATAGATTGCAAATAATTTATCTTTAACATGCATTAACTCAACAACAGTGAGTTGTAAAGCCGTAGACCCACCTTCTCCTTCCCCAAGGCCTTCCTCCCTCATGAGCCTCAGGAATTCCTCAAGCAGTCAGAAACAACTTTTTAAAGTTTTTAAGGTTTTAAAAATACTGTCCAAATCACCTAATTTTCATGAAGGTTTAGAGATAGGATGAGGGAAGCATCTAAGTATGCTCAGCTTGTTTGAGCCAACATACAGGTCATGAAGCTCTTGCTCTCCTCCTCATGCACCTAAGGATGCTGTCATTAAGTGACTTCAACCTGCCTACTTCAAGTGCAACCCCTCTATCACTGAGCAGGTACCCAGACAGCACAGCAGGAATGCAAACGAGAGCCTTTCAACCTGATCATACGATGCTTTGTTAAACGTTGCCAGCAAGACTGTGGAATCAGTGGTATCTATGCTGGCGATTTGGACTGGGATCCCCATGTCAGATAGGCCCAAATTCATTTCCACAGAAACAGTGATACGTCCATTACTTTTGACAATGAAGGTCTAACACAGCATGTTAGACACAACCAGTAGAAGAAGGAAAGCCACTAGACAGCATTGATCTAATTGCTCAGCTGCACAAAGGGCAGCAGAGACATGGCAAATGGGAATATACATGAAGCTGCTGCTGCTTCCAGAAGAGAATGGAAGTCTGCCAGCCAAAAGGCTTGGAGTGTCCACCCTGGTTATCTTGCTAAAGATCTAAGAAGGAATCAAACATGAATATTACCTCACTTCTACAATTGCCTTCCCTAAAGGGGGACAGTTTTCTAACATCTTCCCATGCCAAAGCATCTCTGATAAAAGTGGTGTTCTAAGGATGGGCTTTATGTAGGGTTTTTTTTGTTTGTTTTGTTTATTTTAGGAGGTTTGGGGGTTTTTTTTTGTGAGTCTTGGAAGGCAAACTTATAGTCAGGAAGGACAGCATGGAGCCTCCTGGTCAGTCTAGATGCTACTAAGTAAAGAAAATACTGAAGAAGCCCCATCGCTGTATGAGAAAACAGAAATTAAATTGGTGTGTGCAAGCTGCGATCACAGTGAAGTACAGATTTCTATGTGTCTGAGCGCAGTCTAACATCCCATGACAGATTTAAATTTTCATCCTCTTTCCTATCTGAAAGGCAGTAGCAAAGTTGCACTTTTAAATATGGAGATGATTCTTGGGGTAGGGGTACATTTATATGCAAATAATAGATTTTGCACCTATGGGAAAAGATACACCTAATACTCTATTATGCTTCATTAATTTTGCTTTACATTCTTTTCTAATAAGATTCAATTCCTGACTGCCTCCAGCTGGCCAAAAGAAAACAGGCAGATCACTTAATCATTTGACTACCAGAAAAATGACTCAGTGGAACATGTTTGGTTTTTTTCCCCTTATAAATGATTTGAGATCCATTGAATCACAAGTACCTGGGTTATCCTGTTCTATGTTAAAGTAAGGACAGAAAAGTGGTTTTTTCAACATGTGTATATACATGAGGCATTGGCAAGAGGGAGATTGCTCAGTTCTTCTCCCCTCCCTTTTTGGTCTCAATGCATTGGCCACTGCCTGATAAAAAACACATGAAAGAAGCAATGCAACAAGAAAAAATTCTCACATTCCAAGCATTAGCATCACATATGCTGAGCAGCAGACTCAATTATACTTTTAAAATGCATTACAGATGTAGCTCAAACCAAATGGGTGCAAGATGTACAGTCAGATATGAGTTTACAGACAAGTGTTAGGAAATAGCTGGCAGAAGACAGGCAATGTTGTTTGCATTTTGCCAGCCCAAATCTTCTCCCCTTTTCCCCTTGCCTCCTCCTTTCTCTTTAGAAGTTTGGCAGCTGTGTCTCAATCTCTTCAAATTACTCTTCTAATTGGGTGTTTCTATGGAAACAGACTAGAAGACACAGTACCTCTTCATTAAAGAACTATAAAAACAAGAGGTGCACCATGAGAAAACAAAAGGGATGAAGAATAATAATACAATAGGAAAAGTTCTTACCAACAATGAGAAACTGTACAGCCTTTAACAGTTTAACAGCACAGGGCAAACCAGGACTGTACTGATGCTGCCAAGTTACCACGTAATGAGCCATAATTCTGCAGGGATGGCCTTTGACTGAAACAGCGAGTGGCATGCTGTTTTTCCACATGAAATCTCTGCAGGCCCCAAGTACCTACACTGGTGGCCTTATATAGTCTGTGTCCAATCATATTCTCTATAATACAGGATAAGATTCTGTTGCGTCTCCTCTCCGTGCAAGCATTTACTTTGACAGCCAGTGCATTTAGCATCATCTCAGATGGGATATTTCCTGGCATGGTGTAGCATTTAAAGTGCAGGAGCGGAGAACACCCGTGCATCCAGACTGTACACCATTCCTTAATAAGGTTGCATAGATTAGCTCCTTGATTGGTATTTGTTTTGTATACCTAAGCGGTTTTTGCAAATTGTCAGGAAAGCTTACTACATTCAACCTCCAGCAGAGAGATGGTTGTCTACGCTGTAGTGACAGCCACCAAGCGGCTGTAGCACAACGCTGAGAAAACACAGGGTGCCGATACCCCAACAAGGGAGGACAAGACAGAGTGTGTATGCCTCACACAGTGACTGGAGTCTCGCAGGGGAAAACATTTACTTCGTTCAATCTGCTAAGGAGTTACCACTGGACAGAAGTTAGACTTAATTTAGGTATGTATGTCCCAGTCATCGATACTAAAAAAAACCCTTAACATCTATTAATTAGGAAAAAACCCACATCCCACCAATGTCAGGTCATTGGGTCTTAGCACCCAGCCCACCGCTTTAGCCCACGATGAATGAGAGAATCAGCAACAGAATTTCCATCACTTCAGATCCTGAGTCTATTGTGAATCAATTAAAAGGCACTGCCTACTAGCGAAGGAATGTCACAGCAGTCTCAGCTGAAAAAAAAGTGCCTTCAAGACTTAATTTAATTAAATTACAACATAACCCATAGCAGGAAGAGGGACCACATGGGAAAAATATCAGTTCTGAAGCATAAAGCAAAAATAAAAAATAGGGGTGAGGGAGGGAAGAGGACTTAATGCTTCATTACTCAAGATGTCTATTTTGCTGAATTTTTCAGGGTGAGGCTAGGAGAGCTCAAAGCTTTGCCAGCCCGAGCTTACTGTAAGACTGCAGTTGTAACAGCAGCATTGGGCCTCTAACAACAGGCTTTTAGTATTTTCAAGCCCTGGTCATAGAACCTAGTAATGGCTTTTGTTTATTTTTTAATTTAGTCTTCAAATGTTCCTCTCTGCATTTAGTGATACTGAAGACAGTAACACTTGGTAAAAATCTCTCCCAAACTCTAAAATGCTGATCTCGTTAAAACACAGTTGTCTCTTATAACTAGGTTTGCTAACTTCTTCCCCCCAAATTATTGATTAACTTTTCCAAAATGTAGTATAAAAAGAAGTGCTACTGGAAATCCAGGGAATTGCTGCCTTTAAGCAGTGCCAGCAGCTACTGCTGCCCAGGTTCTGCTCTCAGCTACGTTGAGGCAACAGAACCCTGTAACTACACTGGAGTAACAAAGCAGAATTTGTCAATATAGTTTTTCAGGGTTAATGAAAAAGAATTACACTTATATTACATGCAAGATAGTAATTTATGGTAAAATGAATAATCACTACACCATACCTTTTTAAAAAGGAACATATTAGTTTCCAGCGCTCAACAGGATAAAGACAGAATTTATTAAATCCCTTGACATTAACAAGTGGTGCTTAGGACAAATCAGGGATTTTTAACCTTGAAGTATAAATGTGAAATCCACTGAAAGTTTTATACTATTGTAGCAGTGAGGAGGTGAAACAATGAAGTATTTTTGTTCAAGAACATCTGTCAGGTTGGTTTTTGCTTGAAAATCTTGTTAGAAATCTACACTGAAGACTGCTGTACTTCTCAGCCGAGTGATTTTTAAACAATATAGCAGTTAACCTAATCTGATCTCACTGTTGCCAGGGCCTAAAAGCTCAAACCGAGGTCAAGGCAGACAACAATAGGTCATGAAGGAAATAAAACATTAAATAAGGTGGCCAGCTGCCAGCTGTTGCCTTGGCATCAGGAGCTTATTCTTCACCCTCCTTCTACTCCACCTTTCCCGAATAATTCTGTTGAAGAGGACAGTGAAATTTGACACTTGATCAGAGTTGATAAACCAGCCCAGAATTACAATGCTGTCGGCACAAGTTTTCCTCTAAGCTATAACTGATACCTCCTCCCACCCTGACAAAGTTTCTCCACTACATTCAGAAATATAGCAACACAGGTATTTGGTAGTTGTTTTATAAACCTCATTCTTAGGTGAACACCATTTTGTCACCCTGAAGCGACAGTTCTTCCTGTCACACAGAATTGCAGAACAGTAGGGGTTGGAAGGGACCTCTGGAGATCATCTAGTCCAACCCCGCCCCCGCCAAAGCAGGTTCACCTAGAGCAGGCTGGACAGGAACGCATCCAGGCCAGTCTCCAGAGAAGGAGACTCCACAGCCTCTCTGGGCAGCCTGTTCCAGTGCTCTGGCAACCTCAAAGTAAAGATGTTTTTTCCCATGTTCCAGTTTGTGCCCATCGCCCCTTGTCCTGTCACTGGGCACCGCTGAAAAGAGTCCGACCCCAAAGAGAGTCTCTGGCTGCCCAAGAGATACAAAAGACTAACAATTGCCGTGGCAGCAGAAGGCAGTATCCTCTAGATGCCTCTGGCTAGCATAAAATTCACATGAAAGGAATTATCATAAATGCTTACACCAACTTGGTATAGCAAATCCTTTACTCCCAGCTTTTGTTCTTCTGCTGCTGCCGTGGAAACACAGGGAAGACAAAAAAAAAACAACCTATTTTTTTTTTTTAATTCACCCTTTAGAGCACATACAAGCACAAAACCACACAAACCCAAAAGTATTTATAAGAACATTGTAATCTGCTACGTCAGCCTTTCAGCCACTCTTGATTTGGGAGAGGCTTACTCATATGGCCTTTTGATTAAGAAATGCAGAAAGTGGTTTGGGGGAACAAAAACAATTTGAATGAACTTCTACAGAGGCCTGCATGCTTACCCCTCATGTTAGGAAAAGGATTCACCAAATTTCAAGGCAGAGACGACGTTCAAAATTAGGAAAGCTTTCTTTTATTCAACAACTAAATACATTACGTGTGACCAGACAAGAGTTCATCTTTTATGACAGTGCTACAAAGAGCTCTTATTTTCATCAGTTTCTTGATCACTTGTCCTAATTTCCCCAGTGTACTGGGAACTCAAGTTCTTAACATCTGGAGTTCTTGTCTTCATACTGCAAGCTATTTGGTAAGAAAAAAGCTGAAAACAAAACCCCAAATAAGACACCTAATTATTCATTTTTAAACCCCGTTATAATATTCCTTTAAGTCTGAGAATATTCTTCCTCCAGGAAAGGAGGAGAAAAGGAAAATCAGTAGCGAATTAAAAAAAAGTGTCTCAAGGATGAGTTTCCTAGTTCTCATTAACACGAGGAAAACCACCTGGAATTTCAATAGAATTAAGAAAAATATCCATTTCCTTTAAAGAGATATGAAAAATGCATGATACTTGCAGAAGAGTAGACAGACGTAGACCGATTCCTTACTTGAAATTACTTTTAACAGCCTGTAAGCTTGCTTTTGAGCAAGGCAACATGATTTCATGAAGCTTTGTGCAGTTTCACACAGATGAGAGAAATAACAGGAACTCGTACTGCTCAGTGCACACATAAATTGAAGCGTTCCAGGGCTCTCACTCAGGCAGTGGGCCAAAGTCATACCTAGATACAACCTGGAGTAGGCTACTGATTTACTACAAAGTCAACTGGGTTCACTGTCTAGAAAAATGAATGTTTGCATGCACATTCCAGACAATTCGAGCTATTTCCGATGCAGAAAACAGTTCCCATATAACCCAAGCCCCATTTACAGACAACAGGACTAGTTGTTGCTGCCACTGTGCTGGACAGCTGTGGTATGTCATTGCCATTTTCCATCTCAACCCTAGACAGAAAGCAGAAACATTTTTGGTGCACACTCTGCTACAATTATTTTAAGAAGGAGAGAAAAGGAAATTACCTACTTAAAAAATTAATGCTGCGTATTACTCAGCAGCACACTGCAACAAAGGAGAGGAAATTGAAGAATCATGTTCTTTCCAACATCAACGCAATACGCTACCTCCCACAACATCGTATTCCTTCTGTGTGCACCTTCTGCTGTACCTGTCCAAAACACTGGGTAAAGTGGGGCAGTTTTCAATTCCAACATCTTGAAGGAGAGACATGTAATTGCATACAAACTGACCCTATTTCCCTGCTTGCATGATCTGCAGTTGTGCACTTTACATTTTCTTGTGACATCTCTGCACATCTTTCCGCTTTCTTTGAAAGCATGAATGGGAGCAAGCAACAGAAAGGAAAAAGCTCAGTTCATCCAGGTAGCTGCTTATTGAGCCAACAATAAGGAGCTCTTTGGATGATGCTAGCTCTGGAGTACCATTTGAAACTACTTGGCAGAACTTCACAATCTTCCCAGGCAAGTCATTAATTCTGGCGTATTGTTTAATACACAGTTAATATTCTTAAACATCTTGCAACAGGCAAATGAGATGTTTTTAGCAAATATTTCATAAATAAGTTCATAGGGAAATTAAATCAATACATGCAGATTTTAAACACTAAACTTTACAGTTTATTGAAGGTTGTTACCAATTCATCAGGTCTACTAAATCATGAAGGCTGCTTTTAAACCGCCACGAAGGGCCATGCCTTTCTAAGTGCTAGAAGTCATCTGCTTCCAACTCTACTGCATTGAGATGTATTACATTCATACAACAGAATTGAAGTTTAGTGGAAGACTGCTATGTATAATGTTTATTTGTTTCTAAAATGCATCGCTGACATACTTCACGCATTCCGAACCCTATGCAATTGTCATTCAGAGCAATGATGTAATCCACCCAATTCAGGCTTTCTAATAAACCACAGCTATTGCTGAGGCAATGCACATGAAGGGAACCGAATGCCATGTATTGCCAACTCAAATTTCATTTCAGATGCCTACCATTGCATTTCTCTTACACCAACTGATGTAATTATTCAACCATCAAAACTTTAGGTAAGCTTTTTTTATCACAGTAAATTGTGGCTGAGGTGGTATGAAAAAAAAATAAACCTCACTGCAATTGTCCCATAGGTACAGACTGTCTGGAAGTACTGTGGACATATCAAACCAGACTGAGAGCAGGCTGAACAGAACCGTTTCTGTCAGTATGAGCACAGGCATATCCACTCTGAGATATGCCTACCCACCTACCACACACCTTACACTCTTCAAATTACTGTCCTGAACAACACATCCAAAATACCTTGAATAAATGCAAGAAAAATAGACTCACAGTTCTACTCGGCATTTAATATTTCCCTCTGAATAAAAGAAACCTTTGCCCTCCACAACTGTGCACAGATTAGCTTTCATAATTTGATAGTCTCACAGCAGAATGTTAAAAATCCAAGGTATTGGTGGAGAAAAAAAAGATATTATTAGGTACCTGCATCTGCAGAACCTCTGTCAATTTCTTGCTTTTCTTTATGTCCTTCCATTGCTGCCATTTTGATTCTTCCTTCTCTGGCCAGCCTACAACAGTTTAAGCATCCCATACACTTACCCTAGTCTTCTACTAAGCTAAAAAGACAGACTAGTATTTGTTTGACACAGTGGTGAGAACAGAGAACAAAATAAAAAAAACTGTGTACATAAGCAGGCTAAGGAAAATTTGTCATTTAAAAATTAAGTCTCAGTTTCAGATACATTTACCTTGTTGGTGGCAAAACCTGCCCATAAGACTGGGCAGATGGTTGGGTGGTTATTCCTACTTAGGCTCCTGAAGGCATGACCAGTGGTGCTGGTGATGCTACAAAGCTTACTTAGCTTGGGGTTGTTTGGGGTCATCCAGTACTATATTGCTTTAAAATAGGAACACAAAGCAAATCACCTGGAGCCAAAACACCATAGCCTTAGATAGGCCACAAATGATCACTAAACTCATCTAGTTTACCCCAAATCACAATAAAATTGCCTAGGTTTCACTAGCATTTTTACAGGAGGGATTGTTCATATAGGTGAAATTGGCACTGAAGTTTAAGCCTGGAGAGGGCTAAACCACCAGCATTTCTAGAGCAAAAGTTGTGAGAACGGTTGCAGTTTCATTTCTCTCCAAAGCTAAATATCAAGCTCGAAGTCTGTATAAATAATTCATGGAAATGGGCGGAGGGAGTTTCTATTAGAGAATTTTTACAGAGAACAAGAGCAGCTTACTTGCTTAAAACAATTGTATTTTAAAAGCTTGCTTTTTTTTTTTTTAATTTGTGCAGAACAGTGCCATTTCAACCCTCTGAGCAGCTTTGAACAACTGTGCCTGGTATCTTAGGCAACAACTTGTTGCCTAACATTTGCAAGGACTGTATGTGTGTCTGCATCTGTGTTCTTTCCAAGAGAAAGAAAAACGGCTGGGCAGGGTGGGGATGAACAGTTTCCTTCATTTCCCCACAAGGCAGCAAAGAATGAAGAACAACCTCAAGCGCATGGCACCCTATCAAATCCAATTTCATACTTTCCTAGTAAGCTACAAGAAAACGTCACAGTTCATCTGATGGAACAGCAAATATAAACCAGCACCTGCCACAGTTTAAGTGATTCCACTAAGCCTTGCATAGGCAGGAAATGCCTTTTGTTCACTCCTTATAAACACTTACTGCTACAGTGTCACTTAAAATGTGATAATATTTTGGGAACCAGCTGGCTCTAACTGATGGCATCATGCAGTTTAATCACTCAATTTATACTCATGCTTCACCTGTACTTACATAAAGCATATCAATTCCTTGTCTTAAACCAGATAAATTTAAGATTAAAACCCTCAAGGGTTGATAGTCAGATTAATACTGTTCAACATCTTCACTAAGGACTCAGACGATGGGAGGGAGTGCACTTTCAGTAAGTGTCTGGACAGTATCAGTTCAGGGTGAGCAGTCAACGTGCTGGGGGTAGGACTGCTATGCAGGGAAACCTTGACAGGTTGAAAGAATAAAAATGGGCCAACACAAATCCCATCAAGTGCAAACACCAGGTCCTGCCCCAGGGATGATATCACTCATGGCCAGGGCAGCAGCTTTGCAGAAGACCTGAGCAGCCCAATGCACAGCCAGTTCAACACCAGTCAGAGGTGCACCCTTGCAGCAAAGGTGGTTACCCACAGATCAGCACAGTGGGGAAAACCACTTTTCCTCTCTGCCTAGCTCTTGTCGGAGCCCACTGGGAGGGCTGGGTCCACTTTGGGACTCCCCATGACAACAAGGACATGACCAAGCTGCAATGAGCACCCAGGAGGACCCTCCAGATGAGCAGGCAGAGGGAGCACAGGGCCTACAGGTGGCAGTCGCAGATGGACTCTCTTCAAAGGAGCACAGTGACAGGAAGAGATGAGATGGGCACAAGTAGCAAAAGATGACATTTCAAATGGAAAAAGAAATATTTTTTTTCCCCATCATGAGGGTGCTTAGACATTGGACTGGCTGTGACATCTTCATCTTTGAAGTAAACCAATCTAGTTGAACCTGCTTCAAGCAGGATGGAGGATTCTGTGATCTGCAGGTCACTTGCAACTTAAGTTATTACTTGATTTTCTGATAAAATGCTGCCTTCTGTCAAAAAAAAGGGGGGGGGGATTTAAATATATCCCCCTCTCCTCTCCACAACAATCATACAATCACTGTCTTCAGCAGTTTGAACAACCTGGTCCTCTGAAACTTGTCTCTTGTCCTTGGCTTTAATTCCAGAGGATGCTAGGAAAACTACCTTTACAGTAGAGTAGCTTTTACAGAATGGATAAAACTGGAAAGATACAAATCCACAAACATATACCAGAAAATCATTGATTACATTTTAAAATTAGAAGAGAATAGCTAATTTGATGATAGGAATAATTTGTAAAGAAATGCAAGGGATGCTACTTTGACATGTGAATTATCAATTAGAAGCAATGTATTCCAGTACTCATTCTAATAACCACCAGATACAGGCAGAAAAATATAATGGTTATTATTTACTCACACTCAGATCACAGTCGCAGGATGACTGAGGTTAGAAGGGACCTCTGGAGATCATCTAGTCCAAGCTCAAAACATGGCTTTTCAAAAAGGTATCTTTAACAGGATTAACCTAATCCCTAATGGTTAAGAATTAGAGTGGTAAAATTGTAAGCCTGACACCATAATATCCACAAAAACTAGCAGGAAGAAGCACTCTTAGCCTAGCAAATATAAAAATGAAAAGAAAGGCCTTTTGAGATGAACTCTAATGAAAGTTAAACACTGCTCTTTAAAGACAGGCAGCAGACCCAGGTGAGTCCAAAGGAGGTAAAAGCTGCCATATCTTTATACTAACAATACACATCATTCTGTCATGAGTTTCTTGAGACAACTGAAAGGGCAAGACTAGGCTTGAACTCCAGTGCTGAAGACTCAGAACTTGCAGCTGGGAACGCAATAAAACCAGAATTAATTTCACAACTCTACTTAGTTAATTTTTTTCTGATTAACTCAGTATCACTGGAAACGAGCATTTGTTGAGCTCAAAGTATGTTGTTTGAAACATCTGATGTCCTCAAATTTATGCCCAGTCTATGGCAGGACTCTGCTGGAAACACCAGTGAATCTGCACCAGCTCCCAAAGCTCTCATGACAGTATAGGTCCCTGGAAAAGCGATACTTCGTCTACACTACAGACAACAAACTCCTACAGCCACCCAAGAAAAGGTGACATGCCATCAGTCCACCTGGAAGGAGAGTGCTCAGTTTGAAAAGGCACAAACAATGACACAATGAGAGAACTACTTAAAGACAGCTAGCAGAACAAAAGGAGGGCTGGCTGAGATTCATCAGTGCTTGAACTCAGGAAGTTATCCCACATGAGGAGTGCCCTAGAGGAAAGGAAGTCTATAAGAAGGGACCACTGATTTCCTTGAAAGATGACATCTGGGCATCTGCTTGGGATACAGAAGGGTGCTGTTAGGGAATAGGAATACACTGGTCACAGTCAAGAAGCACAAGGATGAGGCAGAGGCTGCCAAAAAATCAAGTTTAATTCAAACTTGAAAAATTAAACCATCTAGTAAGAAGCTGTTCAGCTACATTTTTTTTTTAAAAAAAAGGAAGGAAAAAAGAAAATCAAAGGTAAGTAGTAGAGATGCTATCCAGAAAGAACTGCAGATGAAGATCATTTAGGAGCAGCTGGATAACTAAGATAGAATCGTAAGAGAAGAGCTGCTTTAACTAAAGGATGTTGCTTAAGAACAAATAGGCATTTTGGCCCTGAACAATTTTAGGCTTTGAATGAAAGAAATATTCTGGATCCTCAGAGAAATAAAGCTTTGAAATAATCTCCCACAGAAATGGAGGGGAGGGGACAAAATGCTTTCAAGAAGGGCTCAACAAACTAATGAAAGGGATTGCATGAAGTAGTTGCTCCAACAGCAGAGCACTTGGTCCCAGTGTCCCAAGACTTCCCTTCAAATTCTTTGTTCTCCTCCAGAAAAAGACAGTAAAATCCTTGCTCACCTTTGTTACAATAGTCAGTATGACATTCACACACTGAAGTGATTTGTAAACCTTTTTTAACCTTCTAAGTGTTATTTCATCGCTATGTGAAAAAAAACAACAAACCCAAAACCCAGTAAGCTGAAGAAATAATGAGTTAGTGCTAAAGAACAAAAGCCTTGAAGCATTGCTCTGCACAGCCTTTTCTCCTCCACATACAGTTAATCCATCTCCAAAAATTGATTGATCTGTATGGGAGTAAATCAAGGTTGCTAAAATCCCAAATTACTCTACAAGTGAAGAGACACTAAAAAGCATTTCCTCCATCCCTAATGACATTGGTCCCAATTCTGAGACATGCTCAGAGCACACTTTGTTAATATGCATCAATGTTAACTCAGTTTTACAGAAAAATGGCTGGAAAAGCTTCAGTGGAAATACTTTGGCGAGATGTGCTTCTCTTGAAACGAGCGTCTTTCAGAAGACTGGTATAATGGCCAATCATTTTCCCAATTTTAGGAAGAAGTCAGCACGATAGTTGAAGATTTTAAAAAATAAATGTCAATTTCTTTCATTGTGAAATTAATGCTTTCTCTTGCATCAAGTATTAGGAAAACTATTACAAGTCAAAATAGAAATAAAGTTTCAACTGACAGGAAACAAACAAAAATTCTGACAATCAAATGAAAAAGTTTCCCTGTTTGGAGTAGTCGTATACTGTAAACTATCTTTTCAGCAAATTTTGACCTCTATCTCACTCTATCTATATTCCTAGATTGTATAACCCCACACATTTTTCTCAAATTATACTATCCCTCATCCCTTTGTAAAAAGTTAAGGCAGAAGTCTGCTTTTATAAAAGTTTACTGTATGTATTAGAATGAGAATATAAATTGAACAGAGAAAACCTCTCTCCACAGAGTAAATAAACTTGATTCTCTCAGTCAATTAAATACAGACTTAAATTAGTCAACTGAATACAGAATTTAGAAGAAAAGCTGAAATGGAGTAAGTCTTCAGGAATGTGCCACTTTTTCTATCGCAGCAAAAATACTACAAGGCATATGTAGTTATGATGCAAGTTTAGGGGCAGGAAGAGCCGGATCTAGGGATTTGCAGCGTGTATGTAAAGGGCTTCTTTTCAGCTGCTGGGGTGTCAAGTGAAAAATGGAACAATGTAACTGAACCCTCCATAAATTAAATACTATTTTAAACTGCAACTAAACTGTTCACTGCTACCAGTTTAATAGTCCCTGCTCGGTTTCGTCTTCAGTTTTCTGTGGCTTACATTCCTTGCCATGATACGTCAATCTGTATAAACCACAGCAAAAATTGTTAAAATTGCGGTGTCTAGGCAGCTGCATATACCCAGCCAACAGCAATCAAAAGCATTTAAAAAAAATATTAAGTCTTCCCTTGCTTGTATGTTTTAAAAAAAAAAAAAAAAAAAAAAAAAAAACCAACAGACATTACAGCCCCTGTAGAGTGAAATTAAGTAAATCACTCATCTCAGCTGGAAACGTTAAGTCCCACTTCAGGCACACAAGCACCATGGTGAAAACTGGCATTAGCCTTGGAGTCCCGATTGACAAAGCAGATGGGGAAGAAGCAGGAAAGCTGGTGAGGGCTTTGGGGGCATCCGCTTTGTGGGACAGCCTTGCTTGGATGGCTGCCAGGTGCCAGAGCTGAATGGGAGTAACACCCCCATGAGGGCACACAGTCGATGCGCAGAGAGTGGGGCTGTGAAGAAGGAGCTTTGGAGCAGCCAAAAATCTATTGTTTCCAGGACCCTGTGCTGCATTTTAAATGCAAGGATACCAACAGAAGAGGAGGGTGAATACTGCCCCTTTCTAGTGCTGCTGGAACAAAGCCGCAGGGGAGCGCTGAGAGAGCTCTTGGCAGACGCTGTGGTGAGACTGGATGCCTTTGCAGGAAAGCAGCCTCCATGCAAGCAAACGGTGGGGCTAGACCTAGAAGGGGTGAACAAAGTTGACAAAGCCAAGCACTGACTATAAGTAATAGCAAGGGAGTGATTGCTGAGGAAACTCTTCCTGCCTCCAGAAAGGCAGTAGGAACATCTCTGCCAGACATTTAACACCTACTTAGCAGTTAGGAAATAACCGGCCAATTCAAGAGTTGTTTTGAAAGTTCATCAAAAGATCATTTCTTTCACCACACAAAGCATCTTCTAACGTGACACTCCACTGAATGTTTTAGTCAGCCCAGGGTCTGGTATTGGAGTGATGCTTTGTGTCAAAACAATTTGCCTGTTCAGTATTCGATCCTACCATGCTGTTAATCTGTATTAGAGCTAGGGGAAGCAGGAAAATTCATGGAGTTTTCAGCTCTGTCGAGGCATATGAAAATCTTTACATGGCAAAGTCTTTGGTATAAGAAACTGCAGCAGAATAATTGTCCTGCAATTAACAACTTTTTGAACAGGGCCCGTCCAAATCCTATTCAGGTTACCTCTCCCATTTGAGAAGTGACCCAAATTTCAGAGTTCAAGTGGGTCCACTCTTGGAACCCATTTCTGGGCACATGCAACAAAGTGATTTGGAACAGTCAGCACAGCTTCACCAAGAGGAAATCATGTCTGACCCACCTGACTGCCTTCAGTGATTCAGTGACCTTGTCTCTTTTAAGCCTCTTAATGCTATCTTTTTAAATATTCTTGTAACCAAATTGGTATGTCAAGGCCTGGATGGGTGGACAACCAAATGGGTAAAAACTCGTTGGATGACTGGTCCCAGAGGGCAGTGATTACTCTACCCAGGCTAGTAACAAGCACCAGAGCGGTCAGTCCTGGAACCTGTCCTGTTTAACGTCTTTATCCACGACCTAGAGGAGGTGACAGAGTGCAGGCTAACCAAGTTTGTAGATCACACCAAACTGGGGAGAACCATCAACACACTTGAGTGCAGAGCTGCCATCCTTTGGGACCTAGACAGACTGGACAAATGGGCCGACAGGAACCTCATGACATTTATCAAGGAGAAATGCGAAGTCCTGCACTGAGTAGGATTAAAACCATGCAATGGTACAGGCTGGAGACTGCCCAGTTAAGAACCCTCTATGCAGCATTCATGAGACCACATCTCCAATACTTCCTGAGAGTAGACAGTGAAAAACTAGAACAAGTCCAGCAGCAGGTCTCCAAAGCGGTCAGGGTACTGGAGCACTTACCTTGTGAGGATAGGCTGAGGGACTTGGGCTTCGTCCTGGAGACGAAACAGCTGGGGGAAGTGGTGG
This sequence comes from Larus michahellis, assembly GCF_964199755.1. Classification (NCBI taxonomy): domain Eukaryota; kingdom Metazoa; phylum Chordata; class Aves; order Charadriiformes; family Laridae; genus Larus; species Larus michahellis. Next base: position 88,627,609 of record NC_133897.1, read on the forward strand.
GGAGAGAGGGCTAACAGCAGTTCCCATTCCTACAAGGAAGTTATCAAGAAGATAGAGCCAGGCTCTTCACAGCAGTGCATGGTGTGAGGAAAAAAGGCAATGAGCATAAGTTGAAACGAGGAGTTCAGACACTATATAAGAGAAAGCCTTTTTACCCTGAGGAAAGTCAAGCAGTGTAACAGGATGCTCAGAGCTTGTGCAGCCAGTGTCCTTGGAGGTTTACAAAACCCAATTGGATAAAGACCTGGGAACCCTGCGCTGAGCAGGGAGTAGAACTTGTCCACTGAAGTTGTCTTCGAACCAGCATTATTCTATAAATTTGGAAAATACTATTTGATTTTTATAGGAAAACACCACTACAGGATGATCTACTGAAAGATGCAACAGATTTGCTAGCACAGACCTACACTAGCTATATGTACACAAGTATTTCCAAAGCAGCTCTTCCTAGCATGGACAACCTATATCTAATCCAATGAAATAAATACCACCTAAATTTCCCAGAACAATCTAGAACTAAAACTCAGGAGTACCTCAGGGCATGAAATCATTCACACTAGTGCCCCATATACAAAGAGATAATTATTTAGTCCTTCATTCTGCTAACGATTGAATATTGGTCCCACAAGATACTCTCCGTAACACACTTCTTACCACAAGTGTTATAACATCCATGAATTAGAGGTGCTTACACCACACATGATTAAGCACAAAGTCTCCAAGGACAAGTCTACACTTTGGAAGTTAATTAGGAATACATATGAAGTTGCCCAAGTGAGTGGGAAAGGCTAAGACAGGCTGTAGCATTTATTTCCAGGTATCATCCTACTGTACTGCTATATGCTTCTTTGATTGTTACACCGTTTAGCAACAGACCTGTACTACGGCATTTTTTGATATATTGTGCTATCCTAAAACAGAAAATAAATGTAGAAAATCATATTTTACTCTGAAAGTGTTGCCTTTCGGGGACAGAACAACGTTTTACTTTTATTGGATATGGGGGAAGGGAAGAAGATCCAAAACTTCCAAAAGATTCCTAAATCCACAGATTTTCCACTTCCATCATTTGCAATCTTTGACCAACCACTACGGTTTGGAAGCTATCTCGATAAATGACTCACTTTTGGAATATTCCAGCTGTCGCTGATCTCCCAGAAAGATGTCTGAACAAATGAAAACGCTTTAGCAAGACTCTGATATCTGCAGCCAGAAAAGCTCACATTAGTAATTCAGTTTTATTGCAAGTCTCAAGATACTGCTAACATAAATGCACTTTGTCCCTTGGCTCAAGGAATTAGTATATCTCAATGTTTGAGAAGGCTTCTATTTACCATACCTGACAATATGAACTCATAGAAATTCAAACAGCTGACACTGCTCAGCATTACAGTGAGCATATCCCCGCTGGTGATTCCTAGAACCCCCAACAGTACTTTTGGAATCAAGGTTCTGAAAAAGAGTTTCCAGATCTTCATTCTGCAAAAGGACTTGAATTGCACTTCTAAGTGCAGATGTGAATGGCAAAAACTGGGGTTTGTTTGCCATGACTGCATTTGAGCTTAATACTGTATAGCTGCAGCTCTGAAATAACATTTAGCTATTCTGTAAGGTGACAAGGTGCCTTTATTTCAGAGCTGCCTAGTCTATGCATAAAAACATTCAAAAAGCATTACTTCCATCACATGGGAGGGAGAGGGAAGCTTTCAATCATTTGCAGATTCAAGTTACTGCAGATAGTTAAACACCTGATTTATGGGTACAGGCGCTGTTTGCCTCTGCACATTATGGTAGGAGGACTTCAGATTTTGTTTTTTGTGGCTCCAATTTTGCTTCAACAAGTCAATTGTGAGTGGAAGTAACCGAATAGCACGCAAGATGCCAAGTAGAGGCCTCTGCAAACTTGGCCCAGAGCATACATGCTTGTTAGTCTTAAGTTTGCTGTTCTCATTTTAATCCCCTGTGCTTCTAGCATCTGCAAATTGTTTAGCAAATTTAAGTCCTTCATTTATCCACTTACAAACCAGTCTGCTTTCCTATAATATTTTATCATCAGATTTGTGGAGCTGCCATTGTTCCACTTGGATGTTAAATTAAGTTGTATAATAAATGATGGTAATCTTCAAGCATTTGCCACCATGAAGGTGCAGGTATCAGTAACAGCATGCTGCTTATTTAAAATATTGCTGCCACAAACGAGAGCGCAATAGGAAATACTAACAGCAATTTTGAAAGGGAGTTGCTGCCACAAATGAGAGCGCAATAGGAAATGCTAACAGCAATTTTGAAAGGGAGTTACATACACCCATGCATTTCAACTCCACTGTTACCTCCAACCATACCATTTTATTATTTTATCTATGATTCTATGATTTTATCCTGCAAGTTACATCATCATAATGGGTAAATATTATGTGCTAGTGAGACGTTAACTACTCTACAAATGATTTAAGATTACTTAAATTATTTATCTTCGGGTTTTTTCCTATCCCAAAATCAATTGGGAAACACTTGCATAGCTTGGTACATTCTTGACCAAATTTCCCATAGTACACAAGGTATCTTTCTGGCACATATTTCTATGTTCTTATGATCATTTGACCTACCCTTCAGCTCATAGTGATATATCAGTGGGTGGAATTATTGCCAGTTTTTCAATGCATTACTATGCTAGTTTTAATCCTGTAGAAAGAAGCAAAGGACAACGTCCTATTACACCAGAGACGATGGCATTTTTCTGGAAAACATGATACAAACCTGTCCTTAGTAAAAACCCACACAAACACTGAATAAACAAAAGAGTAAACTTTAGAACAGCTCCCCATTTTACCTATGAAAAAAAAAAAGGAAAAAAGAGAAAAATAAATACAAAGGGTCTGGCATGCAGTGAAGCAAAAAGAATCTTTCCCTCACTTCAGATTTCAATGAGTTGCACATTTCCAGACAGCTGTTCTGTTTCAAACAAACAGGCAAAGTCTGCCTCAGGATACTAAGGCTTTTCTATTAATATGTTTTTGGCTAGATAGGGGTAATCTGCCATGGAGTACCTATATCTGTATATCTTAATGAACTAGGATTATGTCTCCCATCACTCTAAAAAAAAAACCCAAACCACAAAACAAATAAACAAAAAAACCACCCCACCACACACAAAGAAATCAACAAACCACAAACCAAACCAAAACTAAAGTGTTAGGAAACAAATTCATATTTTAAGTAAAAAATGCTACGGGTAGCTTTATTGCCATGGCAGAGCATTGTTCCTCAAGAGTCTTGCCTTGCAATGAAAGTTTCTCTTGCCTTGCAGATCTGATTTCCAGCTCCTAGATGAATTGCAAAAATGAGTCCCATGGAGTTCTGGGTAATTCACTTGGCTCCCACTGTTCTTCCAGCCCTTCCAAGACTGCAGCCGTTCCAAGGCAAGCACAAAAACCCAAGCATATTTGCCATTTGATGTACTATGTAAGCAAATAACATGTCTTTCTTCTGGAAAGAGATACAAGTCTGACAACTGTGTAGGGGAGATTGGCCTTACTTCATGCTGCTTGATTTATTTCAGACCTGAACAGACTTAATCGGTCTCGGCAGATGACCACTATGATTTGATGACCACATGTGGCCAAACCTTGAGGGGAAAAAGACGGCAGCCAGAACTTTTAAATGAACAAACAACAGGTGAGAATACAAAATCATCTGGTCACCCAAGATGGGCAGCTGTGGACATAGGAAAAACAAGACAGCTGCTTGTAGTTGGTAGTGTTCACTGCTAGAACACTATTTTTCCTTACAAACTTACATATTTGCAATAGATATCCCCAGGAAGATGTCTGAAAATGCACATAGGATCTTAATTCCCTTTAAAAACAAAATTCCATAGTAATTCAGCTTATCCGTAACAGATGCTCATTTTTAGAAAAAAACATGGAGTTCCCATCGAAATTCAACGAAAAGATTTGAATGGAAATCTGATAATTATGTTTAATTCATAGCATCTTGGGACTAGACACTGGCTGTTCAAACAGCACAGAAGAATATACTACTTGACACAGATGCCAGCTGAATACTGCCACCAGACAAGAAACTTGGGAATTCAGATAAAAATCTGTGCTTTAAGACTTGAAATCTGCATTTGTTTTGGACAACAAAGAACTCTCCTCTTTCCATGAAAAAATGCATGCTACTAGTCAGAAAAACTCTTCATATATAACAAAAGGAACAGTAGCTGACTAGTGGGAGAGTTACAGAGTTACTGATGTCTGAGAAAGAGAAAGCACTTCGGATGTGGAAAACAAACAGCTGCAAAATAACTGTAAGACTTTTTATTTTACATTTGCCAGAACCAACTTCCAAATATGAAATTATAGATCTACAATTTTTTTCTGAAGACTGAAAAAAAAATATAGAATAAGCAAAAGATTTTAAAAGATTCACCAAAGGGGTTTGAAACAACAAGTAACAGAAGAGAGAACAAATAGCTTAAATATGGTAACATGCTGGAGAGATAAGTTTTTGTCAACCATGAAGTATAATTTGACATGAATGTTATTTCTGGCAATGGGCATCCATAAATAGCATCATCAAGAGCACGCTAGTGTGCCAGAAAAAGCCATTGCCAATTAAACAAATTCAGCCCTTTCTTCTTCCCCCTTTCCCTCACTATATTCGACAACTCTGCAATAAGAAACCCAGCGCTGAATTTTAACTAGCAGCAATATACTTGGAGAGAGCCTTCCTGAAACCTCCTGAAGCACTGGGGCAAGTATAAAGCTGAGGTCTATCAGGGACAAAACTCATCTATCATACCCTTTAAGTGAGACAGATGCCTGGAATTTATTTCCATTTCATTCATCCGGCCCCACGGCTCCATCCCCCATCTCGTACAGCAACATTAATATGGACCTTGAGAAGATTTTGTTACAACTATGGTGCCCTAAAGGAGCAGCGTTTACCAGCTGCAGAAGCAGACTGTCCTCACCTGAACCAGATTTAAAATTCCAGGCAACAGAACAGAATCAGATCACCTCACACAGAAATCAAACACGCTACTTAAAGACTGTGGGGGTCAAAAAGATGAGTGGGAATCCTTCCTTCCATTAGCCTTCCATATTTCTAGGATACTCTGCCTAAATGTACCAGATAGGGTTAGCTTTTGATGGGTTAAAACTCAGCAAAAAGTTTTTCTAGGATAAATAAAAACAGGCGTACGGGGATTTGGAACGAACCACATTTCCATATTTGAGAGCAGTAGGCACTTTTGAAAACATGAGCTAATTCCACACAGGAACGGCACAATTAGGTTAGAATTTTCAAAGCAATCTCAAGTCATTCAGTAGCCAAATTCTGTAATAAAGCAAGCCCTCAGGTGAACAATTGTCATCATCAAATCTTTAAACAGATTAATTACAAGCTTAATGCTTGTAAAGATGTTTTTGTAACATTTAACTAACAGAGGCAAAAAATTTTAAGTAATGCTTGGATGCTTGAGTTTACAAACATATGTCAAGGACTTAACTTTTGGCATAGATAAGTGAACCAAATACTTTCAAACTAAATGTCAAGGCTAACAGCTGACCAATCTAAATGTATTCAAATGGAAATATACTGCGCACTCTAAGAGTTCATTTACTTTTTGCTGCTTCTTTTACTGGGGGGGGGAGTGGGAAGAAAGGTCTGGACTTTGGACTGCATTCACTGAATAGCCAATACTGCAGAGAAATACTTCAGCGTAAGGAAACCATTGATCATAACAATATTTGTTGGATCATAAAAATCTGATTAAACAGCAACAAGCCTGTTCTGAATCAACACTAAGTATTGGGTTTTAATACTGTGTATGCAACAGACATACTCACTGAGAATTATGATCTACTTTGTTTATGCTCATTTTGAATGCTTTTCTCCTCAGATGATTTACAGTTTTATTTTCTTTTTCAAGGCTCAGTTCCTAGAATTCTTAAACCATTCCAACTGAACCACTTCTAGTTCGTCCATTAGATGTTTCATTAATGTTGAGATCTTACAGTGCCCACTCAGCATTCCTATTGCTGATTCATTTTCACATGGCAAGCGAGTTTTGACCAGTTACTATTTCACCCCAAAACTGAGGTCTGTATTATCTGTATAAGGCAACTTGCCAGTGTGTGTGCTGTCACCAACTGGGCATCTGGTTTTACAGTATCCCCCCAGGGGCCACTTTAAGATTTGTTTGGAAATTCCAACCTTTAGTCATGCTTAGTCCTGCAGTCCTCAAACATCCTGTCTCCTTGAAATCCCACATCAACTGGACAATACCAGGAGTGCAGGTAATACCTCTGTCTTGCCTCACATTTCCTCCTGATTTATGCAAAATATCTCCTGCTTTAAGGCAGCCTTGCAAAACCCATTCCTCCAAGAGTCAGGAAGAACTTAGAAAAAAAATTTTCTTGCAGTCCAACCTGCAAGAAACTAAATGAGAATATTAGTTGCATCCATGTCAACACTGAAAAATCATCCATTCATCCCAATACAGAGGCAAGGCATTTACAGAAGGCTCTTAAGAAGCTCAGGTTATCACTCTGCAAGTCTGTGAGTGACCAGTCTCCGTGACCCAGAAAGGCTGCTCTCAGTAATATTTCTCAATAAATACAACCAGAAATATCACCACCTTCAAAATAACACTGAAAGGGGATTCCATAGTACTATTGTGTTAACTGTCACAGCTGACCAGTTTGAAAGAGGATCACCTAAATGTTTGCATGTACGTCACAGGTTCTATAGGGAGACAAAGGAAAAAAACCTGCTAGAATCACAATTCTTTTTTTTCCTCCAGATTTTTTATACCGTTGCCTACAGACAGTTATTCACAAATGGATCCAGAATATCTAAGTATTCTTTTAAATTCAGGTGTTAGCTTGCAGCAGAGTCACTACCTTTTAGTACACTGGAGACATGCTGCAGTTGCAACAGTTGCTTTTAAACTAACTTTTAAAAATTGCTATAATTTCTATTACCTGTTTTCTTACACTTAAGTTTCATATACATATATAGAGTAAGAGAATATTAAGATGCATGTTATCAATATAAGTAATACTTACGCTTGCACATACAGTTCATCACTTGAAGATGTGATAGACTGATTTGACCTACGATTATAAAATCCACCAATTCACCAATATTCCAAAAGAATTAATGACCGCTCTTAAATTTTACATAATTGGAATGACCACACAACGTACAGTAACACCTGGAAATACAAGTACAAAAGTGTAGATTGGTGCCATTTTAGCACTCCTAGACATGGAGAAAGCTACAGTTTTAACATATCCATTCAATTTGCTTGAATGTATGGATCCCCATATGATCCCCCCCCCCCGCCCCCCAAGCAAAATGTGTCATTAGCCTTTAAAAGGTGCAGCTTTTGCTTTTCACATATATATTGCTCATCTGATCATACAGCAATGCAGCATAACACTTAAATGAACTACACCTTTTTTTCCCCCAACAATTCCCACAATATTCATGCTCTTCACATTACTAAAAATATGTACGTGTTTTACTCTTCAGTTTCTAGTTAGTGTGGTTCTCTTTGAAGTCTCTTGGTAGCTCCTAGAAAGTTAACCAATAACAGCAATCCTCTAAACTTAAACTACTTCAAGTTCAGTCAATATTCAAGTCTAAACCCCCCCCCCCAAAAAAAACAACCAATGCCAAACCCACAACAAAAAAACCTCACCCAATCACCCCCAAAACTAGTAAACACTACTTTTTTCCCCAGTATTTTGGTACCTCCACAAAGTGACTAGAAACAAGTATCCTACTTGTTATATCATTACGCTATATCCACTCTGTATAAACGCAGATAACTCCATTAGATAAAAGGCACGTGTGTGAGTGAAATCAGGCCCGTCAGTCATTATACAGCTAACATATAAAGAATTACGCTAGCAATGCACTGCTCAGCCACTACTAAAGACAACAAAACAAACTGCATCAGCTGATGAACACAGGCTAATATCACTGAACACAGAAAGCAGTGCTTAAGGTGGAATATCAAATCTAGTACATTAAAAAAGTCTAACACTTAGCAGTGTCCAAAACCAAAATATACTGTACATTATTTTAGGTGTCAAACGGCTGTAAGAGACCATTAAACCAACATCTCATCAGGAAATTCCTGGATTAACAAAGTAACACATGCAGGCGCCTCCTCTTCTGGCCACCCATTCACTGTAATGCCTCTGAGAGTAAATTATACATAATCGTTACATAAATCACAGCTCATTACTGAGTCATATAATTTGCCTTCATAAGGAACAAAAATGTCATGTACTAGAAAGAATAAATCTCCCTGCCTAACGGTACTTTTCTTCTCCACTACTGTATTTATCACTTGTAGTTCCCATCTAATATTTATCTCACACAGTTATGAACTTCATTGCCAATGTTTAGATACATCTTAATTCTTGTGGAGTGAGTGCCATCACCCTGAGGGTAAGGGTCAAATTTTGCTCTCACATCAAAGCAGTGCCTTGGAAGCCCAGAGTTAAACTGAGATAATATGAAAAAACCTGAACCAAATAACTTACTGTATTGGTGATCAGCCAATAGTCTGCCAGCTGTGCTACTGGAAGAAAGTAAGTTATCTGCCAATTTTTGAGCAGGTATGCACTCTCAACATGAAGAACCAAGACTCTTGAAGCCAGAGGATTATGTTTAGATAGCTTCTATACTACTTTCACTAAAGTACATTTTCTCAGGCAGACTATATATGGTCAGAGAGCATTATCTGGCTGACGTGCATTTAGTTACATAGGTCTCCATGTTAAGACAAAAAAAAAAAAAAAAGTTTTTTGTTAGAAGCAACACTGACCAAAACCAAAGATTGTACAGGCACACTTCATTCCAAGTAGGAGTGAACCCTGTGTGACAGGTCTTTGTGGGGTTAGTGCCTTGTACAACAATTTCTATCAAGCATTGAACAATTCTCTGCAAGCAGGGGGTGAGGAAGGAGTTCACAACTTCTAGATGATCTCAGAGAAAAACCAACAGCCACGGTCACTTAATTTTTCTTTCATGTTTCCACAACAGCTAATCCTGCCAAAATGATCCCAATCATTTCAGAATGTTTACTTTTTCTAAACTGCCACATTTACAGTGAAGAATAACTTAAGATACTGCCTTTTGCACCAATTGTGCTGATAGATCTCCCCTCACACCCATGGACCAATATTCTCAACAGCCCCAGAACAAAATTTGTGTCACATCAATAGCTAGAAATCAGACAAGCAACATTTTTGACTTTATGATGTGTCATGTTTGGCAGAAAACTTGTTTAAAGACAATATTGCATTTAAATTGTTATAATCTTTACCCGAAATAAGAGTTTAGCTCACACAAGATTTTCAACTACTTCTTCCACTTAAAGCACATGCAGATTTCATTTCTTATCAAGCTAATATTGCACTGGTATCTGCTGTCAATATTCAGAAAAACCATCCATTGTGTTGTGCACCATCAGAGAAAAGCATCAATGATGATAATCCAAACAGCATTTCTTCTACGTTTACCAGTTGCTGCTGTTTTTAGAAGTCACACAATGCTAATTTCACACCATAAATGATAAAGATGGGTTCCAAGCTAAGCCACACATCAAACATTTTACATATAGTATTTCATCTATTAAAATAATATTGTTCAATTTAACTAAAACAATTTTCTACTTGTGCAGCTAAGACATGACCTCAAAACTCATACGTAAAGCCCTGAGTCTGAATTGGGAGTCTTCACGTAAAAGGCTGTTTTAAAACCAAGCATATAGACAAGTGCTCATGAATAAAATTTGTCATGTAAGACATTTTCGCAGAGTAATTTTGTATCATTGGAATTTTTTATGTTTTCACCCTACACTCATTGATAGTTCTTATTCAATGTGATACATATGAGCATTCCTGTTACACTTTCTCCCAGTTTCTAGTGAAACATGCCAGTTTCCAGTGGTTCAAGAACTACAACTGTCATTTATCATTATCATTTAAATCTGCACCCAAATGACGACGTTACTCCAGTATTTCAAAAGGTATCTTAAAACTCCTTAATCAGAAAGAAATATCCCCACTTTGCATGAGCAATGTCCATTAGAAACCCCCACTAACGAATGAGATACTTCAAAGAATAAAAAAAAATAAATAAAAATTCTCAAATTTCAGACTCCAAACTGAGCTAAAACCCCAGAGGCAAATGGCAGGTTTTAGCTGATAATCCACCACAAGAGAGTCTCATCATTTTCGTTAAGAATATTATCTGGAGAGATATTTGAGAGAGAAATGACGGCTTCCAGACCACAAAGCACTTGACTCCCAAGAACGTATCGTTCTGTCAAATCTCTTAGTCTCCTCTAGGAAAGACGCAAGAGCAGACTAGCTTATTGTTCACATCAGAGCTGCTCAAAACTTTTACTTTTCCTGGCATGCATGTTTCCTCCTTAGTTACACTCACGGGTCTGAATCTAATCTGAATAGGAAGCACAACTCAAGCTGACAATGTAATTGCTTAATTATTGCAGCCGGCTCACCTTCCAAAACAAACTAGCCCAAAAGAAATCAAAGGAAAGCAGAAAGCAACTGAGTGTCTCATGAGCCAGAGCATGGAAAACAGTGGAATAACACAAATAGGGTAATGACAAAAAAATGTTTCTCTAGTAATACCAACACGTGTCATAGAATTCATCAAAAGGTAAAAGAAACTTTCAGATTAGCATTTGGTAGTTTGAGCTCATTTGTTTGTTTTCTCCTCATCTTACTTTGTGGAAATGTTGATCTGGTAAAGCTTTAGCAACCATACATGTATACCCTTTAAAACTAATGGTGTAAATAGAAAGTTTATTTACTTTCTAGGCAACCTAAGTATGTTAATAGTCACTACCAGTCCCCTAAAAGTCTTTGACCACAGCAGAACACATTGGGAACAGTATTTTTGGTTCCATCTTGAAAGAAAAACTCCATCCAGCCCCCACTGCCCACTGAGGCTGAATCCAGGTGAAATAGGAAGACAATTATTTTTTGCAAGGTGCTTCAGGGAGAACGCACCACAGCTACTCACCGTTTTTGGCCAACATCAGACTGGGCTAAGTTTGAACTGCTGTTTTAATGAAGAGCTTTTAGGAGAAAAAAAAAAAAAAGAGGCAGTAGTTTTCCCTGTTTCCTCAATTCATGTTAAAAAAGGAATGTAAGTCCCAAAATTAACAACTGGACTCCATATGCTCTAATGGGTGGGACCACACTGTGCATGTGTCTTGCTTATTTCTCTCTCCTCCCAGGATGTGCAGTAATATTCTTTTGACATGCTGCTGTTTACAGAACCATTTTCATTTAACATTTTGTTCACATTTCTGAAAAGATAAACCATGCTGAGTAATTTGCCGCTCTCTTATCACACGCATAGGTTTAAGCTCTTCAGTCAACTCTGCAAACTAAACCTGTCTGAATGTGAAATTGCATTTGTTTTTCATTGTACATCACCTTCAGGATAGGCTGAGTAAGCTAGCATCATGCTCCATGTAGTACTTCTGCAGCTCCTTTGAAAGCAATAGTCATTGGCTACCTATTAAACACATCTTCGCTGAAATTTTTTTCCTTCGACTAGTACAATAAAAAAAATGGTAGCACATGCCTGATTGAAGCATCTTTCACACAGTACTTTCACTAAGCCGTACTTTGTCATGAGACTTAAGTTATTTTAGAAAACCCCAGTCATCTTTCTTTAAAGCAAAGCCACTACCAGCATCACCACCCAGCAACAGGCACAAACATAATACCTACCTGTTCTGTTTCAAAACAGCTCCTACATCAAGACATTTCCATCCTTGTTGCCTAAAATGATCACAAAACCAATGTAACACTGGACCATCTTGCTCAAAACCCATCTGGTATAGCAGATTTCCATGCTGCAGTGGGAGGGACCAGCAGGTAACACTGCTCTCGGAGCAGGGCGCTCAGTGGAGGTCTCAGACTGAATTGGACGCACTTCTGTGTGGGGTGGGGGAATTTGAAGAAACCAGGCAAATGGTACTCTGACCTTTGCTCTTAAAGAAAATAGAAAAATCCCACAAAGGCCTGAAACTCTCACTGGGTGGCACATATAGCCCCTTTACACAAAGCTTTGTTTTTCTCCTTCGGTAACGCTTGAATAGTCAGAGAAAGCAACATGCCAGCAAGAAGTTTTACTGCCCAGCTACCCGATACTGCACACTCGCTGGAGGCTTCCACTCGGATTACCATGTTGCACTCTGAGTCACAGTGTGTTTCTGTAAAATGTTTGACTGTACTTGGAAAAAAGCCTGAACAGCAGTTGCTCTTGTAACAGGGAGAAGGTACCATGAATAAATGTCTGGCTGCTTTTTAGGAAAGGTGGGAGATAGGAAATTAAACTAATTGGCAGTGTTTTGAAGCATCACATCTGATAGACAGGTGGTTCTCACTCAAACACGGCAAATCTCTCCGAGCACTCTGCAGTTAGCCAGCTCTGAGATAATTATCGCTGCTAGATTATATCAGTGCAACCAGTAAAAGAACTTTATTTGGGTCTTTTGTTTACATACAGCCCCTAAGGTATTTCCTTTTTTAAGAGGTTGCTTCACATAGGGTGTCAGCACGGCTTCAGCATTAACATTTTCAAGTAGGGCTTCTCTGACCTGACCTAATGAAATAACTCATCCACAAATGCAAGCATTATTTATGAAATCCCTGTGTGATCTTAAGACTAGAGTCATTGCTTTTCTATATTTGCAAAACAGAATTTATATTTATTTTAAATACTTAAATGCATCCTCCCTCCCCCTTCTTTGTCTTTGCAGGAAAAGCCTGTTATTTTCACAGCTGAAAGCAATAATTTCTAAATGGGAAAACATTTCCAAATGTGAAACTTCTGATTATCACCAAGATGTTCAACCGTTATTTTGTTTGGGTTTTGTTTGTGTTCCCCTCTCCCCCAAACAACCATCTGCAAAGAGGGCGAAATTTAAGTGTGTGTAAGGATACACATTTACAGGAAAGTAGGTTTTCAAAGCATTTATGGTTTGTCCAAAAAGCATCATTAATACAGTCCACATTTGGCATCATAAGTGTGCTCTTCTTTGACTAGGACAGGAAAAGCACTTTTATCCTAGTATTGGGAGAGGAACGTAACCATCTTTCAAAGTCTTATCTATTGAGTAATAGTGATGATCATACTGTTCTTAAAAGTCACAAATCAGAGGCTAGTTTCTGTAAGAACAATCTTCCCCCTAAATGTCCTTAAAGGCTGAATTCTGCTAAGTGAAAAGGGTAGTGATGGTTTTATAAAGGCTCTTCTCCTCTGCTGGTCCCAAAGCTGTTCTTAAGCAACCACCAAGCAGTAATCATGCAGTCAAAGATTACCTAGAATAAACAAAATCTCTGTTCACAAATCTTGTGGCTATACAGACATAAATATTCTGAACTCCATTCATATCAGAGCAATTGCAAAGGATTCCTGCAGCAGTCTAATACTGAAAAGCTTGAATAACTTGTAAAAAAGTATCAGAGGGAAAGGCTTAAAGGATGGGAACATGTTGGGTTCAGTGCAGAAGGTCATAAAATATAGATCATTTAATATCAAGGGAAAAGCACAATACATGCTGCTCTCCAGAAAATAATCAGGTGGTTACATTAGCTACAGCCGCCTTCTCTGTTTGGCATTTCACCACAATGCAATGACTGCTTTTTCAACTGCTAGTAGGATTTAAATTTGATTTTCCTAAATTGAACAGAATGATATTCCAACACAAACTATTCTATGATAGCAAACTATTCTATGAATTCACGTAGCAGCCTACATAATCATTAAGTGTTGCTTTTCCACTAGATGTCAGGGAAGACACAATCCCGTTTTCACAAAAGATGTTCCAGGCACAACTTTCCAGTTGCAGCCAGCTAGAAAACCAGGATGGTCTGGTTTTCTTTTCTTTTCTTTCTCCTTCCTTTCTAGGAGCAATTGAGAGAAAAAGTTGAAGGATTCCCCCATCAGAAAACATCATGGTAAGTTGGTGGACAAAGTCCTTGTGTCTAAGTCCTAGACATAATAATCTCCTCAAAAGTAGCAGAATTGAGCATGACTAAGAAAAATGCAGTAACAGAAAGTGCAGCAGACTGTTCTTCCTGTCAGCATAATTTTATGGGTAACACTACCATCTACGAGTTATGCCTGGCTAAAGTCTTTTAGTGTTTTTATCCCGTTCTCCTGAGGGCTATAAAATGGTAACTGTACAAGAGTATGTATTATTTTAGGTTAACAGTAGGAAGAATAATGTTTCTGGACTAATAACTGCGATACATTCCTTACCAGATCAGAATTCCTTTCCTGCAAGTGCAGCCTTCACAGAGGAAACTGTCAGAAGAGTAGCGTGTGTAACCAGAGTTGACAACTCAAGAGTTGCTATTCCCGAGAAAGTCTCATTTCTTGGCTTTACGCAAAGCAAATCTACCAAGAATGAAATTTCACAAAGTGGATTCTTAAGACACCAACACACACTTCCAGGGCATTAACTGGGCTCATGGATTCAGTTCTACAGACAAAAGAGGGTATTTCAAAAGCTTAACCACAACCACTTCTCAATATTCCCAACTATTACTAAGAAAAGCCTGGTGACCCTCCATTCTGAAGTACACCCATTTCAAAATCATACCCATGACAAGCGGTCCCAAAGAAAAGGAATATATTCACACTGGATGTGAATTCTCTCCACATGAAAATGTGGCATGCGTTTATGTGGAGGATGCTTAACTCCAGCAGGAAAATTAAGAGAAGAAACCAAAAATAAAGTTATACTGCAGAACCTGCATTATTGAGAAAAGAGTTTTACCCAAGAGGTACCCCGTACAATGCCACAGAACTGCTACCTCCAAAAGAAACCAAGTAGAACTATGCTCATGAGGTAACACCATGCTTGTCCTTTTGCCAAGAAATCTGGCTCTACATAGCTTCACAAAATTCCTGTACATACACACACACAAAAAAAAAAAAAAAAAGATGAAGAAAGAGAGGAACGCCACAGAGGAAACAGTCCCTCTGCTCAAGCATCAGCAGTAACTAAACTTTAAAAGTTAAAAAGCAAATCTTTGACCTTGAATGTTAGATCACGGTTAATTGTTTAAGTGTCTGTTAAAGAAGGGGTTTTTTTGGGGGGTAGGGGGGGGTGGCTGGTGAGGAGTAATAGTTATGGGGATTAAGCCCGCTCTACTTTGTAAGTTTTCTCAAAAGCCTCACCACAAAGGATAATGCGAAACAGCACAAAGTTGCAGATTGGGGGAGGTAAAAAAAAGGGGGGAGGTAAAAAAAAAGGGGGAGGTAAAAAAAAAGGGGGGAGGTAAAAAAAAAGGGGGGAGGTAAAAAAAAAGGGGGGAGGTAAAAAAAAAGGGGGGAGGTAAAAAAAAAGGGGGGAGGTAAAAAAAAAGGGGGGAGGTAAAAAAAAAGGGGGGAGGTAAAAAAAAAGGGGGGAGGTAAAAAAAAAGGGGGGAGGTAGGTATGGACAGGAAATTAATTTAATTTCTATAGGCGTAAAACGGAACGTAGGAAAGGATAAATAAAGCTTGGAGTTTTAAGGATCCAAAAGGGCACAACTAATAAGTACAGTAAGCATATGAGATTGAAGGGAGGGAAAAATACAGGCAACGACATGAAAACAGAGAGAAGAATGTTACATTCTATTTCTCAATGCCAAGCCTAAATACCTGAAAGTAGGAGTGTGCCTGCCAGAGAGAATGCTTGGTGGTGATGTGAACGACAAGGGGAAGGAAATTCAACATGTGGAACCACTCAGTAGTTTTTACACAGTACTTTAGTAACAGTGTTCCCCACCCTAAGTACTCTGTGCAGGTTCCAGTGGAATTAATTCCAATGTATTTACAAGCAGGTTACTAGCCAGAGGACACATGCTAACCGGGTTAGGATAAAAGCTGAACTTTGGAAGAATTACAAGCAAGGCTCCTCCACTCTGTCCTATAAGAAATTCTCTGTAGGGCTTTGGAGCTCAGCAGAAGCAGCTCCGTTCTCTTCAGCTTCATATTCCCAAGTCTTGAGGGTGATCATCACTCCTTTTCTTTCCCTGCACAGTAAACGGACAAACAGATTTGCCAGGGGGTAAATGTATGGGTAGCCATACATTTTGTGGCACAGTTATAGTGGTACACTTACACAGACCAAAGTAACACCAATCAGTAGACAAGCGTGCTGATGGACTATGCCCCACCCTGAGACGTAACCATAAAATGGGATATTCCTACGCAACAGTTGTCCCTCATATCACTGACCGGGTTTGATTAAACCTGTGACATCAGTTCTGTACTTTACATTGAGCCAAGAGTCCTAGTACCTGCAAATGAGTTGGTATCAGTGCCTTTTCTATTTCCTCATGAGCCTATGTAGGAAAACAAAGAACGTGCTCTCAAGAAGTGCACGTTGTTTAGCTATAAATGAGGCTCTGACCCACTACTACTTACCCACTACTACCAACAGAACCTCCTTCAGACTGGAAAATGTGTAGAAGGCCCAAGTCTTTAAAAAGACCATGCGTATGAATATGCGTACACACACACACCCCTGCTTTCTCTCAAAAACAAAGCCATCTTCAGATGGTTTCTTGGTGGCATCAAAATATGAATACATGGGAACTCCAAAGCCAGGATACAAGATAGTACACAGCCAACATTGGGAAAGTGATGAAATTGGAGCAACACAGCTAAACACGTCTGGTCAGGTTTTATCACACTGATGAATAATAAAGTCCTGCTTTGGTCAACAGGTTTGTCTGTTCAAATAACGTGTTGTAATTATTCAAGGTTCCAGTGGTGAAAAGTCGTCTTTGTCAGATAAGGAAAGGGAGCAAGGGAAGCATCAAGCTCTCTCCCCTTTTTATCACAGGAGGAGATGCTTTTTTAATCCCTGAGAAAAATGAGGAGTTAGTGCTACCCATGTTCTTAGTGCACTTCACTGATTTATATGAAGTGTCAAGCATGTAGTATTGCTCACAAAGAATTTTAAATGTTTTAATATGTTGCACTGTGAAGCAGTATGCTATGTTCAGAGCAAAAACCTCAATCCACACTGCTAAATATGTGAATAAATGAGGCAAATCCATTAAAAAAAAAAAAAAGAAGCACAAGACTGTCTGTGTTATCTTGGTGTGGCAATGGTATTTTCCAGTGTCCAAATAAAACTGTTACATTTAAGCCTTTATAACAAAAGCTTACAAATATTACTTCTGTCTTTTACATTAATTCACATTTCTATTTGGCAGGTTACTTAATATAAGCATAAAAATATATATATCTTAATGCTGCTATGCCAAACAGACATTTTTGTGTATGCAAGAAACGTCTAATTATTTTTGTCTACATAAGTAATGAACATAGTCTAAGGGAAAGTCAGTATTATCTAAAGCATCACCGCAGCAGAATAATTCTGAACTTTCTGAACCAGTGATTCTGTGTACTGATACTCATGTTGACAAGGACTAGTCACAACAATATATTGAAGACATCAGTTTACAACTGAAAAAGCAGCCCCAAAACATCTGACAAAAGACCTGCAAAGGTGCAAAGAGTAAGACAAGTTCAGCTTACCACTAACCTTGGGGAACAGAATAAGTCATGCTTTAGACTTGATAAGACAACAGTCAGCTAATCGGAACATGCAGGAGCACCCTCTTTTCTCCAAGTGACTATCCATCTTAACATTAACCACATAATTATTATCATTGCAACATTTCTTCTGCATTGATGATAATTGAGATTGAACTATACATCTATGGAAAGAAAATTCTGCACCACTGGTAAGAAAGTGCTGACATTGCTTACAATCTTAACTAATTGTCCACACTGCAAGATTAAGTTCTGATATATGACTGCATTTCCATTTCATGTAAGTGAAGATCAGGGGAAAACCACTTAGAGACACAGATACAACTGAGAAGATACAAAATCTTTTTACTTTACAGACACAAGTAATCTTTAGGCTCTACACCATGAATACCAGATGAAAACCAGCTTTTACCATAGCATGACTGTATATTTCTCAGCCAGCCCTGGAGACAAAAACCACTCAAAACTAACTCATAGCAATAGTATATCTGAAGTATAGGCGTCAAGCTTTGAATTGCTTAGTAACTTTTAATTTCTTGGCAAAAAAAAAAAAAAAAAAATTAAGGCAAGGAGATTTTCGTCACATTTCAGGAATTGCATTTTCCTTTTTGCACCTCTGTAAACCTCCGAATCTGGATAAAGCCAAGGGTTTTTTAGCAGCTACCTCCCTACCCTGAAGTCTGACCTGATGGAACCTAAAGTCTGTAACTTGACAGAAGAAATCACTGCTAAGTAACTAGATACGCGTCTTAACCTTGGGGAAGAAGTTTTCACATTCTGGGTAGGAAAAGAGACGGCAGATCAAACTCATGCTTGCATACAAGACACCCACAAAATAGCAAGGAGTCGCTTAGCGTTATGCACAGTGACAGTATGACTATTCTTTTCAAGGTACTTCTCCATTTAAAGGCAACATGAAAAGTATAGTTGTCCCACCATAATTTAATGATCAGTGTGGGTAAAAAAAACCAAAAACAAAGGCACAGCTGGGCAATCTTCTCCCCAGACATGTGACTTACCCAATATGTTATTTGACGTGAATCCATCCTCATTTAAGAGTTGCAAGTAGGCAGCTCCATACAGGGTATGGGGCATAGACTAAGATTTCAGTTAACATACAGTTAACAGTGCATATACAGATGCTGACAGGATCTCTTATCATATATAGCCATGGGATCCTAGATCTACTTGGGATGTACCTTCAATTTTGGATGCACTGATACAGTTTTGCTTTCTTTTTCTGCTTCCAAGAATCACTTTCCTCAGTGGGTAACTAGCTGATCATTTGAAAAAGCCAATCATTCACCTCAGTCATCAGTAAGTTAAGTTTTCAGAGTTAGCAGAACTATCCAAATTTTTAACCTCTTTCTGCTCCTGAACTACCAAGAAACATTAATGATCTCGAAATCTGAACTGATTAAATACTCTCCTCCTTTGAGGGTGAATGCACTGTGTTCAAACACAACTTTTTCCCTGATTAAAAACAGGATTGCATTCAGAGCCTATGCAAAATGGCATTTTCACATTTAAGAAGTAACTACTCAGCAACCAATTTTGCATCTTTGGACTAAATTTTAAGTTTTTAAACCATCGGTATTTAAAGAGCACATAACACAGGGAGGAAAGCTACACTTACATTTTTGCCAAAGAAAAGGTATTCCAAATTCAACTCTACACGTTGCATCTGTGTAACAACTCTGATGTAAGCATACTTAGAGAGCCATAAAATTGTTACAGTGCAATAGTTTCTCAGTATATCATGATACTAATGAATAACACAGTATCTGCAGTGGAGAAAAAAAAAAAATCTTTTTATTTTTTGAGAGAGACTTTAGCAATGCTTTCTCCAAACTGATTGTACATTAATTACAATACTACAGAAAGTAAAAGATTTGCCTGTATCAGTCCTCTCAGTTACTTTTTTCACTTAAGGAGATTTATTACTTAGTAGTTTGAAAGTGTTGCTTATTGATCCTATCATGAAAATATATTGAAAAGTAATTTTGAAACCATTTTGGTTTTATTAAACAAATATCCTTCGAATCAAATTAGTAGATAGTGTAATACCACATTCAGGATCTCTGCATGTATTTTTTGTGCATGCTAAAAAAAAAAAAGTAAATACTTCAGTACTGGGCTTTTATCCCTGGTGTCTTGAGGATAATGTCCTCCAGATAGTTTGGAACACAGTTTTACCACTGTGCATAGTTTCAAAACCTTGAAATGAAGAGTTTATAATTGAAATACTGGCAGAACCATACTTAAACATACACTTTGTGCAACTGTTCATATAAAGTAGCGTATTTGTTAGCTTTCACTTATACACACTTAAAAAGTATATTGCTATTTTGAATGTATGCATGGCAGATTAAATCCAATAGTTCAGCTGTATAATTTGGATATCTCCAAACACAAAGGTGAAACTTCAAATTCTGTCCAAGTTTCTATAAAGACATGACGTTTACATCAACGGTTTTCAGATGAGCCATACAAACAAGATAAAAACACCTTTTGTTCTTCATTAGAGGTTAAGAAAGTTTCCATTTGATTTGAAAAGAAACACAAATACTATCTTAAGATACCCACAAGTTTATATCAAATATTCATTCTATTACACTGGTGTCCCACAATCTCTGAGTTGCTTCCCAATTTAATTAATAATTTAGTCCTGCCTCTTGCACATTTTCAGGGAAGTGCTTATTCTTAAAACAGTTGTTTCTAAACTATCTGAAAGAACAGCAATATTATCAAGATGCAAGTAAAACAAATGAAGAAGGCTTAACTTGGCTTAATTAAGAGTGATAGATAATCTCAGCATTCAGTTTCAGCTTAAGTCATACAGTGGTATGCAACTGAGTCTGTCTTTGACTAAAAGTGAGTCCTTTAAAGGAAACATTTGGTCTCAGATTTTAACAGGGACAGATGATTCTTCACAGTCAACTTAATGCTTCACTTTTCAGAAAGAGATTCCCATTTCCTCTCTTCCCCTCCCCTCCAGGGGAGTCCTTGCAAGGAATGACACTGAGCATCCAAAAGTGTTACTGTTCCCCGTCCTCCGCTCCCCAAACATTACTTGGCACATTCGGTGATAAGTCATTTACTCATGAGCTTTCTGTTAAGAAAACTTACGCTTTGAACTTTCATCACTCCAGGGCTGGAGGCTGGGGAACAGCAAAGTGGGGAAAGGATTTTGCTGTCCACAGCCATGACTGGTCAACTGACCACATAAGCTTAAAGCTGATAAATTTACCTTCTTGAATAAAGCTGTCATATATGGGTAGGGAGAGACCATATGGGCTATATAACAACAAGACAGAATACTGGAATTAAGGGAAAGCATCTCACACCTACCTGTATGTCCTTAGGCCGCTTACTGTAAGCCTAGCTCCTGGAAGACAATTATCTGAAGAAATAATTACAGGGATAAATGTTGCTTAACTTTAAAGACCTCATGATGAAAGAGCCAAAATTTGGCAAAGAACCAAAATTTAACTTGGTCAGGTAATAAGTCAAAATAATCCACATTC
Organism: Larus michahellis; assembly: GCF_964199755.1. Taxonomy (NCBI): domain Eukaryota; kingdom Metazoa; phylum Chordata; class Aves; order Charadriiformes; family Laridae; genus Larus; species Larus michahellis. Next base: position 88,648,766 of record NC_133897.1, read on the forward strand.
TTTCTTGGAAAACTTCATGTTTTCCAAACCAGCTTGTGTTTCCAGAACTCTAAAAGCAGGCATCCACATTCTGCATGAAACAGCGCTGTTGCCATTGCTTAAATTCTCTTGTTAAATCTCTCCCATTTTATAGCTAATCACATTTTTATAGCAGGCATGAAGCACTCTACAAGGCCCTTGCTGAGCTGTTCCTCTAAATCAAAACCTTATTCCATCGTTCTGCTTGCTGGCAGCAGAGCAAGGTTACTTTTACCATTTATGGTTGTAAAACCCATCCAGCTTTTTCCCCCCTTCAGTTGCTGCCTTTTTTCCACAATTCTTTCCTTCTCTGTCTTGCTCCAAGAAAGATATTCCATGTTCAGCTAAACAACTTCAGAATTCATCTTTAAGCTTCTTCTTGTCTTCCAGTACACTTACAACCTCACGAAAACATCTAACAAGACGACAAGTGAAATATTAATACAGTACTTAGGTCAAGTGCCTCCTTCCCACCTTAAGTCACATGAAACAAACCAAAGCCACACAAGAACAGCAGCAGCTCAAAAGCTCTTTACACTAAGTTATCACTATGTGGCACATACATATACTAGCTCATAAAATAAGGCCCAGATCAGACTGGAGGTGCTTGGAATCACAGTTTAACACTCTGATATAAACACTCAGTCCAATGTACGAGCAAGAAGAGAAAAGCAACACAGTTAAATCTTATTATTAAACTACCTATAAGCAGACACCATGTTCTAGAACAAAGCAAGATTAAAAATGGGGGGCAGTAATCCCACTTTTAGATACGCAGTCCAGTTGCATGCACCCTCTTGGCACATAGGGTATTAAGCTGAAATATATATATAAGCTCCATATATAATGACCATAGATTGAAACACCAGATTCAGTTTTTGCCAGGTTGGTTCTCTTCTTCCCCTCTCCAGCTCAGAGCCGGAGCATCCTGCCACAAAAACAGAAGACTAAAAGGACTGTCTCACCCCTTCCACAAACCTGTGCAGGCCACATATGAAAACAACTCCATAAGAAGCTTCTATGTTGCATGGAAGAACAACGATGTACACTGGAAACTCCTGAATTTTCAGCTAGGAAGGACTCTAGCCCACATTGTGTGTGGGAGCAGTCAGCACACATACATAAATCCCATTACAGGGATGTTACTACAGGAGAATACGTGTCCAGTTACAAAAGGAAAGCAATCCTTGCTGCTTAGAAATTAAGTGCTCTAGTGCTTTTTGCAACTGACTTAAGATCTACACTGCTTCGCAGAGATATGGACAGACTGCATGGACTAAATCTTATTTCTCTGAGCATCAATAACTGCCTCTTTTTGATCTAAAATGTCCTTTTACAAGTGTCAGCCTATTGTTTGAAACTTGATATTCAAAAGAAGTTTAAGCATAGATCAGTCTCACTTTTAATTCTTACATTCATCTCAGCATGGGATTTGCTGAAACTGAGAAATCAGCACTGAAAAGTTACCGACCTTTGAGCTTAACATCACCTAAATCTTATAGGTGAAATGAACAAACTAGAGAGATCATGATGTGCACATGCACAGAAGGCGGCTTTCCAAGGCGACTATTCTCACATTAACTGGGTGGCTCAATACAACAGACTGGTTTGTGAACGCTCATTGCTCCAGTCCTTTGCTTTAGCCAGAATCTGCAAGCAATCAGTAGAAGTGATCCAACTACCTGCTTATCAAGTGGGTTTGGTTTTCTGGTTCTGGAAGCATGCCTTAAATAATGATGCTCACTTAGATGTTTGATTTGGTGCATAATTTATTGTACATATTCTATGCAGATGTGAGCATAACTAACTGTTGTTACTGTTTTCCACCTGGAAAAGCACAGTGACTGTACTGATGAATGGCTCTATGACAATTACATCATTCTTGACTTCACCCCTTGTAGTTAAGCATATTTCCTGAACAATGGAACAGAGGGTGATCAAAGGAAGCCAATTTTCAAGGTCATAAGTTCTTGACATACAGATCACCTGTGTGAGGTGCTCAAAATATCTTTGCATCCTGAACTCTTGGACGCAGGATGAGGGAACTGAAGTGTTTGGAGTAAGAGCTGGGCGCTGGGCATTAGCAGAATGGTTGCACATAATAAGAGAAAGGGAGGGGAAGGAGCCGTGCAAAACCCTGCTCTGTCTGCAGAAGCTGCCAGTCACTCCCCCGGGCCCAGCAGGACAACATACCAAGGAGACAACCTTCCTTTCACCCAGAGAGGGAGTCCCCGAGGAAGAGCTGCAAAGAATCAAGACTATGAGGATGTCTCTGTGCTTGTATTCTCTTTTTCACTATCTTCTTGCATAACTTACACTGATACTAAAAATGAATAAAGCAACTGCAACCATCTCTTGTTCACTGTCTGTCTGACACAGAGGTCCTCACAGCTGCTACCTTTGCCTTCCTGCAAGGAAGAGAAGGTAGGATAACATCCACTGAAGCACGAATAGAACTTCAGAAATGAGCTTGCCTGCAAAAAGTTCCTTGTACTTCCTGGTAAAAAAACTTCAACACAGCCACCTTCTCTCATGTTTAACACAATTAACTAGAGATGAATGCCTTTGAGAGCTCATCAACAAATGGGGAGAAGAAACTTTCTGTAATCTCTCAGTTCCACAGCCTTCCTATTCCAATGGCAAACCAAATCAAACATGAGTTGTTTGTTCATCAAAAACAGAGGTCAGATTACAATCTCACAGTAAAATGAATAAATATCTGAGTGACACTATTAAGTCAATGGAGCTACCCTGGATTTGCACATAAAATCTGGCTCGTTACGTTCCAAGTTGCTAAAAAAGTGACTGATAGCACAACGTAGCACAGTAGCAGAAAGATTTGAAGACGACTACCTGGATATGTTTTTCTGAGTAAAAAGTGCAGAAGGTTAGATTCAAATACTATTGTCAACATAGAAAGGGTCAACATTAATATTTTCTTCTCTTATGTAATGAATTGTCAGCTCTCAGCTACACTGCTGTCCTGTTATCTCCTGGGAGGAAGGATAAATTGATTAATGAAGTTCTTTCCAAAAAATGCCTTCAAAAGTAGAAACATCTGCTATGTTCATTAGTCATTATTTGGCCTGAGTTCAGTAGTAAGGCGAACTACAAACCCGTTCCCTTTCTCTTACCTACAGAGATCACAGCAAATGGGATCCTACGTTTACGGAAATCATAGCTAACTGGAAGGAAGATGGCAGTGAAGCTTACAGATACACTTTGTTTCCTGTTCATTCACAGCAACATAAGACTGCATTCTGATGGTCATAAGAACTCATATGATTTACACTAGACACAGAGGTTCAGGTAGCCAAAGAATATTTAAATGTGGCATTTGAGAAACACAGAATATATATAATTTTTTTTTTTTAAGTACATTAAGAGTTATCCAAAAATCTAAGCCTGTAACCACATGAAAACTGGGAAGAGTTGCAGAAATCAGGCAACATGAATTAGTCTGAAGCAAAGCTGGGAGCTGAATCCAGATGCCAGAAGTTTGGTTTTAACTCTTCTATTCAGTTGCCTGCGCAACTGGACTGAGCAATACTGGAATCACACACTTTTTTTGCTTTTAAAAATATTAGTAAGGTTGTAAAAACAAGCACTCCAGAGCTGGCAAATAAACATCAGAGCCCTATTAGTTTTTCTCCTTTTCTATTATGTGGGAGTATACTATATAGTAGTCATTTACAAGTCAAAATACTGGTTTTTCACTTTTCTTTCAAGAGAGAAGTCCACACGTGACATGCACAAGGCACAATGCCCAAAGACAACTGTGCGATGAGATTATTAATGGACTACTTTTTATTCCCAGCAAAATCCACAATAGGAGCTTGCTTTCGTGACACTCAGTATTCCAATACCAGGAGTCTAGATATCTCCTAACAAAGTCCCTGAAGCTGTGGGCCACCATTTTGCAAACGTGGAATGTGCTTTCACCTACTCTCGCCTGTAAGGCAAAAATTAAGGTTAAAATGGAGGACACTTGACAATGTCAAAATGACTTTGTTGTTAGACAGGTGATCACTGCACCCCCAAGAGCTCTCAGGCAACTGAAAAGTGCTTACATGCAACCCACTCCAAAGCTTTCTTGATACATCAGAAAGATAGGCTTTATCCAAAATATGCTGTGAGGACTACACTTGAAATACTGGTACCACAGTTAGTTAGAGTGATAAATAAATAGTGGCTCCTTGAACGAGCACCCTCTGGTTTTAATATCAATTGAGGCAGAAAAGCTCTGAAATGCAGGTTGTTAGAATTCATAAGCATGACAAAGGTATGTTAAAGTTTTACAGAATTTCCTAATTATAGAGTGCTTGAGTTCAAAGCCGTGGGTACTGTTTGAGCTTGGGTCGTATACCACTTCTAAGTTTATTTTAAAAAAAAAATCTAAGCTAAAATAAAATTTTATATTATGGTCTTGCATTGAAACCTGCTTGTCTCAACACATTCGATCCACTACACAAACCTCTGCTATCAAGCAAGCAGAGAATTAAAAAATAGCAGTTGTCATATATCATGGTGGAGAGCAGCAGACTGGAACGAGAGGAGACCAATGGGCTTCACAGGCACTTACAACAGAAGACATTAGGAAGTTCCCCTGCCATCTACTTTGGAGGTTTCCAACCCTGTTTCACTCTTCCTGACCAGGCAAGGACTCTTACCATTCAGACTTTCATTCTTATCCTCCTTCCCCCTTCAGATACTTATCCAGCTTCCTTTTCACAGATGGCTGTAAAACACAAACACTTCCTCATCCAGTGTCTGCCTGTAATTTCTAGGATTAGAAGGTTTGGGGTGTGAGTGCGGGAAGAGTGGGGTTTAGGCTTTTAGGGTTTTTTGTTTGTTTGTTTTTCTTTTCTTCTTCACAAGCTGTTCACCCTTCCTTATTTTCTTTCTCTGCTTTCTAAGTCCAAACCACAGCATCTGTGCAAGCAGTAGAGGGATGACAACAGGGAATCAGGAAACAGTTTCTTGATTAGCAAGTGATCCTAGGTCATGTTCATGGCAACACGTAACGTTTTAAAGACTAAGCCCTAGCAAGTCTCATTAAATGCAGCCAAACTGAACGTTCCAAGGTTTGTAATGCAACACAATTTGGATCAGTCACCCCAAGGATACGTGCTTCTGACAAACACTACCCTAATTCAAACCAAGGCCTCTGTATTCCATACCTAGAGAAATAAACAATAAAACTCCAGTAAACATCATAGTATGAATACAAAATATTTTTTTCACAATTAACCTTCACTGAAATAGTTAATTTGAGGCAACAAAAAAGGCTAAAAAAAGTTAAAGATCAAGAGCACATACCACAGACACACCAAGAAGTGATGTAATTTAACTTCTGTCATCCCTTCATATAAGTGTTGTGCAGGTTATCTTAATGGTTGAAGAGCTTCAACACACACACTAAAAAGTGTTGCTTCAAACTAAGAAACTTATCTGTTCCTCTTAAAAGTTCCAAAATTATTTGCTAAAATGAATTATATTTTATCTTGTCATAAGATCACCCCAGATTTAAAAATGGGGTTTTTGAACAGCACCATATAATTTTGTGCCTGAAGTATTTCAAAAAACACATAGTGCTTTCCATAAGAAAATGAAGTTTAATTTCATCTATTATTTTACTTTTTCATATCAAACCTCTTCTTGGTTTCTAGCAGGCCCAGCAGTTTCAAAATTAGACAACAGAGCTATACTTTAAGCAGTAATCCTACTGAAATTGTTAAACGTTTCTCTAGACTGAAAAATGGAAGGATGCCTCCTTATGTCTTTAATTTTCTATTTTTCTCATGAAGGTAAGCCTGTTCTGTTTACCTTCAGGGATCCTCCATATTTACTATTCATACTCTGCAGTGCTGACTGATTTTTACCTTCAGGAAAGAAAATTTTTAACTCTTTCTGCTTGCATATAGCATGAGAGTGAATCTGCACGTATACATGTTATCTCTGAGCTAGAGAAGGGAGCAGGAAGGAGATTGTACCATCTGGAAAATACTCTAAGCCTACAGTCTTACCAGCTCACTAAGAAAAAACTGAGATGTTTTGAAACAAGCTACTACAAGATAGCAATCATCATCATCAAAAAAAAAAGTAAGGAGAATTGTACAGGAAACGACAGGGAGTCTCCTATTGTCCCTTCCTACATTGGTTATCCTCTCATCCTAAGGTTTGAGGAGGACATTAATATAATAGAGAAAGAAAATGTGACATTCAGTATCTAGAAGTTGGAAGTAAATTCTATCTCCATCAAACTTTACAGCGAGGTTAATGTCCAGAGACATACTCTGTATTAGTCAGAGCCCACAAGCTTTGATGCAGCAACTAAGCACATTTTATTACCTGGAGACCATAGCAGCGCATGTCCTGACCTTCACATCTATAGCAAACAGTGCTCCCTTTTCTTTACATGTATTTGCTCTAGCAAAGTAATTTATTCATTTACCATGCATCATATTTTCAATGAACTCCCTAAACACATTTTCGTATACTTCACTCCTTCCCATGTACAGGAGAACCTCCATGTTCTGTTTTATCTCACATGTTACTAGGAAGAGAAAGGTCAAATAATCCCCCACGACCACCACCACATGCCCTTCTGCTTCATTTTACTACAGTTTTAATGCCTATAAAAGTTGATCCAACAACAGAACAGGTAGATCGAAAGTCCTGAAGGCTTCCTGGAGACCCTTTACAAAACTTCTCAGCTATTTCCAAAAAAAATTGCCTTGGCAGTTACATTGTCAGTGATGCTTTCCAGCCTGTGAGGCAATTTAAATCCCTGTTTTCTTTAGACTAGTATTCTCTAAAGGGAAAACCTAGAATTTTGTAGTAAAGCTGGAAGGATGTTATCTTCCACATAGGCAAGGAGAGTTTGTCCACAGTGTGAATACACACTCTTAATTCATAAATGACAATCCATTTCCAATTTATATTTTAAAACCAGTACTATCATAAGGAAAATGTTCATTTGTGAACAAGTCCAACGTGACAGCAGACAAGGGGCAGAGTCTAAGAAAGGTCACTAATAGTCCCTTTTCAGCTTTAGTTCTACTGTTTCACAGTAGTGTTAGCTACAAGTATGTCCTACAAATACCAACGCCAATCTTTCTTTCCTTCACATCTCAGCAGAAACACCAGAACTTAAGACAGTCTAGTTCAATGCACATAGGAAAGTTTGTTCTAATATTAAAATCTAATTCGCTCATCCATAGCAAGCTTGGATAAGATCATAGAATCATAGAGTTGGAAGGGACCTCTGGAGATCATCTAGTCCAACCCCTCTGCCAGAGCAGGGTCACCTAGAGCAGGTTGCACAGGAATGTGTCCAGGCAGGTTTTGAATGTCTCCAGAGACAGAGACTCCACCACCTCTCTGGGCAGCCTGTTCCAGTGCTCTGCCACCCTCAGCGTCAAGACGTTCCTCCTCATGTTTAGGTGGAACTTCCTATGCTCAAGTTTGTGCCCATTACCTCTTGTCCTGTCGCTGGGCACCACTGAAAAGAGCCTGGCCCCATCCTCCTGACACCCACCCTTTAAGTATTTATAAGTGTTGATAAGGTCCCCCCTCAGACGTCTTTTTTCCAGACTGAAGAGACCCAAATCCCTCAGCCTTTCCTCATAAGAGAGGTGTGCCAGTCCCCCAATCATCTTGGTAGCCCTTTGCTGCACCCTCTCCAGCAGTTCCCTGTATTTCTTGAACCAGGGAGCCCAGAACTGGACACAGTACTCCAGATGCGGCCTCACCAAGGCAGAGTAGAGGGGGAGGATGACCTCCCTCCACCTGCTGGCCACACTCTTCTTGATGCACCCCAGGATGCCATTGGCCTTCTTGGCCATGAGGACACATTGCTGGCTCATGGTCATCCTGTTGTCCACCAGGACTCCCAGGTCTCTTTCCACCGAGCTGCTCTCCAGCAGGTCAGCCCCCAACCTGTACTGGTGCATGGGGTTATTCTTCCCCAGGTGCAGCACCCTACACTTGCCCTTGTTGAATTTCATGAGGTTCCTCTCTGCCCAACTCTCCAACCCGTCCAGGTCTCTCTGTATGGCGGCACAGCCTTCTGGTGTGTCAGCCACCCCCCAGCTTTGTGTCATCGGCAAACTTGCTGAGGGTGCACTCTATCCCCTCATCCAGGTCATTGATGCGTATATTGAAGAGGACTGGACCCAGTACTGACCCCTGGGGAACACCACTTGTCACTGACCTCCAACTAGACACTGTGCCCCTAATCATGACCCTAAAGAAAGGATCTTATTCCTTTCTCCCTTGTAGTAAATTTTTCTGTTTTCAAAACCACATTTATTTCCTCTTCTGTTCACAACCTTGTCCTAGACTAAGGAAATACAAATCTTTCAGTGATGTCCATTATAGGTCAGGTTTTCTGGACTTCCGTTCATTCTTGTTTTCCCTTGAACTTACTCTAATCATTACACTTCTAATGAAATAAACCCTGAAATCAAATACCAAGATGCTTCTTAAAAGTAAACATGCAGCTTAAAATGCTAAGTCCTTCAAATTCAGTCTAGAGAGAACCTCATATATTCTACTTTAGTGCTTTGCAAGCTGAAGGAAAACACTTGAAATGTCAGTGTGAAAGAATTGTGAAAGTACTTCATTTACATTAGCTTTTCTTCTTAAGACCCTGTAGTACTTGTTGCCACCTATAAACATAATAGCAGTTTTGACTTTAAATACCGGAAACTTCTATGATATCAAACAGTATGTCTGGACCTAGCTCAGTTCCTTCTTCCTTACCAAGATGGCTGAAATCCCACCTAAGTCCTGCAGGACTCGGACTCCATTCAATGCAAAGGTGCATGCCTCTCGCGACACTCCATGGACCACATATATCTGAGAACGGAAATACCTTTAAAAAGCCCCATGGTGTTAGAAAGTGCAGCACCGGACGAACTAAGCTATTCCACTCAAGTTTGTTTTGGCAGGTTTTCAACCCTCTAGTCTATCCTTGCCTTGTTTTCACACAGAAGACTTGGAACAATTCCATTTATCAAGTCTACCTAGATGGAGCGTTAAGTTGGCCTCTAAAATAAGACAGGCAGAAAAAGAGGAAAAAGTAATGCAATTCAATACCTTTAACAATTTTCTCACTATAGTATTAGGTATGCAGTACAACAGTGGAAGGTAGACGGGGAAAAAACCCACACATTTGAAATCAGAAGACTCAAATGACTACTTTTCAAGCTATGCTACTTGACATGAGACAATGTTGGCAAAATATGAAAACCTATTTTTGTGAAAAAAGGCATCATACAAAAATAATATCTCTGACCAATTTTCAGTTACGCTAGAAAAAGGAAATATGCTTATTTTCCATAGTTTAAGGGATTTACTACAACTGTCTAAAAGAGATAGTTGATAGCATTTCTTGTAAGACTGAAGAGCTTCCAGTCATATACGTTTTTATTTATATATTAATAAAATGGCTATAACTATATATATGCTATAAATAAATACATAGCATATATCCAGCATACATCCACTAATGGGAATATAAAATTACTCTGTGTTTCAAGTAAAAGCTACAGTGATTAAAAAGCTACACTTCATTTTACACAGTCTTTCAAGGGAAGTTTGTTTCTTACAATACCAATGCTTACTTTAGATACTACCAGGAAACAATTATCAAATATGCACACTTGGGTATCTATTTATATAAGAAGAGCTTTCCAATTGCAGAAGAACCTTTGTAACAGCTTAGAGACAAAAAGAAGAAAAATTAAATATTAATTGGCTAACCACTGTCATTCATTGAACTTGAAAAATCAAAGCAAAATCCTTATTCTATCTAAGAACTTAACTTTGATGAAATTCAGCTTCTGTTTTATTCTCAGACATTTCAGTAAACCACAACCAAGTTATTAACAATTTAAATTAAGCTAATAGGTTATGAAAAATAAACTACCTAAAATCACACAATTCTTTTTTACCAAGGCCTGCATTTGACTTCTGCAAACCAGACTAGTTTGGCAGACACTCATATCTACAACATGGCAAGACCAATAATACAAAAGCAATGCGAAAGCGTTGCCCACTGGCATGACATTTTCCATCTTAAATATTTTCTCCATTAGTGAACGCACATTGCAATAATTTTAATGGTGTAGTTTACAGATGTTTAAGGAAGAAACAGTATTCTTATGATCACACAGTTCCCAATGCGACTTTGCAAGGTATGTTGAGCATTTTTTATTACTATTGCAAGATACATGCCACCCTTCCTACTGTATTTTCTGCCGTGCTACACAGCTATCAAGTAGAGCACATGCTTTAAGTTAGTCTTGTGCTCCAAACTTTTGCTACGTATTACAATTTAAGTCAGAGCCTTAACTTGATTCAGAGCCATAAAGTATCACTGATGGATATTTAATACCAGTTCATTCAAATTAGAAACAAGTTTATTAGAAAAAGTATAGTTAAATGAGTCATTCAGATTATAACTTAATATTCACCTTTTAAACAAACAAGAAAAAAACCATGGTTTTACATGTTGCTAAAGTTTGCCTTCAATGGCAGATAGCTGCCCTGCCTCATTCATGGGTGAGGAAATGGACTGAAGTGATAAAAGACAGCTTCAAGGGACGGGTTCTAAGACATGCAAGTTCCTTGATTCTCCCCAGAACAGCTCCTTTTTCAGCAGATGTCTCATTACATCACAAGTTCCTACCTGGGGTCCAGAACTTTTACTGTCAATGATATCAAAAAAAAAGCAAGCCTAGTGTCAGCAAGCTTAAGTTCATGATTGGATTCTGTACTCCATGGAAAAATTCTGAGGTCTGCAGATCAACAAGTTGACAATCACAGTACATTACTTCAACTCTGTTAACTCTTCTGGCAAGTGGTCAGTCCTTGTACAGTCATCAATAAGTAGAGACAATAATTCTTACGTTATTGTAATTCTTACAATAATTCTTATACTCTCCCTTCTAAGTCTACACTATATGCTTGATTAACGACATCCGAGTTTCACCAGTAATCTAAATCAACATAATTAGCAGGGAAGCCATGGAAAACTGTTTGCCTATCAGTAGAAATTAATCATACAGCACTTGTACAAATATTAAGAATACAAAAGATGGGACAGATAATTTGCTGCAGGACAACACAAGGGTAACTTCCCACCACAGGAGCTCTTCTGGAAAAGCTTTACTATTCTCTGCAAGTTTCATCTTGAAAAACAGGGAATAGTAGCAAAGTCTCAGTAACAGATAATATTGCAAGACTACAAGCAGATGCTTTCCTCTTTATTAGCATGATAAACAGGGCGTATTTTCAGACCCCAAACTCATCTATTTCAGGTGTGCTCATTTTCAAAGTTTTTCTTCCAGAACAACCCAAGATTAAGCTACTCAGCTTTACTTATCAAAATAATTTAAACAGACATTTAAATTATCTAAGACAATGGTTTAACTGCTCCTAATAATTATAAACTTCAGAGCAAGCAGCAAGTAGATCATGGTGATCACTGATGTCATTCTGTATTTGGTTTACAATCCTGAAGCTCGTTTAAGCTTATAGAAAAAACAGGCAAGGTTTTTATTACCTTCTTCCTGTGCACAATATTTCGTGAAGAATAGTCATGATTATCTTCAGTAATCAAACCTACTTTTCTGCTTGTGGAAGTAGATTAATTACCTTATGTCTGTCGTTGCTTGTTAAGGCATTTTTTTCTTTCTGAATAACTACACAATATTTCATTTCAGGCGAGATTATCAAAATTCAAAGGTTGTAACTCCAGGAGAAAAAAAAAAGAAAAGAAAAAAAATTCCGGATGAAATAGCATTCAAGTCTACTTTGCAATTGCACGAAATTCTGCCATGCAATGTCATTTGATTTTCACCTCCTGCAGGCAGTACTCACTCCTTTCATCTATGTTTTCCACATGCAAAGGGCTAGATATAGCCATTAGGTGTGTCACTAAAGCCACAAGCGACTACTTCACACCTCCGCCCCTCATCCCATCTGAGAGAGAACTGGCATCAAAGCCTTCAAGAAGCACTGATTTCTCCTGCTGGCCAGCCCAAACCCAGCATTAAGAAGGAAAGCGGCAGTACAACAGAACCAAGCACTGTCCCTAAACCAGTCCTCTCAACCGAGAGCAACAGAAAGTAGGACTCCAACCTAACTTCATACCATATCCAAAAGTGAAGACTCCAGAGCTTTGTTCAGTCTCAGCTAAAATGCTTTGACTACATTACATGAAGCAAACGAACAGCTCTGAGGGCTCCAGAGAAACTGGTGACTCATTTGCCTTTAATCCTGTGAATGCAAACTGCCAAGAATGCCCTATAGTTCTATAATTAACCATAGTTTTGCAAAGTCATTTGTCTAGCTATCATTAAAAAGCCTTAAGCAACTCCAGCCCAGAGAAGCAAGGCAATAGAAAGGGGTTGTGCATACCAGTGGCTTCTGACTCCCACACAACCAATGGTCCCCTCTTACCCTCAACTTGTAAACCTCAGTGCAGCCATACTTTATACATCCTTGGAGAGGATTAATTTAATTTTGATTTCCTCTCTGTGTTTGCTTTGGAGGTTTGCAGCTTGAGCAATATATATATGACTAGAATTTGGCAGCAAGCAGCCTGTAATATGATGTATATCATTTCAGCCTGGCCAGCATATTCAGGAGAACAACAAGCTGGCAGTGAGGACAGCCTCACCTCACATTCAGAAAGTGGGAGACTGGTATAGGAATAAGGAATGGCAAGACATGTCCAGGAGCTGAACTTGAGGGATGGGGTCTGATATCATCCATGTGACCAAGGGAACACAGTGCCCAACAAAACAATCTCTCATCGTGACAGCGGAGGAGGTGGCAGGCATACAGGTCTTTACTCCCATGGCCTTTCCATCATCCAACAGGTTTCTAATATATTGGTTACTGGTATCTTCCACAGCTTGCCAGAGCAGTGGTAAAACCAGGGCCCTGCAAAGGGGTATTGTTGCCACAGGAAAGCAGGCAGAAATAAAAGGATTTTGCTGGTCTAACTTCCATGTTTGAGCATCATGCTAGATTAAAGAAAATATTAAGTATTTTCTATAAGATTTTCCAACAAAGAGGAGGAGGAATTAAACTCTGAACTGTACAATCTCCAACATAAATTTCGGTTAAACATTACAAATTTCTGTCTCAACTTTTATTCCATCAGTTGTCCTTCATGAAGAAGTTAAAAGCATGTGTAATATGCTATTCTATGTATACAATATTCTATTCTATATAATCATAAAATCATGATTCTATGATTATAATACTGAACCAGTAATATTCTACGCACAACAGAAAGCAGCTTCTACTGCATGCCAAGTAAAGACAAAGGCTTTCTTTTTAGCTCATTCATGCCATTTTTCATAGCTGAAATGCATTTGTCCAGCTAGGGTCAGTGGTACATACCTACAATCATAAGCTCCAACCAGTGCATGAAGGTGGCCATTATTGCCTGGAGCAAAACAATCCAACCATCCCGACACAGACCTTGTTTCAAGGATTGCTGAGCACATAAGGATTCTTCAGCGAGTAAAAACTCAAAATTATCTGACATCACAAGCTCTTATTGTTTCAGTAGCGTACTAATCTTCTACCATTTCCAGATTTCCATCCACCTAGAATTGGCAAGGTTCCTTTTCTTAGACTTCTATATAAGTTTATCAAGAATATATTGTTGCTTCCACCAGAAACGTTCTGTAAAGGGACACGAGGGATGGAATGCAATGGCCTACGTCTGCCTTAATGTCTATTATCACTGCTTAGCAGTGATACTACACATTACTCCTACACATGAAACCCAAAACTACATCTGCCTTTTTATATTATACAGCACAGAAGCTTTATTTTAACCTTAATGTTTACTACCTTTGCTGTCTTTTGTCATCACTGCTTCCTTTTCCCAGTCTAAATTCAGCGCCTTTAGTTTGAGTAGTCCCTTCCCTCCCCAAAATAAAATTCAGTTTGGTATTTCCGTGATATGGAACCAAACTAACTTGTGTCAGAAATGGCAAAAAAAAAAAAAATAAATCCTAGTCCATTCAGACTTGTCAGTCACAAATGACAATACCTGAGCTAAGTATGACTGTTCAATTCAAGTTCAAAAGTTAGAAACAAAATAAAGGGTGTGATCAGATTCCACTCCACAATCAAAAGTTCACCCTTAAAAAAAAAAAAAAAAAAAGGTGTGGGGTGAGGAATAAAAACCATTATAAATCAGTGTTTCAGTATCCTATACAGTACTTCACACCTAGGCCCAAGATACAGCATGCAGTGTTCAAATGCTGAGAATAAGACCATGTATTTCAACACCTATATATAACCTTTTTTTTTTTCCCCTTTTAAACTTTTGCCCTCAAGTGATTCATGGTTTGAATACTTATACCTGAACACTATCATACTCTGGATGCATAAAATAACAGCATTTACAAGATGATGCAACACAGTTAACAAACACCTGGTTTTCCCCGGCCTTGTTCTGTCAGCCTACAATTCTTTCCTCAGGGAAGACGAGATGCTGATTTTTATACGACTTCCAGATGTTAAATGGCAATGGTTCTGACCAGGATACCTGAAGCTTCAAAAGCTTCAGGTAATCTGTACATCTGCATTAAGATGAATCATCCTAAATGCATCTGACTGGGTGAGCAGAGGCATCACGTCACGCTTTCAGAGTTCTGCATAGGATGCCCCAACGAACTGGGGGCAGGAGTGTCCTTCATTTGGATCAAATTAACACAGATATGATGTACAAATGAGGAACTTAAGCTAGTATGTCAATAAACAGTGCAGGAGTCTAAAAACTTCCAAACTCGGTAGAAGACCTAATTCTGAGCTGAGCAAGTCATTCACAGACCACAAAAAGAGTGCCCACAAAGCTGTATCAGAATTGAAAAGATTACTGTCCAAGGAGAAACAAATTCTTTCAGTTGATATTTGAACCACATCAGTATTAAAACATACTCAAAGTCAGAACAGAATTGGTGTCACTCGTTTAATTTTCAAGAAGCAACCAAGGCAACAAAACCTTTCCAGTTTTTCTAATTAATAAACACACACACCGCAAACTACTGCTACACAGAGTGTAATGAGGTGAGAACTGGTGATGTGTTTTCAGTTGAGCACGCTCCCATGCCAAGTTTCTTGAAAATTCCAATAAGTGCACAGACGAGAAGAGTTGAAACTCATCCAAATCTTCCTGGACACAAACAAATCAATGCAAACACAAATAAACAGGAAACCCAGCACACAAATAGCACCGTAGCACCTAAAGTACACACATTTTTCTTGCTCTAGAGAAATATGTCAGGACATAAATGGAGGCCAGTATCATTTACAGCTGTCCATTTCATACCAAATATGACCTTGGTCCTGAGGTTAAAAGGAGCTGACAAATGTGTCTCAGATAGTTTTAGCTATTTTCTTTCCATAGAGGCTTTGTACAATGGTTTATTACTAGCTCTAGGGATATTATTTTTCTATATCCCTTTAACAAAGGAATAACTTTGTGATGAGTTATTTCAGTCCAGTAACAACTTCTTAAGAAGATGTGTGCATTTTTACATCTGCAATATCCCTGTTCCAGTGCAAAGGAGTTCTTTTAAGAACAGCTCAAGCAGTCAAATACTTCCATTTTTAAGGAAACTTCTTAATGGGATGTATCTACAAGGTTCCACAACTTCCTTGAATGTTGACTGAACTCTTTCAAATCTTTGAAAAAAATACGGCCTTTGTTAGGACTTGAAATTACTAAGTGACACTTACTCTTGGATTTCGATAAGAGTAAAAGCGTAATTTAACCCAGGACAATAAGAAACATTTTGGGACTGAAACGTGAACTATTTTTTTTGAGCCACAGTCACAATCCCAAGATAAATATCGGTAAGTTTCACATAGAGTTTATGAGTTTACTTTTGAATTAAGGATGCCTATCTGGTTACCAAAGTAACACGATATATCAGTTTTCCCATCAGCCACCAAACTCCAGAGATTCACCATGATTACATTTGCCGTTAACTAAACCATCCACTACAAAATGCTTGTTTCTCTGGCCTGAATTGACTAACCATTCAGACGTACAGACACAATTTCTATGAGGGAGCCCAAAGGAAACACTTTATCCTTTCAGTAGTATCTGAGCCTGCTAAGTTTATAAGCATAATATATCATATTGAGCAATGTGCAGTAGGATACAAAGGTTTGGTCACTCATACTTTTAACCACATTCTCATTTTTTATGACTTTTCAGTTAATATGATCTGGTTTTCCAGTTTCTTTCACTTAGTTTTACTGCTCACAGTTCCCAACTATACGTCTTTTTTCCCCCCTTAGTCAGGCCAATACTTTAGTTACTGTTTAGTTATGGTTTCATTATTCTTCCCTCCAAAGTAGCACAGAATATTACATATTTAAACATGGTTGCTCTAAGTTAGAGCCCACAAATGTTAAACAGTAACAAGTTCATGGCATGACATGTTGTCCTTCTATGGACATCTTATTTCCAAGATACATGAGAAATGATCTTTCTCTCAGACAGGGATAAATAAGGAGTTACTCTGATATTATATGTTCCAATTTCTACGAAATCAGCAGATGCAAAATTTAAGCAATAGAACCACTCAAAATTCTGAGTCGAAGTATGAATGATGGATAATAAAGTTACACTAGTAATTTGGACATTAATTTATGACCAAATTCAAGACGATACCCTTGTGCTTCCCTTTAAGCATCCGTCCAAATCAGAACTGGAATAATCAATAACAGAAACTGGGACATGAGATAAATGCCAACAGTTCTGAGACTTGTTTTTTCAGTTCACATCTGCATTCGTCTGCCGTCTATTTTAAAATGGACATCTATGGCTAATCACGGCAAACAGTTTCTCATGCCAGAATTTCATGTTTGCTTTTGAAGCCTCTCAGTCTCCTCCTTGTGAGCAATATTTTAACAAGACTGGTATCATCACAGTAACATAGAAAATATTAGGTAGGGGTAAGTATTTACTGTGTGTTTTGGGTTAATTTCTTTTTTTGGCCATATACAAATACAGAATCTAAACAAGAATCATTTACAAAATTAAAAGTATATGAAAACAACACAAACTGAGGAAAGACCAATTCTCCTTCATCCCGAAGAGGTATCTACTATGATTTGTAAAATCTGAACCCAGTGACTGAATGGCAGTGCTGTTATGTTGATTCAGATACAATTAAATTATATAGGAATTTGCCTTCCTTAATTAGGCACTAACAGAAGTGATCTTACTAAATATTGAAGGATACAAGCAGATCCACCATTCATCCAATGCCACATCAGCAGAAAGAGAAAAAAAGTGTTCCTCAATAATTTTTTTCCCAAAAAATATATTTGTCCAGTAGTCTGACAAGTTAAGAGCACCAATTGTCCTGTGTTGACATCAGTTCTTTTTACTGGAAGCAGCCAAAGCAGATTCAGAATATTGGAAATTTTAGCCAGTTCCAGAATAATCTCCCATTAAAACCATGCACATCAGCTTCTCAATCAGTTTCCCATGCTTAACATTGCAAAAGTCTTCTAAATACAAATGCAAGGCTGAACAGAAAATGTGAAAGTATAACTGAATCCAAGGTATAAAGGCATTAGAAGAAATTTGAGGATGTTAACTTTACTGGAACAGCAAAGAGAAAATACACTCACAGCTAAAATCAGATTGGACTGTAATTTTGTCTGATTACAAAAAATTACTAAAATCTTGTTTCAAAAGTGAAAGAAAAGCAAAAGCATCAAAGAGCATGATGATTTCAGAAAGCAGAGTTCAAGTTCATGGTTTATCTCAGGCCACAATAAAGACAGACCAAGTAAACATAAGCTAGAGCCTACTGAAGACAGTCCAATTATGATTTTATCATTTAGACCATATTTATTTCTGGTTCTATAAGGAAAACTACTATAGAAGTTCTTCCTCTTGTGAGGTAAACAACTGCTCTGCACAGTACACAATTTTTGAGGTTTCAGGTGCCACACAAAGATTTTATTGCTCGAATGGGAGCTAAAACCTGGCAAGGCTTACAAGTGTTTATCTTGCCAACGAAATGTGATGGGGGTGTTTAAGAAAAAAAACCAAACAAACCAAGAAATATACATTTACATATGTCTACATGACTATATAAATATCTTCAGACTTCACAGCTCGGAAGAATTTGTTCCTACTACCCACATCCTTGAGATCTCTTAACACTAATGTTTGTCTTTCAGAGATTCCCACCTAGCACTATTTACCTATAATGAACAAGTAAAAGACTTCCCACAAACAACAAATACCTGATGGTGCTGTAAAGTTTCACTCTCTTGGATATACAAGGTGGAAATGGACTTTATGTTAGGGAAAAACAAAAGCACTATAGATTAGATTAGCCACTGGTACAAAATGAAATTTCTCTGTCGTGGGTTTGATAATAATTTCCAATGGAGATTTATGATATATCGAAGTCATTACAAGGAGCATGACAACTTACAGCCATCCAGTAAAACCATCAAGCTTCTTCCCACTCATGCATTCACATCTATAAGGCAGCACAAACACATCCCAGGTAGGCTACACACCTATGAAAAGTCTCTGTACCCTCCAACAAAGTGAAGTAACTCAAACAAGCGGATCTAAATTGACTACCAAATCTTACAAACAGGCATTTGCCATGCATCAATAAAGAAATCCTCCCCACCTTGCACACGCAACAGGCCATCGTAGGTGAGTAGAAATCTCCTAGCTCAGTATAGTTGATAGGCTGCTAGGGACACCTGTTTTCCTGTATCAGAAAAAAACCCCAATCTTTTAACTATTAAAACAGCGATTATACTTTGAGGTTCAAGAGATACAAACTCCCAATCTATCACCACAGTTCCAGATGGAAACTAGCCTTAAATGTGAAAGGAAATATCACAATGGACAGTTGCTGAACATGCAGCAGGCACAACACCATACCACAATTTATATGTTGAAGTGTGGCTGATTAAGGCTAGAGGAATATATATGCGGCTACTGACCAGATTATACTCACGCTTATAACTTCTGCTTATACTTCCAGCCTAGTCTACTGTAGCTGCTGAAACCAACGATGATCCGGCAGTCAGAATTAACAAGAACATGAGTTGTTCAAGAACATAAGAGATTCTTGAACTGCCATTTTCATCAGCCAATCAGTACATACTTCCAAAGAGAAATCTGAGGAACGCTGGCAGAAACAAGGAGACGCCAAACTTCAGTAACTTGAGAAAAACACAGTAGCAGGCACTATGGTACAATAGCCAGAAGAGAAGAACAGAATGAGTCAGCAACTCTAAGCAGATATTCTCTAGTATGCTGCTAGTTTTGGCCCTGTTGGCAGTTATCAGTCTTAAAAATTATACAGTCATTTAACAAGATGACATAAAAAAAGATAAGATACAGGGAAAAAAAGGCAGGCTATTTTGTGCAATAAATTTAAACTACAGCATCTTAACAGGGATTGTCAAGTTGAAGGCAAAAACTTGCTGTTGCAATTTTATTTCATTATTTCAATCAAGTACTAGAATTAATCTGGAGGAAATTGCTAGTGTCAGTTCATAAATTCTGGGAAAAGGATAAGCCTGACATTAAAATACGCATTATCAGGCTGTATGTATTCTTCACGCAGTCTTAAGAGACAGTCTAGCATTCAAGAAAGATGATTTTTTGACTAGCAAGTGTTGGGCAATCATCAGATACTTCAAGATGACTCTTCACTTTTCAGAGAAGGAAATTACTTCAAATAGCTAGCATAGGCAATAACAGACAAAGAACAGTTTAGTGTCAGAACTTCCCTGTGATAACAGTATTTAAATAGTTTGGTACAGCATTACGCAGAAAGAATTACATTTGGGATCTTGGATTCCTTAAAATCAGATTTACAGGTAATTGAATAAACCGTAATCACTCCTACCAGCATCAGACCTTACTTTGGAAAAGCTAATGCCAGGTTTTTAAATTGGGATCATTTCTCTTTAGCTGTACTGTAAGTGAATTTGCTCTGGTAGGTCTCACATTTCAGGCAGCAGATCAAGTAAGACTGCAGTTTTATGTACCTTTCCAATTTGTTCCTAGTATTGTTTGGGCAAGTTTTAAACATTTGGCTATAGCATTTCAGTACAAATTAGCCAGAATAACGTAAGGTTTCAATTTGCAGCTTTAACCTTGCCAATGTCCCAACTACTTTTGCCTTGTATTTGAACTCTGATTTAAATGCTGATTGCAATGGTATTGTTATAATTAGCAGAACAGCTTTGCAGGAACACTGCCTATTAGATAGCAAAAGCATAACAAGATGTGGTTAAACACAAAAAATAGTGCCTAAGAACAACCCCTATACTACTTTGTACCTCCACATCCTGCTCGAGGTGATTATATTTGCGTATGCATTCAGATATGTTGGTTAAAGGAATTTAAATAGTGAGCTCTGTTTATTCTGCCAAAGTGTTTATAGTTTTGGATTTATTAACTGTCACGCCTCCCACCCCCCTCTTATTCTTCCCCAATTTTTTGGCTTCAAGTGATCCTGTTTTGGCACATTCAGTAATGCAACGTTTCACTCTTCTAGAAAACTCCACCGCTAGAAAAGTAATACAAAACCCTAGGAAACCTACCTGGTCTCCAGTTTCACTACCAACTCAAAACAGCCACAGTTCACTCAAAGCCAACTGAATCTCAGCCCAGTTCGAAGTAAGCAGGGGCAAATTCAGGCATTCATATCAAATTCAGACATGGTTTGGTGGACAGAAAGTCTGCTTGGACAGTACTTCAACAGTAGAACGAAGAGCCCAAATTCCCAGTAAGAGATGCCGGGAATCATCTCAGGACAGAGATAAACAGGGAGAGAACTGCCGTCAAAAGAATTGGGAATTATGCATATGCTTGCATGCATTCAGAAAGAACATACATAGGTTTTCATTTCTGGTACTGCATTAGTAAGCTTCTGATGTTAAAATTAAAGGAAAACTATTAAAGAACTAAAGAAGAAAAAGATTTCTGAATAGGTATCTGACATAGAAAGGGATCAAAAGAGGTCTTTCTGCCAAAAGGATCATCAACAAAAACTGGGTGGAAGACAGCATCTCTTTTCAGCAACAGTCTTTTGCCACAACACTTAATTAGCTCAATGCCCAGAGAGGATAAAGAAACTACTCAAAAGCATCAATGGAAGTATATTAAACGTAGCTACCTACCTTATTATGTGAACCATAATACACAGAATGGTTCCCTATTTGTAAACTGGTTCTCTGAAATTTTTAACTTCTGAAATAAGATGAGGGCTGCACTCACCCGAATCTCAAGTCTGAGCTGATTCTCCATCAGGAACCATTTTAAATACCAAAAGCATTCAGTAGCAAAAGAACTGTACCACCTTTCCAAATTTTTCAGTGTCCACCATTTGGCATAATGCAAGGACCCATCCTCTTAAATTCATTGAATAAATCAAGGGTTACTTGGAGATCCAAAAGACATCCAGCCTTTTGAGACAACATGATTATGAAGTCAAGAGAAATTAATAGCCTGACATCCTCCTTGAAGCTATCCTGTAATATGTACTTTGTTCCTTCACTTGTAGAGTGAAATGAAAGGCACGCAACCCAAATAAATCTTTCTGTGTTCAAGAAATGGCACTTAATATACTACCATGCAGAGCTGTGATAAACATTTTCTGATACAGAGCTCAAATTTTCCTGGAAAATTAGCTTTTCCATATAGAAAGACAAGATCTCACTGATTTTCTATACCTCTCTGTATCAAAGCCAGGGACAAAAGTGTCTATCAATCTTAGACACAGAAAATAAGAGTCCAAAATAACTGCTTTGAGAGATTTCACAGATTGATAAAGGTCAAGCTGTCTTTCCACAGTACATAAAAAAAATGTTTAAAAAGCAGCTGCTTGTTCCATTACTCACTATAGTCTTCTAAAATGACTTTAATATCTAAAGTATCAAAATAAGAATGGTATTGCTGAACAATCTCTATTCCTACTTTCCTCAATTAGATATTAATTACACATTAATTCACTTACAATTTGTAGAATAAAGCAATGCAGTAGTAGTCAAATTCCAGAAGTTTTGGAAGTCATCTGAAATTTATTTTCTTAAGAAATTATTAGAAGCGTACAACAAAAGCATGAAGGACTCTTGCTATTATTACACATATAGAGGCTAACTTCTCTTAGAAAAGCTTATCCAACTATGCTTTATTAATCTAAAACTGGATATAAATCCAGTTTCAGCTACTTTGAGTAGCTGGTATTTCTATAATTAAAGAAAACTCGAATGAATACCTGTACTTCTATATTCAGAATAGTAGAAGTTCTACTGAGAGCTCCTAAATTCATAAAGCTTGCCACCAACTCGAACTCTTAGCTCCATGTTTCTTGGGGTTTGCTGGGTTTTTTTGGGCTTTTGTTTTGTTTTGTTTTTGAGGGGGGATATATTTGTTTTTTGTGGGGTTGGGGAGGGTGTTGCTGGTAGAGGGGTTGTCTGGTTTTTGGTGGGTTTGGTTGCTGATTTTGGTTGGCTTTGTTGTATTGGCTTGGGTTTTGTTCGGTGTTTTGTTTTGGTTGGGGTTGGTTTTGCTGTTGTTTTGGGGTTTTTAATTCCCCCCCCCTCAAGATCTGTAGCAGAATGAAAACCACTACTGAGAGAAGGCTAATTCCTCATTCACAGACATCCTTTTCTCTGGAACTTATCATGGGCCTGGGGAAGATGACGGACAGCAGATATTCCATAGCGTAGACCACCACTCACTAATACACCATCCACTTCAAGAAGCTTCAGTGGCAGGGACCCACCATAAAAGGATGCTGAGGACCACAGCAACACGCCTGATCAACCTTAGTCAGGTATCATCTTGCACACTCTTACATGAGAAATTAAAGCATACATATTTGCAAAATGCTACATTTTCACATAGTTGTCCCCAAACATGATTTAATTGAGGGAATGGTTCCTAATGAACCTAATTACTCCAACCAGGCTATAGGGCCTGCTTCTCCCAGAATCATAGAATTATTTATGTTGTAAAAGACATGTAAAAGTCCAGCCATTAACCTAACACTGCCAAGTCCACCAGAACCACTAAAAAGCCCAAATAAAACAGAAAGGAGGATACAACTATGAGAACGGGGGGCTTTTATAGTAAACACCTAAACTTCAGAAGAAATACCTCTTCTGTTGAGATGCATACAAACAAATACTGCCAAAACAAATGCATTTGATCTCCACACTAAACATGCGTCACAGTGCTAATGGGTGAAAAGCTGTGTTCTCTTAATTCACCTGGTTTCCAAACACGGTCTTTTTAAAGTATGTTTAAGGTACATGAACATCATATGAGGAATCAATCTGAGACTCTAGAATTGTCACAGTACTGCAGAAGGAAAAACTAACAAACAAAAAAGTTAAATAGTTTTTGAAGGTCCCTAAAAGTCAACATCACTAAAAGCAAATTCTAACTTCTGCACAATACAGCAGCTGACTTCACTGCGTTTCTGCAAAATTCAAAATATAAATGTTTAACAGGATATTTTCAGAGGTATTTCAGCACTGAGTTCCTCTGCTAAAACAGTGTTTTGCTTCAGGCCTAATCCTTCAATTGTATTTTATAGAAGCTGAGAAATAAATTAGAACTCATACATGGAGCTCATACATGAGCTCTCAATTTAAAGCTGCCTCTGGATTCCCATTTAACAGCCATACACATGAAGTGCAAACAGTCTTGATTTTTGATTTGAAAAACAGTCAAGTTAATATGGACCATCCATCCTGGACACAACATTCCACCCTCTTCAGGTAAGTGTTAGAAGAGAGCTCCCTGATCAAGGTAAGCCCATACAAAAACGTGCAGTCTAATCTTCTAAATCAAGTTTTAGACAATAATATTCCAGCTGAGACTGTGTCTAGCAAATTGCATTTAAATGGCCCACAAAAATCCATTTAGTCCTTCACTTGCCAGAAGAGCAATGGGGGGTAGCAAAAACTCATGCATTCTCAAGTTTCTAACTGTAATTGATTGATGGGGTAAAGAATCGCCGACAATGTCTGAGACTGAAAAAGAAGTAAAAGGCAGTGTATATTCAAGGCTAAAGAAAACTGTATCCTCAGAAGAGGAGACAGTGTGGAGGCATCAGTGTCCATGCATGCCCACAGTCTACCATGCTTCCTCCTGAGCTATGCTGTAGCCAAACAAACAGTCCCTACAGCATACTCTGTCGTTTACAGAGACAGACATCTGATTTTCGCCACCTGTCCTTCACTGAAGTACAGAAAGTGAAACCAAAATGAGAGCAACTTAACTGGAGACTGAGCTTCAGTTTCTGCACCAGTACAGCCTCACCTTTGCATCCCTCTCATGTGCATCACTGGTATCTCAAGTTTGAATTTAGGAAGATGTGTGGTCTGCCAGCTAACATCTGCATTCCTCTACACAACAGAAACAGGGTAGTAGTTATCTCTCCAATGCATCACTGAGCGAAGACGGTTTGGCTAAGGATACTAATAGATGCTGTCTGTTCTTCACTGGTAGAGAACGTGCAGTTCACCCAGGCACATTTACTAGCATGACAAGCATTTTGTCTCTTTGAAACATAAAATCTCCTTCCACAACTCTACAGATGCTCATAATTTACAATGCGAGGGAGGGTACCATACTTTGGCTATAACTGCATCTCCAACTCCCATTCAAGAGATTTAACTGACATTGCCATAGAAGTTTATCTAGACTGAAACACCACATAAGCTATCTCAAGCAGCTTGTTACGCATTTATTGTACCCATCCTATACAGCGTCCTGGTTTGAGGTAAAACAGAACCAAGTTTCTGCTTAGTAATTTTACTTTGCAAGTAAGCCTTTTTCTAACTGAACTCTCTGAAATTAACAGCATGTTGTGGAGACACTCTTTGCTCTCAGAGACATAAGGCCTGATTATTTGTAATTATGCCTAGAAATGGTATGCAGAGAGGCTCTTACTTACACTTCTTGCTATAACAACCAAGGTCAGCTAACTCTGTTATTTGCTCCATTGGAGGCTTGGAGGAGGAAAAGCACAGAGGGGTCACACCTGTGGGGAGGAGTGGACAGGACAGGTGACCCAAAACTGACCAACAGGGTATTCCATCCCACGTGCCTCATGCTCAGTATAAAAGCCGAGGGATCAAAGGGTCAGCTTTCTTTCATCAATGGCCGGCATCTGAGGAGGACCCTGGCTGTTTGTCTGCCTTTGATACTGATCCGTGCATTCCTGAATCCAGATCTGGGATCCAGTTCCCATCAGTAGCTGAGTCCAGTCTGGGACTTTCCCAGTGCCTACAGGTGACATGATCATCATCCTAGGAGCTTGATACGGTTTTGTATATATTATATATATATTTCAGTAGTTCCTTTTTATTATTTTATTAGTAGTATTTCATTAAAGTAGTTTAGTTCCTTCTAAACTCATAAGTCTCTTTCTCTCTCTCCCTCCTCTCCTTGGAAAGAGAAGTGGGGGAGAGCATGTCTCATTCATTTTCATTGGCCAGTCCAGCCCAAATCACGATATAGACAAACATTGCAGTACTGAAACTTGACAAATATAATGGTTGCAGTAGACAAGATGAAGAGTGTAGTTCACTTGATTGTTCAAACTGATGGCAAGATAACAACGGCTGTCAGATACTTCCTGAGATGGCTTGCTCTTTCAAGTAAGAGTCCTCCTTGACACCTTTTAGCAGTCCTTAGGAATCCATACCTGCCTAAGAAGTACTTTAAATGTCTGCTGCTTTGCTGTAGAGCACCACAGAGCTGGAATGAATCAGTCCCACAGATTTCCTTTCTAGTTGTTTCAAGGCGTTTCAATCAATATTCAGCTTCAACAAGTGTTGTATCAACTGTCTTGCAGAAACAGAAGAGAAGGCATGCTATGCAGAACTGTAAAGACCTAGGTCTGTTTGCAAAGCTGGAAAGCAGGAGCTATGAAAGGCCTTCAGCCTCAAACACGAATTCTACACTCTTCACAGAGATGGGCACTCACTCAAGAAGTCATCTGCCAATAGAAATTCAAGGAACACGAAAAAGCTGTCTGTGACTTGTCAATCAAAGCGAAGAAAAAATGAAAGCGAAGAAAGCACATGTCAATGAAAGCGAAGAAAAATTCACCTGTAATCTTTCGTAGTCCTTCCCACACCATACCTAGGATGCATACATCTCACCACACACAACACATGGCTCATTCATAGGACAGCACACACTGCTATGAATTTACAACACAGCGCTAAACCAAAGGGGAGAATTGGAGCTTTCTGTCCCTGTGATAAACCAGTCTCATGGTGACGAGTGAGATACATTTACCGATCTCTGGGGTGGGCAGGTACTACTGTATCATGGCGAGCAAATACTAGAGCATAGAGTGCTATAAAGGTAAATTTAACTAACAGTTATAAAATGTTATGTAAACACCCCAATGAAAAGACATAACTGCCACTGCTCGAACAGCATCTAACACAATCAGGCTCCTATTCTTAGCTGGTCCCTAGACGCTACTCTGTACCTGAACAGTATGAAAGCATTTGGTCTTGTAAGCATAGAACTTTACTCATCCCGTAGAAGAGAATGAGTCTTTCTGTTCAGCTGAATCCTCCTACTGTATAAATCTACTGTACATGGGGAAAGAGGCAGCATTAGTAAAAAATCCATACATACACCCATTGATAAATGTGCCTCCCAGTAATAGCACTTGTTTCAACAGTCCTTGTTTTTCCCCAACACCACTTCCATGTCTCTGCTCTCACTTGCCTTCACAGAACTCTTATGCTCCTTGGTTATGACATTCAAAATATCTGCCAGATTACACAACAAGCTACATTAAGGCAATTTAAATTGAATTTAAATAATCAAACTGATCCACATTAGTAACTCCTCAGCAGAAAAACTTGGTAGGAAAGTAGTAGTAGCACAGGCTGAGGAAGAAACTACTTCTGCTGTTGTCAAAGCAAGCGTTTGTCAAATCACACTCTTCTAGGGCACAGGAAAACTAGTTTCACATATGAAATTGCCTCCAAGTATAGACTATACAACTCTGCTGCTCTGAACTCTTTCTGAATCTGCACAAGAACGCATAAAAACATATCTTTACTAGAGCATCTGCTGGCCTGCATTTAAGCCTCCTTCACTAATGAATTAATCAGCTGCAAACCAGCAGAGAAGATTTCAGGGTCAATGTTGGTACTCACTGGCTCTATAATGGGCTAGATTAAAAAGATGAATTTTTGACATTAATAAAGGATTATTTTGCATTATCTGATTTGAAAATAAGGAAAAAAGCATGCTTTACTGATTGAAGTAAAACAGAAATTTAAAGCAATTGTTAAGTACTGACTTCAGAGTTTCCACTATTCCTTTGTCATTTGTTTTTTTGTGTGTTTGGTTCCCCTCCCACTCCCCAGCTGCCACACAGAAGAGTTAAAATGCTTTTTTACATTTCCTAAATTTATTTCATGTCTTGGCAATTCACCTCCTTCAGGTACATCAAAACTTCTGAATCTAAGACTTAAGAGAAACATGAAGTCTACTATTCAGCTTAACTTTCTTTACCATGTATTCATTTATTGTTAAATTTATTGTCCAGACTAAAAAGCAGAGATTCTAAGCCAGTCTCTCTCATGATTCACAGGTGCCAGATATTCATTCTTGATTTGGGATTATGCATGCCTAACAATAAACTCTTGTGATTTATATGGTCATTTATTACTTACATGAACTGCTTTTCCTCTACAGATTCTAAATTCATAGTCAGAGTTGCCAAACTAGAACTATTCAAAGACCTATGATTTCTTTTAACCATAAGAAATAGAGCCAGACTGAGAGCAATGAGAGCTCGTAACGTTATTTGTGAAGACAGAAGTTTAAGAAATCAGAATTATTAATTAATAATTACCGAGTCCAACCAACTTATTATGACAGAGTTGAACAGAAATGCTAGTTAAGGGACATGAATTCATCATTTAAAAAAAAGCTTTGAATTTACACCATTGAACTACATATAGATTTAATGATTTCCTCTCAAGCCGTTGAAGGCACTCTTGTAAAATATAGGGTAGATATACTTTCAACAGAGCACATCTACTCTCATATAAGGCAGCAGGAAAGGATCAGCATTTCTCTGTTCACAAGCTGGTTAGTACAACTTTATATTGACACATAAAATATCTCCTTCCCCTGACATTAAAAATCTTGTCCCAGATGATCCCATACTCCAGTAACTGCAGGTGAGATGCGTTGATCTAATTAAGTCTTGTCAACTCTTCATTTCCATAGCTACACTTTTGAAAACTTGTCACAAACAACTCACATTTTCATGGTATTCATAGTATGAAAATAAGAGGCTGAGATTTAACCTAGAACCTACGCCAAAAAGCTTCCATTAAGTATATTCTTCAAAAATAAGTTCAAAATCAGATCGCATCAAATCTTAAGTATAAAAGCCTTTGCTGAAAAAGTAACATGCAAAATTACTCAAACCCCTCTACACTTCTGTTCTGCAGAAGAATCTTAAATCCTTTGTCACAAGCTTAAATCAGAAACTACAGCAGGTAGGAGCAGAAACTGCATACAGAAGTAGAAATGTTTTTTAATTTCTAGGACGCCGATGGTAGTGTACACAGAAGGAATGAGGAGGAGGGGTTCCTTTCCTGAAAATAGCTAGGATTATGCTGGGGGGCCTGACCTAAATAATGAGTACCAGCTGCCTACCTTCACTGGTAGCTGCATTCTTCTGGGCTTTGGTGGGCGTGTGATCTGTACTTGAACTCACGTCGGATGAGATGCTTGAGCTGCCTTTGCCTGCAAAGGGAGAAAGAGGTGGAGAGAGTGGGAGGGAGAGAGAACAAACATGAGTATCAACAGTGAAGTAGAAAGACCTTCCATATCAGAACCTGGAACAATTCCAGGAAGCTTTAAAGCAGCTGATGTTCATTTTGTACACACTTGGGTAGGAGTTAACTGCATTATAACTTATAGCATGTGCATCTTTACTTGTACTAAGGCTGCAATCAGCCTTCTGTGTCACAGGGGTTCTCATTACGTATTTGCTAAGCTCTATTGTAAATGAAAAGTTTGTGATTAACAACATTAGAAGAATTTCCATGATCAGTTTCCTCATTCAAATACCTCTTACACAGATCAGGACAAATGCACGCTGACCCTCATCAGCACGAAGGGTTAAATTCAAAATCTGTTAAATGAGTTTAGATTTCCATTTTTTTTTGTGTTCACATCATGTATTCAAGCCACTTGGTCACACAAAAATTAAGGTGAGGTATCTGCTGTTTCCTCCTATACCATGCTCACTGCTTGATATAATACACCATTTTAAAACTAACTTCTACAGTGACTGTTCTTCACCTTTCATTTTTTAACTGTAAATCAGAAGCAATGTATGTTTCTTCTCTTATTTTCTTTCTTAAGACTTTTTCCTGCATTTCCTGCATCAATGCCCCCAGACCTATTTTTGGGATGTTAAACCAGGTACAAATTACCACCAGAAGAAATCCAAATACAAAGAAAAAAATAACTCAAATAGATACTACAGAAGAGCAGAGGGGGCTAAAACAAAGTTGTCTTTCTGTTTATCTGTGAGGATCTAAGAATGAGTCATTTATCTTTCCCTTCAGTCATTCTACTCAATCTCAGTAACTACTAACAGGGAATACGCTCTGCTCCGCAGCAGAGGAACCAGACCAACCACCTAATCGGCAGCAAGCGAGATTATTCATTACCTTTCCTCTCTCTAGAATTCTGTTACATTATAAGAAGTTATCTATCCCCACAAACATTGCATTGGTGAAGCCTTTAAAAGCTATGTTAGTTTTTGGACCAAAATTAGGCTGTATGCAGAAGGCTAGCTGACACCATGTTTCTGTCACTTGAATAAACCCATAATCACAGGAATGTTAGTAAGAGACTTTTCTGATCTGTTATTTCAATCAAGCATTCCTTGGGGGTCTGGGTTACAGTATGCCTGGTTTTCATAACATTTAGATGTAAGGAGGAGGTCTGCTTTTTAAAGGTGCCACAACAGAACCAGGATTTAAGTTTTAATGGGAAACGACTGGAGAATGTGCAAACGTAGGTTGCTTCACAACCAAGGTACTGCCACTTAATCCGTCAGCCAGCCCTAGAGAATCATTCTCCACAGAAAGTTGCTTAAGTTAACATGCTCAGATTTGAGAGATAATTGTGGAGTGAAAGGATATTAAAAAGGCCAGAAGGAAGTAAAAAATAGGTGGCTAAGGCTAGTAGTTGGGTGGAGCAAAGTGAAAAAAGTGTATTTTCAGTGATTCACTAACTGCTTTTTACATTCCTTTACGAAGTTAAGCAAACCCAAGAAGCAGTGCCTCTAGAATATCACTCCAATTGCTCTCATGCTGTGACATGAGTTGGAGTAATGGACTGTGGTCTTTATAGAAATGACTGCCCCAAAATAGCTCTCCAGCTAAGGCAACTTGAATTGTGGTAGAAGAAAGGCAGATGAGAAAAGAGAAGGATAAATGTAAAATGTTCTTTCCCAGGAAGATGCCAGAGAACTCAGAACACCTGCAATAGCTGATAATCAAATCATTGGTGACAAAAAAAGTATTTAGATGGTATTGCCACTACCAGCAACTCCTCATGTACCAAGCACTGCAACTGCAGAGGCAGAAAACAAACTTCCAAGGAGCACAGGCACTCCTTAACAGATTAATAGAGAGAAAAACACAACCAAAACAAAAAAAGACCATCTGCAAAAGAAAATTATTTCCACAAAGCAAATAAACAGGATTTCCTCTAAAAAATAAAAAAATCTTTTTTGGGGAAAAGGAAGTCAGTGATACCAAACAACGGTTGTTAGCTGGTCATCTGTGGCATAGGTTGTTTTTGCAGAGTGAATGCTTCCTGTGGCTACATATCTCCCTCATTAACATCAATAATATTTCTATTTACACCACATACAAGCAAGCCTCCAAGAGCACAACAGAAACATTTTACCCGCTGTAGGGTGCTGATTTCCAGTACAACCAATAGCAAGATATTATTTACAATTGCACACTTTTGTAGAAACTGAAGTGCCAGATATAAGTCTAGGATATTTACCATTTAAATCTACTTGAACTTTAAAGCATTCTAACTCCTTATGAAAATTTAAAACTAGAAATTAAGAAAAAAGAATTTACTGGGTTACTGGTTTGGTTGGATATCAGTTCTTCCTGCAATTATACTTTTAATATTTTATGAGGTAGAGTCTTCTCTTACTGCATACAGCCCTAAAACAAGCCTTCTCCCTCACTGTCCATTCTGAAACTCTCCATTCAGGTGGTGATGGAGGCAGGAGATGCTTTCCAGTAAAGTTTCAATGTTTTAAATAGTCTAGCAGACACTACATCTATTCCTTCAATGCAAAACAAAGCCATTCACTTCTATAGGCTACATGTGGCTATTGCAGACTCATGTACACATGCAAGAGCTAACATGTAAGAGCATTCAAGCATTCTCCAAACAACTTGGATAATGGTAGAGAGTGCACCCTCAGCAAGTTCCTAGATGATGCAAATCATGGAGGAATGGCTGATACGCCAAGAGGTTGCTGCCACTCAGAGGGACCTCATCAGGCTAAGAAAAACAGGCTGACAAGAACCTCAGGAAGTAACTTCAACGGAAGGAAATGCCAAGTCCTGCATCTGGGGAGAAATAACCCCATGCCTCAATGCATGATGAGAACTGACCAGCTGGAAAGTATCTTGATAGAGAAAGACCTGGCAATCCAGGTGGACACCAAGTTGAACATGAACCAGTGATGGGCCCTTGTGGCAAAGAAGGCCACTACAGCAGCGAGGGCAGCATTAGGAAGAATGCAGCCAGCAGGCCGAGGGAGAGGATCCTTCCCCACCTCTGCTCAGCACTGGCAAGACACACCTGGAGTGCTGGGCCCAGTTCTGGGCTCCCCAGTACAGAATAGGTAGGGACATACTGAAGAGATTCCAGAGAAGGGCCATGAAGATGAAGGGACTGGAACATCTCTCCTAAGAGGAAAGGCTGAGAGACCTTGGACTGTTCAGACTGGAGAGATCTTACCAATGTATATAAATACCTGAAGGAAGGGTGTGAAGAAGAGGGAGCCAGGCCCTTTTCAGTGGTGCCCAGTGACAGGAAAAGAGGCAATGGGTAAAAATCAAAATATAAGAAGTTACATTTAAACATAGGATTTATTTACTTATTTATTTATTTTACTGTGATGGTCAAGCACTGGAATATGTTGCGCAGAGAGGCTGTGGAGTCTCCCTCCTTGGAGATACTCAAAACCTAAGTGGACATGGCCATGAGCAGCCTGCTTTAGTTGACCCTGCTTTGAGCACCGAGGTTGGACCAGATGATCCAGAGGTCCCTTCCCACTTCAACAACTCCATAATTTTATAATTCAGGTACCTCTGTGAGGACAGTGTTTTGCAGACCAGCAAGCTGTGTTAATCATCCTGTGATTTCAGTGCTTCTATGAAAATTCATTACACAAATGCCTTTCCAACTGACTACACTGTTTTTTACCACACCTTCATTTTTTACCTTTAATAGTAGTAACTCAATAGTAAAGCACTAGATCTTACCACACAACTCACCACAAACTTATATATCCAACACATAGCAAAAATAGGTGCAAAAATAGCTCCCAAAGATGTTGCCTTTTTCCCCTTAGACAGCTTATCTTAATCAAACTCTTTAAGAAAGATCTGCAGACAGCGTCACTAGTAATGAATAACAGCAAAAGTAGTAGCCACCTTCTTTGATCCTTAACATACACTAAGTTAAACACACAAAACTAAAAAGACACGGAAGTAAGCAGGCCTATCATCCAGGGTTTGTTCTCTGAAAACCACATCAAGAAGGGTCTGAAACAATATGGAACATTTCAACAAAAATGTTTTAAGCAGAAGTTCCAGGTTAGAGGAGACACCATTTAGTCCTCAAGTCAGAAAACACCTGACTTGAGAGAGAAGCCTTTTCCTAACCATGCTAGATATTTGGCGCCCACATACTACTTTCAGAAGCGTGTTGCAAGGTAAAGGAAAGAGGCAAATTATGATTTAGTATATGGAACTGATGCTGGCTAACATTCAGCAAGTAGCATGAATTCCCAGGTCTCTCACTCTCACCTGAGCTCGCCTGAGTCAGGGTTCTTCTGCAGTGCTCTTCTCAGGCCATTATGTGCCTGATATGCCACGTAAATTCAGAGACTGACAATTTCCCTAATGCCATAGGAAAACTTGATGTGTAGCATAACACTGATCTTCAGAGATCAGGTCATCTCCCCAGTTTAAAAAGTGCACTGAGAAAGTCATAGCAATTAAATGCAACCTGACAGAAGTTCTAACACAATGACAACTAGAAGGATCAAACAGAGGGCAATATTGCAAAGACTACAGAAGTAATGACTGTATTTGATCCTCTGCTTAAACAAATAAAAGGCCTGCCAAATGTTTCCCTAGTTTGACTTGCTATTGTCTGGCGTTTCCTTCATACATTCAACAGGTTTTTATTTTGAAGCCAGAAGTTTCAATCCAAAAGAAAGCAAACTGTACTATGGTAGTAGGTAGATATGGTGGAAGAAAGCAATTTTCCTACAATACAACATAATTCACACCAGGAGTGAAGGTAGCATGGACTTCACCACACCTGCAAAGAATCACATAGCCACACACTTCCAATTCAAATCATGTCTCTGACCTGCCTCTGAAGAAGCAAGAGTATGGATATTTTTTTCCATATACTAGTGCCAAAGCCCTACAACAGTCATAGGAACAAGATTCCAGCCATCTAACCTAGTACGCTATTTCCTACACATTTTATTTTGATCCTGCTGGAAAGAAAATTAGAATAAGGCAAGCATGTAACAGATACTTCCCCTGAACACTGTCTCTACCTCCAGGTCTTTGTAGCCCAAGGAATTTTTTTAGTCATAGATGTCTTTGTACTCAATAGCCCTATGGCCCTATTAAATCCACCTGGTCTATTTTTGAGTCATGACTATTAAAATAATGTGTTCCATTTTCTTTTTATGATAGATGGCTCTACTGACTAAAACATCAGGTTTGTTTGTTTTATAGAAGTGTTTGCATCTCCAGTTTTTCTGTCAGAGCAAATACCTATGTTAATAAAGAGGTGCTACAGACTATCCAATAAAACATTTTTAGGAAGTCGTGCATGGAACCAGGTGGTCTTACTCCACATTTCAATATTGCTGCAAAAAAGCAATAGCTTTTCTGAGCTGCTTGTATAGCTAGTTATGATCTTTTTTTCAAAAGCATACTGATTGGAGAAATACTGCTCTAAACACCTCTATCAGTGTATTTCAGGCTGTTAAAAACCTGCAGGACAGAAGTAAGACTAAACACACACAAGGCATCTCAGCCGAATGGAAGCATTTGATAAACACTGGAAAGGAAACAGCATGAACCAGTGAAAAGCAAACTTTGGATTCTGCCAGTCACACTCACTGCTGAGAAGTGTCAGAGATATCACAAGTCAGGACAGAATTTAAACTTACCAAGGGAAGTGCAGTCTATGACTGTCCAAGTCTGAAAAACCATTTTCAGAAGCACATATGCAAAAGCCAGTGTTTATGACTGTATGACTGTCATCTCTTCTGTTGTATTTTGTTATTTTTCTCATTGTTACTGCACATCCAGCCAGCATAAAAAGAGGCTGCTTGAAATTACATGATGCAAGTCATAAGATACACGAGACACTATGTATTGACCTATATGATAGATGAAGGCGTGTCCTGGCAGTGAGTCTCTTTTTCCTTTCACTCTGCTCTGGAATAGTTTTATTTCTTTTTTGTTTTGTTTTTTTTTTTTTTTTATTCACAGTACGTTTGCTCTTGGATTCTGGTTTATGGGCATTTTTCTGCTGCGTTTTACATGTGCTTCTAAGATCTTATACAAACAGGCTGACTTCTTATATGCCACTCTGGAAAATAACAGCACTATTACTCTTGACATCAAGTTTTAATCCAGTGACACCTGCCTTCAGCAGGCAGTGATAGTTACCTCAGGAGTTAATGAACAGTAGGAACAAATGCACTGTTTGCCATACTGAAGTGAAACATTACACAAAACGCCAAAACAGAAAACCAAACCATAAGAAGTCAGAAAAAAAGAGCAAAAAGCAGTGAAGTCCAGAATAATAAGAGCCATTAATCTTTTTATTGTCCAAAAGCATTATATTGCAATGACTTTGATGAAAAGAAGTCTGAAAATTTTCTTAAGCCATCGATTTTTGTACAAATTACATTAGTCAAATTCAACTTCTCAACATGAAAAGGGCATATACATATGGCTTTTCTACCAGATGATCATTACTTTTTCTTTTATATCTTCAGACAAGATGTTTTTTTTAATCAGATATATGCCAACTACATCAAGAAGAAATCCAGAAAAACCCCAATCCAAACCTCAAAGCATCAGAGATCATGCAAGAGGAAAGAAAAATCTCTTTTCCTTCTCCTGTTTCCATGACACACATTATGCTGGTCCAACTCTCCAAAACCTCAAACATATCTCTTTACAATCTGCACCTCCAGAGACTGCAGACTCCTAGTATGTTTCTAAGTATCCCCATGGAAATCAGCAGCCCACTGTGATACATGAGGATATACGGCATCCTTTAAAGGTGCAATATATCAATTCATTTATCCAAAGTAAAAGCAAACTTGGACTACACACTTCAGACAAACATTCTCCCTCGACTTCACATTTCTACCAATGGAAATTATATGTCATAAAACTGGTTTCCATTTATTAACTCTTAACTGCTAAGCAAACTACCACTGATTTAAAGTTGAAGCCACCTACCTACAAATGTTGTCACTCATTGAACTGCTTTCAGAATGGGATATATGTTAATTTACAAGTCCATGTTGTCCTTCTGCCCTAGAATCTTGGAGAAACAGGGTTCTCAAGTGATTTTTTTTTTCTTTTTTTTTTTTCCAAATCAAATTAAAACACATGCCAACATAACACAGACAGGCTACAAATTTCATTCCACCCAACATTTGTCAGGATGTGATAAAACAAACAGTAATCTGCACAAACTCCAGCCCCGAGGGGAAAGGAAATAAACTGAATGTTTCACAGGAAGGTACTGAAGATTGAAGAGGTTCTAGATAGAATGGCTATTCTATCTAGAATGGCACTTCAGGACAATATTTCTTAACATTTTTTATAATGTAAAAATTCTTGTAAAGAATGCATTATTTTGTATTTTTAAATCATAACTCCAACTTCCAGGTTGATTTGAGAGTGAAAATTGGCATAACCTAGCTATGAAATAGTATACTTAGTTCTGCAGCATCTCCAAGTTTTAAGCTAAATTTCAACCCAGGCCACATAGGCCAGTTCAACCTCTGTTGTTCTGCCAGTCACTGCCTTCCTCACCTTTCCACACGTCACAGCGCGCTAACAACATCTCCTGCAAACCCTGACAGAACATCACGAGTGTGCCTAAAGTAACTCTTCTAGGGAGTCAGTCAGCTTACTAATTTTTAATATCTTTTAGGAATTTGGCCCAGCTGTTGGCCATGGGGTGCTGCCCCACGGGCCCCTGTGTTGCCGGGCCGGGGCTGCCCCGTGCCGGACACAGCCGGTTCCAGCCGGCTCCAACGGCCCCAGCGCAGGGCACCGCTGAGCCCCTCAGCCACGGGCGGGCGCCGCGGGGAAAGCCTGGCTCAGAAAGGGCAAAACGCTGCCCGGCAGCCAGGGCTGAGGGAAACCGGGTGAGAAACAGCCCTGCGAGCCCCGAGGGGAGAGCGGGAGGAGGGGA
Source organism: Larus michahellis (assembly GCF_964199755.1). Classification (NCBI taxonomy): domain Eukaryota; kingdom Metazoa; phylum Chordata; class Aves; order Charadriiformes; family Laridae; genus Larus; species Larus michahellis. Next base: position 88,685,649 of record NC_133897.1, read on the forward strand.
GGAGGGGCTCCGGGCGCCCCCGCGGAGATGCCCCCGCGGCCCCGGCAGAGACCTCTGCGAAAGGCCCGATGGTGGAGCAGGGAAAAGCGTGAGGAGGACGGAGCAGCGGAGAGGAGCTGTTACGGACTGACTAGAGCCCGGCTTTTGTCTTTGTTTCTCACCATCTTTCTCTGTTTTTAATTGGCAATACATAAAACTAATCATCCCCAAGCTGAGTCGGTTTTGCCTGTGACAGCAGTTGGTCAGTGATCTCCTTGTATTTATCTCACCCCACAAGCGTTTCCATCTTATTTTCTTCCTCTGTCCTGTTGAGGCGGGGGGAGTGAGAGCGTGACTGCATGGGCATGTGGCAGCCAGCCAAGGTCAACCCACCACAGCAGCCTACCAAGAACCAACCAAGAACTTCACTCTTCGAGCTCTACAATTCAATTTTGGGGAAAAATTTTAACCGGCGTCTTGGCTGGAAGGATTCTGATACGTGATGTAACCTTCCATATAAAGAGAGACCAAAAATTGCATTTAAGCCTCATGACACTCATTTGAATAAAGGAACTACGAAGAGCAACTTTCCTATAGTACTGGCATTTAGGTCATAAAAAATTATATACAACAGATGAAGTGCCTGGGAGGTGATATTGTAGCCCATTCTTTGGGTGCAGGTGCCCCGGTGCCAGCAGCAGGGCGGGCCCCTGTGTTGCCGGGCCGGGGCTGCCCCGTGCCGGACACAGCCGGTTCCAGCCGGCTCCAACGGCCCCAGCGCAGGGCACAGCTGAGCCCCTCACGAGGGGCTGAACCACAACAAGGTTCAACAAGCCACTCCAAAGCTGTCACACCAAGAGCAGTAAGGACTGGTTTAATTCTGATGTAAATATGGCTGTGGAAGTTCTGCAGCTAGCAAGACGCAATGGTTTTTTCCACTATTCTGCAAAGCGCTTGAAAAAACTTACGTAAAAATGCATGCATGGGATTGAGTTTTTCAGGACTGTTTAGCAGAATTTATTGCTAGCATGGCAAGCCTATTCAGAAAAACTGGATTAAAAATACAAAGCTTAAGTAAAACTGTCCATATCCATATGTGCTTGCTGTGCCATGCTGGAGGCAGATTTGTGTACTGGGTTTGTAATTGGGACACCCATAACTCACATCTTGGTGCCAAATAACTCACTGTGATTTCAGAATAGCTAAAGACTTTATTTAATGAAGTCTTCACATGGACTCAACTTATCTAATGACTAAAAAAAGGGGCAGGGCACGTATTTTAGTTTTCTCAAGTAACCTGTGTCACCCCTGTACCTTTGCCTCCCCCATGAAACAGTTGATGATACCGATCCCTTTTCTAGAGAATTTCGACACTGGTGAGGCTTGTTAACCAAGAACTGCTAAACGGGACTTAAAGTCACCATCATTTTTGAAGATAGTACATCGCTGCTTTTATAAAGCGATTTACACTACAGAGTGATGAACAGCACATACCACTGCTGCGTTTATAAAGTAATAATGTGTCATAAACTACTCTGGTACAAGGCCTCTTTGAAGTCTGTGAAGCAGCCTTCGTGCCAGAAGGCAATGCTAATTTGCAGCTAAACTTTGCACCCACTCCAAGCGTTAAGATCTACATTTCAAACACTGGTTAAGGCCCATGAACAATTTAATCTAGGAAGTAAATATTATTTAAGTAATGCTGCTTGAGAAGGAAAGAATGCAAGTACGTTTCTTATGTGAACTGAAAGTGAGAAAACAACATGAGAAATCTGTAACATTCTCTTTTTATTACTTAACAGGACTAGCGCGTCCCATGACTGAGTTTTAAAATATGACCTTTCACTGAAATGGCTTAGCTTGTACTCCAAAAGCAGTTCCTACTCTGTAGCCTTCTATTTTCCTGTGGAAACAGGGAAATAAAACTTTGGCCTTCTTGCCAATCACAGAATTTTCTTAGAAACTGTTACATTCATTCAATATCGGGCTTTTTGTTACACACTGTTTTCCAATCACCAATATGTTTTAAGGTATTTACTCAAAATATGCTGTTCTAAAGTTTAGTTGGAAACAACGCTTCCTTATATACTACCTAACTTTAACTCTACTATTTTAATCCAACAGCCAAAAATAGTTATTACACCAACACAAGAAGTTAATAAACACAATTGAGTCAGAACAAAACAAAATCCCTTTTTTGGCTTTATGCTATCTTTGAGAATGTCACTTCATTGCCAGGTTCTACGCTAATGGCTACTTCAAATTCATTTTTCCCTAACTCCACTGAAATTTAAATTAAATCCTAATCCTTTGTATTCAGAAAAAGCAATGGCTGTTCAGTTCAATACCAAACATAAATTGGTAGAGACTTCATTTGCATGTTACCACACCAGACATACCAGTGGGTGGAGGTGGCCCGAGAGGATAAACTCCGGTACAGATTCTGAAGTGGGTATAAAATCTATTGTTGCAGTGGAGTGCATCAGGTATTTGGTATAGGTCTGAAGTTTATTAAATAGTAACAAACTGTCCGGAAGTCCAAAAATCAAAACCAGCAAGTATATGTTTGTCTTCCACAATAATACTATTAAGAGTTAAAATCTGTATTTAGATTTTCACAAACTAGTCCCAGTTTTTGAACACAAAAGGTTAATGTTAAACTCACACTATCAATGTTAATGCTCATTTCACTTGAAGCACAAATATGATATATAAATTATATTCTCAATGATAATTTTCATCCATTTATTAGAACTGCATCCAGTGCATGCACTAAGATGTGAAGTGCCTATTACTGCTGCCTGAGCAGACACACTGTTTACAGTCAAAAGTAGTTGTGAATGTTCTGGCATCGAGGCCCAGCTATCCTGCTTCCAGCTTATAAAACATCACCAGTCTCACTCAGGGAGTTTTAATCAGCAATTAAAGATGTAACTCCAGGGCATGCAGACTCTTTTCTTGAATACAGTGTTTATTCCCCTCATCTTTCCATCCAAAGGAAAGTCTAAAAGCAAAGTTACCCAGTCAGTCTGGCTGCACAACTCCACTTGCTCATCTGTGAGGAGGATCCAAAGGAAGTCTTCGTCCCAGTCTACTTCCCAGCTCTCAACCCATTTTCAATAGCTGACTTTTATCACTTCTACTGAAAGTTTACTGCACACTACTGTTTGTTAACTTCACCAGACCTTTCCCTGGCTGGCTAAGCTTTCACTGGTCCCTGCTCTGAGCCTCCCTTGTGAACTTGGTTCTTAGCACGACTAGTTTGCAGAGCACCACTTGGGAAAGGTTGACACATGAAGGCAAATTCTCCAGCTTACCAAAACAAGCACAGCATCCGCACAGAGCGTGAAAGCAAGTAATATGACATCCATCAAGCTTGCCTGAAGCCTAAATTTTTACAGAAGTCTGTCTACCCAAATAGGAGCTTCTGCACGTGCTTAAGTCAGGTAATAGATCTCCAAAACTTCTCCCATGGTATCAGTACTCCCACAGCCTACTTTTGATGTCATTATCCAAAAATCTAACAAAGTTTGGGTACCACACTGAAAATATTCCCACAGAAGTTTCTACTAGAAGTGTCCTGCTTTCCTGGTCTGACACTAAATTGGCACAACAAGATGTAGCATAGATTGCTGAACCTGATTTAAAAAGTAATTCCTTTTTCCACTATCTTAGTCCTGAGCTGGATCAGCAAATTAAATCGATTCCTCTTATAACCGCATGACTACTAAATCAGGTAGAGTGGAAGCAGAAGGAACCCACAGCTGGAGGTGGCTGCTGCAGCAGCGCTGGGGGAGTGGCTCTTTTGGCATAGTACATAGTAACACCACAATCCCCAACCTCACAATAGCCCCCAAATTTCCAGTCTGAATGTTGACAGATGGTTAAATCAGAGTTAACAGTAAAGAGGTGAGGAAGTGAAATGCCTTTATCAAGACAGCGTAGAAACAAGGTCCTCTGGTATCAATGTACGCTGTGAAAAGCGATGTGAAATTTTTTCACATGACAATACAAGTCTGAAAGCCTAAGACGATTTTTTTAAGTAAAGAAGAACAAAGGAATCTGACGGCTATGAAAAAACAGACAAAGATCACTTTACTCCTTTAGATAAGCACAGTCACTTCCAGCTTTTCTTCACTGATGGATACAGGGAGGGGGAGGGGGGAAAGGGAAGTGGCTGACTCAAGGATGAAAGTTAAAAGGAGACTTTAAAACATTCTGGGAATATGAAAACCAAATAAAAGATTTGTGGAAAAGGGCATGCAGTAATACGAAGCGGTACCTTAAAGGCAATGAAAAGGAGAAAATCTGCACGCTTGAGAAATATGTCTGTATTTTTTCTATTGACCATCAAGTTTCAAAAAATTACAAGCCACATACTAGCAGGTTCAGAAATCAAACTCATCAGCACACATAACTGAATTAAAAACAATTAAAAGCATGAAAGAAGCAGTGGTTACAAAAGAAAATTGAATCAAACTAAGGCTTCACGCTGTACATTTGACAATCAACTTTGCCTTTCAGAGAATTCAGAGAAAAAAGGAAGAAGAAATCTAAAGAAGCTCTAAATGCTGCACTAACCACAGATGTCTGGCAATGTTAACCAGGAAAAAACCCCAACACAACAGTACCTGCCTGGTTTTTTTTTAAACTTGTTTTAACAGATAATTTTATTATCATAGAAATAATTCCATTGTTCCTATTGAAAACCCTCTGTAGTTTCAATTGCATAACTTAATCATGTTCTGATCTTAACTCTGTACAGAGACTGTACACACTACAGTTTGCTGCTGCATCACTGCCTGAACACTGGGAATAGATGCTTATCCAAAGCAACACAGAGGCTCATCTACCCACAGAATATGAGCAGGATAGTAATTCTCCATAGAAATAATATGGCTTTCCATGCCAATTCAGCATTTTTGTTTCTTCTGCAGCATCATCTGTATTTAAACTGTCTTCCACATAAACTTTCCTTTCAGGGAACGTGGAAACACGGCATTAAAACTCTCAGAAGAGTTAAACATAAATGCATCAGCCACAAGACATTAGAATTTCCTCGTCTATTTTAAGCATAGCATACTCCAAGGTATCCCAACAGACTAGCAGCAAAAAGACAAAGGTCACTTTTTAGCCTGCCCTTCAGCCTTCACTGCAGCACTGTTATTTATAATCCATACAGGTATTCAGTGCGGGGGAGGACACATTAAGGCAAAAATGAAGGTAGCTAATATCTACCCTGTTGATAATTCAGTAATTAATTTTGACATTTTTTTCATTCTGGCTATTAAGTAGTATGCATACCACTGGCATTAAGATTGGTTGGTTATAGTTTGAGGATTAAAAAAAATAAAATAATCCCTCGATGTATATCTGTCAAGCTCGGATTGAACTGAGCAATTCTGTAAGAATTTCAGAATGGCATTGCTTTAAAAAGTATTTTATCCAATATCTTTGTGAAAAGACATGCTTCAGTCCTCTTTCTCGCTTGCAGTACAGACAAGAAATAATCCTATTCATAGGTACGATAAATCGTATTTGTAGTATTCAGTTTGAGCACCGCATTAAGAAAAAAAATAATATTGAAGCTAGGTACATCTGCAGCAGAAGTAAAGTGAGCAAAACCAACAGGACAGCCACTACTAGCCAGAGCCAAGATAAGCAGCTGGAAGAAGGGTAAGGACAGGAACTGCTTCACCTTAGTTTAGCACAGCCAGAGTAGCTCACAGTTCCACTTTAACCAACCTAGACCTAATGCATTTAAGATAAAACCAGAAAAGACAAGGAGAAGTAGGTTAGGCCTGTAAAATCGCAAGAATCTTTGGCAAAGGTGTAGAATTGCCAGGACGCTGGGAGCCAAAGAGGTTAGCCACATTTATATACAGTGGGTGTTTGTGACCGTAACAGTCCAAACAGTCTGTAGCTCAGGATGTTCTTGTCTGGATGATTTCTAGTAACCAAAAAGCATATCAGGAGAAAGTTACTACCGTTATGGTCTGGAAGACACTGTTAACCCAGTCTATTCATGTCCCCCTCCTTGCCCCTTCTGCCTCCCCCCACCTGCCCACAGCCCAGGACCGCATTTCAACCCCCCAGGACCATCACTCCCTGCCCCAGTAACACCGCAGCAAGGCCAGTCTCCAGCTCCCTACTGCCCTGCTCTGCACCACGCTGATTCTTGCAGTGTTCATTTATTAATGCTAAGTTTATTCCTCTGACCCAACTCATCATCGGTACAGAAGGGGAGGCAGAGGAGGGCACAGTGCTTGTATTGATATCCTGTCGTTTGACACCAGATCTTCACCACACTTACTGCAACGTCACGTGAGCACCCTGAAACACTCGGTGTAACCTCAGCAAGTGATCTCTGCTTCTTGATCCCACTTTAACGCATACGTTTTAATAAAGCGGTACTGGTAAAAATTAACAAAAGCCACACCAAAAAAATATGAAAAAAATATTCTGTAAAATGATCCAAAAAAAAACATTGTTATGCTTTGTAATAACTGAGGGAGTCATTAAAAGTTCAGAGAGGGCATATAAAGTGGTGCAATTGCCTATGGCAATGTAACAGCAACAATTACAGAAGAAACAGTTCATTATCTCAAAAAAATGCTGTCAAGAATCAAAGGGTTGGTAACATGGGATTGTAGCTAGAAATCCAAATGGGGCTGTCAACTGGTCTGAGGTTAACAGAAAACACAGACCAGATTCTGTGGTCAACAGGCTAAGGTCCAAGCACACTATCTGCAAGCTCCTTCTGGTTCTCTCCTTGCACAAACTTCCACAAAATTATCCATTTTAATGGTTTTTGCATCATTCAGAAACCAACTACACTACCTGTGTAGTGCAATGAAGGGAGATGGCCTAATTGGCTCTATTCAAGGGTTAGCACCTTATTCCTTGTGACTTTGAAAGATGTGATCTGATGAACCAAATGAAATGAAACAGACTCCAGAACTGCAGCCTTTATGGCAGACCCGCTTAGGCCAGAGTATCCAAGCATGAGTGAACACTTTTGTTGTTGCAAAAAATACAACTCAACTTTTTCCAGTTCTTTCAGTCTCTCTGGTTAGATTCATTTTGCTGAAGGCAGTCATCACTGCTAACTCACTTCTGAGAACTAACTACCCCAAGTCCTTGACCACAATCTGTCTGACAAGAAACATTCTCAACACAGCTTTCAAGCGAGGAGTAGAGAGGTCTGACAATTTAGCCATTTGGGATGTATTTCCCAATTTATCCCCATTGGGATAAATCCTTCTGCATTTGCTCCAACCTGTCTGATAATTTCTAGCAACTAAGTTTAATAAAATTTACAATCATGTTAGTAAGTTTTTGCTAGCAGACAGAGAAAATCTGGACATTTGTATGCAAAAGTAGAGCATGGAGCAGAGAAGTTGTGTCCTGGGAACTGAGGACAGTTGTGCATTTCCTCCCACTCCCTCCTTTTTGAAAAATCTTGTCTAGTGCCATTTGGCACCTTTCATACCTAAGCACTTCCTTAACTAGTAAGCATCTACTTTTGTAGTTGTAGGCAATAGCAAGCTGCGTTTAATTTCCAGGGAAGCATATAGTTTACATGAGCCAGAGGGAAACACCTGCATCTCTCTGGTCTTAGTATGCCCATGGCTGCATATCAGATCAAAACATAGCTGATGTCAAAGAGCCACAGGTGCAGGAAGCTTGCTCCAGTGTTCATTTCCACAATATCCTTTTAAAGAGACAGCTTATCCTTTGCTAACAACACTTAGGAGAGCTGCTAACTGCTCATATGATTTTTTTTTTCTAACATATGTTTTAACTAAATGCCACTATAAACTTACAGTTTGAGAAATGCTGCATGCCATGCCAAGAACCTGACTTACTCCTCTTAAAATTTAGTCTTCAGAAACCATCTGTACTGTGACATCACAGAGCAATACTGCTTGTCCAACCCAGTTAGAAATTTTGCTGATTTATCTCATTCTCCACCACGCTAATCAGTGCTACATTCAGTGAAAACCATTGCTCTGACACAGAAAGGGCCTTCAGAAGGTTTCAAGATACCCTTCTACCAGTTCATTAGTACATAGTACAAAATATAATTGAATTGAAATGCAAAAATAATTCCATGTATCAGGGAATAATTGCCAATGGAATATGTATTAATACTGAAACACAAGCACCTGTTTGATGTGCACAAGATGTGGCACTTCAGGGCATGCTCTAGTGGCAGAGATTGTAGGTTGTTTGGTTGGACTCGATGATCTTAAGGGTCCTTTCCAACCATGAAGATTCTGTGATTCTGTTTACTAAAGCTGACTTCTCCAAAACTATACAACATACTGAAGTAGCAATTTCTCACTTAAACATTATCTGAGTATTTTCTTGGGTACCCCTTACCTTCACACTAAAGGAAATCTAAGGCTAACATTTTTCTAAACATAGGTACAAGCCCTACAGCAGCAGGAAGACCATCACAGTCCTACACCAGCTGGAAAAATCAAGCCCATTAATTCTGTCCAGGGAGGAAACAGAGTACCCGGAGCAGGTCCCAGTGCAGCAGCAGCAGCCTGTGTTACTATTACCCTCCCTATTGCCTCACCTGCACTGGTTGTAAGCCATACTTGCGAACATAAACGGAGCAGATCACATCCTCGCAAAGCACGTGCCTCAGTGAAAAAATCTGCTACGTCGGCTCAAGCCAGCTCCAGCAGCATTTTAAACCAAAAAATTGCATGTTCATTTTAAATGTGCTACCAGAGGACCTGAGAGAAGGCAAGAACACTTAAAATCATCCACACCTGTTTTTTCATTGTCTGCTGCTTCTTTTGACAAAGGTGATGACAAGCTTTATTAAATGTTACTCGCTTAAAACATCAGCGATGTCAATCTGTAGGGGAAGAAAAGGGAAGCGAAGAATACAAGAGAAGTTTATCCTATGCCTATCTCAGAAAACAAGTAGGAATACATGTAAAAAGTTGGATAGCAGAGGTGAGGTGATATAAACAATATTTTCTAAAAAAAAACCCTGTGCTTACAACAGTGTGCAACAGATGTTTGTACTAACTGTACGATCATACTACGCCTCTGAAAAATCTACCAAAAGGAAGTCACCGTAGGAAAATAACTGAGAAGAGTTTTAGACAGTAACACCACCACTGTTTCTTTTTTCCGAAAGGTTCCCTCTGCGACCGTTTTACTAGGCACAGCACGCAAGATATCAGCATGGCACTAGTAATTCATAGTTAAACCAAAGAATAAATGCTATTCAAATATATCCATGCTGACTTGAAAACTCAGTGAAGGCCTTTATTTCTGCATATAAGTGCACACAGGCAGATGCATACAATCAAGAAGTATAATTCTTTAAGATCACTTCAGAAACGGAAGTCATACAATGCAAAAACTGCACCAGTATTACTTCTTTGAAATTCATGATTCCTATTTCAGATGTCCCTGAACGCCTCACAGCAAGCTTTCTCACTGGTTACTTCTTAAGGTGCGATGCTCCTTGACCTTTTCCTTTGTAATACTGCATACTTTTTGTTGAAGTAAAAAACAGAATAATTTAAGCCACAGTAGTAAAATCCAGCCTCAGAAAGCATCACTATAAAACCTGGAGCTGTAGAGACAATGCATCTGTTAATGACAAACATCTCTGGTAAACAAATGACTGAATATATCTTTAATCTAATATCTAAAGCATTTTAAAACATACACAAGTACTGAAGGTCCTTTGCCAAAGTGGTTTTGGCACACAAATGAAGAGATGGATACTGAGCATACATCCACTGGACTGGGTCAGACAGAAAGGTCGATCCGTCTCCAAGCTCTGGCTGACAATACCAGACAGCAGAGGCCTTTTTGGCACAGTTATCATATCAGACTCTGAAGAAAAGCACACCTCTCAGAAAGGACTATTATCACGCCCTTGTCATTTTCTCTTACCTTAAAGGCACGTAACAACTATTTGTAAATACCTGTTTGAAAAGAAACCTTTTTTTGATAAATCAATCATGTAAAGCTTTATCTGTCACCAGGATAACCTTTCACTGTGTAAAACATTCCAGGGGGACAAGTCTCAGCCTCAGCTTTCATTACCCCGCTCCACTGGCTTACAGTAGTGCAGACTAACCTTCCTTGAGCATTTTGGCAGTCTCCCTTTCCAAAATAGGCACCACTGAGAAAAAAACATCTTACAGCAAGAATTCACATTGCTTGCACTTTTCATTTTAAAAGTCAACACAATGAAAACTATCCCCAGGCACTACCTCATACAAGGGAGGTACGACTGGGTGATACAGACTCGTTCATGGTTTACTCTTACCCATCCTGCCTGTTGATCCACTGAAACAAACCAACCAAATGTCTCTCTCTTAAAACCCTTCAATTCCAGCTACTCCCCCGTGACATCCACTGGCACTTTCCCAATATGCCCTTCAAGCTAATGAAATGTCTTTAAAGCTACCTCACCCTTTGAGTCTCTCATTATTCTTGTCTGTGACTTAAGCAGTCCGCCAGTAGGTAGATTAATATCTATCAACCCAACTAGCATTAAAAACTATTTGTTTACTTAAATCTGTCTTTCTGCATCCATCTGACTCATTCAGCACACAAGACAACAATCTCTGGAGGACTGGAATTTTATTCTACTGCTGCAGTCCAGCAGCAGGAACCAACCAACACAACCAACGTTTAAATTCTGGAAGAGCCCAGGGAAAGCTTTTTGTCCTTTTGCTGGCAAGGGAAAGCAGTTAATCTTCTAATTTTCACTGAAAAGAGCAGCAGGGAATAAAAGCCTCTCTGCAAGTTGATCAAGTACCCACCACAGTGGGTAAAACAAGCTGCCAAGTGACATATAACAGGATCCCTGCAAAGGAATGCAGGGTCGTGATACACACTATCTTCCACAATGATTTATTTCTTTAAAAAAGTTGTAAAAATCAGGGGATAAAGTAGGTGGTCATGTCACTCTCTTCATCTAACAAGTCTGCACTGATACAGAGCACTCAACTAGACTGACTTTCATGGCAGCATTGTCAAAATCCACAAAAGTATCGGTAACTGACGGATGACTGAGCTGTGTACTTGCATATGGCTACTTACTACTTCTCCTGCACAGGCGGGAGGAAGAGATTCAGTTCACTGAAAACTTTACAGGACTGCAGATGAGCTTGTTTGCTCCCCATCTGTTCATCCCCTTTGGTCTCTGTTCAAACTGGAAGAACATCCTCCGGAGAGCACGATCTCCGGGATGCATCAGGTTTCTCATCAACACTGCTCGGTCAGAGTTTGCCTATGGAGAATGTTTTAGTTACATCATGCTAGAATTTGGCAACGGTTTTTGAAGCAAAGCCCACAGTAGGGCAGACCTAGAAACACAGAGGCCTGATGATGTGCCTCACAACAGCTTTTTCCCTATGGCCCAGTCTTGACTTCGTGGGCAGTCCTGTTCTACCGGGAATGCAACACTTCAGATCACTGGGTGCCTAAAAATCAGGCTAAAGGGGGTGGTCTGCACCCAGGAGTACAAGAGCCGTTCGCATTTTCCAAGAACAGCAAAAGCCACAGTTGATTTTGACTTCAGGCAAATGAAAGCTATACAGCCAGTATTAGGAAAAGATGGTCTGGGTCCTTCCAAACTGCCTTCTCCTGTGAGAAAAGGTCCACAGAGTAGCCATGCCACCACATTACCCTAGACACTTAAAAATGTAAGGCCCAACAGAAAGATAACAAAATAGCAAGCCTAACGGTCAGAATTTTTTAGGCATTTTTACCTAGAAAGCAACTTTTTCCCCATGTTACGGAGAAAGGCCAGCACCATTGTAACAGTTTAAAGGCCTCTTGCTTTACCACAGAATCCCTACCCCTGCTGCCAGGTCTGGAAGATAATTTTAAAACTTCATTCCTGTGATCTAGCGTTACAACCTCTAGTTTCAGCCTTTTTTCCCATGACTGATTTATATCCCTCTGAACATTTGTAGAGGAACCAAGGATGACTCCCCAGAAGCACACACAGAGTAAGCACATCCGCCCAGAACATCTGTTCTGCCTCTGGGACACAAGACCCGTTTCTAGTTTCACAGTCCTGAACAAAACAGCCTTAAAGGAAGTCTACGTGGAAGGTAGAGTTCTCACTTTCTCCAAGCACTCTAATAGCAGTTTCCTACAGCTGTTCTGGTTTAATTCAACATTGCCATTCTGGCCTTCTAAATAGGATCTTTTACGCAGGTTCTAGCATTCTTTATCAAAAATACTTTCTCTGATTTACAGCAGCCTTTCCCCTACCTTCAGTTATATATCATGCCATGCTGACAATCCATGGCCTGTTTAGACTCAAGCAATACCATCTCGATCCTTTTCTTAGCTGCCTCCAATCAGTGAGTTGCCCACTAAAAATTTTACTGTAGTAGACCACTGCACTGCTCAGCCTTTTGCATCACTGAGTTCATGCCACATCTACTTTTCCACTCCACAAAGTTCTTTCACTGTAGTATGGTATAGTCCATGCAGATGAGATGTTTCTCATCATTATTCACAAATTGCAGAAGCTCATCTAGTTCAAAGTCAATAATGAAAATGATAGCGAAGACGGGTGTCTGAGGGAACAGCATTACAAACATCTCCATTGTGGTAACTCCCTCTTGAAAACAACTTATTACGCTCTTCACATCAGCTAAGCTTTTGTTCGCTCAAAGACAAGCCTCATTTCAATCTCCAGCCCCATTTTTTTCCCCCAGCAGGAAGCTGTAACAGAGAATTTAATTAAATCTACACAGACAAAGCTAATGCAGTAGATGTCTTACATTTCAACTAGAAACAACACACCTTTGCCAAGATAGCATCTCTTGTCTGAGTTCACATTTAACTCTTGTGCTTGATCTCTCAATTTCAAAAATGCACAGAATTGGAGAAGATGAAAATCAGGCAGACTACCTGAATCAGTTATTTCCACTGAGTTCTTAATTTCTCTCTTCTCTACTCAAATCACTGACATCTGTTCCCCAACCTGAGAGACTACCAGAAAACTGCTGCCATACAGTTTTGCTTTCTTTGCAGTTGTTACCCATTAGAATCACAGAATGGTTTGGGTTGGAAGGGACCTTAAAGACCATCTAGTTCCAAGCCCCCTCCCGTGGGCAGGGACACCTCCCACTAGACCAGGCTGCTCAAAGCCCCATCCAGCCTGGCCTTGAACACTTCCAGGGATGGGGCATCCACAACTTCCCTGGGTAACCTGTTCCAGTGTCTTACCAACCTCATAGTGAAAAATTTCTTCCTGATATCCAATCTAAATCTACCCTCTTCCAATTTGAAGCCATTACCCCTCATCCTATCAGTACATGCCCTTGTAAAAAGTCCCTCTCTAGCTTTCTTGTAGGCCCCCTTCAGATACTGGAAGGCCGCTATACGGTCTCCCCAGAGCATTCTCTTCTCCAGGCTAAACAACCCAAGCTCTCTCAGCCTATCTTCATAGGAGAGGAGCTCCAGGTCTCTTATCTTTGTGGCCCTCCTCTGGACCCTCTCCAACAGGTCCATGTCCTTCTTGTGCTGAGGACTCCAGAGCTGGATGCAGTACTCCAGGTGGGGTCTCACCAGAGCAGAGTAGAGGGGCAGAATCACCTCCCTCAGCCTGCTGGCCACGTTTCTTTTGATGCAGCCCAGGATATGGTTGGCTCTCTTGGCTGCAGGCACACATTGCCAGCTCACATTGAGCTTCTCATCAACCAAGACCCCCAAGTCCTTCTCCTCAGGGCTGTTCTCAATCTGTTCTCTGCCCAGCCTGTAAACAGATCTTTGGGCCTCTACAGAGGATTACCACCTCCGGCAGGAAGGGGATTCTGAAAGAAGGCTGAAGGGTTACACAGACAAACTGTGTGTGAATTTAGTTTCCTTAAGACCTTGAAAGGCCTGTGACAAGCAGGATCTGCACAGGCTGGCCTCACTACTTGAGAAAATTTGGACTACAATGGCAGTCGCACTTGCACACTCAGAGGCTAATACCTCGTCCCAGGAAACAGGTTTGCAAGGACTACTGATGGAACAGGAAAAGGAGATGAGCCAGCAAAGAGCTGCAGTGACCCTGCAGGTACTGGCCACTAGAAAGATGTGGTCCTTTGGAACATGCGCTCCCTTTCTGAAGTAAGAGTTAAACATAAACAACCTAAGGCAGAGCTTCCTTTCATTAAGAAACTAAAACTGATGTTGGTTTGGTTTCAATATAATTTTACACTAAAATTCAGTGTAAAATTGACAAAAAAAAAGTTTGAAAATATAACCCAGCAGCATCATGTTCAAAATAATGACAACCGATAGCACAAGCATTATGAAAACCTTACAGCTTCCTATCTGTGAACTGTCAATCATTAAACTTTCTTCGATGGCATTTGGAGAGAAAAGGAAGAGTAAGACACCAAATATGTGACAGATCAATTCAAAGGTCTCCTCTCACTTTATCAAACTTCTTTCAAGCCAACCAAACAAACAAAAAAACCCCAAAAACCCACCACCCCACACAAAACAAAGCCACCACCAAAAAAGCCCCAAAACAAAACAAAAAAAACCACAACACCAAAAAAATGTGCACTTGCCACCAAGAACACAAGGTCAAGTGAAGATTTATAGGGCTGACAGTTTATGGTCAAACCCCAAACTGAACTTTGACTTCTAAGTTAATCAACAAAGATTCATGCTTGCACATGTAAAAATTGAAAGCTAAGCACACACAAAACAAAAAACCCACCCCAACAACAACAAAACACTCTACACAAACAAACCAGTAACAGCAATAATACCTGCAGCTAAAATAATTGAAACGTTACAAATGTTTTCAAGAATAACTGATCTCAGTAAACAAACACTGTAGTGCTTCAAATGTATGAAAAAAATTGTATATTTGGCCATAAGAACCCATTAAATTGAGCGGTTTCCAGACAAAGTACCTCACAGGGAAGATGTGAAGTTGGACTGTCTTTACAGGCACATTACATGTTCAAACAAAAGTTTATGGGCATTGGGAACCTTTTAAAAGTTTCTATGCTGTATACAATAGTTGCAGTATGATATTATAAGTTGTTCTCATGCCAAGATTGGATTTTTACAGAACATAGTAGCAAACATGAAATTTCAAATTTAATCCCATATGACATACCAGATTTTAAATTCCTGTATGCATAGTCATTTTAACTTTGTTGTTTTTTTTTTTAAATGTCTCTCTTCAAACAAAACAGAGGCTAAAATTCTCCACAAAAATCCAACTATCTAAAGGCTGTTAAAATTCATACGACTGCAATGATTTCAAAACAGAATTAAAGACACCTTGAAAGCTGGTATGCATTGTGAATGCAATTTCTACTATCAAGATTAACAAGAGCAGATTATTTTTCTCCATCTATTTGAAACCAATACTAACTGTATTTCCTGGGTCATGGCTACGACTAGGCCAGTAATTTCCATTCTACCTGAGCAAGAGGCAAAGGGAGTCCTAATGACCTTGAGCAAACACCTGTTTCTGTACACTCACATTTTAGATGAGGCTTTTGGAATGTGTTTGCACCAAAGACTACTAACTTGCTACACCCGGAGTAGAGGGAAGTACTGTGGCAGGCAGGCAAGACAGAGCGCAGCTGAATTAAAACAAAGAAACGCGTTCGCTTATACAAAACCTTATGCCACGTCAGGCCAGCAAGGTCAAGGTGTCAGATCTCATCTCAGAAAGTTCTCAATCTCTTTTCATCAAAGAAGTATGTAACTACATACGTACTAGTAAATGATATGCACTGGTTGGGTACCTCCAGTACCTATATATATTGGGTACAATATAACTATATTCTTTCAACTACTACTTACACTTGAGTCAGAATTCTTAAAGAAACATTGAAAGTTCTAACTATGATCTGACTTCATAATGGGTTACAGTATATGCTCAATGTCAGGCATTCCCCACCCGGTTTCCAAACTCACTCAGAAGCAGTCACAATAGCTCTTTGCATTCCATTGTTAATTTTTATTTTTAACATAAAGAATCTATATGCTTATTTTTCTTTCATGTCAAAGCTTCCATTACATGATAGCAATTTTTAACCAGACCTTTCGAAACCTTAACTGGGTTATTATATGTCCATTATTGTGACAGTTAGTGTTACAAACACAAACATATCCTTCAGCAGCTCTGCAAAACAAATCGCATGGAAAGCTACCCAAGGACACTCGTGTAGAAGTGAAAACTGTTGCAATTCATGCTAAATGTTCCCTGTAACTATTCTGACTGCCTAGCAGAACTGCTTCAGAAAATGTACTAATAAGCTAGAGCTCTCTATCATATTTGTAAATACTGGGGTTCGTGTAGTTTCCTTTATCACCATCCTGATCTTCGGGCAACGCCATATTAAAAAAAAGAGGGGCAACCATGATTACTAGTAAATACTTGCTGTGTTGGTCAATTGTGCAACCAAATCAGCAAATCCTTGGGAATAACAACAACTTATTATCAGGGCTTAACACAGACTGCTGCTATCACAAATAGTAGAGGTCTTAAACAGCCTAGACAGACTGCTTAAGCTGTGCCTGCTGCAGATGGTTTGGACAGAACACTTATGATAAAAGCAATCCTCAACACATGGACCCTCTAAGAGAAGGTATAAGTAGGCAGAAAACAAAAAGAATTTATATGATTTTTTGTCAAAACCAAGCAAAATATTTACCTTGGTTTTCTCATGACAGGAAATCTGAATGCCTGCTTGGAAAAGTTTCAGAAGACCCAGTCACCCTGGGAGCACACATTTATATCTACTTATCCTGTCATTTTCCTTATGTTTCTTAACTATTTTTGATTTGCGTATGAAGTAAGAACCACATCTTACTACTATGTTTTTAGAACTTTTCTTGACAATTCCCATAGTGGTTTTTATTAAAACTTTTCAAATTTTATTTTATTTTTTAAATGAATCAATCAATGACTAGTAAATCATGCGGATACTTTTGCTTTTAATAAAGACCTCATATTTAACTAAGAAATAGTTGGATTGCTTCTGTATTTCCAGAATTACATGATCAACGGTACACCTAAAATTCAACCGATGCATGTAGATCAAAAAACTCCTCAGGCCTAGGTTTCCTCTCTGCTTACACTTTCACAGAAGAAGTTTCCTTGAAGTGGGTTTCCCCCAGTTTGAATCACCTAGTATAGCTGTTTGCTAATTGGAGGTGGAGAGGGCCAGGGCATGCAGAACAGTCAGTGTTTCCAGGTCTCAGTTGCTCAATTTAATCCAGAGCACTAACTCAGATTCCCCAATGTGGGAAGCAAAGCCATGTTGACATGCCTGCGGGTATCTGACATCCAGCTACCAGGAGCTGTTACTGCCAGTAGACACAAAACATGAACAAACAGACCAGTAACAAGAATACCTCTTGTAGAAGAGCAGCAGGTTCTTATAGTAAAATACCTAAGATATTTGGAGTACTTAGCATTCTTCTTTTAAGGGTATAGTCCATGAGAGAGCAACAGTCCTCATTAGGTCTAAAGAGAAATATGACCTACAAAATGTCAGAAAAAATTAAGCCATTACTACCAGACATTTGTTTAGATATGGAGCATCCCACCTTGTCATGGGAAAGAACCTCAGTCCCGTATTAGTCCTGTATTGCAGGAAATGCTTATCATACGAAAACCAGTATTCAGGAAGAGCAAGCCTAAGCAGGATTACAGAGATACATGCAAGTTACGCAGCTTTGAGTCAGAGCTGTTATCAAGCTACAAAATCTGCTTTTTGCAGGATTCAGCCAATAATCACAGATAGTAAATGCGTCCATTTGCCTGTCTTCTATCCTTACCAAGGAGGAAGCATAGACCCTGCAATCCTATTCTTCTTAAACCCCTGGAATGGCTTCAAGTCCATAAAGGAATTCCGCACAAGTTATTTGAAATTCATAGGCCAGATCAACTTTAGAAACCTTTGCTGAAGAAGCAATGTCCATTAGCAACAGCATTTCTTCCCATGCAAAGCTTCTACGGGGATGAGGATCTCAGTTCAGACAATTACACCAGCAATAAATGGATCCTCCAATGGTACTTTACCTGATCTGAGGAAGCCATCATAGCCTACATTTGAAAATACCCTTTTCCCAGGATAAGCCAAACTAAAACTAAGAGGGTTTATAGCTATACCTAGCTGGTAGATTATCTCTAGCTGTATGTTCACCCTCAGTTTTAAAGGTAGTCTCATTGTTCTGAAGTAGAGACTACCAGAAGAACAAGCATACCTTCTGCATGCAAACAGAGGCTCAGACCTGCAGACAGAGTCACTCTCAACAAAAGCTGTCCCAGTCGGACCCATCAAATCCAAGCCAGGCCTTGGAGCTACAGCAGTCCCATGCGAGACGAGCAAAGTATCGGAGAAAAAGCTATTTCAGGGTAAGATGAACTCAAGCAACGATACACTTCAAAGTTTTTACTGTAAAAATGTTTTATAAAACCCATCCCTTATTGAGAGCTATTGAAAACAGATGAACAATAAAAATGCTTATGCAGGAAAAATAAAAAGCTTGGAAAAAGGCAGCTTTATTTCTTATGGTCCATAAATCCAATAGTTAGGGATGTACTATACATGCAACAAAATTGAATTTCCAGAACCCTAGAAGGGTCCTTTATCATTCAATGCAAATTCATGGACCTTCAATTAATTTTCTCATCTTGAGAGGAGTAGTTCACACAACTAGGTTAATATGTTGTCACACAACAAGGCTGCACTTTTGGAGTAGAGCTAGAAAAGCAGCATGCAGCAACAACAAAAAACAAAAAAAAAAACAAACCAAAAACCAGACTTACTCTCTCTAATCAAATTTCTCATATTGCTGCTGCCCTGGGGCTCAACCACAAGGTGTCAGAAACAAACATTTTCAGATAACTGTAGATGCATGATCACAATTTGCAGGATTTAATTTTTAAACAGAAAAATATGACTGCAGCTTTTCACTTCTACTGACTACTCCAGTCAGTAGAATTGTAATATTTCAAATAAGGAGCACTGAAGACCTAACAAGAAAGGCACAGCCACATGTGTCTCATTCCTGCTTCAGATTATCAGTCATACCCCTAAAAAAAAAAATAATATTCTAGCTGCCAAATAACTCCTCATGTGATCCCATTAAACTACTCTTCCTTCAGGATTCACTAAGGGTTACTGTGGAGGATAGGACACCAGGCTACAGGGATCTCTTGTTTCAGCCAGTACATGTTTCTCAGGCTTTGTGCAAAGGTACTTCCAGGAATGTTTTTAGAGAGAGCAATCTTGCCCATACAGCCCTTTTCTTCCAGTTCCTACATCTGACACCTGTTGATAACTGCAAATAAGATTTTAATTTAAATCATGAATCATTGGACACACGCAGAGTCATTACACAAACCCCGAGCTCTCGGCCTTGAGAGATGGGCATCACCTGCACAGTCAATACACAACAATTCTTAGGATAAGACCAAAGAATTAATATTAAACTCCATGACAGAAATATAACAGCATAACACAGAGTCTCTCCCTGATGGAAACCCATACAAAAGAGTACTGGTCTGAAGGACAAACACTCAGACACCCAAAGGTTCCAAAGAAAGGGAAGTAATCCCACAGTAGCACACTCACACACGTCAAGTACACGTTTTGGGTTAGCAGAAAGCACACCAATGAATCCCAAGGAATCAATCACCCTTTGAGGTTAGCATCAACCGAAAATAAAGATGTTCAAGTGTAAATAGCATGTTTACATCACACGTGTGTGAACAACATTTTAAGATAAAAGAGGTACTTTGCTACAAATGAGGCATAAAGTACTTTGCAACAATTTATTTTATTGTCATTAAACATTCAAAGAAGCAGCAACTTTAGTCTGTTTACTATGGCCAAATGCCCAGATTTAATATTTTTTTTTTTCATGCATCTGTTTAACCTAAAGATTGGACAGTTTAGGCTGCAGGAAAACAGAAGGCAGAAATGTGAACAACTTTGCCTTGAGACGAGGGGACTTGCAAACCTGGCAGGTCATTTATCTTTACAGCAACGTAGGTGAAGTTTTGCCAAGACTGGAGATTCCCAATTAGTTGAGGCAGTACAGGAGCATCCAGCATTTTATATCAATTTCCTCACACTTAGAATATCTGTCCTTAGCATCCTCCACTATGATCTGCAACTCTTAACTAGCAAGAAGAATTCAAGACCATTTATGCTACTAAGTAAAAGTGGGAAAAAACCCTGTCTACAAACTTGCCTGCAGCCCTGGTACCTATTTGAGAACTCACCTACAGAGTCAGTAGATTTTGGGAGAGATGAGGAGAGGTTTCTCCCTTTTCTACTTGATAATCTGGCTCAGAACCTCTGACTTCATTTTCCCCTTCTGCTTTTCTGGAATGAAGGAGCCTTGATCCAGTTGTGTCACTAGATTTATGAGAAATGTGCAACAGAGACCCAGTGGGCAGCAAGGCCCAGTTCTGTCACTCCTAAATTTTCCTTTGCTTCAGAGGAGTTTGCTGGCTGCTATAATTTAGTTGGCCTTTCTTATTTCCTGTGCCTCTCACAGACAATAAACAGAAATATTCCAGACATTACTTTTTGTCTGGATCCCAAGAAGCATTTTCAAAACAACACAAGCACTTGGAGTGCCCACTCTCCCACACTTCTCCTCAAACTAGACAGTAGAAGAGAAATACTTATACTCCTCTGAGGAGACAACTGTGTCATTAAGTAAGGGAAGAATAGCTTCTTAGCCACGTCACAATTTGCTCAAAATGGATTAGGAGGTGTAAGGGAAAATTCTTCATGATGTTAAACACTTCTGGACAATCTAAACTACACCGGTACAGAAGAAAAACACTACCTGAGCTGCAAAGAGTCAAGCAGCAGTTGCAGACAGCCAACGACCTCCATATGGGAGCACACCTAAGGTTTTATTTACTTTGAAGACAACCATTGGATGATGAGGAACTGATGTCAGATTTTACAAGAGGGCAGCAAGGCAATTGGATTAATGGTAAATCCAAGGATCAGAGAATCAGAGACAACCAGTGATGTTTGTCTCTTAGACTACGATAAAATGAATCCAGACCCATCTTAGATTGACGTTTGCTTTCAGCTGCAGAGAGACAATTTGAGAAGCAGCTCTTGAAGGAACAATACCAAATTTGACCCAAAATTACAAACTTAAAATTCCTCTGGCAGCTTCTGGATGGATTCCTTACCTGTTCTGTTTTCAACTTCATTCAAGCATTCAAAGCTTTACCTGGAAAAATGAGAACACCTTTCTTACCTAATCTTAACTCTTCCAACATTGTTGCAGAGCTTTGTAGCAGTTCACACTGCAAAATGGCACAGGAAGAAATTGAAGTGGCAAGCTTTTTTAAAAATCCCCTTTGAAAGCTTTTGTGTCACTTACCTAAATGGTGTTATCTAATCATAAATCCATTACACTTCAGAATAAATCTTCACATAAGTGGCAAAGCAACTACAAAACATAAGACAGGAAGAGTTCCACATTGCCCAGGGAAGCGGTGGAATTATCATCCCTGGGGGTATTCAAAAGACAGATAGACATGGTGCTTAGCGACACAATTTAATGATGGTTTTTGTCAATGTTACGTTGATGGTTGGACTCAATGATCTGAAAGGTCCCTTCCAACCTAGACAATTCTATGATTTACCACTCGCAACTGATGCGGTCTCTTCAGGGGAGTTTTCTTTACATCTACTGTAAAGAGTCAATCTTCAAGAAAAATCAAACCAATGATACCCTTCCCAACTTAGTTAAGGACCGCCTGACATGCCAGCCAGATCCTTGAGGTGTGTTGGACTATGACCAAACAGCAAAGATAATATTAAGCTACTGTAGTTCTTTTTACCTATTGGGAAAGAGAGAGATGAAATTCAGTCCTTCAGTAAACATAAGGGAGCAACAAGTTCGTTTTAAGTCCACAGAAGTTATGATTGCACAGCTCCACTTTATAGGAGTTACTCTGCCACTGCTCAGACGCAGTGGCCCTGTCTCCTACATCCCAGAAGATCAAAGAGCGCCAGGGAAATACCCAACTGATTGCATCTCATGTCTCATCTGATCTCCACCAGAAGAGTAGGAACACGTTACATCAATAAACGAATTTTAATTCCCCAACTTTCTAAAGGGTGTAGCCCTACAAAAAAAGACTAGGTCGGTCACATTTCACTGGGTCAGTTCAATGCACTACATTAATATATATTAACACAAAGCATTAGTGTTAGCATTATTTGTATATACTGAATACATTCAAATACAAATCACATTCTGCTTCTAATGAAGATACTGCTATGGCTGTTAATACCAAGAAAGGGTGTGTATGGATCTAAACTTGTTTAAAAAAAAGCAGACAACACCAACATAAAACCCATCAGAGTTGAAGATGTATGCATCTGTTGAAAAGCACAGATTTTGCCACAGTTTCTGCGTTTCTCAGTCTCACATAAAAAATTCAGAGGGCATATCTTTTCCTTTCCTTCTCTGCTGAAACTACAAATACATTATGGTAAACTGTTTATGAAAAATGCAATTAGTTTGCAACAGACCAGGTTTCTGGTCTGCTGGCAAATAGACTTATCAGGACTCAGCTGATGCATTTCAGAAGATAGATAGCCAGGATTTAATGATTTTCCTCTGTAACTGATGTGGAATAGACAGCCTCAAGGAAGTACAGCGTGTATGGTTTCCAGTCTTAACATGTTTCATTCTTGCATCACTTGTACTGGGTTTTTTTGCATATTTTTCAGGCACAAGTTAGTACATTTGACTCTCCCTATCAGAATATTGCATTTTAATAAAAAAATTTAAATAACAATACAGTTACATTACTCACATGAAGTATTTGAGAAATAGGCCATCCAGTCAATGCTGATCACAGAACACTGAAAAAAATCACATTCTCAGCCTTAACTCTTCAAAGCCATTTTACTGGAACCAGATTGAAAACTACTTTGAGGATTCTTACTGGAATCCCAGAGCTTAAAATTTTAGAAATTCCATTAACTTAGCACATATACTAAGAAGAAAAAGGGGCTTGAGGCAAGTTGTGAATGCAAGGTCAGAATACCAACAACACTGCATAGTGTGAATACACATCATCTCCATTATATACACTGACCTTACAGAATTTAAAGTTTTAAGGCCAGTTCCCTGAAGAATTTTGTTGTTCAGGTATTTCTTTTATCATACAGCTTTGCAAAAGTCCAACACGTATTACTTGCATCACGGTTCTGGTATCATTATGTCTGGCAGGCAAACTCAAAACCTAAACACAAACATTAGCATGTTAAGATTGAGGGGGTTTCTTGGCGGTGTGTGTGTGTGTGTGTGTTTGTTTTGTTTTTTGTTGTTATTTGTTTGTTTTTGTTTTTTTTTTACTTTTCATGGCTCCATCATGAAGAATGATTAAAAAAAAAAAAAAAAGGCATTTTAAAAAAGTAGTAGCTCTTGTTCCAGAGGCTATAGGCTCAGCCATACCATGAGATAAGGTCACTTTCACAAAACTGAAGCAAAGTCAATTTTGGTATTGCTGTAGAGACTAGCAGAGAACACTTCATGTAGTTTGCTAATCTTCCACCATTTTCTATCATCCAAACACATACACAGTTAAACCCAGAACATCTCCATTCACTAGATGATTCACTAGTGAAACAGACTGACCTGCTATCTATAAGGCATTCGTTCAAAGCATGTTTTTATTAATTTAAGAGACGTTTCTACTGGGTACCTGCTAAACATCTTGTATGGTCTAGGAGAGGTTTTTCTCCTAATCTTCTACATACGCGCACTTTTCCACTGCAACTCCATCTCTTTGTGCTTTCAACTGTAAGACTCAAGACTCTAGAATATGTAGTTGAGATTAAATTGAATTTTTTTCTGAAACCTCCTATTGCCTACAGCAGAGAAATAGATTTACACAGAAATCCTCACATTGAAACAGCAATAAATGCTTGGAAAGAGTGATCTTCATCTTCAAAACAACTTAAGAGTACCTACCATTTGTAAAGTGGGGGAGAAGAGGTGGAACAGTTTTTTTAGTCTTAGTTCTGACATCCACTGCTACCAACTAAAGAGCAGTCCCCAACTTTCATACAATTCTACTCGATTTAAGTAGCAATAGTCTGTATTGGCAACACATCCACACCTATAAGGATGGAAAAGGGATAGCAGCAGTCTTTGCTCATTCTAAAAACACTACAGAACCTCAAACTCAGATCAAATCCCAACCAGGTGAAGTGTAGCACCTGCAAGAAGCATGAAGAAACTATGCATACTTTTTTTTCTGTGGAAAGGTAAAACTCTGGAGATACAGAAGGGATTGCGAGCGGACAGTTGGAAATAGCTGAGTGCAAAGGTACCACAGAGCAGCATTGCACTGCTATCATACAGTTTCTGGAGAGCATGCTAGATCAAAGTAGATTAGGTACCTCTGAAAAACCTAAGAATTCTTTGCATTTTCCCTTGAGCTCTCATATAGCTCCTGCACCTCCAACACTGCTACAGGTTACAAATGCAAAGATCCGAGGCAGGTTTGTCATGTAAAACTGAAAATAAAACACAGCACACTTATTTAAGTGCGGTCATGCTGCCTACCAGTCAAGGATTTGCATGAAAGACTGAGAAACATCAGAGACATCACCCCCTTCCCCACCCTGCCCTCCCTTACCTGGGTACATAAAACAGGCTTCCTCATCAGCCATCTAGGACTACAGGGCCAGATTACTACATACCAGTAGGTGAGCTTGATCCATCCTAGTCCTTATAGAGAGGTTTGGTACTGGACTGTGTTCGAACAACTTACTGGAAGACTTTACCATGTGAGCTAAAGGATTCATCTTGTACAAAACAGCATCTTTTGGGTATGAGCAACCAAACAGGGCTGCCCAATGGCCAAGTACCACCGCGTTCAGCCCTTGGTAAATACAGGATTTGTTCAACTAACAAAGAAAAACTCAGAAGAATGAGTTCTACTGATTATGCAGGGATTTCATTCACACTTCCCTTGCTACCCATAAGCCAGCATCTACAGGGTTAAAGCAAGATTGTGTGAGGATTCTTCTTCTCTCAAGTGCATAGTTAGAGACCCGGCCTTGGCTCGAAAATACCTCTTAAGTTTTCAGAATCCTTCACAATTTGTCTTACATTTCCTCAAAACCATGGATGGCTAGTGTTAGAAACAAGGCAGTTACCAGTATGACTCAGTTCACAAAATGACCAGGCTCTGTGTCTTGCCTACCACATTCCTTTCAGCCAAGTGCCGATACCTCAATTAGGAAGAAAATTGAGGAAAACACGGGTAGGATTAATTGGTGCTTAAAAGGCACAAACAGACAAACCACACAACCACTAACAGCCAACTCTGCTGCGTGAAAGGCTCCTGTGTCTGACTAGACTTGTTCTGGTTTAGATTCTAATCCTGTGGAAGCCAAACTTCACTTTCTAGGAATGTTTTTACTCATGTAGGGACTTAATGAAGAAACTCTACACTTCAGTGAAGGACACAGCTGGGGGAAGGGCGGGAGGAGATCTTATTCACAGAAGGGCATGAATTTATTTTCTATAGAAAATGAGGCCTGGCAACATGAAAGCAGGAAACCCAGAGAGGAACAGGTCTGCAGCATTCACTTGTGTCCAACTTCTGCTGCCAACATTTCTTCTTGTGCTCAAAAATGGTAAGCGATAAGGTAGTTCAATTCCACTTTGTTACCTGACCCACAACTAGAGAAACGTGTACCATTTTTAAGATGCTGGGCAGTCATTCCAGTTCAGCTCTCAGAGACAGAAATACAGTTTGACATACCATGTACTTTCACGGTGAGAAGCAAATGACATCATTACCAAAGCCCTAAATCAAACCACAATACTTCAATCAAAATCCTGGGCAACCAAACAGAAACTAACCCTTCCCCTGACTCACAATTCCCATGCTATCTCTTGATAAACTGTAAACCCATTCACAGTTGGGTAATTTCTCAGATATGAGAAAAGCTCTCTCGCATACAGCCTCTTGAAACCAGAGTCAAAGCAGAAAAAAATTAGTAATTGTTTGAGGGAGAGGAAGTCTCACATTCACCTTTGTTCCAGCAGTTCCTGGCAAGAGAAATAAATACCCACAACAAGCATTCATGTTTCTCCATAAAGACAACCACACAGTGCAACAAAAGGTACACCCACAGGGGAATGAAGAGCAATAATTTCCCAAGAGAAATGAAGACATATGCAAAATATTCTGCTTATGCCTAATGAGTGCCAAAGAAAACTTCATACTGACTATGCTGTATAGTCTATACATACAAATGGAAAGAAAGACTGTTTTTAAAGAGTCACCCCTAAAATCTTTATGTTTGAATGTTTTAATCCAGGCACTGTGAATATAGTTCTGATCCCAGTATCTTTCATAGACCTGATTATGTCACAGGGCATTTAACCTTCCATCTTTCTAGAAAGTTACCCCAAACATAAAACAAATGTTCAAGGAATAGATAATATTAACAGGTGAATTAACCTAAAGGTAGCTTTTTGGTACTAAAACCAAAATGTGAATTACATTGCCAAGTAGAGTAAGATGTAGCAATACCCAAAACACCTTGTGTTGTACACGGCTTTAGTTTTCACTAGAAGATTCTAAACCGAGAAGGATCTACTAGCATTTTAGAGCATTAAAAATTAACCATGTCATCTGGTAATGATTGGTTTTTGTTTTCAGAAGAAAATTTAAGACAATCGTATTTCATTATTTCGCTCATGAAAAATAAGCCGTTTCTTCTAAACTTGAATATTAACGTACCCTTTGCACCATTATTTAAATGGAGGATTTAAGTCATTTTTGGTCCAATTCTAGAATACATGGAAAGAAGCAAATCTTTACACCAGCAGAATATGGATAACTGTCAAGTATTTTTACCAGTCACAGCTACATCAATTTGAAAATGGCAGAAATTATTTCCTACTGTGATTAACACAAATATAATATCTCCATTAACAAAAGCAACACTCTTCATTTTCTAGGAGAGCAAAAAAAAAGAAAGTGATCCTGGGCTAGATGTTCCTTCTGAAACAAGCAAAAATCCATTGAAGAAGCTTTTCATAAAAGCACAGACCATTTATGCTGCCAGAAACAGGAACAAAAAAACCCAGAGCCAGATTCTACCACCACAACTCTTAGGAGTATTCTTCTATTTTATCTGTTCTCTGCCAAGAGAAAGCATAGTCATTGAGAAAGAGTGAGTTTCTTTATACAGTGGAAATGAAGACTTTTTTTTTTAACCTTAATAATATAAGGTAAAAATAAATTATAGCTTAAAAACTGCAAACCAGCTGTAGACACAAGTTTATAGAGCACTGTTTAGAGATACTCAACTACTGTAAGACAGCCTTAACACTTG
Organism: Larus michahellis; assembly: GCF_964199755.1. Classification (NCBI taxonomy): domain Eukaryota; kingdom Metazoa; phylum Chordata; class Aves; order Charadriiformes; family Laridae; genus Larus; species Larus michahellis. The sequence continues at coordinate 88,713,029 of NC_133897.1, forward strand.
CCAGAACTTGCTACAGTTGAACTCTATCGCTTCTGAAAGCCTGGTAGTACCTTTTGTAAACAAAAATAACCAGTAGAAGTACAGCAGGATCAAGTTAGGGAACATTTAAACAAACTGGACAGACACAAATCTATGAGACCTGATGTGACGCTCTTCTGAGGGCTGAGTGACCTGGCCAATGCCACGGCAAGGTCACTCTCAATTATCTTAAAAAGGTCATGTCAATCAGGAGAGGTTCTTAAAAACTGGATGAAAGCAAAAATCACCCCTATCTTCAAGAAGGGCAGGGAGGACAATATAGGGAGCCACAGGCTGGTCAGCCTCACCTCAATCCAGGAAAAGTGACAGAGGTTGCTGGAAAACATTTCCAAGCCAAGAAGGCGATTAGGAGTCATCAGTGTGAATTTATAAGTGGAGGTCATGCCTGACCAACCTGACAGACATCAGTAATGAAACAACTGGCTCAGTGGATGAGGAGAATACAGTAGAGATGTGGTTTATCCTGACTTCAGTAGGACTTTCCAACTCTGTTTCCCATAGCATCTTCACAGGCACACTGATGAAGTACGGACTAGCAAAATGGACCGTGAGACAAACTGAAAACCAACTAAGCTACTGGGCTCAAATTAACGTGATCAGCGCATGAAGTGCAGCTGGAACTCTGTCACTAGTGGCGACTTAGACAATAGGACAGAGCGCACCCTCAACAAATTCACAGATGATTCAGAACTAGGAGGAGTGGCTGATTCCTGGAGTACTGCGTCCAGCTCTGGAGTCCTCAACACAAGAAGGACATGGACCTGTTGGAACGGGTCCAGCGGAGGGCCACGAAGATGATCAGAGGGCTGGAGCACCTCTGCTATGAGGACAGGCTGAGGGAGTTGGGGTTGTTCAGCCTGGGGAAGAGAAGGCTCCAGGGAGACCTTATAGCAGCCTTCCAGTACCTAAAGGGGCCTTACAGGAAAGATGGGGAGGGACTCTTCATCAGGGAGTGTAATGACAGGACAAGGGGTAATGGTTTCAAACTGAAAGAAGGGAGATTTAGGTTAGATATTAGGAAGAAATTCTTTACTGTGGGGGTGGTGAGGCACTGGAACAGGTTGCCTAGGGAAGTTGCAGATGCCCCATCCCTGGAAGCGTTCAAGGCCAGGCTGGATGGGGCTTTGAGCAGCCTGGTCTAGTGGGAGGTGTCCCTGCCCATGGCTGGGGGGCTGGAACTAGATGATCTTTAAGATCCCTTACAACCTGAACCATTCTATGATAAATCAAAGGGTTGCTGCCATTCAGGTGAACAGGATGACAAATGGGCCAACAAGAACCTCAGGAATATAGTTCAGCAAAAGGAAATGCAGAGTCCTGCACCTGGGGAGGTATAAGAAGATAGACGTAGACACACTAGAGAGTCTCCAACAGAGCCATAAATATGATTAAGGGATTGCAGTATCTGACACACAAGGAGAGACTTAAGAGAGCTAGGACAGCTTACTCTGGAGAAGAGAGGGCTCAGGGGCAATCTTAGCAATACGTAAAAATATCTGGAGGGGAGAGAGAGTGAAGTAAAGAAGACAAAGCCAGACTCTTCTCAGTGACAGCCAGTTAACAGACAAAAGGGAATGGGCACAAATTGAAATGCAAGCTCTTCCATTTAAAAATAATAAAGCAATTTTTAATTTTTTTTTTTAGTCTACAGGTGACAGCACTGGAGCAGGCTGCCCAGGGATGTTATAGACTTTAAAGGCTCTAAAGCAAACATCAAGATACAGCCAGGAGTTGACTGGAAATCATGTCATAATGTAATTTTACTGCCTGCACTGATCTCCACTGGCAGTCTAGTATTGCAGAACAAGAGAGGAATTACTCAGCAAGAGGCTCTGCAGTAAGAGCACCTATGTTCTCAAATGCTGATAAAAACAGATGAGGACCTTCAAGCTCGTTGGCCGCAAAAGAGTACAATCAAACATGAACTCAAGGAGGAAGGTCAGCTATTAGATCTTCTTGACATACGAGAGCATATTGTTAGTTTCAACTTAATGCTAGCATGGATAACTGGAATTGAAATCCTTCTGCTCTGAGGCTTTTATTTATACCTCTTTTAGTAAATCCTGAAGTTCCAAAAACTCTAAAAGCATGAGTTGCAGTAGTATAATATCAACAATTTTCACCACATATTTCAGCAATAGCTTATTGTTTCCATTATCTTAGTTTAAAATAAAAAAAAGTTATGTTGATGTCACAAGTAACTTCCTTATAAACTGTCAGAGAAAAGGCAAATGGAATACGGATAATAGAAATATGTTTTACTAGGTACTACAGAAAAGATGATCTGTCCAGTACTTCTGTTGGCAACCAGCTGTTGCCTTTTGTCTTGCACTCCAGCGGTGAGATAGATTAAGTACTACCATCATTGCAGCACTGACAAAACGACAACAACATTTCATGATAAGAGCTCAGGAGCACCGTAAGAAACTCTCAAATACATGCACTTTCTGTTCATCAGTTCCCACAATAGCTTTACTATCTCTCAAGGGCAGGATTTAAATGAAATACTAGTAATTATTAAACAAGTTAAGGAAAAAACCTCCAAGTTTCTCTATCCTATGCAGTCACGGTTACACAGAAAGAGGATTGTGTGCAATCTGGCAACAAAGTGATATCAAAGCCTTAAATAGATGGCCCGCTTCTCCACAATGCACGCAAGTCACACAAGCAATAAAAGCCTGGGCTCCCCACAAACTGACAAGATTACACATGTAATGTGACAACCAGACTTGATCCAAATTCTCCTTTCACTGCCAAACAAGCCTGTGTGACTCTTGATCAAAAGGGTTTCTTCCAAGTTAGCCATCATTGATACTATGCCAATGCTTCTGGCTTCTCCTTTTTCTTGTCTTAAAAAAAAAAAATCTGACCTCATAGCTGCTCCTTTTATAATATCATCTGCAAATTTCATTAGTGTTTTTACAGGAGTAAAAAAGGAAATTGAGGAAGATATTTTTTAAAATAGATCCACTGAAAAGAGTGTTAAAACACCTTCGTCCCAGTTAGTATGCTGTCTGAAATGACTTCAGTATAGTATTCCTGCAGCTATTATACACATTTGTACACAAATCCTCAAGCAAGAAAGTGTCACATGATTTAAGATGTTGATACGACAAATTTGTGTATTGTAGACAGGAATTTCCTGATTCAAAACACGGGCATGAAAGAGAGCTTCCTGTTTCTCTCTTTACTCCAAGAAGGGCCTTCGGAAGGGTTTACTAGTACAGCCTGCCTGGAATACAGAGCTCCAGGTCAAGTACTGCACTATCATGCACACCACTACAGCAAGGGTATGATGGCAACATAAGTCTAACTACATGACTCTTCAGCTCAAGAGAGTCACTATGCCACCTATGTCTGAATGCGAGTTGCTCTATGTTACGCATTTTCATATCTCAGTTCTGAAGACAGATGTGTTAGAACGGACCCTTCACACTGAGCAAAGATCTACTAATGTCACAGCAATAACTGATATTCCTGCTGCTCAATGAGACGAGAGCCCTGGTGAGAGAGGATACAGAGAAGGTGGAGTTACTGAATGCTTTCTTTGCTTCAGTCTTTACTACTAAGGACAGCCCTCAGTAACCCCAGACCCTGGAGGTAAGAGAAAGTCTGGAGAAAGGAAGACTTTCCCTTGTTTGAGGAGGATTGGGCTAGAGATCATTTAGGCAAACTCGACACCCACAAATCCACGGGCCCCGATGAGATGCACCCACAAGTGCTGAGGGAGTTGGCAGACGTTATTGTGAAGCCACTCTCCATCATCTTTAAAGGTCACGGAGTACAGAAGAGGTTCCTGAGGACTGAAAGAAAGCCAATGTCACTCCAGTCTTCAAAAAGGGCAAGAAGGAGGAGTCGGGGAACTACAGGCCAGTCAGACTCACCTCCATCCCAGGAGAGGTGATGGGACAGCTCATTCTGGATGCCATCACTAAGCACGTGAAGGAAAATAAGGTTATCAGGAGTGGGCAACATGGGTTCACCACGGGGAAATCATGCTTGACCAATCTGATAGCCTTCTATGACGGCATGACTGGCTGGGTGGATGAGGTCAGAGTAGTGGATGTTGTCTACCTCGAATTCAGCAAGGCTTTTGACACTGTCTCCCATAACATCCTCATAGGTACGTTTAAGAAGTGTGGGCTAGCAGATCAAGGGAGGACATCCTCCCCCTCTACTCTGCCCTGATAAGGCCACATCTGGAGCACTGTGCCCAGTTCTGGGCTCCTCAGTTCAAGAAAGACAAGGAAACACTGGAGAGAGTCCAGGGGAGGGCTACAAAGATGATCAAGGGACTAGAGCACCTCTCTTATGAGGAAAGGCTGAGAGACCTGGGTCTGTTTAGTCTGCAGAAGAGAAGACAGAGGGGATCTCATCAATACTTATAAATATCTAAAAGGTAGGTGTCAAGAGAGTGAGGCGAGACTCTTCTCAGCAACACGGGCACACACAGCGACAGGGGTAACGGGCACAAACTGGACACAGGAAATTCCATCTGAACATGAGCAAAAACTTCTTTACTTTGAGGGTGGCAGAGCACTGGAACAGGTTGCCCAGAGAGGTGCTGGAGTCTCCTTCTCTGGAGATATTCAAAACCCACCTGGATGCGTTCCTGTGCAACCTGCTCTAGGTGACCCTGCTTTAGCAGGGGAGTTGGACTAGATGATCTCCAGAGGTCCCTCCCAACCCCCACCATTCTGTCATATACCACTATAGATTCCTCTCTTTAAAAGCTCATGCATATAAATGAAATCTGGGGCTGCATTTTCAGCAAGCAGTGCTGTTGAGCAAAGGAAGGAAAGAAATTCCCAATGCCATGCAGATGCCTACAGTAATTACCCAGTTCAAATAATGCATTTGCATAAACAGGTAGTCTTACAACAAGGGTTTCAACTTGGTGGGGTGTGGTAAATGCATATGGGAAAAAAGAAAGAAAGAAACAAAAACCACCCAGGATTCTGCCCCCCACCCCGTTTACTTGTTTAAGGTAGAGGACACAAAAGTGTGTAGGGTGAATAGACCTACTTTGCCAATAAATTTTGTTGAGTTTGGATACTGGCATAGGGTTGGAGTGTTTTCCTTAAATATCTGTTCGAATACAGCCAACTCAAACCTTTCCTTTAAGGTAGTACTTGAAACTGTGGCTATTCCAGGCTTTTCTACAGTTCAGTCTACGTAACACAATCACAACAGTACTTCTTCACACCTCAGTATAGAAGATATGAGATAGCATTTCTCTGATCAGCACAGTTTAATCCCGTTTCTTTTTGCTTTAGAGCTTCTTGGAGTAAAGACCCTTACTTTGGTCAATATGCAGACCTTAGTAATTTCTTGAGAAGAATGGCCATGGACCCTGCTGAATTCTGCTTCTGTATGGAGTCATCTACAGACACATATACCAAGCGGCAAGCATGGAAGATGTGTGACTCCTTTAATGACCTACAGGATAACATCAAGATGATAGCACCTCCTCTATGTTTCAAATCCTCCAAGGAGGTCTTGCATAAAAACTGTCCTTAATGTGATGTCTATGCTAGAGGACACGGAGGTAGACTTGGAATTAAGTGAGGGATATGATCAGACAGAACGAATAGCTTTTGCCCTTGACGTCAGCTACAACACTACTAGTACTCAACCTAAACGCTACCCGAGTACTAGAGTCCTGCAGCACGTCTATCCAGTCCCAACTCGTTCAGCCATATTCCCAGAAAATGTTGCGTGTTTCTTTTCTTTATGAACAAAGAAGAGATTCTACCAATAGCCCATCACCCATGTTTCAAGTTTTGAAGCTTTTTCCTCCTTAATGAAATAGTTGCCCTAATTTAGCAAAGCACACGTCCTGTGTTAAAGAATACAGGCATAGCTGACTACAAAACAAAGAGCAAAAATAAACCACTTGTGCATTTCAGCCTTCAAATGTCATCCACTGCCTTCTGCCAATCACTCTCCTAACACAAACAAGACCCACAAAGAAGCAAATCAATTCCTAGTTAGGAATTGTTCGCAGAAGTGAAGCATCCAAAAGTAGCCAAAGGACTGAAAATGCCAGAAAACTAAGTTCTCCAAGGAGATTTTTGAGGTGGCAGTTTAGACTTAAAACCACATAGCCAACTCTGAATACAGGTTGATGTTTTTCCACAAGTATTGATACCGTATCGACTTCGGCTTGGATTTTATGACGTCCAGTTTGGTAGAAGGACTTTCTTTGGAGAAAACGCAAATACAGTTTCAGTTTAGGAAAGTTACCAAGGCAATCTTATTTCCTTCCCTGCCTGTGAGGAGCGGGTGAAAGAGACTAGGGTGTCCAAGTCCTAGACTCCTACTACCTTAGCTGAGAGGGTTCTGCTGGAAGCTTTCCATGTCATGCATCACCAGCACCAAGGTTTATTCAGGCCTCTGACTGGCACCCAGTTAATTTTATTTAAAAAAAAAAAAAAAAAAAAGTACAAAAGAGCACCCAGTTACTTTTGCACTGAGCTGAAGCAACCATCCAAGCCAAAGATAACTCCATAGAGTACAGTTAGCTAGCTTATATCTATTAACAAAGGAATAATAAAATAAGAGACCCAACCTTCCTGCAGAAGCACTTTATGAAACAAGTAACATTTTATTTAACATGCATGAACAAGTTACTGTCTAGAAAGCTACAGCTAGATTTAAAAAGTTGCTAATGTTAAGTCCCCCACAAATCTGTTACTTCGTGTGTGTACATAAACACACATCCCTGCTGTCGTGGTTTAGCCTCAGATGGCAACAAAGAACCACGTGCCGCTCGCACGTGCCTTCCTAACACAGGAAGGATCGTAAGAAAAGGCAAGACTCTTGGGTTGGGACAAAGGCAGTTTAACAGAACAGCAAAGGGAACAGGCAAACAACAACAACAACAACAACAACACGGACAGGGGAATATACAAACGCGATTACGGAACCGCCGCTCCCCGCCGCTCGCCGACCGGCCGGAGCCGGGACGCCCCAGCCCGCTTTTAAGCAGCAACTTCCTGCCCCCTCCCCCGGCAGCTCAGGGTGGGCGTGGCTCACATGGCATGGAATACCAGGAAAAGTTAACCCTATCCCCACCGGAACCAGGACACCTGCTTACACACACACAGAGGCAGTTCATTTTTATTTTTTTTTAAGACAGAAAATGCTGTATTATGAGAAACCGAAAGCAGCACTGCAGCTCAGTTAAGTGCAGTATCTGACCCTCCCCCTGCCCCGCCACATGATCTGAACACGAAGAAGTAACATAAGCACTGAGCTTAGAGTAAATTTACTTTTTAGAGACAAACTGAGTAAACACACACACAGAAAATCCTTTTGCATCAGTTAGTTGAAATTCACAATAAAAAAAAAGAATATCATAAAGCAGCTTTTATGAAGGTTACTTTTGGTTAGCAGCAGTTGGTCACTGTCAGTGCAAAGTCACTTTTAAAATCAACATTGCTTGAAGGATTGACACTTTGAAAATTGCTACCTTTCCTGCCCAAATCCGGCTGCTAAGAGGCAAATCTCAACTCCCTGAATGGTGTAGAGTGAAGCTCAGCTACAGGTAAAATGCAAGAACTAACCCTGGCCAAGCACCAGAAAGCAGAACATGATCACATAAGTAAGCGCAACACAAGAAGTGCCATTGAGCACCATAATATTTACAGTAGTCCAATGGAGGGTGTTACAGTTCGATTGCAGCTATTTTGCAGTGGGTAGCTGTATGAGAAGAGACAAGCCAAGCCAGGACAAAAAGACTTCTCCAAGAACTGCAAGATACTTTATCTCAACAGATCACCTGGGAAAGGTTCAGAACAGTAAGCACGACACTGGTAAAAGCTGTAAGCTAAACTTCATGTTTAACACATCAGACAGTAATGTGTAAATGCAATTCAGACATCAAAACAAAGTGGGAATAAACTGCACAGCCTAGGAGCCATTTATTACCCAACTTGATGAGATTCTTCACTCGATTCTGAGAATCTCATGGGGCAGGAAAAAAAAAATAAAATAGCAGAATCAAAAACTGCCCTGGCTGCTGAAGATGTAGTGAACAGAGAAGATACCTTGGGGAGAGGGAAGGGGATATCATAATTTTGGTATTAAAGAATTCAATAAGAACTAGTTTACTGTTTTTTCCATTCCCTTACACTCATTAAAGTATCCTGTGAGGCTCCACAGATTCTAATAACAAGTATAAACCATTGATAAACTATTCTGATTTGACTCTTTAAACAAAATATCTTACTCACCGCTGATACCATTTCTCTAGTGCAAGACCACCATGTTATACTGCTTTTCAGACCTGTCATAAACACTGCACGTGAAGTTAGTCTACCACCACTTTGCAGGGAAACAAATCCTAACATAGGCAAAAGTCTATAGGTCCTCAATAATGGAACTTTTGGATTTCAAAGATTTCCACACACACCACCTGATCTTGCCATCACTGAATTAGCAGAGATCTAATCAAAGGCAGCATTTGCAAGGAGTTACTGTGTCCAACAGCACCTTCAAGAAAGAGGACGCAAGTATGAAATCTTAGGTCTGTAAAGCAGACCTTAACCATTTCCCCTGCTGCAGGGAGGGATTTAAGAGAATATCCTACTCCAAAATGAACAGACTGACCTATTTCACCACAGTGCTACATGATGGCAATCCCTAGAAAGCTTCAGCTACCATACGCCTGCTCACACATCATCATAGTTAAAGCCACCTTGTGAACCATGTTGCCTGTGCTTCGTGGCAACTATATACCTTGACATAAGCAGGTTTCTCCACTAGCACTTACACTAGCAGGACACTGGGATCAACATAGGCATTCTCCCTCCAACTGGTATGTGAATAGAAAACGCCACAAAAAAAACATTTGGAGAAATTATGTTTTCAAAAACAGAACTGAGTTAAAGTTATTCCCAAAGAGTTTCTGTATCAATCTTCCTAAATTAAATATTCAGATTAAAAAAAAAAAAAAATCAGTTTGTCAGCAAGGCTTGTGATTCTGGAGTTATGTTGATTTCCTTGCCTAAGCTGCCATTTCACCTATTTCTCCCGTGCTCTATTTCTGCTCTCCACAGCAGCAGGCTCCTGTGTCATATCAAGTCTTTCATGATATGTTTTAGCTGATCAACCGGAGCTGCTGCACCCTGTCACCAACCCTCTCTAGGTCAGCTTCTGGAAGGAGAAGGGGCAGAAGATACCCAAAGGAAGTTTTATCACCAACTGTAGCAATCTGGACAGCTGACTCATTGAAAAGCCATGCCTTCATAAGGTCTGAATGTTGGTATTGTCAAAATGTTGTACCATTATTTAGCTGCTCGCATTTGACTAGTTCTCAGGTCTCACAATTTAATGAAGTCGCTTGGGAAGAAGAAAAGTTATAGTTATTTTGCAATGCAGCCATTCCACCTCAATGCCACAGGTTCCTTTTGTATGTAAGAGCACAGATTGCTCTGCTGGTTCATGTCACAAAGCCAATTTCCTTATAAAACAGAAGGCTGCAATTTTCACTTCCTTCCCTTGTGGATGCAAAATTGTCTGAGGTGGTAAGAGGGACAGCGTTCAGCCACCTTTGCCCAGAGAAAGCATGGAGATGTCAGCTGCTCCCCGCTCCAACAGCGGGCTCTATCGCCAGCCCCTGTCTGGCCTCGTGCCCAGCACACATAAGCTCATTCTGCACAGAACTGTTACAGAAACGATGTGCAGCAAAGTATGAACAGAAACTGCCTAGGTGTCTAATCAACTCAGCAATAATTAAAGGGCGATATACTTCAATTCAGCCTCCTCATCTGCGGTGATGAATGGTGTCATTTGCTCAGCTGCAATTCTCTTCAGCAATACATCGTAACAAAGGTCCGTGAACAAAAAACCTGATTTTTGATAGCTTCTACAGCAGGCTGTTCCTTTTGCTATCAATCAGACATGGTGTGGGCAATCAAACAAAGAACTCAATCAATGACAGAAAGGCAAATGATTTATCCCTAAAGCAAGAAAGTGAAGGACAACAATGTGCCCTCTTGCTAAGGTAACTGATGATACATTTCCACTGCATAGGTGCAAGCCTTACAAGAACCGCTCCATGATCAAATGGATTTCTTGCTCCAGAGATCTATCAGTCTATTAGCTTCAGTCACGCTATTCAAACACGACCGCTGGAACACATTCAGAAAGACTAAATTCGAGCTTTAACACTTCAGTCAGGACCTACTGCACACTATGATAAGCCAGAAATCTCAAGCTCTGTATTTTTCTAGGTAAACAAGATTTCAGAAATCATCTCCCTTATAGAAACATTTTAAAAGGCCAAGTACAAACTAAGAAAATAAACTTATATTTAATAATTTAGTTTTTAAAAGAGGTAAACTGCAGACAAAATTTGGTATATTAGAATTATTTTTTTTAAATGAGCATTGTGTTCATATCCCATCTGCATGACGTGATTTTTCAGAGAAGCAATTTTATTCACATTTAAGTTTCATTCAGAGCAAGTTTTAGCCTGTCTTAAAAAATTAAATTTATGGAGAACAGATATACTCATCAAAGGTGCCAGGAATTATTCACCAGACTCTGCAAACAGCTAATTTAGACTCCTCGAACATCCAACTGTCCTGTCCATCTTAACATGACAATTGTAGCTTACAATAAAATTCTATTTAATAAAGCCTTGGACAACCAAAAAAATAAATAAAAAGGCAGTACGGTGTAGTTTAAGTGACTAGCCACAAACGCTTAGGACAGCTGCCTGAGATTATTACATACACAATGTGTATGTGAATTTTGAAAAACCGTTTAGTACTGTTAAGTGCAACAATGTAACAATCCATGCAAAATGTAACTTCCTAGTACTAAAGGTTATCTGGTGTTTTACAAGTGGTATCTTGAGCAGGAAAGGAGTTACCCTTGCCCTTTTTGATGAGAAGCAATTCAGGCAAACTCCTGATGCTCCACAGTTTCAGAGCAGATGGGAAGGCAGCCTGAAAAACAACAGCCATTTTAAAAATCATTTGCAGCCGTCTTTCTGAAATCTCACCTACGATTATCAGCAAGCAGCAAACATGAACCTCATCGCTCTCTACAACTACTTGAAAGGACACTGTAGAGAGGTTGGTGCTGGTCTCTTCTCACAGGTAATTAGTGACAGAACAAGAGGGGATGGCATCAAGCTGCAACAGGGTAGGTTTAGGCTGGACATTAGGAAAAAATTCTTCACAGAAGACTGGTCAGACACTGCCCAGGGAGGTGGTGGAGTCACCATCCCTGAATGTGCTTAAGAGTCATTTAGATGTGGTGTTGGGGGATATGGTGTAGGGAAGAACTTTGTAGTGTGGGGTTGATGGTTGGACTCGATGATCCCAAAGGTCTTTTCCAATCTAAATGATTCTATGAAAACAGTATTCAAGAAGTTCTGTTAAACAAAAGCACTTTTCTCCATCCCCAAAGTGGCATTCTGCAGTACGTTAGCCTACAAAGCCCACTATGCTGAAAACTGTCCCGCATACCTAACCACAGGTGCCACTCTATGAACTTCAACCCAGATATTCAGGCTGCTCTTCGAGCACAGAGCAACCGCGTGGTTCCTCAGAGTGCTACCCCTCTACCCGGGATCACAATCGCATCCTGTCAAAAAGGAACTTCTTATAGCAATTAAGCAGTTTGATTGTCAAAGGCACCAAAAGCACCAGGAGCTTATGAAAAAAAGACCTCCCTTTTTACCACATTTAGATTTGTTCTTCCCTGCATCACCCAGAAAGAAAGTAGGAAACTTCTCCAAGTGTCACAGTAATTGATGATACACAGAAGCTGACGGGAAACCCAGATCTACAAGCGCACTAATAATGCATGGGAAAGTTACCTAAATTGAAACATCAAAGTTTTGGCTGTGGGGGTTAGGGATTTTTTTCATTATTATTATTTATTTTTTTTATTTTCTTTTATTTTTAAACCAGTATTCTACCTATTTCTAACCCAGGTCTGTACTGCAGAGATTAATTTTGCCCCATGTAGTCTGCATTCCCAGGATCCAGCCTTCAGTCTGAATGGAGAAAAAAGGCGAATTAATTAAGAATATCCTAGTTGCACCAGTCCTCCTCTTCCTCATAGTTCCCATCAGGTAGTTCTGGAACAGTCAAGCTCTCTTCCACTTTACTGAGGGATGCAAAAGACTCTGCATCCATCAGCCATACTTTCCTATCATCATGCGAAACACCCCTCCGCAACATGATTTTTTCAAGTGAACAGAACTATAATCACCATCCCTTTCAACTCGGGACAAACTAGGATTTCGCCTTTCAGGAGTAATCCAAAGAGGCTTTGATTGCAGCTTCCAGGCTCATCCCATTTATGCAGAAGTTTTTCTAATGATGGTATCAAGTGAGTAAAACCCCACAGCAGTGAGAATATCTTTAGCATAAACTTTCTGACTTCTTCAACTCTTCCGAAAGCAGAGCTTATTTGGCAATAAATGAAAGGAACTGCAGAATCCGTTTGAGAAGTGGTGTTTTTCCCCTTTCCTTTTCACAATCTTCATGCATATTTTGGATGTGACAGAGGTGTATTCTTTGGCAGTTGCCTTGTGGACTCCCAAAGAACCGAGCAGACCATAGGACCATCTCCCTCGCTCCACCCACAAACCCTCAACAACAAAAAAAGGCGGGGGGGGGAATGTAGTGATCCTTTATAGTTGCCCAACATTATGGGGAGAAGACATATATCCTATATCATTGCCTAAATACTATGAGGGCAACACATATACAAGACAGCTAAAAGTTAAAGAAAGTTTAAAACTAGCTGGCAGGAAGACAAACTTTCTGTACTTGCCATTGGTTTGCCTGACACCAGCTGACTGTTCCAGTAGTCCTTCACACCAGCAGCAAAGCAGCTGAAATTCATCCCTGATGCAACCCCAGCGAGACTGATAGGTTTCCACAAGAATGAATCAGGCCCTGTATCTCGAAAAACCAAACCCGCTAAAGTTTCGCTGAAGCGAAATTGCAGGAGTACAATCGCTGGATAACAGCTGGAGAACATTAACTCTCCCCCCTCTTTCCTGGGGTTAATTTTTTTTTTTTTTCTCTCTCTGTTCAGACAGGAAGCAGTCATATACCATACTGCATAATATAAGGAACCTGGGATATAAAGACAAGTAGAAAAGGATTACAAAGAGCGCTCGAAGAGTTTTGAAGCGAAGTTACGCTGCCATAACCCCCGAGCTGCCTCCACGTTTTAAGCGGCCCCCCCCGCTCATAAACTGAGATAGCGGTTACCTCCCACCTATTAAAAAAAACCAACATAATTAAGGGTATTTTAAGGGTCTCGGCGCAGCGGGTCGTGTCCTGGTTCCCGGCGGGGGTCGCCCAGCCCCGGGGGGGAGGTTGCCCGGGCGAGAGGCGCCGCGGCGCCTCTCGCCCGGGCAACCTCCCCCCCGGGGCTGGGCGACCCCCCTGCTACCCCAGCACCCCTCTTTTCCCTCCCCCAACTCACCCTCGCTGCCGTACTGCTTGCCATTGTTCGCGCCCATCCTGCCGGCTTCATGCTCGCCGCCGCCTCCTTACGCCGCCGCGCAGCATCTCTACCGCGGGGCGCTGAGCGGCCGCGGGTGCCGGCAGTGGAACCGGGATGTGGTGGAGGAGGAGGAGGAGGAGAGGAAGAAGAAGGTGGTGGTGGGGGGGGAACCCCAGGAGTTTTCACGACGACACGTCCAAAGCAGCCCTGAGATTTTTTCCGCTTCTTCTCTGCTGGCCGACACCCTCCCTTCCCCCCTCAAAAAAAAAAAAAAAAAGGTGGGGGGGGGAAGGGGGAAAGAATCAAAAATGCGATGTATCGGGGCGCCTTCCCCGCCCCGGTTTCCAGCCGGGGTGCCAGGGGAAGGGAGGCGGCTCCAGTTATAATCCACGGGCGGGACAGCCCCCGGGCGCAGCCTCCGTCGCCCCACGGCCGGCGCTGGGGCTCCTTCGATGCTTCAGCGCCGCTCCGCCTTCCTCTTCCTCCTCCTCGCAGCCCCGCTGCCGCCGCCTCCCCCGGGAAGCCACCTCCAACCACTTGTTGCCCGGGGAGGGAGAAAGGGGAGAGCCGCCGCCGCAGACTTTTGTTAGCGGCAGGCGCCTCCTCCCGGCGCCCAGCACCGCCGGGCCAGGGGGGGAGGGATGGAGGGAGGGACGGAGGATGGAGCCGAGAGCCGGCCCCGGCCTTTAAAGACACAGCGGGGTTGGCTGGACCTTCCCCGGGCTGTCCCGGAGCCCACCCTGAGGGGAGCGGGGGCTGCGGAGGGGGTGGGCAGCACCGCCCGCAGGGACCCATCCAGGGCGGGACAGGGAGCTCCCTGTCCGGCTGTCCTGCCCGTGGTCAGACGCTGCCGGTGGGACACCTTCGTGGCACCCTCCAACCCTCCGCAGCTCTCAGAAGCCGTCAGAAAGTCACCGTGTGTGCCAGGCAGCCGCACAGGCCGTCTGTTTACCCGTCCTTCCCGGCTTCTCCGGAGCTGGTTTCTCCTTTGCAGATAAGTCTTCCCACAGATGTGACACTGAATCACCACCACATCGAAGAAAAACATCCAACTGTTTGACATCCCCAAATTAGTTCTTCAGGTATCCTATAGGGCTGGTGCTTCGAAGTGTTTCTATTTAATTCAGCTTTCTTAAAAAACAGCGTCTTCTCCATTCACCCCAGAAGACAGACTCTTTAACCCTCAAGACCACAAGGATTGTCAGGAAACCAGAAGCAATATATGCCCATTCAGCTCAAACGTTAGGGCTGTTTACAAACTCACCTACTGTTACCAGTGCCATCTAACAGGACATTACGTATCCGAAACGGTGGAGCGTGCTCAGTGGCATAAGAGACACCACTAATGGGGTAAGGGCCTTTCCCGAGGGCAGCCCACCCTAACACCAGAATTGGGAATCATGGTTTTCACTACCACGGGGCGGGGGGAGGGTCCACAGTGCCTCTGCCCCACAAAAGCGAAGAGAAGCTCTCAAATGGATGCATGTGTGAACTGATTAACACCCAAAATACCAGTCCTGAGAGGATGCTTGCCCCCAAAGGGCTAGCACTAAAACAACAAAAATAACAACAATGAACTAAATGATCTCTGAAAGTCCCTTCCAACCCCTACCGTTCTGTGATTCTGTAACTTTGCTTAAGACAACTATTACACAGACTACGTGTCGATCAGGGGTTACCAAAAGATTTTTGGAAATGAGTCAGGTAGATTGAAAAGAAGTAAAAAAAGAAGGATGAAAATTTGCAATAGGTGGAGAGAGAGACCTTGGAGCAGGCACAGAGCAGCGGTCCAACCTGGTTTGACACTGCCAAAAGTCACCCCACCAGCATCTCGCCTCGGCCTGATGGTGCTGGCTCTCTGCCTGGTGGCAATTTGGGGTGCGACAAACGGGGACCCACACGCCAGGTGTGCGGGGGCACTTGTGGCACATGCGTTAGCCAGTCGTAGGGAGCAGCACAGGTTATGCGTAAATACACCAAAAATGTGGGCTATGCAGATACCTGCAGGAGGTGTGTGCGAATTGGGGGACCCAAACCCCCAGAAGAGAGGGGGTGCTTGTAACCCACACAGCCTGGAGAGCAGCGTGCCCACAGCTGTGCGTGTGTGAGACTAGGACTCGTTAGGATTAGTTATAGCGGGGCCTTTAGAAGTTTATAGCTGTTCACTAACATCATTTTGCACTTTATCTACTATTGTGGTTTATGTGTTCTATTGTTGATGCTGATCCTCAGCACACAGCTCGCTGATTGCCAGGTCATTACACGTCCTTATTAAAAAGACAAAACCGCTTTAATCCTGATTTGATTTAAACCATGAGTTGAGCAGTTTTCCCTGCACCCCACTATGATCTTATGCGTGAAAAAGCCTGTCTTCCTAAATATATCACAACACGCGCTAGACAATTACTGCATGTACAGATAATTCTGAGCAAATTACATCTTTGTCAACATATGCAAATGGCATATGAAACTGCAGAGGCAAATGCATCAGCAGTGACAGCACCACAGAGAAAGTTTCTAAAACCTGAAGTTTTGGGGATGGGAGGTTAACTTGAAAAGAAAACATGCGGATTTTCATTGAGAGGTGGGCTAAGTACCTGAAGCTGAAATGAGTACCAGCAGCACAAGTGACTGACAAGTCACCAGGCAACATTAATTAGGCTCTAATCCCATCGGATACTGGTCATTAATGCTTCTCCTTCTGAAAAAGTTTTGGTCCTGATTCAAGATGACTACACACACCCCGTTCAGTGAATGTCTAAGAAAATATTGCCTTCTGGGCTCAGACTGGTCAAATTACCATCCTAGGTTTTTTGAAAGAAAATGTGAATTAGCCAAAAAATATAGTTTTCTGTAATCAAAGGTTAATTTCTAACCAATGATATTAAATAAAATTTATACTGTGCTCAGGCGGGCAGGCTTTGATGCAAGTGCCTGCTTTTAACATGCAGTGTGTTCTTTTTGAGAGCTACCTGTTCAGAGGGTGGGGGAGAAGCAATTGGTCTTCTGTAAAACAGTAAAAGATTATGGAGTGAGGTTGATGTCTGCCTCACATACGGGCCCACAGACTGCCAACGGAGACAGAGAAGGAAGTATCCTTTTTTTCCTGCTGTGTGGTTTCTAGGGTTTGAGAAACCCACCCCAAACACTTCCTAGGAGCTCACCTAGGGAGAGTAGGATGTTAAAGGAAAAACTAGGGGTATCTATGGCACAGCAGCCTACCTCTGTCACTCAGGCCCTCACCTCTGACTCAGCCCAGCCATACCGTCTACTGTCCTCCCCCCAGCCAGTACTGTGGGGCAATGCTAGTCCCCAGCTGTGGGACAAGGCAGGCAGGCTGAATCCAACACGTGTCCCCGCTCCACGTGCAGCCCAGCTGCATTTCATCTTAGCCTGAAATACAGTGACGGGAGTAGCCACTGCAAATGACTCCCCAGGCAACCCCTCAGCTCCTCATGTCACACTGTGTGCTGTGCACCCCATGGCGGTCAACCACCTGAAAGTTTTCCTGTGGGGGCCGTAGGGCCAGGAAGGCCAACAGTCCCACTTCTAACTCCTAGAAGGCTGTGCATTTGTTGCAGCAACTTTCTTGCATATAAGAGAGAAATTTGTTAGGCTGATTGGAAACATTATCTCACATAGACCCAAGTGCATAGCTGTACGTAAATAATTTTACGGGATTCAGAAAGAACGGAGCCTCCGTGAGATGGAATATAGCAGTTTCCCTCCAAACTTGAAATTTGATGCACCACAACTAAAATGAATCCCTTTGCCAAGGAGTATTTTTGCTTATTAGGAATAGCATAGACTGGTGCTTTGTAAGACAGGAAGTTCAGCTGTCAAGGGAGCCCTGTAGAGAATAAAGAAATTAGACAAACAAGTTACCACTCTGTCAAGTTTATGGCATAAATCCCAGGAATATTCTGACATGACCAGAACCAGAAGGAAAGGAAAAAAAACCTCACCAAGACAAAAAGACCCACAACCAACCAAAAAAACCTCAACAACAAACAGCCCCAAAAAAACACCAACCAGGAGAAAAAGCCTAGAGAGGAAAGAACATCTTGGTTTAGGAGATCTGAATTCAGCTTTCAGACGAAGGACGGATATTTCTGCTGCACATCCTGTTACGCTCTTTCTAGAGGAGAGTGAGATGCAAGGCACATGGAGAAGCAATAAAGTACGAAACTCATTTTCATATGAAGACATAAAACTCAGCAGAAATGTATTCGTCACAGATGATACTACTGACAATGGGTAACTGTTTTGTGCAAGGCATTTAGGACAGTCAATCTTGGAGCTTCATAAGCCCAAAAGCGTCAACACGAACAGAGAAGCTGGGAAATGCTAGTTCAAAGAGGACCTACAAGTCACAACTCGGACTGAGTCATCTTATAGCCCTTCAGTATTTACCAAACGCTTGGTTCATTGTGGGATTCGCTGTGGGAGTCTGGGAGGTCTATTATGCCCAGCCATATGGTTTGGGACTTAGTACCGTTATGGTGCCTGTGGATGAGACCTAAGAAGATATTTTCTTTCCACAATTTCAAAGATGTTTCATTCATTCTAGGCAAAGTTTTGTAGTAGTCTTTTTTTCTTTTTTTTTCTCCTTGTCTTCCAGTTGGTCGGTACCTTATACATTGAGACTATTCAGCTTGAACAACAAACATAGTATATTTATACATAAATACAAAAGGCTAGTAGGAGTGTCTTGGCTGTGACTGAGTTAAGCTGCCTGAACCACATCATATAATTCCTTTGTGAAACTGTTTACAATAACCCTTTAAGATACCCTACACTTCAAAACGGTGAAAAGAATCTGAAAGCACATCAATTCTGCCATCGTTTCAATGACCCAAAGGAGATGAAGTGCTTTCTGTAAGGATAAAAATAACTTTTGGGTTTGTTGCCTTTTAATATAAGCAGTATAAGCTCACCTAAAAGGGGAGAAGATGGAGTATGTACAACTGGCTTTGCAGGACTGGGAAAGATTCATTGTTACATGAGATGTGCCTTCCTAAATTGCCATTTTCCTTCTTCATGAGGAGACATCAATGCACCTTTCTTAGTCTTGTATCCTGTCCCCGCAAGAGGAACTTAGAAATTATTAGGGCTGAGGAAGAACAAGAAAGCTATGGGCCAAAACGTTTCTATTTGGATGTGTTGCTACAGTTGTTCCTGGGAGTGTTTGTATTACATCTCTATTCATTACGGGCCTCCCTCTGTGGTGCATTACGTGTCTCATGATGCACCATTTTTCTATTCCATGAATAAAACCACAGCGATTTTGGAAGAAGTAGCCAAACAAAGGGTTCTGGATAAAGGAAAAAAAAATTTGAAAGCAACTGAACTATTTCCATAAGGCATGATCACAGCAATTCCAAGACCAAATATTTTGGCTCTGGAATTTTTGCCACAGTTGGTTTTGGTGGGGTTTTTTTCCCTTCAGTTTTAGTCTAAGCTTTCCTCTTTGAAATAATAATAAACAAAAATAAAAAACTTCCAGTTACTTCCAACCAGCTTTATGTCAAACTTCGGTTTAAAAGCCATTTGTATCCCAGGCCTTCAAATTCCAGCAACAAAACTGAGACTAGTTTCCTATTTGATGTAGGAAGCTTTGATTTTTCATACTTGAGACAGTTTAAGCATTTGTTTTCACACTTTGTATTTAAACAAAATGATGAAAAAAACAAGTATCCTTTTAAAGACAGCAGGAGCCAAGTAATATTTTTCTAATTAATTCTACTTTTACATCACCATGTTCATATGGCTGCATATATTTTCTGAACACTCCATGATAATATCTGTGTTGACTGCTTTTGGGCATTCTAAAGTGAAAAAGAATCCAAAAGAAATTTGACTAATATGTTGCTGGCAACTTAAAGCAATTATAAAAAGCATATTGTTTTATTAACTACAAAATGATCCATTAATACGACCTACCTCCTAAAGGAAAAAAAAATCTAGATTATATTCATCAATATAGATTAAAGTTATGGTCTCATCGCCATATGACCTGAGAGTATGTGCCATTTTATCATTAGTAGCCTTAGTATAATTATGAGTGACTTGATCTACACGGCTAAAAAGCTGCTGGATCTAAGGATAGCTCTGATTGTATTTTAAGGGGTAGCTTTTAGCTGAGTCTGTTCTGCTGGCTGAGAGCTCTCATAGCATCCCTTCACATGAGGTCAGGCTGCTCCAGCCAAGCAAAGGCTCTGGTCCCGCTATGACTTCAATAGATCTGGTTAAAATGCATTAAATCAAAGTGGTGCTCAAGTTCTAGGACACTTTGGACTTTAACAAGTTTGTCTTATGCTGATGGGATCGCAGAACAGATGAAGTACAGGCAGTTCTATTAAATAAAGATCCAGTTTTATTTTAAACTTCTTTCCAAAGTTCAACTAATTCAAATACAAAACAGAAAGATTTTAACCAATCTGAGATTTTAAGACAATGTTGCTGATTTTTTTTCAGTTTTACAGGAGAAAATCCTCACTAGACCTGATTTTTCCCTTCTTCCAACAACAAAAGCAATAAATAAAAAGTTCAGACTGTGTTGAAACATGTTTTACATTACATGTAAAATCTGTTGAAAAGAACAGTGAGTTTTCAAAGTCAAGCTTTTAAGTCTCAAGTGTCAGAAAACACAGGAATGAAGACTGTGTGCAGCTCCAGAACCACCGTCCTGAATTCCCCTGCCTTGTCCACAATACACCTTCCACAACAAACAAGGCCGGGGCCCACAGCCAGCGCTGCAAAACCGCTTCATTCCCAGAAGTAGTTTGCGATTATGTAAATTATGGCATTACAATGCATGAGCACAATGGAGACATAGTAGGACTGTAGAAGCAAAATTAATTCTGGCATTTCATAGCTTATGTCTGACTTTGTGATTTTAATGTAGGGGTTTTTTTGTTGGGTTTAAAACACAGGGTTGGGTGGTGCATTCTCCAAGAACCAAGCAAAGAATGAACTTAAGAAGAAGATACGTTGCCTCATCTCATTGACATCTATAGCAATCCTTTGCAGGGTTGAAAGCCTAAGCTCTGCTAAACAGTCTGCTGTTAGTTGGACTTAGAGAAGCACTGATGGCAACGGAAGATTTTCCAAGCACCGTGGTTGTGTCTACGCTACCCCTCTTCTTGGGACCCTGGCTGCAGCACACCGTGCAGCCAGTGTGGCCAGGTTTCCTTTCCGTGAAAAACAGAGCAGGGTGAGATTTGTGCCTGGGTTGTGCATAGCGGACGCTCACACTGTGGGCACTCCCCAAACAGGGATGTAGACAAACTCTGGAAACCCCTTTCTAGAAACAGCCTGCAGGAATCAACACTGGGGAAAAATAAAGTATTTTTTCAGCTACGTGTATCTTTTCCCAAGAAGCAACAGGTGCTGCGGGATCATGGGGTGCTGGACAAAGGACGCTGCATTAGGCATCTCTGTAAGCACTGTTTCTTCTCCTTTGACCTTGGTCCACTACCCGTACAAACAGTGTCACACCACATGCACGCCTCATTTCATATCCTTTCTTCACACCTGGCTAGCTGTAGTCTCAGCTTCTCAGGCTCCATTTATCTCAGACACCTCACTCAACAAACCTCCTTTCCACCCTTCTGGTCTTCCCTTCCTGCTTCCTTCCTCTACTGTCCTCCCTCCCGAGGTGGTAACCAGTAACCTCTTGCATTTCCACAGATTTTTTCTCCTCAGCACTAATCTCCACTAACTTCCCTTTATATTCAGTCTTCAACGGTGTTTCCTGAACCAACTGCTTTCCTCTGGTCTCTCGCCGCTGCCAGTTCCATTCTTCTGCCTCAGACTGATGTTAATGCAAAACATCCTAAGAAAATTCACAGGCAGTGGCTCTTGAATTGTTGAGCCCTGACGGGCTCCCTCCCAGTTCTTTCTTCCTTTCCTAAGCAGCACAATTTAGCCACACGAAGGGGAGTTTCACCAAGTTTCTATCAGAAAGTTTTGTTGTATTTCTGAGCTTCCTGAGACATCACACCTGAGTTGTCCAGCCTGCAACCAAAATGCCTCATTTTCCCTTGGTGGTGTCACTCCCTGCACAGTCAGCCTGGACTTCCTTGACACCCTGCACAGTCAGCCTTGACTTCCCCTGGTTTTCAGAGAAGAATTCCCAGGTAGCACAAGGCTTACTGGGGGAAAAAATCAGCCTCTTTGATGCTGCTAGATCTCCTCACAGGCCTGCCAGAATCACGTCTTGTCCAGTCACAGGGTCACCCAACACACAGACGGAGCTGAACTCGGTTTCCTCTGAGACAGTTTGTGCCCACTGAGAGCAAGCCGTGTGCCTTCTCCCTAAGGCAAAGCCAACAAATGGTACCTCTGTTGTCAGTAATGCTAATGCCACTCTATCACCATGTCCTGCACTCTTAACCAAGAACCAAAACTTGGTTTGTAAACAGAAGTGTGGTACTCTGAGAAAAACGTGTGCTTGAAGAAGCAGGCACAAGAAGCTCTTTCAATGCTGTAAGCTGGACTACCGTGCTACAGTGCAGAAAAAGCCCATGTCTATGTAAACATCAGCATTTACCTCTTGAAACAAAGCTGAGGGTTGAATACCAGGCATGAACCCGCAGAGGACACTGACAGCAGCTGTCCTGATGGAAAGGAACAGTTCAAGCATCAGCCCATGAAGAGCACGTACACTTCCCCTTGCACAATAGGACAGTCTTGTTTGTGTGCTCTGCTAGGAGGTTTTTCACGTAAATAACAGAGCAAGTTTTCTCCGCCTATGGCAAATGTTCCAGCGGAGTGACTCTAGTACACAGTGCATCAGGTTCAGTAAAAAGGCCCCCTGCCTCCTCCAGTTTTCATCCCCCCACAGGCAGCTTGCCTTGTCCCATATGTCCATGACTAATTTGGAAATGTGCCATAAGGACAGTGTCCACATGTAAAGCCAGCACAACTAGCATGCATTCGATATTTCCAGAAACTTTATAAGCCACCATCTAACAGGCTAATTTCTGGCTTAATTAAATCAGTCAATTGCTTCTGGGAAACAAAGTGTCATTGCTTCATTTCTAACATTCAGATCTATTATTCTAAATATTTTTGCTCATACATATTAAATCACTTGCACATGTCCTTCATAGTTAAGAGAAATATTATACAGATCTTATTACAAAGTGAGCCAACAGCTGAAGCATTACTTTTCAATTTGATTTTCATTGATACTTCTGTTTTGTGAGACACTGCCCTTCACCACACAACAGGCCCATCACTGACAGCTCCAGGAGGAGTCTGCCCATTTCATTACCACAAAACTTGGTTTAAAGATACACTTGATGACAATGCGAAGAACGCAACAGACGAGGGTAGGTCATTTCTTCGGGATCTGATGGAAAGAAATGAAGAGGTAGCCTTCATATCATCTGTAGATTACAGGAGCTGGGATCAAGTACCTAACTCATCCTCTCCCTTGGACGGATGATCAAATAGATCAAGCAGATGGTGATAGCAATCAGTAGAGGAGTGGGTGACATGAAACTTTAGATCCCATGTTGAAATACTGTCTGTTAGTAAGGCTCTGGATATTTTCTCTTTAGATGTTTTTTTTCCACCCCACTGCCTCCTCTTTGTATGTCAAAATCTAATAATTTACTGCTTAAATGAATATCAAAATTAATATCTTAAATTAAGACTGTCTGCTTTCAAAGCTGGCATCTTCCAACCACCAGGGAAAATGCCACAAACAGTTTAAAAGCCTTTAACAGATTTCTTCTGGCAGATTTTGCTGTTAGTGCTTGATTTTTACCATCCTGAGTTGTGTGTCCTCTTACGTCAAAAGTCATTGCTTTGTAGCCAAAATGGCTTAAAACCTGAGTGCGACTCCTCAGCCATATCTGTTCAAGGTGTCAAGTGTTCACTTAAACCATCAATAAATGCAGGTTTGTGTTAGCACACTGGAATGATGGGAATCTGGGCAAAAATCTCCGTCTGCTTCACACCGGATTCACAGGCAATGAATAGACATTACAAATAGGTGAAGAACAGTGGGATATTAAACTCCCACCACCCTTTGTTGGGGGCACATGAGCCAGAGTCTTAATGTAAAGCAGTTTCTAGGAGAAATAGTGAACTTCAGCTTTCTGCTTCAGGTCATAATACTGCAAGATACTTCAGATATGCATCACAAGAGCAAGTCCCAAAATGCAAGCTTATGATGTCCTCAAAGTACTTATTCTCGCCAGAACCGGTGGACCATCAAGACATTAGCAGCTAAATATGGTCTGCTCCAACAGGGAGCACTTGAGACTGAGCCATCAGTCAGTCAAGGCTCAGAGATATTCCAGACCCTGACAGCCTTGCCAGCTCAGTCTGTTGCTCCATGAAGATGCTACAAGGCCTGTTGCAGGGCTACCACATCTTTGGGAGCACCTCCTTGTGGAAGTCATGGATTTTTCTTATGTACCTTCCAGTCTCCAACTGTCTCTGTCAACAAAAGTTTGGGGGTGCCTACAAAAAACCACTCCTACTAGCCTGATTTTTAGCCATATTCATGAACACCTAGACAATTTTCAAGGGACATCTCCCAGGAGACGCTGCATATGAAAACAGGCTGCTTGTACTGATTGTGGAGTATCTGTCCCATATGTTCAATAGAGACACTGGCCTTGCCCAAGCAGGATACTATTTATTTCTCCATGTTCTTCACAATTCCTGTTTCTTCCTTCATGCCCTCTTTTCCAACAAGTCTTAACTCCCAGATTAAACACAGGGGGTTAATGTAGTCATAACTCCTTGATTTTGTAAGCTGCTAATTTTAAAATTTCTCCGATGTTGCATTAGGTTGCAATCACTAGTAGATTTGCAATGGAGGACATATCAACAGTTCTTTTAAGTCACTTTTTTGTAATATGATTGGTTAAAGAGAGAAAGTTTGGACTTAGCAGTCTTAGAAAAACTACTTTATCTGAGCGGCTTTAAATCCTGTACCACAAAAAATGAGATACAGAGTTGATGTACTCCATTTATGAGGTACCAGGATGCTCAGAGTTGATAGCAATCCATATGCTGCCTCTCTAAAGGACTCAAAAACTCACTGCAGGGCCAATGTACTCTATAGTCAACGACACTACTGGCCAGTAAAAAGGTCACTCCAGACTATTCTGGACAGCAGGACATCAATGAGGACATAGTTTACACAGCTGTTTGCAAGAATAGCTTCATTGGTTCAAGTTCTTGCCTAGAAAGCAGAAGTAGTCAAGTTCAAATCCCAGAGGTACCTCTCACCTAAGCTTTAGCCTCAACTAATCTCAGACACAGAATATCTTGATTTTTACAGCAGAGGAGACAACATATTCAGGGAAACAGTGTACCAAGGTGATGAAGCTCATCTGAGATTTCCCTAAATGTGGGAAACTGGAGTGCATAGTTTGTGGTAGTGGGGAAGATATGTTCATAGTCATCACCAAGTAAAAAAATAAACCAAATAACCTGCCTTACGACAGCTAATAGATCTAAGTGGTTTTATTTTATTTATCTTAACTAAAATGTAGACAGTGCTTGTGCCAGTCACCTACCATAGGTGTATTCACACCCTCAGTGTTACTGTTGAAAGGGATCATAGGTACTCTCCTCGAGGTACTTTAGTTTAAAGTCAGCAAGGGGAACTTAACAGCCCACAAAGGTACCCTAAGGTACAGCCCAGGCTTTGCCTGCGGCCAACTAGAGAGCACCCCCACACCCCCTTCCCTCTCTGTAGCTGCTAACGCAGTTTTCTAGTGCAGCTCATAACAGCTCATTGATCTCTTATAGTGGAGATCAATAATTCAGTCATTCCAAATCTTTCCCATACTGGAAAGCCAAGTTACAAATGAAAAATTTCTCCCAAAGTTTGCAGATGTTCCTGTACCCATGCTTACCTAGCTGTAATGAAAGAAAAGGGGGTTACCAGAGCCATACAGGAGTATGAGTTGAGAAGTCACACTGTGTGATAGAGAATAAAGATGAGGGAAAAACAGTCTCCTGTTCTCTTATTTATGTGGTGTTCTTTTCCTCTTCTTCATGTAGGACAGCTTTTTCCAGTCAGGCTCTCCTTCTAGTAAAAGCTCTAAGAAGGACCAGTTGGCTCCGGTCTTATCCCAAGTAGATCAATGGTTGACAATATATTCTTGCCGCCTTTTTCTTCCTATACTATGATTCCTGTTCAAAATTACCAGCATTCTTCAACACAAAGGCAGCCTTATGTCTATAGTCACGACATTTTCTGCATGGTATACATTTGGTTTAGGACAGGGATTTTGCAACTTTTCATTGTATAGATCATCTTTCAATATGGGTTGACTGTCATCTCTTACTCCTTTGCAGGAGCTAAAGCAACTGCTAAATCAAATATAAACAGTTCACACTGGTAGCTTTTTGCATGGATACTTTTCCTCTTACTATAGTAAAACCTGGTAACAAACACACACTGTGTGTGGCACAAGCCTGGATGCTAGGCCACGGCCTGACCTTCATCTTTGAAGGTCTCAGCAGTCTGTGCAGTTCCCCCTGTGATGGCTTCACACTTCATTATTTGCCCAGCGGGACATATCTAGACTGATGGCCAGAATTCAACCCGGTAGGGCAAGTGTGTAGTGCACACTGACCTTACTCGAATGCCGGTGAACATGCTGGATCATCAACCGCCATCACCTTTAAGACATATTCTTTCTGAAAGTTTTCTACCATCAACAAGGCTAAACAGTACCCGAAGTTGCATTTTCTAAAACAGAGGATTCTGTGACTGTTGTCCTTTTACTGCCCCTTTCATTGACAGGAATCAAGTTAAAGACTCTGAGGAACTTAAGGCATTTCTAAAGCCATTTCTTGGCATTTATGAACTCTGGTGACCGGGCTCAGAACGGTTCATTATAATGAATAAATTAATGAATAATTCAGAACAACTCATGGAAGTCACCCTCGGCAATTTTCCTTCACATCCCATGTACTAAACAGTGAAGACAGCTACAATGGTTGGTTTTATCAGGACGTTAAAGCTGTGACAAGGGTTTAAAAGATAAGAATAGCAGCACATGCAATTTCAAGTAGAAGTTACACTATACACGGCGATATCAAGCCAATGTTCTCATGAAAGCATTCATTTAGTGAGCTTAATGAGGGCAATTTGTCAACAATTTCACACACCATTTGCCTAGAATTCTCCAATGCAGCATTTCACTGCGTGCTCCTCCCCCCCAAATAAACTGCATGTTGTATACAGTTTTGCCTATCATTAATCATCTTTTCAACACTGCAAGTTCAATGCTGCTTTCCCAGTAGGAGACCAAGGGAGCAACCTAGCCAAAAGAGGGAAAAGTCATGGGAAAATAAGAATATAAATGTTCACTGAAACAAAAAAAAGACAAGAGCAAAACCCCCAAACCCTAGTAGGACCATCGCCTTCTGCCCACAGTAACTGCTTCCAACAGCAGCTTCTGGAGCTCTGCTTTTTCCATGAGTTGAGCATACAACTACAGAATCCAAACGGGACTCCTTGCAGCTTAAAAGTTCAAAGCAGAGGCTAAGACCATCAGTCAGTTTAAAATAAAATAAAAAATAAAAAAAAGGCAAACCACCCCACACTCCCATACTGTCCCCAACTTCTGGAATTGTTGCATTTTTGTTTTTCAACTAGGTCCAATTCAAAGATGACTCTTTCTAAAAAAAACCAAAACCATGTATTTATTGAAACTGTATATGCAAAAGGCTTGACTTAATAAATAACTAACTCAAGAAGCCATTACTGTTGATTGTCAGCATTTTTCTGCTAACCAAGATGCCTGAGGGAAAAGCAGATGGAAAGTAATTAATAAGACCAAGAGTGAGGTTTGCTGGATGTAACTGATACTGTTGGTAAATCTGGGACTCATAAATGATTCTCCTCAATGAAGGGAGACAGATGTTTCTGCTATTTCAGCAAGGAACTAGGAGAGACCAAGTAAAAATAAAAATAAATTTAAAAAAAACCCAACAGTGAGCCCATAAATAAGCAATGCAACTGGTATCACACACTTCCTTCTTTTCTCTGACACTCCTGATAAGATTGAAGAATTTGAGAAGTGTGGAGAAGGAATTCTCTGGAACGATCTTATTAAAATAATTCAATATGCCAGCAACTATAACTTACTGCATCCTATGTGGACTTGTCCAGTGGGAATATGGGCAAAAGAAAGCATTACATTTGCTTCTGAATACCTGAACTTTTAAAGAAATGTTGGATGAATTGCCATTTCTGCAATATGTTTTATCTTATGCTTAAACAATATTGAAAAGCTGAAATGGAGTAAAACAAAAAGGGAAATAGGAGGGGCTATATGTCTGCCCTTAATGTAGGATCCCTCCCTGTTGAGGGAAAGGCATTTTAGGAAGGCTGTGAGGAGGTGGGGGACAGGGGCAGCTGTACTGAGCATGTCTGAAGGGGCAAGGCATGACTCAAGCTATAAAGCATTTCCACTGAGACAAAGTGCTGTTGTCATCTGTATTGGCAGCACTTTCAACCCAGCAGCGCTGTGTTTCTAGGAGAGAGCTAACTGTGCTCTCTCCTGCCAAAGGCAAATGAAAAAAGGAGGTTGCTTTTGGAGTTGCAGCAAATAAAGATTTTACTCTTTTGCCATTCGGCAATTATCAACAAGAAGGTTAAATGAAACGTGGTTTTGTGTATATGCATATCTGCAGGCATATGACAAACACACACAAAAGCACTCCTTTTCGAATTTTTGTGTGTCTGTTTAAAGGTATGAGTGTTCCTCTGAATACTTAAAACAACCCAACTTTCAAAACTGTAAAAAATACTTAGAAAAAAATTTCCCCAAATATATGATACTGTAACTGAAGGAATCAGGTAAAGATATTCCGTCTCAGTTTCTGTTACCCTCCAGGCTTCTGAGAGCTTTTTGTCTAGAGGAAGAAAGGATAAATTCATACCAAAATATCAGGGATACTTTTTGTAAAAAAACAACATTCTAATACTTCTCTTTTTTTGACTGCTTCTTGAAAACAGGTAAAGCGCTGTCAATGATTGGGGAAAAAAAATAGCCTGCCCCCCTGATCCCAGGTACAAACCCGTTCAGATTAGTCAAATAGAAGCTATTACAGAAAATATACAAATGTAGAGGTTTTTTCTATTTCCTTCTAGATCTAACCTCTTTTCTGACTGCAGTAATACCCAGTGAGCTACCATCACCACTCTCAAATTCAATAAATTGTTTAGAAGCTCCAGATCTGAGCTTTGAAAATGTACCTCTGTCCATAGTTTACAGTATGGTTAGAGTCAGAAAGGTACTGTAAAAATGACATGAAGGTGACATAATATCGTCAGCCATAGAAAATTCAATTTGCTCAATTAACAAGGTCAAAGGCTTTTTCCTTCCCTTTTACTCCTGTGTCAAAAAATTCAGCGTGGCTGAAGGGCTGCAGAGTGCGTTTCTGTGTCAATAGGGACTACAGAGGAAGAAAGATTGACTTAATATTTGTCATGTAAAGTCATCTTGTGAACATTTAAGAGCTACCTGGAAAACTCTGGAAGCCTTGGGCTATACTGGCCTTTATCAGCAGAAACCTCTGTGTGCTCAAATGCTTCTGCAAGGAGGACCTGGGAGAGCCACAGGAAGGTCCAGTGGCTGCTCCACCAGCAGCTTCTCCTGCCACAGACAGAGGACACTCGGGGCAGTGGCAGAGGCAGGGTTTCCATAGGGCTGACTTCACTGACAGGAGAGAGACCAAGGGTATGCCTGTATGGAGGGTAATCCTCAACTCATACTATGAGCACTGGATCAAACACTTCCCCTTTGAAAAGTATAGATATACTGGGAGGAGTAGTCTTCACAGTTTCTTCCCTACCATATAGCTGCCCCTACAACACTCATCTTCCTGCAGAAGGATGTGATCCTGGCCTGAAATATCTATAGCTACACAGGCAACACTTGTTGCTGCAATACTACAACCCAAACATCTAAAGAATTCAAGGGGGGAGTGCATTAGTCTTAGTTAATATTTTGACTAGTTTTATTATTACTTGATGAAATATGGACACCATCTTAAAGATACTTCACATAGAAGAAGGTGGATAAAAGGCTATGAGGATGTTTTTGTCTACATGCAGTCCCACCAGGAGCCAGCAGAAAGTCTACAAGTATGTGCAATTGGAGGGGCAGAAAGAATACTCCACCCCCAGCTACACACACTTCAAAGGTATTATTCTGAAGTGATCAAGGTGCGGGAACCAAAACTTTCTAGCAAGAAAATCAGAAAGGCAGTCTCAGGTGTCCCTTTTATGAAAAATCAGACTATACCTCATATCAGTTTTGTGGAACTTGCTGCCACAGGAGATCGTGGAGACAGACAGCATTGGCGGATTCAGAAAGGATCACACAAATTTATGGACAGGAGGTCCATAAACAGAAAGGGAACAGGAGGGAATGCACCCTGTAACACCCCTAATCCAACAGTGGTGGATCTGGGGAAATGCAAGGGGAATGGACCAGAGGAAATGACTAAGCGTGCATGGTCTCACTGAATAGCAACTATAGTTATTCGTGCTGCTGAAGAGGAAGCATACTGGGTGAGGCAGTCCACTGGTCTGATTTTGTAGAGCATTTAGAGTATTTATGTCCTTCTGCTCAGGCAGTTAAAATCTGTCCTGCTTGCAACTGCACCGTCAGAAATCTACGTGACATTCAGCAGACACGCCTCAAAACTATTGAAGTATGTGATCATGTTTTCTGTACTGGATAGAGCTGGGTTAGCATTGATATGTTATGGACAGCCCTACAGTTATTTCACTATTTCAGAAGTCTGAAGAAAAGCAGTATTGTAGTTTTGTGCCCTTTTATCCACACTCCTGTCTACAATGATGGTGGTGACGGGCACCAGTCTCCTGCTCAAATCGAGCGTCTCAGCCCTGCCCACCTCCACATTGCTGTTCCCTAGTGCATACTTGTGACAAACTTGGAACAACATCTGACCTTCCAGTCCTCTATCCACATCCCTGCTGCCTGCCAACAAATTCTGGCTAACACTTAAAGAAGATATCTCACCACTGACCTGGCACCCTGAGTTATCAGCCTACAGTGAGGCCCCTGCAGTTTAGTAAAACAGTGCTCTCCAAATGCCCCAGGACGCCTAACCCTGCACGCTTGCACCCCACGATTATCAGAGCAGTGCAACTCAGCTTTATTATGGCATCATTATTAATTTGAAGTATGTGTGCTCTTTTGCCTTGAAAAATAAAAGAACAAGTCGGAATTCAAGCAGTTAGAAAAGTGCAAGGGAATATGAAAAATCAGGCTTAAGAGTCAAGAGCTCTCTGTAAGCGCTTCATTATTTTGGATGGGTTGGTGGAGGCAAAGTGACTGGCCTCGCAAGCTATATCAGGACTGGCATGCCCTGAAAAACTACACCTACATGTAGAGACACATTTCTTCTTATTCAGGATGGCTGTCCCTGCTCCAAGCCTTTCTGAAGATGTTGCTAAAATCTTGGTAATTGTACAACTTCAGGTAAGACATTTGTAAAAGTCTTGTAAAACTTAGAAGCTCTCACAAAAAACCAACCTGGCACAGTTAAACTACTGTAGGACTGGGTCCTTAAGTAGATACCTAAAAGGCTATGTCACTGCGAGGTCTGGGAAAAAAACATGCAATATCATTCAGGTACAGAAAAGGAGAAACTTAAATCTCAAGGCTGGTAAGAGTCTCAGAGGGTCACCTGGGAAAGGCAGGGATTACGTAAACTGTTCCTGGCCCATGCTTATCTAATCCAGTTGTGAAGACTTTCAGTGATGAAGACAACTTCTCCAGTACTTCCATATGCTTGCCATGAGAAACTTTTTCCTAATATCAAACTTGAATCTTCCTTGCTGCACCTCACTAGATTTTGCTCCACCCACCATGGACATTAAGTGCTCACATATGTGAGCACAGTTATCATACCTCCCCCTCAGTCTTCCTGTCTCTGAGATGAAAAAAACCACTTCATTATGTCCTTCCTTGAGAGAAATGTTGTTAAGAGCCCTGATCGTCCTCACAAGCAGTCTTGGATTTTCAGTTCTGAGCCCGTAAGCGCCTCTAAGTGCAGCACCCAGAACTAGGCACAATATCCAAGTTAAAAGCTTACCAGAACCTGACCATCCTGCACAGTGCTGGGGGCTGCTTCGCACGCAGCCAGTGCTCCAGTTCTCCCTCGGACTGTGGGCTTTGCCTTTTATGCAGCAGCTCAATATTGCTGATTTACGTTCAGCTTTTGACCTGTCTATAGGCAATGCATACAGGCACGGGCAGCTGTGTTCTCTTGCCTGTTTGAATTGCTGTAGCTTTGGTGGAAGTGATAAATAGACTGTTGTAGATTTATAGTCAGTTAGCAGATGACTCAAAATTGCACGCAGTTCACTTTTATTTCTTCTTTGCTTTATCAACAGACTGAAACTCCACAGGGTTCGTAAATTCCACAAACTTTTCTTTCCTTCTTGGACTTCAGCAAAAGTGCAGGTCAGGCAGCGGGGGTCCTTTGTACAGGACAACGCTTACCCCTACATGTGCTCATACTCAAAAAACCAGCTTGCATGCTCTCGAGAGTATACACTTCATACATAACTACCTCTTTCTCCTTTGGAAATACTCAGCATTGAGGCTTGCATTTCACGAGGAATTTAGCTACTCAAGATCAAATGGGGATCCCAGTTATGTAAGCAGATCAGACCAATTGAGCAACATGAAGTAGGAGACTCGAGACTGGAAAGAAAAGTTGGTCTATCTCATAGTAAGTGACTTTAAATTAGCACGCTTGAAGCTTAAATTCCCAAATCCAGCAATTTGCACAACAAAGGCACTGGGATGACAATGCTTTTAGGAAATTTGACAATTGTCTGGAAGGTAGGAACAAGCGTGGAAGAAATGTTTTTAAGAAACTCGGGAAACACTCCTGGAGTAAAAAACTAAAAAAGGGGAAGGGAAGGGAAGGGAAGGGAAGGGAAGGGAAGGGAAGGGAAGGGAAGGGAAGGGAAGGGAAGGGAAGGGAAGGGAAGGGAAGGGAAGGGAAGGGAAGGGAAGGGAAGGGAAGGGAAGGGAAGGGAAGGGAAGGGAAGGGAAGGGAAGGGAGAGGGAGAGGGAGAGGGAGAGGGAGAGGGAGAGGGAGAGAAATAATACCAATAAGGATGTATGAAAAAAGTGATACTATAAAAACCATGAGGTCTGATTTTTAAATTATTCTTTGAATAATTAAGATAACATCTCTTGTAATACATAGAAAAAAAATGAATTGTTCACAATATCCTACACTCTCTGAAAACAGGAAAAGGAAAAAGTAAAAATATTCTTCAGCTGGAAGAGAAAAGCTGCGATAATCTTTACCAAAATACAAAATAGCTACTTGAAAATTACAGTGGTTGTTCACTGCCAATTTTAAAGTTACAGTAAAAAAGGATTCTTACATATTTTTGGATTAAACTTTTCCACTATGGTAAAGCTGTAAAAAGAGTGAGATAGTAATAGGATTACTTATAAGAAAAAAAGTAACATGTTCATTGTTACGAGCCTTTTTTTTCCAAATACGTAAATCAGAAACTTGCTTAGAGTTGATTTTAAGAGGTAAAAATCTTTAAGAGGATTTTCAATTCAATTTTCAATTCTACCCACTTGCCAATTTAATTTACTGATGAGTACTATAGTAAAAAACAGTAGCTATAAAATGCACCTCTAAAAAAGCCAAATAAAATTAGAATTTCTTCTAACCAAAGCTAGTGTCACATTTAGTCACCTCCATTAGCCTGAACAGCCATGAGGTTTTCCTGTGCAAGCAAGCACAGCTTAGGGTCCCCCTGCAAATGAAGTTGCTGACACCCAGCACCCTGAGTTACTCATGAGGGTGTTACTCGTTCTCACACCACTAAAATATTACTCTGCTATGACCTGCGGCAATGCAGGAGCTGCTTTATGAAATAGCAAACCATCCACACTGTGGGGTTAGGCAGACAACACAGCAGGAACAGCATCGGCCGTCAGCTGAAGTCATCCCTGTTCATGAGTTGGTGCCTCTAACCACAGCCTGCAGGGAGTCCATGGTGCCCAGAAGAAAGCAGCCTGGTGTAGCAAAATGGGAGGAGGAGTTGCAGCGAGGTCCTGGCTACAGGGAAGACCCAGAAGCTGTCGGTGCGGCAGAGAAAGCGGACCACGGTGACTCACAGTAACTCAGCAAATCGGAGTCAGAATAGGTGCGTCCCGCAGCAGCTGCAGGACTGAGAATAGTCAGAAAGCAAAAGGTACTTGATCTTCTGAAGGAGATGCAATTTGACAGGATGCAAGAAGAATGGGCAGTTTATTTGCATTTTGGTGAAGCTAAACTTCCCTCTGCAGTGACATCCTTATGAATTATTTTAGAACTAGCTCCCAGCTCTCCGTTTTCAGCCTTCTCTTACCATTCACTCTCTTTCAGAGGAGTAAATGGGGGAGTCCACATGAACAGAAGAGAAGGAAAAAAGCAGAACCAAGGATGCACTGGTGACTAATCAAGTAAGCAGTTCATGTTTGCTTTTATTATTTTAAATAAACTTGTTAAAAATACATACCACAAAATACCCACATTAATATAGATGATTTACAGGAAGCCTCTAAATACTGGACTATCAGCCCACAGACACAAACAGTCATTACAAAAAAATGTTCCAGTATTCCTTGCACAGCTATTACTATTCTTACATCAGGGAAGAAGGGCATTCACTCTTTTGTTCAAGAAAATTTGCTCTTAATGATTTTTCCCCCCTCCCCCAATAAAAGTGTTTTGGTGGAGATGTTGAATCTTTTGCTTGATCGAAAATTACCTCAGTATTATCTCTCCTAAGAGCTTACAGTTTAAACCACCGTGGACAACTGGCCTAGCGGAAGACTGTGCTGGCTCTCGGCATCCAGTTCAACACACAGAGCTTCTTTAATTATGGAAAGCACATTTAGCGGACAAAGGCAAGTTGTATGAGTAAGTGTTCTCCAAGCGTTAGGTGACGAGGATCTCAGGGTAGAACTATCTCAGCCAAACTTTAATCTTCATCCATCTTATTGCCACAGAATTAAATGCAACCACATATATCATCAGAAACCTTTCCCTCTATTAAAAACTAGACAACAGACATTGATTCATTGGGCTATACTGACTCAGTGATGGAAGTGTCAGCAATATGTCTCAGAAAGGGAGCCAAAAGCATGAGGAATAGTTCAACTTACGGGGTGCTGCTGTTAGAAATCTAAGAATTTATGTAAATCAAGCCCAGACTTCACTGTGCGGGAAGAGAGGAGAACTTGAACATCACCATGCAAAATGCTGTGGTCCTACCGCATACTCAAGCTTGTTTAGTTTACTGTAATACCCAATCTGCCAATATTAATTTCTTAATGAAAAACTTACATCTGGGAAACTACATCACCATCAAAGTGACAAAACCCACATCCTGCTTAAATTTCATTCACTTGAATTACATTTCCATGGAAAATCAGTGCAAAAAGAACCAGAACTACAACAGAAGCAGACAAGGAAAAAGCACTATGTTTATTAAAACTAAAAGCATGTCTTTCTTCAAAGAAGCCAGACCAACATCTTCACTAGGATCCACTCATTCAAAAACCAAAACAACCTCCCCAAAACCCGCACACACGAAAATCACACAGAGTCACCGAGGTTTTCTCTTGAAAATAGAAACCACGTTTCTACTGAATATCTCTGATAAAGAAACAGGTCTTTCTGTAGTAGGAGTGAAACAGTTAAATGCTAGATATCCTAAATACTCCCACCTTTCCCTGCAGCTGAAGCTGTCTGCACATAATTTGAGAAAGCTGAATTAAAGGAAAAGAATACTGTATACATAACATGTTAAACTATGAGTATGAAAAGAATGTATGTGAAAATCCTGCATATTTTCTGTTTGCCTTTAATTAGAGATGGATTCCTGATCTTGATTATCCTAAGCAGAAAATCAAGACCAGTCCCTGAAACCAAACAGTCTTCCCTTTGTGGGCCTCCTCGTGATTTATGTAGGGCTTTAAACAACACAAAAAAAGCCCAGAGCTGGGGTTACTGTTCTTTCACATTAGTTGCTTTTTTTGAGGCTGCAGATGGGCCTGTGTTTTAGGGTATTTATTTCTTGTTACGCCTTACTGTACAAGAAAACAGAGAGCTGGGAAAAAGCACTACTGAAAGTGACACACTGTCAAAACTATATTTTGTTAATCATTTTAATTATCTTTTGATTAGTGGTCCACCTATTTTAAAATGCCCCTCATGGCAACCCCTCTTGTTGGTTTGGATACTCCTGTGGCACTTTTAAGCAAATTAATAGTCCTTGTTGCAGAGTATTTTGTAATAACTGGTCTCTTGGCTCATTCAAAACTGAAAACAGCACCCACATACCCTGAACGGATCATTGGACCTAACGAGGCTTCAGTCACTTTGACATAGGTCCTGAGACAAAGGTATTCTGGGAGAAGCTGCCTTTTCAGCTGTAGCACACACTCAATAATATGACAAAAAGTCAGACTTCTGAAGTACATTGCCTGTGTGGTTCACAGCTGGCAGGGGGAGTAATAGCAAGAAGATAAAATGATAAAGAGAAAATAACAATGCTAGGGATAAATGGCATTAATGTGGTGAATTAGGGGGTTTATCATCACACATTTTAGCTGCATTTTCTCGTCTTGCATGCATAGGGAAATGTTTGAGACCTACAGCTCTCCCATAAAACTCTGATTTAGAGTCCTCTTTCTGCCCTGTGGCTGCACGGAGGGAAAAAAGGAGGCTGAAGCCACCCTCTACTCCTCTCACCCTCCTAGGTAAAGCAGCCATTGGCCCTGCCCTTAGGAGGAGGGAGAGACTGGCTGATCTCAGATGAGCTGCAGTACAAAATTACACTGTCATCCAGCCCACTGGAGGGAATGCTGCCCAGAAAACGTTGACCCAGGGGCAGAGGGAACAAGATGTGGCCAAAGCAGGAAATGCAGATCAAGTCAAGACAGAGCAGGGGCCTGCTTCAGTGTGTAGTAGGGACTACATTGCCATGAGGGATGCAGCGATCCAGCAAGTTGCTAAATTAGATGTACGTGTTGGGTTACAAAAGCCATTACACAAAATAACCAAGTCTCAATTGCTTTCCAAAATGAGTGAAAATAGCAGGTCAGTATAAGACGAAATGCCTATACCCTGGTCAAATTCTCATTAGCTGAATAGAGAAAACCAGAAAACCTGTTTCGCATTTATGTTTTCTGCTAAAGCCATAGACTAACACATCACTTTATGGCACTGACAATTTCTGAAGTTATCATGAGATCAGCTATTATATCTCATCTTTGTTTTACAACTTTTTCATCTGTTTCACATTTCTCGGCTCTTTTACACGGTACTTTTAACAGAAACCTGACCACCATAACTATAATACTTATACTGTACAACTAGCTCAGAGGATATTTATGGCTCATCAGTGAGAACATATGAGGAACACAAGTCTTAGCAGACTGATAGAGTCTTTCTCATGGCAGATTTCACTCTGCACAGCGAGAGCATGTGCACGGATATGCTACACGAGAGATCTGTACCAATGCCAGCAGAGCAGAGCACGCAACTCTCCTTGGCTCACTTGGCCACAGGTCCCACATTTGCCATTCTGAGGGGTCAGTATGGGCGGTTTCTTCAGGAGCTCCCCAAACATCTTGAGCCCAGAACTCAAATGTAGTTACTGCACTCCTAAAACTTCTGTGAAGTTGTTCCCTTAATTTCATTGCAAAGACCTGCAGGATGGATTACTTGGCCAGTAAAGAAACTTAACCAAATAATTCTGCATACAGGTAACCTTTCATTATTATTTTTTTTTATTTGAAAGGTCCTTGCAGTTGCTTTTATTAAAACTTTAATTCTGTAGGTCTTTAACACTGAAACACCAAATTCTCCTTCAGCTACTTTACTGAGGTAACTAGTAGCATTAATCACATCTAAATTAATTCAATAGCCTTATATAGGCAAGCTTATACTGTCTGTCATTTCCTGATGTGCACACTACTTGGTCACTTTACAATATGGCTGTGTGAAATAGTTTGTGTATGATTAACAATGTTTTACATAACGATTGATAGAAAGAAAGACAAAAGATTCATTTGGAAAGTGTTAGTGGGCAAGGGGAAAATAACAAAAGTACATTGGAAAAGGGAAGGTGCCAGTCATAACCTTCATTCAAAGTAAAGCTACTATAATCATTATGAAATCTAAGTCTAAAAGCTGTAGACTATGCCTGACTCCTCTCATGGGCTTACAAATGCACACCAAATAGCAGAAGGCACTGGAGAGGGAAGAAGCACTGCAGAACTGCATCACAATTTGTATCACTCTGGAAACATTCAAGGTCAGGTTGGACGGGGCTCTGAGCAACCTGATCTAGTTGAAGATGTCCCTGCTCATTGCCAGAGGGGTTGGACTAGATGACCTTTAAAGGTCCCTTCCAACCCAAAACAATATATGATTCTATGATACTATCACAGGGCTCAAGGACACTGCATGGTCTCAGTAATGGACAGATCTGAGTCTTCTAATTGTATTTTAAGTGTTTCTCTCCCATGGTAAGAAAAAAATTGTCTCTAAGAAATGCCAATGTCATAGATCCTTATTAAGGCAAAATTTATATTACCAAGTGGTATTGTGCGCTCTTGAAGCACTGCTGAGGTGAACAATCTCAAAACTCAAACCATCTTCTTTGAGTGATTCCTGTAATGCATGTATCTGCTTATCTGCTTTTGAAATCACATTGAAAAGAGCTATGTTCACTGTGCTATAGCAAATGCCTGAAAAAGCTAGATCCTCTAAATTGTATAGCTTCATTTTTAGGCACATGTTGCTAATTTAACATCCTGTATTCCCTTACCTAACATTAAACTCCCAAACTCATTTCACTGCTAACAATCTCCATTGAAAAATAACCTCATGCAATACTATTAGCATTGTAAAGCAGATGATCTCAAGAAGCAACACACAGCTCTGTCCTTTGAAGCACATAGGAACTGGACAGAAAGGTCTCCTTGAAGAAAGGGATGGCGGACATATAACAACGTTAATACCAAACTCAGAATGGGTCCAAAGTTTTCAGCTTCATCTTTGCATCACCCAGCGCACGCAGGCTTTCGTTGCCAGCTCAAATGGGAAGGATGAAACAGAATGGAGAAAAGAAATACAGAGCCACATTGTTGCTGTGGTATTTACCAAAACTGGGTTTTTCTTGACCCACTGTTCCAGAGACCACTAGGTGTTACTATGAAACCCTAACTCAGTACAGTCAGTGACAAAGTCATTTTTAATGATGAGAAAAAAATGTTTAAAATTTGCCTATAAGAGAAACACTATGAAAAAAAAGTTATAGGATTTTATTTTTACCTAGATGCTTTACTTCAGAGCAGGGGCTGTGGAGCATTAGAGTTCAAAAGAAGCATTAAGAGAAATTCTCATCAGAGACTGTTTGGGATCATCTAACTTTTGCTTGGCCTCTAATTACTGAGGAAAAATAGATTCTTTTAGTAAGTTTTTGTCATGCTGTTTGAAATAACAGCATGTTGTTATGGACCCTAACAGTGCAGCAGAGCACACCAAAATCAATACCACACTTTCGTTCAGGGGAGTCTGGTGTGTATTTACAATGCTGTGGACGTAGATGCTGTAAAAGCATGCTTACCGTAATAACAGTGGAGTTAGCACACTGATATAGATCTTGGCATTTCACCATTGGGTCCACACATATATTCAATGTTCTTGTGCAAAATTCCTTTGCATGAAGTTTGTCTTTCATTCCCATGTTGATAGGATCACCCTTCCCTATGAACAGGAAAGAGAAGGAGAGCTAAAAGACCTATCTGTCGGTGAGGTTCTTTTAGCCTCCTCACTGGCTGTAATCAGTTGCAAAATATTTGCAACTTGAAAACAGAAAAAAACCCTTTTGGTGTTTATCAACCCAGGATGATAGGTCTGAAGTAAGTCAACTGCTGTACCACTGTTTTCCAGCTTGAAGAAATTTTCATCCAAGCACAGTGAGATCAGTAAAATATGCTGAAAAAACAAGTTACTATTTTTCCTCATGAACAATTTTTTCATTTCAGCAGCTCTTTCTTCTTAGGTGAATTCTAAACACACATGCCACACGTCAAGCACGCTGCAAATTACCTATCAGATCTTGTTACAGACGCATATGTTCTCACATATTTCAATAACCATGACAAAATCTGTACACATGCCTTTTTTTTAATCACTGAAAGAAATAAAGCTGCTGTAAGTCTACTGAAATTATGAGAAAGGCATTGGTGAAAAGCAAAAGAGGAAAGCATCCCCTTCTTCACTTATTCATATAAAATCTTTTGTATTTTCGTCTTTGCACCCTGTTGATCATTTAAATAGAACTCCTTACTGTAGCAAAGCTGTTTTGGTGCATCCAGGATATAAAGAACATTTGTGTAGTTGTCTACGGTGGGAAAGCCAAAGTCTGAGCAACAGGAGACAGGACTCATTAAAAAGTTCAGGTTAAACAACACATATTTGGGGGATTGGTTTATGTACAAGATTTTTGTTTGGTCAACAGCACAAACAGGCAAAGGCTTTGGTCACATTTGTTTCACCTGTCTGCAGTTTGTAGCGATCAATTGAGAATATATGATTACGTTAATTATTATCAACAGTTAAGGTCTAGGAGCAAATCTTTTTGCTGTAAGTTGTCTGACTTCCATGGAGTTAGTGCACATTCATAATAGGAGACATCCTTTTATGCTTCGAGGACCTCAAAGAGTCCTGGTGGTGGGACGGGCAGGTTGTTAAATTTATATCCTGGAATGAATTTATGTCCTGGAATGAATGCATTTGGTTTCAGCCCAGGCCCTTGCTTCCATAGGACAGACCAGCATTCAAGACTATCCGCAAGTTAGGAATAGGCATAAAAGGTGAAACCCGAAACAATGTAAACACCAGAATTGACTATGACAGTCCCTAACTTGTGGGTGCCTGGTTTCCAAGGAGGGATCCAAAATCTAACTCAGATGTTAAGGCTCTTTTACACTGCAAAAGTTAAAGATCTGGCAAAGGAATCCAAACTAGTCAGCCTCCAAGCGAGAACCTGCCTGAAATCAGACACTGAGTTGAGGTCACTTAAAACTACCTGATAAAAGGAGTACTCATGAAAAGAACAAATGAAGAGGGGAAGTGGAAGGAGGTCAAATTGTCTGTTCTCTGTTGCTCAAGCAGACAGCTTGCCATTAGAAGCAGATGTCTGCCTCTTCCAGTGAGCTGACCACAGGTCTCTCCTGAGGGAGGTGCCTAGCAGGAAAAGAGTGGTGGAGGTGGCACAATAAACAAAATATTGAGTGGTTCCAAGAGTAGGCAGTCAAACACGTAACTCCCCTCACCCAGGTGAATGTTCATCTTGTCTACAGACAGCCATGCCTGCCTCTTACCCTGCAGCTCGTCTTATTTTGTGTTCTTCAGTGTTGACTTTTATTTCAGAAGTGTCACCCTGCAGCACATCTGACTGCCAAAACAATTGGCAGATTACTTGGGAAATGTAGGTTTTGGACCCCCTCAGGCCAAGAAGAGTTGAATCCGAATTTTCCACTTTCCAAGAGAAGAAATGTTTTATTCTCTATCTTGCTCCCCTCACTGGCTCAGCATGGAGAGAATGGCAGCCACTCTTGCGTTTGTAGACTCTTATGGGTTAGGTCTGTTCTGAGAACATCTACAAAATTAGGGAGACAGGCAAAGAAGATATAATTTATTGATCCCAGATAGCAGCCTTAACATAGGAGTTGACCTCACACTTAGGCTTGTACGGACTGAGGTGCTTGTGGTCAGCGCCAAAAACAAAACACGGGGTGAAATACAGTGCTCAAGCACAGAGGTTAGGGTCATGCTGAGCTGGACCTCTGTGGATTGATTACCATTTTCCAACTTGAGTAGAGTGTACGGGCACATTTTATTGGAGATGGTGGTGGGGTAACAGTTTAGAAGAATTTCACCTCAGTTACACCTATAAAAGCAACGAGAACATCAGACTAGAGAATTACAAGTCCATATAATTCACTGGGAACACATACAGTTGAGTAGCTGCTTGAGACGACCCCCCCCAACCATCCCACCAAAGAGAAAAGCTTACCTCAGATACTAAAGAGGTTTTGAAATGTATTTAAATTTTCTTTAACCGAGGAAAAAAAACCAACTTCTCTCATACTGTTCAGCTGCTATTTACATTTAAGCAACTGACTGTGTCTAAAACAGATTAGTTGATAATTACCAAAGATGACCAATGAGCATTT
Source organism: Larus michahellis (assembly GCF_964199755.1). NCBI lineage: Eukaryota > Metazoa > Chordata > Aves > Charadriiformes > Laridae > Larus > Larus michahellis. The sequence continues at coordinate 88,754,860 of NC_133897.1, forward strand.
CTATGAAGGTACGGTATTCCCAGCTACGAGAAAAATAAAGCTACATATTTTTGTAATGTTAGCTATGTTAGTACTGCTAGATTTTTAACAGTCCTCAAAATGAAACAATCTAGCAGACTTGGCAAGAGAAAATAAAGGTCAGGAACCCAACTCAAGCAAGCACTGATGACCTGCTGGCAATATACAAAACATGCTGTTTTAATGAATTCCACTGCTGGAACAAAAGCTTGGTACGACCAAACAACCGTGTTTGTTTAGCACAGTTGTGGGCTTTTTTGTAATCTATTCAATGGTGCAAGAGAAAAACAGGTCAAATCATACTGTGTACAGATATGCCATTTTCATCGGACAAATCTATTCAAATAATTTTTGCCTGATTAATCTAGTCTTGAACGTGTGAAGGTATTACCTAAGTTTATTTTCTATGGGTTTCTTTACATTTTGGTTGGCCCTGTAACTCAGTCTTTTGCAGGATAAAATTTTAAATATGCTGTCATAGTTTCCCTTGCATAAAAATCCTTAAACCTCAGGAAAACTTTTCAATAGCCTTGTTTAGCCCACTAGCAATGGAAAAGTTATGCAGAGACTTTGCAAATCAGTGTTTAAAAACTGTCAGTGTCTCGTGAAGTACAACACAGTCCAAGGTTCTGGATGTATCATAAACCTATCCTGCCAGTGTTACTGAGAAATTATTGTCAATTGGGTCATGCAGATCTAACTTTGTGATGCACACAATGGCCAGAGCATGTATCACAATGCGACGATAACATCCAGGCACACAAAGCATCTGGCGTGCTTGTGTTCAATGGCCTGACTAGCTAAGTTATCACTGTTGCTACCACTATCCAAATTTAAACATGAAAACTATGGAAATAGCTCCATACTTACAGTCATGACCAAATTACTGCACAAAGCCAAAGACTTAAATGAACTGGAACTGCCACGGTGATTGGTAGTAGACAGCCAGATAAATTTGATGGATAAAGAAACCTGTATTCTACCAGTTGCCTGACTGACTTGGTAATTAAAAAAAACTGATGTTGCAGGTAAAAAGTAAAGAACCTGGGTTAGTTTCATAATCGCTGTAAATATTGGGAATGTATTTCCAAAATAGGACGTCTCCCATCTTCAACATTTAAAATAGCCAACTGAAGATAAGGCCATAATGATCATAATCACCTGATGATTTTGGATAGTCAAAATTTTTCTTCTTATTAAAAGAGAACCCTTTTCGGGCATTCTCGGTTCTTCAAATACAAACACGGCCATACCGGTCTGCAGGTGTTAAAGCTTGTTTTCATGGTAAGTATGTTAGAAGATAATTCCAGTTAGTTCAGCACTTAGTGATCTGTCTTTCATAAGAGAGAAATCTAAAACAGTACAACACAGATGATACATATTCCATATAAAGTATCAGAGTAGCACTGTGGTCTAGAAAGCATCACGAACTTCTCGCTTTTCTTCCTATTTTAACCATTATGATCTCCTGATATTATAGTCAATGAGTCCAAGGAAATTGCTGGAAGCAATTGCAGTGCCAATTTGCTGGAAATAATGAAAACATCCAATAATTTGTTAACCTACAAAATAGCACTGGCACGTGTGGACAGCTGTCACCAGAAATTCAAGGTGGCAAGTGCTATCTACTGGCTGCCCTTACGCCTGCACCCAACAACCTTGGCTTATCTCCCTACTTCAGAATTTTCTACTGTGAATGTTTTCCAGTCATTTTATTTCTTAGTAGCATATATAAAGTTAAGTTTATCGCATGCAGCCTGACACTCTTATGGTATTTATTGAGGTATTTCATGCTAAAGAAGATTTTTAGGCCTATTAAAAGAGTCAAGAAGTAATAGGTCTGTACAGCCACATGGGAATTTTGATCTTGGGTGCTGAGTGTCAAGGGAGATGAAAGAAGTGAAAAAAAAAAGAAGGGGAGAGTGCAAAAACAGGGCGGAAAGACAGACAAAGGAAGAAGCAATTGGAAGGGAAGAAAAATTAGATGAGAAAGCAACAAGAAAAGACAAAAAATTACTGGAAGGGCTTAACTGCCTCTCATACATAAGCTTTCTCAGATTCCCAAGAAAATATGAACACTATCTGCAATTACACAGGAAAGCCAAGATCCCTGCTACAAGCAGCTTCTCTGCAGTCCTGTGCCCTGGGGAGAGCCAGGAACTGCTGGTCTTTCTCAGAAGCAGGAGGAAGCAGGGTCTACCCCAAAGAAAGGGGTGACATAACACATTGCAGAAGGGACCAAAAGAAAGGAATATGTCCTGAGACCACCTCAGGAAAACCATAGTGAACCAGTAATTAGGAAAGGTATAACAGTGCTTGAGACAGAGCTCTGAGAGAGTCAGAGGTCGTTAAAGGGACCACACACTTATCAATGGCTGATGGCTAATGCGCTCATCACAAAAGCTGAAGATTTTGGTGAGCATGAGGAGACAGATACTCCCTCCTCAGCAGCTGGTTGGAAGAGTACGCAATTATTGCCATGCTCCATGATACTCTTCATCGCCAACCAATCAACAACTGGATGAACATGCTAAGAAAAAGGTGGCTGACGGGCAGGAGACTCCAGTGTCTATGGTCAGAATGGGGACCTGTATGTCAGTGTCCCAATGCACTCAGAATGAGCAGGGGAGAACTGGGATCCACTGAGGCAAGCTGGTTTCTTCACTCCAGCCTTTCTCTTAGGATAGACAGCAGAGGTACTTGTTAATAGAAAGGCCAATCCTATGGCAAAACTGAAGACGAAGCTAAGTATTGCACTTTTCAGGTAGAGAATTAACACAAATGAGTTAACAAAAGCCTGGGTTTTAACTGAGGAAGAGAATAAATATATTTTTCTACCCTTTTATAACTGTGAGGACAACCAGAAAATGCTTCCAAAATTGATACCATACGTGCAGATTAAAACCAGGCTGCAAGCCAAATCCTCCTCTTCAGTTTCACTGGCGGAGCCCAGCAGACTGCCACAGAGCTACACTCAAGCAGCAGGGGAAAGAATTTGACCCTTTGACTGCTGCATCAAAAGCAGCTAACTTCCCACTGTATTTGGCAGCCTCAATATTAAAAGTTACAAGTGACTTTGTGCTCAGAAACATATCGATTTTCTGCTAGGGTAGTTACATGCTGGTGTCCTCCTGCCCTGCTCTCTCTGAAATTAGATTCCCACTCCCCTGAGGCAGCATAACTGGCATCCCTAGTATTGTCCCTGTCGAGCAGTGGATGTATTGGACTGTATTAGTCACTGATGAAGGAAGTTCCTCCATCTCATTGATACATGAATACATACAGCACTCTTACGTGAAAGGTAGGAAAACTAAGAACACTAGGATAAATTACTTGGTTTGATCTTTGCCACCTTCCTTTCCCTCCGTTCACAAATGATCCTCCCAACATAGATAATCTGTCAAAATAACAGATGACGACTTTTCAGTTGGACTATCATTTAACTTCTTCATTATTCCAAACGGTCCAGTTTCATACCTAGGTAATCAAGTATAAAATGTGCTACCAGTCATTTTCAAAGTCAGGTGATTCAAATGTTAGGGTTTATCTCATGATCACAACTGGTTAAGGTTTATTTTTAAGGAACAGAGGCTACATATTGTATATATGAACAAGAATGTAGATTCCCAAAAGAAGAATATACAGTACTTTGTGGTAAAGCTAAACCTTGAAATGCAAACCTTAAGTTAGTGATGCCTACTTACACTGTGAAATTCTGGACTCCCTCTCTCAGTAAGGACTGAGGACTAGAGTATCTTACTCAAATGATAGATTTAAAAAGTATCCCAAGTGAAAAAAATAGTGCTCACAGCATGAAAATAGCTGTTTTTCTACCAGACATAGCATACTCTGCACTCAAATACCTTATAAATGCTAAACCTGCCAAGCAACAAAAAGTTTTGCTGTTCTTTATAAAGAAGCTCACACCAAGTGCGACCTCCATATATAACCTTGCTTTGTCCCTTAATGCACTAGGATACAGACTTAGTTATGAGCACCTGCCCAAGCAGTTTAGGAAAAGGCATGGATGCCACTTACCCAGACCTCACACCAACTGATGCTGAATCCAGTTTTCAGGTGATTAATTCAAGAAAATGGGAAAGAGAGGGAGGAGAGCAGGAAAGAGGACCTTGACACTGTTTTCTAATGCTATGTCCCTGCTGCAGGGACCTTCTATGTACATTCTTCAGTTCCTTCTCCCTCCTCAGAGCTCCCTGCCCTCCAGCCCCTACCCATTTCTTCACCAGCTCCCATCCTGCCCCCACAGACCAGCTGTAGCCCATGTTTCTAACGGACCCCCTCCATAGGACTGGCTTTCCATCTGCTTGCTGAGACAGACCTGCTCCCTTCTCCAGCCCCAGGAACTTCTTTCCAGTCCTCATCTCTCCTCGCTGGCAGCATTCGAGGCCATGCTGCTTGGATGCTCACTAAGAGCAGAGGAAAAGGTTACTGTTTGCCACCCAGCTTCACCCAGTCCAAAAAGGCAGTGCAGAACGACTCCAGCCTCCACCAAGAGCAAGCAGACAATTTTCTCCAAGGCTCAAGAAGCCCGGTACATGCGTTTCCAGAGACAATAGATCCCACCTAAAAAAAAACACCACAAAAACAACCTCGCCATAATTTTAATGTACTACAATGTTTATTCTTCATAACTTGTTTATTTTTTTATTCTATTATTCTATTTTAAGTTCTTTTTTTAGGTGTGATTAAAGTTTTTGCTAGTCCTAAAACAATGTAGCACAAAGCACCAAGACAGAAAATTTCAGATCAATTTTTCTTTTTTTGGCAGGGACAAAACTATATGTAGCATCTCAAAGATGAAACTCAAGCAAACACCAATGACCGTAATGCCTGACCTGCTTAATATAGTACAAGGGATACAACGGATAGGACAATCTGGTAAAAGAGAGTCATCAATAAATTATAGAATGAATGGTGAAACTCACAATGTTGAGGGAAACAGTATGCACGGGGCATCTTAAGCAGCCAAGCACTGCTACGGGCACTGCAGCTGATTAGCGTTTTAGCAGATGACAGCGTGGTAGGAGGCCACTCCACATAGGAGGCCACTACAAGATGAAGTAGTCCATCTCTGGACTGTTTCTGTACAAGATAAAGTAATACAATCTCATTAGATCTTAATATAGCCTAAAGAGTTTTATAAATTTGGTTTTCGCATGTATTTACAAAAAAAGTCATCTATAGAACATCACATTAAGATGACAGCAAGGCAAAAGGAAGTTTATGAAGGGTGCGTGTAGCTACACAAATAAGGTTCAAAGGAGGTGACAGCAATGCTTACAATTGATGATTTAACATTAGCACTAGTCACCAAGACTTTCATAGAAGGTACTGAAAACAGTCAGGTCTTAGAGTACCTTCACACTGTCTCTCCTTTTTAGCTAGTCAATGCACTTTGGCATCCTTAGAAAGTGCTCTTCTGTCTTCAGAAGGAGGCCTAAGCTGGAGAAACATGTCCAGTTATAGCCACCGCAGTTACAGATCTTTATGGATTGGTTGGAGGAGTCCAGAGAAGCACAATGAGGATGAACAAACAGTTAGATAATATGACCTATGAAGAAAGATCAAAGACATGAGACTGTTTAGATAGGGAAGCGAGAGATTTGACCATCTTCAAAATGTAAAGGATACGTTTAACCTAGACAGACAGCAATCTTGGATGCTTATATATGATTAAAATGCAGAGAAGAGATTGAAATAGTGAGAAGGTGACTTGTCCAAAGCAGCTCAGAAAAGCCAAGAACAAAATTCAAGCCTTTTCATGATTGGTTCCACGCTTTCGCCTGTAGCCATTATTTCCTCTATACTGTTTAGGTGACAGGCTCTTTCTTAATGGAACATAATGAATGACTGCCATTTTATACACAAAGCAAAGTTTCTCCTGTGGAAGTCTTACCTGAGACTGTTATATCTTTATACTTATCAGTTGTTTTATTTCCAACCATTCTCATTCTCATTTAGATTATATGCATCCAGCTGTCTACCTAATCTCCTTTCTTTCCCAATAAAAGTACAGTATGAAGAGCAGCCAGAAAGCCTACTTGTGAAAGGCAAGGTAGGCAAGGGATAAATGGAACAATCTAGCAGTTGGGTTTCCCGTAATCTGGTGACAATCATCCTTCCCTTCCAGCTTCATTTCCCAGGACAAAATGAACAATGCTTGTAAACCACAGTGGTGTATCAAATGCAAATGGTATTTCGCTCCCTGTATTTTTGCTATCAGGTCTGAGTTACTAGTATTGTGGTTTGAAACTATAAAACAAGTTTATGGAGATCTTCGCAATATTGATGGCTGCTTCATACTTTTTGAAAGGAAGCTGTCCATAGCCTTGAGGAAGAAAGTCTGCTCCCTAGCTACAAATCTGTACCTGCAAGTTTGAGGCTGGACAGGGAGGCTGCTCGCAAGCTCATTCAGTTTGCTACCGGCTTGGAATTTGCTACAGCTTAAGTGAACCCCAGTAACAGTATGTTTGAAGAACCATCTCGAATGCTAGAGCCATGGGATGACAGACGCCCTGTCAAAGCACAATCCCGTTCTCAGGCACATCACAGGCACAGCACTTCATATCTTCTCTCACTCTAGAAGTATTCACTGCACTGTTTGCAGGAATGGCCTTTTGAACAATCCAGCCAGCAGAGTGATATGATGAGCAAAACACCGCTATTCAGCTACATCTGGCTTCTACAATGGGTAGTGATTTTTTAAATGAAATCAGCATGCTGAGGATGTGCCAGCTGGATACAGTAAAACAGGAATAGTGTTCTGTTAAGCAAAGAAAGAGAAAGAGAAATATTCAATGAAGTACATTTGAACCTCAGTTTGAAAACCCAAAGATGAAAGTAGCTGTTTATAGGAACATCGCAGAAAGACAATCTCCAAAGACCTGGAAGTCAAATTTTCTGGTTGCCCACACAGCCAACTACCAATCTCAACATGTGGCAGATAATTTGACTGTAGGTGACGCATTCTAATTTAAGTGGGCTGTCCACTGAGCAAGTTGCTTTTAGTTAGCTGCCAAACAACATCAAATCCATAGGGAGCTGGGATGCTCAAGCATTTTGAAAACATACTCAGAAAGGAGAATAGTGTTATAAACTAGGCAGAACTCTGCATTATCTTGTTTTTTCATTTTAGGAACCAAACTCTTACATGACATATGAAGCAAAAGACCCCGATTTACTAACGGTGTTATTCAGAACATTATTTCTCCAAGTGATCGCTTGTTAGGCACTATGTGCAACAGACCAAAATGTGAATCAGTGCAGTAAGTCATGGATCGTCGTAACCACAGTTTTTGTTGGCTTTCTGGAAATTTTCTTAGACTGCACATGATTAGTGTAAGTTAATGATAGTCACTTTTTTAGTATAAACAAACACCACTGTAGAGGGAACATTTTTTAACAGATGGAACTGCCAATCAGCAGTTTCTTAATTTTTTTTGGTAGAGAATAAGGTCCTCTTCGGGACTGGGAGCAGTATGTAAGTGAAAATTACCATTTCATGTCTTAAAAACTTTGCACCTGTCTCTAATAAGAACTATATTGCCTTGCTCTGCATGACAAACCATTACCATTTGACGTTTGATATCTTTAAACAAACATATGTGATTGATTGTAGGTAAAAGGTGAGATTTAGAATGGTCTCTGGTTTTGTAGGTAGCCAAACTCTTCATTTTTTAATGCTTTGATGGTGTTCACAAAATAGAGAGGTCATCCTTGTTCCAGGGGAAAGTTTTTTTCCAGAAGACTTGAATTCTCAAACTTTGCGCGCTGGGGTGAGAACTAACTCCTTATGTGAGATGTTTACAGGATCAAACTCTGACACTATTTCAGATAGAGAAACTTTAACAAGAGGCATTCTTAAGGTCAAACCTAATAATCAGAGAAGACTTGCATACAGCAGCAGGTGACCGTGAGACGTGCATGAAACTCAAGGTGGGAAACAAAAATGGAACATGGGAATATCTGAGAGTTTTCTCAAAGATACTGTACCCTCTGGCAAGTCTGCCAGATATCTGACCCCAGAGTGTGCACAGAATAACACATCCTACTGAGATTACTACACTGTCAAAGGTATAACAAAAGAACAAGTAGAAAAAACAGACACAAAAAATTTGTATTATTTTTTCCTAATGAGTCACGTATTAGGCAACATAAATACCTCAGAGTTCAACTTCTGTAGAAACAAAACAAAACAAAATAACTCCCCCCACTCCGTAACATCACATTTTGTTGCTTTCCAAAAATCCTGATATAAACACTTTTTTCAGCAAGCAAGCAACAAGCCAACCAAGCACTGGAAGAGTTTTGAACCATGACAGGGTAACGATGTCAGCCAGAAAACAGAATTCATCATGAATTAATAAAAAGGGGGGAGAGGAGATACTGTCAGTAGGTTTTAATCATGTACAATGAAGTAATAGAAAAAAACTCAGCATGAGAATAGGAACTCTAGATTTTTTCATTTGATATTGCAAGTAATGTAGACATACTCTGTACTCCATGGGTCTGATGTTCAGGAAGCTTTAGCGTCCAAAATTTAAGTGTACCAGGAATTGCCTGGGAAACCTAGCACTTCTAAAACCAGTCTGTTTCTCTCCTTTCACTGTCCAAACACACTGGCCTCCTGTAATATCCTAAAAATGAATAGCTGAGATTGACATATCCCATGCTCTGGCTGCCTTAATTTTTTTCTTCTGTGTTGTAGAAGCCACTGTTGAGTGATAGAAAGTTAAATTTGGGTCCAGATTAAATTTAATCAATCTTACTGTTAATCTCAAATTTAACACAATCACTTTCCAGGAAAAAATAATTTTATCTCTAATACTGGGTCCCAATTAAAATAACCTCTCTGGCTTGAATGCCAACATTAGAGATGAGAGACCAAACTAATATGCTTTGCTTGGCTGGTTATCTAAGTCTTTTCACTGGCACTTTCTCAAACTGACAGCAGTGGAGGAAGGCCGAGGCAGCAACAGTATTTGGGGGTTTGCTGTCAAGATGGGAGACAGAAGAAGGCAGCACGCAGCGCTATGAAAAGGGTTGAATGTGGTTGGGAATGACTGGTGTATAGCTGGTTCTGACTAAAATGTTTCATAAACATACTTAACCCAAGAAATATTTTGTAATTTCCTCAAATACGCCCCCTGCCCCTGCACACACACCTCTCTCATTATGGACTTAATGCACAGTGCAAGCTTCTCCCTTTCACTTACGCAGCAAGAGGGTTTTGACACGTGAAACCTTTGGACACTATTGCAAAGTTACATGCATGTGTGACTCTGCTGCCAGAATGAAACCAGCAGCCACAAGGATACAGTTTACATTTAAAGGAGTTTTTAGAAGAATACTGGCTTGACCCTCCTCTGGGGAAGGTGGAATATGCCTGACGCATAACTCTAATGACAATTTACTTCTTTTTTTCTGCTATAGAAAATTGCTAAAGCCACCTAATTGCCACCCTGGATGAGTAGCAAGGTCCAGCATCAGCTCAGAGGTTCAGTAGCCATGACATTTTCCTGTAGTGGGTCCTGCTACCTGCCATGAACTGTTCCTCCCTCTGCCAATCATGCATCAGTCCCCCCCTCTTTCCAACAACAGTGATAACTTCCCTGCTGCTCAGCATACAGTTTGTTATTTCAGCTCTTAAGAAAGCGCAGATAACATGGAGAGCTATATACGGTCCATCAGGAATCTCCCTTAAGGTGATTCTTCGCAGCTGCTTTCATTTCCCAGCTCCCAGGAAACTCCCTGAGACGGAGACAGAACAGTCCTTTCTTAGTTTTCTCTGTCCTCTGGTATTTGGGCAAACCGGTGAAGTGCAATGCAATGGGTTAATTTTAATTTTAGCCAACAGGCTTATATATATATATATTTTACAACTTGAAGGTTTCCCCAGTGAGAATAAGTTGCTGTAAATGACATTTTTGCAACCATCCAGGCCCTCTACAGCAGCGTTCCTGACTGCTCAGCCCAAGAACCTGAGAAAAGATGGAAAATGCCCCTCACAGTAGAGAAGGGAGAGGGGAATTAATAGAACTGGGTCTTTGACCACAGCTACAAGAGAAAATAGGAGAGAAGGTGGGAAGCTGAGATACATAATATGCACGACTTCAGGCAGCGGGATGCTGGGCAGTAGAAATGGTGAGGGAATGTGAACATTGTCTGATGCTGGGAAAAGTAAGTAATGACCAGTCGAGCAAAGTGCTGAGAAAGCCCTGTCACAATGCAGTACCAAGAAGGATAGAAGAAATTTGGACAATGGGGCGGAAGGAGTCAAAGCTATACTGAGGACTGGGAAGAGCTGAGCACTTGGCTGTTTCTCCCAGAAAAGCGATGCATTCACATTGCAAGTGATTCTTGCACAACTGTCCTCCGCATGGGTATCAAAGAGCATGGTACCTGCTTGGGGGAACTAGCCAAAACAGCCCTGTGTCAGGAGCTGAAGAGTCACCAGCCCAGCTCCAGCCCAAACCAACAGAGAGGGCCTGAGCTCCTGCCATCCCTGCTCTGCTTCTCCTGGCTAGACCTCTTTACCATTCCTTTCCCCAGTGCCTCTCCCTCCTGCTTGTAATGAAATCTTCTCGACCTCTTTTATAAAGGCTAATAAAGGAGGTGATGCTGAACAGGTCCATGGCTTCTCATTTAGAAGGCAAAGCACTGCAAGCACAAAAATGTCAGGGAAGCGGGGTGGGCAGGTGATGCCAGGTCTGTTAGTCTCAGCTCCATTTGCTAAGTCCCTGATGTCCCAAGGAGAGAGTAGTTGTTAACTGAAGCAATAGGACAGGGCTACACGGGTGTGCACAGACACAAAAGTTCTCACTCTTTGTGCATTAAAAAGGAAAAGGAGAGAAGGTACTAAACTTCGTATTTTCTCTGGCATTTTATGAGCCCCAGGGCTGGCAAAGACAAGTGTTAGGTGCTTTTGGCTTATAAGCAGGAAAAAACAGAACACCATCCCAATGAGTAATGTACCTAGATTAATTACTGAAAGAGGGAGAGGGGAAAGGAGGAGGAAGGGAAAAGGAGGGAGATAAGGGAAGAGAGGGAGAGTCCATAACAATGGCAAGCTCTCTTCCTGGGTAAATTTATGCAAAATCAGAACACTTTCTGCACCTCCAGAGCTTCTGAGGTGGTCAGCCACAGGAGCTGTTTTCATCTTAAGAGGCCTATCCATAGTGTATGCTAGAGGTTATGTTTTACAGCATTATTGCTGAAGATAGCACTTAATTTTTTTTAAATTTACCCACATGGGAGAGTCATGCACCCTGTCCGCAGATCACAACCTTAAACTTCTTAAGTGGATTTGACACACTGACACGCTGCTCTGTGCCTCACTTTAAACCAACCTGCAGGGGGAATCAACAAGTCCACGTTACAGAAAAGTTTAGAAATCAGGACTGTTTCTCCCACAACATCTTCTGCAGTGCTTCATTTAAAAACTTTCTAAATAAGTGGAGGTTTATTATCTCTTTGGAGAAGCTATTGCTAGCTTGGTAATAGTAGATACCAAAATAGTTTTCCTCTGCCATCTCTTATGCTTCCCTACATCACTTTCATCCCTTAAAAAAAGATCTCAGAGCCTGCCTAATTTCTGAGAAGGTATTACGTATCCTCTCCCTGTAGCTAGAAACTGACGCTTTGAAACCCAGGTTAAAGACCTGGCAGAAGTATCATATATTGCCAGATAAGTAAACTGAATCAGTCACCTCAAAGTCTACGCAGTTTATGGCACGTCTAACTCACTACAGCATCTGAATCCAAACAAGAAACCTGAATCCGCATCACTGAGAAAGAGAAAAAACATTTAGCAGTTGATATGTATCTGGATTATTTCTTCCAGGTCTGATTAAACAAATATAAAACAAACCAAGCCTGCTTTCAGGTCCAGCTGACACCCAAGTGAAGATGTTGGCAGGAGAGTCTGTCATGAGATCTTGGTAACCCCAGCTCTAACTCCCAGTGCTGCTGCAGCCAGTTTTCTGGGATTCGGGGCTTTTTTTCCTAAATAAGTTTTTTTATTCTAGCATCGAGATTCCCACTTTAGAGGGCAGTGGGATTCCTCCCCCCCAAGCATTTCCCGGAACTGAGAGGAAACAATGACATGACGGCATAGGAAATCAATGCAGCTGCAATCTCAACTCCACGCAACTCAGAAAGGGGACAGGTCAGCGTTGCTGGCTGCCTCGACCTCTCTCAGGAATCAGAGGAAGGAGGAATAGTGTAGCTCTGAGGCGGAAGGCTCCAGTGGTGGCAGCAGGGAGTGGGAGTGGGGACAGAAGGGACCCAGGAATTGGTATGTGCTTGCTCAGCACATGGCAGCGGTAGTGGTCGTGCTGCTCAGACTCCGGGATGACAATTCTCCCCCTGTGCCACTGCAAAATAAAATTACTGTCTGCTTCCTCTTCTGCCTGACTGATTTATACACATGTAACCTTAGAGCTGTCAGACTCCATTGCAAATAACGAGATCCTGACAGACGAGAAAGTCTCCCCGTGTCCCTTTCCGAGGGTGAAGCTGCCAATCAGCGGAGCTCCAAACCTCCCAGCCTCGTCATTAGTAATACTGGAGGCACTACCAAAATCTTCAGCAATATGTTTTGGATAAATTTCAATCACCTCTGCTGCTGACTCAGTGCTTATTTCTCCACTTCCACCGTGGTACCTCACCCACCTGCTTCTACACACACGCAGCCCTGACATATGGCCTGAATTATACCTTCCCTTCGATGCAGGATTTAAAATCTTATTGCCTTCCCAGCAGCCTGTCATGGATCAGTCACCAGAATGAATCACCTGCTGGGGACTAAGGCTATCACACCGGAGCATGCCAGCCTATGCCATGGGGATGGCAGAGCCAAGCAGACTCAACAGCTGCCTCCCTGTGGTAAGCACAAAAGGAAGCCAGAAGTCAAATGATGACTTCATCCACTGCCCCAGCAGATTCGACTTGCTTGAGAGAGACACCTAGCTTTCTTCCACTGACTTATTATGGGTCTTTTTTGAGTCCAAAATAGTTCTTTTGAAAGACTGGCTACCAAAATAAAGTAGTGGCCAGGCTGCTCCTTTTACAAATGGACAGCATGGCAGATTAGCCTTGAAAAATGAACAGGAAAAAGGAACGGTTATTTAGTTTTATAAACATCTGGGATTCCTGAGGGCACTGCATGAGTATGTATGCCTCAGATCCTTTTGAAGATTCTCAGATTGCACTATTACAGTCACCTCTTGGGTACACCCATACCTTTTCCTCTATTTTCCCTCCTTTTGCTCACCTCTTCTTTGGGAAAAGAGGCAGAAAGGAGCAGTTGCAAATACCAAATTGCAGATCTGGGACCTAAGAGGAACACTAGTACAGGGAGAAAAGAATGGTTTTGCCAGGGAAAATAGACAAAAATTTATGGCCTTTGATTGAATGAGATGACACTGTTCATCATTGTACACATACTTTGTAGCAGCACAAATGACGATTGCCTTCAACTGTTTATGTGGCTCTGTCTATTAGTGTGGGACACCAAACACATACAAGTTCTCTAACACTTACAAGCAACAAAACAAAAAGAGGACAGGGTGCTAAATTCAGTGAAATAGTTTAGAAGGAAATTAAGGTTAAAATACCTCAGTGCTGCTGCTTGCCTTATATGAGAATTCCTTAGGCATTTAAATAATCATATATACCACAAATCTAGGTGACTCAAAGCATAGGTCCAGTTGCTCATTCCAGTGTTGTCTGCAGTGATCACGAGGGACATTCACAAAGGGAACACTGACATTCGCCTTCTCACCACAGCCATCATGGCAGCAACAGCGCCAACAGATGCTGAACACAACTGACAAACAAACATGACATTCCAAGGAAGTGATTCCTAGGTTATCAATCAACTGACTCATCAGAAATTCATAAAGTATTCCAGTCTGGACATTTTTTTTTCCTTATGTAGGAAACAAGAACTGTCATAGAATGGTTGGGACTCCTCAGAAATAGCTCAACTGGGCTGGGTTATTAGACAGAAGCATCAGAGGGGAGCTCAGATTGTCACTGCTGGTGGCTCCTAGTGGATCAAACAACATATTTGGCAGTAAAAACCTATTCTAGGAGCTGGTGGCTCCTAATAGTTGCATAACCTCCTGCAGGCAGACGTCTGCTTCTTCTTGATTTCCTCTTGGAGGTCACAATCTCCAGGCAGAGTAACTGCTGTGGATGAGATTACCTTCATCTGACATTTAATGGGGTTGGTCCTTAAGAGTAAGTCCCAGAATGAGACTTAGCAGTTTCTATCAAAAAACCAGGACTCTGCAGAAATACTCTAGATTTGCAGAGACTTAAATGCAGAAAGAAGCCCATCCTACATTCAGCAAACAAAAATGAAAATTACTTCAATTCAAGTGATTTTCTCTGTCCTGCTCAACTTCCGTGTTTGTGGCTGAGGGGGGCAACCAGAGCAATCACAAGCGCAAGCATGAGCTAGAACAGCATGCAGGGACCCAAGGAGCAAGGCATCCCAGAGAATAATTTCTTAAAGGTGGAACAGTCTGGTTCCCTATCTGAGGTGATCAGTCATAGACATCTGGGAGACGCATTGAGTCTTGTGGAAAACAATATATTGACAAGAAAAATGAGCTCTAAGACTCTGCAAACTTGGTTTACTTTCACTCTGTGCTATATGTCACCAGGCTTCCTATAAGACTTGCGGACGTAACACAGCCCAGAGTCTACTTTGAGGCTTTGAGATTTGCTACACCCAGACTCAGATTCCACCATCTATTTATAAATTCTGTAATGTTTGTGGCTAGTCTCATTTCAGCAGCCGCTTAATTAAGCATGTTCAGTCTTTTATAGAGCTTAGAGGCTGGGATCCAAGCTCCTAAGACCACTTTTGAGAAGGCTGGAATAGTCTTGTGCATGCAAAGATAAGGAGATGGCAGTCCAACCAAGTGAGTTAAGTATTATGTAAACAGCTGACTGTTTGGACTCATTTTCAAGAGTCTCTGTCCCTTATCATTAGCAATATTCAAATTAAGTCAAAACACTTACAATGCTCTTGCATTTCTCTCAGACTAAATAGATTTCAGTCACTGCTCTACTGGGAATAAAGCTAAACATTAAACAAGTTAATCTTCATCTAAATGGGTTGTAAAGCAGCTTTTCTCCATAAAAATGTAAGCTACTTAAGAAACAAAGTGTTCAGATTAATACCATGTCTGCATGTCCACATACTTCTCCTGCCACAATCTATACATTTGTTTGTGATTTTATATGAGTCAACGATATGTTAAATATATAATAAGAACAAAACATCATTTCATGTCATCACTTCTCCAGTGCAAATTTTTATGCATCACAACAGGAAATTTCTGCTTACAGCTTGAGGGTACCAACTAGGTCCATGGTTTTCAGTGAAGTGTCCTCTCTGAATCACAACCATCTTCTCTGGCCTTAAAAAAATGTTTGAGAGATCAAATGTACATATAACAAAGAGAGGATTTCATGACAGGGGGTGGTAGCCAGAGAGATGTAATACAAAAATAACTATGTTATCTCTTGAGGATTAAACCAAGTATCTAAAAAAGCTCTGCTCAGCTAGACTTTATCAGCTTCTCAGCATGGAAAAGATGTGTCCAGGAGGGACTCAACAAAAGGGATGATTTTTTATTTGTGATCTCCACCCGTTCTGCATTAAGTCACCATAGAAACTCTACTGCTTTTGCTTCGGGCATTGCCTACAAAAAACAGAAGGAAATTCTGGCCTAAAGATTGTGCTGCCATCTGGGAGCATGCTGTGGGGCAGCAGTCTGCTACTTTAATTACATCTATTTGTTTAAAAAAGACGATGCTGCTCATTAAACAGATCAAATCCCTTCAGTTTATCCATCGTGTAGGCTACTTACATGGCTAAGACTGGCCGAGACGTGGAGTGTAAGTTAATGCTGCCCTAATTTTCCACTGTCTTAGGGCTGCCTTACCTCCCACTATCCTGAGAGAGCCTATATTTCTTACTGTCCTCAGTCTCTCAGCAGCACAGCTCCCAACTGTAAACAGCCTGTAAGAGCCCAGCTGGCTCAGCAGAACTGGGATCCAGGAATTGCTATCTACTGTGCAAAAGCCAAAAATAGCTTTGGGGAACATAACAGAGGTGACCAGAGTCACTCTCAGACTGTACCACTAGACTGTTGCACTACTGAAATCAAGAGATCCCAGTGAGGAAATGCTTCTAAGAAAAGCTAAGGGGGGAAAAAAAATAATCTCATGTTTGCAGACACACATGCTTTCAGGCTTTTTTTTTTTTTTAGGCCTGAAAGAAAATCTGTTGTTTTGATTTCTACGTGTCAGGTACTGAAGTACCATAGAGTACTCCGATGCAGCACAGTGCTCTTTTCATGCACTTACTAGCAGAACCCTTCTGTGTAACTTCCTTTTTTTATGTGACCTGTGCAAGAGCTGTCATTCAAATAGACTGAGGAAAAGCGCAATACCAGATAAGGCACAGTCCTATCCTTTTACGGGCAATTAAAGGCCATAAGCACTAATAATTCAGTAGACGTCTAAAGTTTTCTTTCCCGACTTGGTAGCGCAGTTGATTCATCCTGCAGAGAGTCCATTTCACCCTTTAACCATATGACCTACTGCATAGTGGTTTTCCTTTTGGTACAGGTTTTACAGCCACATAAAACCTCATCAAATCATTCCTGCCCATTCTTAATTAAGAAAAACCACACTTCTTCAAGGCTGTCTGTAACCACCCCAGAGGCACAACCTTCACTGTGCCTCTACTGCCTAGGGCAGTGTTTGCATCTCTTCCTGGGAAGTAGTTTGACACAACAGCACCATCTACCGAGACTAACCTCTGGGAATCCTTGTATGCCTTGCAAAGTACATTCATCTGCTACAAGTACTATGTGATAGCAGTGACAACGTGCTGAATAAAAAGGAAAGGGAGACTTATTTCATCTTGCCATGAAAACTGTTAAACTTTACCTATGATTGTTGCTTTTCTCAAAGCTGAGGAAAACACTGTTCCCATCTCAGCGCTCAAAGTTAAGAACAAAATCAAGTTATTTATCATATAAACGATATTTTGTGGGTGAGATGCTTGATTTGTACTGCTGCACGCATACATTAAAAAAAAGGGGGAAATCAACATAGTTGTTCCATACCGGTAATATAAAGCGATCTCCTACTGCGATATATAATCATTTAAGCAAGCTTTCCACACAAGTAAATAATTAAGAAACCATGCTTTTTCTGGGAAGGTGGTGGTTTGAATCAGCTTCTTTGTAGACTAGATTCAAGTGACACATAATAGTGAAGTGTCTGGAAGTAGGAATCAGATGACATTCATCCCTAGATACTGTATTAGCTTAATATTTCAAAGCATTTTTCGTCACCCTTTTATGGCTTACAATTTTTATTCATCCTGTATCAAATAATCAGCCACAACTGTGGCAAGATGATCTTTTAGTATTCTTTTTTTTTTAATCTCATATATATTATTTCTAGGCACCCAGCTTAATATGTCTTGACACTGTCTTTGAGTCAGTGCCTAAAACTGCACACTCTGCCTGGCTGGCTGCCTAGCTGATTTGCTTAAATCTGCTTTTAAGAAAGACTGAAGACATTGAGATTCTGTCTCACTTAAACAAATAAATACAGTCTGCTTTGCAGAAAGCAGATACCGTGTACTTCCTCTTCCTCTTTTTGTTCCTGTTTAATAGGATCTGGAGATTCATTAAAGAAAAAAAAAAGTCCTAGAAGAGGTTTTGAAGGAGATAAAGCTAGATTTTTGTCTATAGCAGGTTCTACCGAACTTCACTGTCTTGGCTAGTTGCTTTTCTGTGGCTTGACAAACCTTAGGCTACAGTAATAAACTGATGCACACTGATATACTGTGTTCAAGAGACAGCCTCTTTAATCAAACAGCTGAAAATGCATCAGCAAAAGGGGAACCTGGGCCAAGAATATAATCCCACCTCCTTTTACATTTCCAGATGCATCGCCTGCATTTGTCTGGACCTTGGGTACAGTCAGCTGCAAATCTGAATCTGCATTTCAACATTCAATGTCACCTCACTATCTCACTTTCCTGACTCCTACTTAGGTTTTTTAGCTTTTGGATCTGAATTTTAAGGGTTGTTCAATGTTAATTAAGTAGCACAACATAGCTAGGGTGGCACTGTAAAATCCCTGTAGTGTCATATATAGCATTTTAATACACATACAGTCGTGATAGTGTGATTAACAAATGTTACAGGATTGATACAGCAATTGCACGCAAATTGTGCTAAGAGACTATGCAAATCCAATTTATCTGTTAGGTTACTAAAACAAGGACCGATATCAAGTGCTGCCCCTGGGCAGGAAGCATAGGTGCGATGACTCGGGCTGGTGCCTGCCTGTCTGGGAGCAGCTCTGCGGGAAGGCACCGGGGGACCTTGGCAGGCACAAGCTGGCCATGAACCAGCAGCGTGCCCTGGCTGCAGGGAGGGGCAGCAGCACCCCGGGCTGCGTCAACAGAAGCACAGCCAGGACATCGAAGGGAGGGATTGTCTCCCTCTGCTCAGCACTTCTGAGATTTCATTTAGGAAGCTGTGTCTGATTTTGGGCCCCTGATACAGGATGGACGTTGAGAAACTGAGGCAAGTTCAGTATTTGGGGGCTGGACATTGTCCTGCGAGGAGGGCTGAGGGACCAGGGGGGTTTCAGCCTGGAGAACAGAAGGCATTGGAGGGACTTAGTAGCAGTTTTCCAATACGTACAAGGAGAGCACGGAGAAGATGGAGTCAGGCACTTCACAGTGGTGTGCAGTGGGAGGATGGTGACCAATGAGCATAAACTGCAACAAGAGAACTGCACACTGCATATGACAACCGTGAAGGAGTGGAACAGATTGCCCATAGAGGTTGTGCTGTCACCAACGTCACCGCTTTTGAGCAATAAGTACGCACCTTCCTTCTTTCCTTAACTCAAGTACTCCACAGATTGTCACTAGTGCCTCTTCACTCTTCATTTTTATTGTATAGTAGATATGAGCACTGACACCTTTTAGCTATCCATATGCTCACTTGTGATAGTTTTAAGTCTGATGAACACACCAAGTTTAAGCTGTAACAATCTAATCACAAAAGGAAAAGAAACTCACTCCATGCTTCATTCAACGCGCTCGTACATACTAACAGACAGAAACAACAGCAACACCACTTAGCCATTTTGCATACATGGAATTTTCCTGCAAGTTTTCTTGATGACAGAGATTAAAATATTATGAAAAACTTTTATTACTAAGATCAAGAATTGGAATTACAATATGAAAAACCTCTTAAACATTGTATTGTCATCAATGGAAAATGAAAGCATTATACTTAGCTGATGTTTAAGAAAAACCTCCCAAGTCTGCAGTGCAGCTGAGGAAAAAAATATTAAAAAAAAAAAAAATCCTATCAGGCATACGAATAGGTTGTGGTGGGTTGCTCTTGGGAGCAGGGAACATCTACTTGTCCTCCATTTGTGTAGAGCCTAGCACAATAAACTCCTCATCCATGACATGGGCTCTTGAGCACTGCAGCAACATAAATCCAAGGGTAGGCATTGTGGACCTACACTGGTATGCGATATGAATAATGGAATGTGTCCCTTGTCAATAAAACCTTTGTCAGATAACTATCAGGCCATGTATGTATATAATTATGTATACTAAACTGGATCCAAGTTGAATAGCTGCTTTAAAAGTATCCTTCAAGGCCACATTTCTGAAGTTCTTCAGTTTCACATAAGCAAAGGCACATAAGAAAGATGAATCTTCGCAACTGCATTGTTATCCAAGTCATTTATATGTACAACTTTTTTCCCTAGCAGCATCTTGTCTGAACTGTAGGTTCATTAAAACACTTAGACAAACATCAGGAAGGTGAACATGAGCATTGTATGCCTGCATGAGTTTAAGGCACTTTCAAAGTTTGGCTCTAAGATTACTAACAGCAGAAATTTTGAGAAATCCCCCCATGTATGCTTGTTAATGTTAAGGTATGTTTTCCATTCCTGAATGATCCTGCCAAATCTAAGGGTAGGGAGAAGTGCGTGTGTGTGGGGGATATAAAGTACTCATTGTTTCTGCTATGTTTCCTTCTTGGGTTCTTTCATTTTATCATTACAAAGAGTATTGTTTTACTTCAAAAACTATTATACAATAGGGAAGAGAACTTGGACCCTCATTCAGCAAGTAAACTTTATCCAAGCTTTATGCATATGAACAGTTCCCGTAACTTTAGTGTAACTTATAACAGGTTTAAGCTGAGACATGATAGAACATTTTATTAATTCAGATCTGTGTATATATAACTCTCTCTGAATTTTTTTTGATCACTTCTGCAAAGCATTTGCCCCACTCACTCCTCACTCAAGCATATTGGAAGGGAGGTACCAGCAGTGCTCAGGAATGTATTCTGCTTGGATCCCAGTTAATACTATTACTATTTCTCCCTCTCCTTCCTTCCTGTGTGCTTGGCATCCTGCACAGGAAAAGGGGGGAAAGAAGAAAGTAGAAACAGCAGTATCTTTGTGGTGGTCGAGCAATGGAAATAATGGAAACAGCAACAGAAATAAGTCGTCTGGTCTGAGGACGGGAGGTTTTTCTGCCTTTTTTTGATATTTTAATAAAAAGAAATATGCCTTTATTTTTTCTAAAAAGGATGAGACTTAATCCATTTTACATATGTGAGGCTCATGGTCAGAAGTTCAAAGGGCTCTGGAGTGAGTTCTGACATCAGAGTTAGGGCTATGGAGAAGGACAATATCCGAGTCTAAGCAATGGGACAACATGACCAAAATCAACTGGCAGGAGGAAAGAGACAAGAAGGTGGAAGCACGGGCGAAAGCATCAATGTTTTAATGGAGTGAAAGAAAGGACAAAACAAGTTCAACCTCCCTGACACAAAGGATTCAGCACAACCATAAAGTCAGGTGATGTAGTTACAAAATACTGCTGTCAAAGCAGCAGGATTAGTGCCCTGTCTCCACACCACCAGAGTGAGACAACTGAATTAAATGCAGAACTGCTTACACATGCGGGACACTGGATTTCACAAGATCAGGAGCAGCTACTGGAAAGGCACTGTCTTGTTTGCAATCACACACTATTACATTTGAATAAACATAACTGTCAGCAAAAATTAGTGCTAGTGACATGAGCATAAAATTGCAGCTTTCACATAACCAAGACCACAAAACAGAAGATGAGAAAAAGCAATCTACAAAGAGATTTCCTAGGGGAAGATAAAGAATATATATTTCACTAGAGAGAAAAAAAAATTGTGGTAACATTTTCTTTTTAATCTTCTTCAACTTTCACTATGAAACACGCTTACCTTTACCCCGATACCAATATTGTTTGACTGTAGCAGCTGGATTGGACGTGGACACAAACAGTGAATGACTGCAAAGGTTCCGTATTTTGAGCAACACATGATGCAGGATGTGCATTTTAGCTCATTAGTGAGATCCAGGTCTTCTGACTTACAGCCATGTGTATGTGGAGTGAAATCAGCCTCTAGTACTAGATTACCCCCAACTGACTGCACGAGAGAGGCCATCAAGTTGTGTGAGACACCACTGGTAAAAATACCACCACCGTGCCAAGGGCTTCATATGTCCATTTCACTCCAAGCAAAGGAGGTTGGAAATATGTCTTGGTTTGAAAGCTTTTAGTGCATTCAGTACTGCATGTAGATTTATATTTGTGAAACTAAGCATTTTCTACCAGCTCTACATCCAAGTTCACTAAGTCTATGGGGGTGGAGGGCAGGTGTGGCAATTACAGTTCACAATGCAGGTTAGAAGTCCTGTGATGTTTTAGATAGAATTCTGGTCATAAATCTTGCACTGATACACAGAGCTAGCTGGACCTGGAGGAACTACACTAAGCTGATCTCAAGCAGGAGGGGTTTGTTCATTCAAAAAGGTTCGAATTGAGAAGACTAGGACCCCAATTGCCTGAGGTAAAAGTCACATAATATTCCTTGTGCTGTGGGCAAATACCCAAAACCACAAGAAGAAACTAAAAACACACACACACACACGAAAGCATGCCTGAAAGGTTCATAAAAATATTTTGTTATCACAGTAATACACAGTGTGAAAATATAATTAGTGATTCTTTACCTGCGATATTTCATCACAAAAAAAATATGGTGCATACATTCTCTTCAGCTCCTCAAGGACACAGGCTGGGTTCAGCTGATCAGTCCGCCAGCCAACTACATCTGTGAGCCTTGAAGCAGAAGAAAAGACGGCCACCAGGGCGTGCTTCTCTCAACTGCAGGTCCATATCATGACCAGCTTGAGAAAGGGAGCTGCCCGCACATCACAGGACACGGTCATGCCTGCACAGCTGGGCAGCCTCATGTCAGTTTGCATGGGGCTTCCAATCGCTCAAAGTTCATAAAATGGGGTGGTGAGGAAAGCATAGTTGTCAGGAAGACTTAAGTGCAAAATGCCAGCTTCGGCCCTGTGAAACTGGTGATTTTCCTCACAGAACTTTGTCAGTAATCAGTTGTCTTCTTTCTTAAACCTCCAGTAGTTAAAGCTGACATGCGAATGACACAGATATAGCACATGTTAAAAAAAAAAAAAAAAAAATCATGTTTATGTCTCTCTTCCCCTTGTGGAACACAATTTATGCTGATGATTTCTTCACAATAGTGCCTGCTCCAAAGTTGGCCCAAAATGTTTTCTAAAATTAACACTGTTATTCCAAAAAACCAAAATGTTTGAAGTATTTCCGTGTTTATTAGGCTTCTTCCAGATATTGTTTGACAGTATGAAGGACTGGATTAAGATGTCTAGGTACTCCTACAAAAGAAAATCAAAACAGCATTTGAGCTAACCTACTTTGCCAGAAACATACTTTAGGGTCAAAATTAGCGTTTGTGTTCTCTGTTTTTAAACAGAAAGCCCTTTCTCCTCCACGGGTTACCTGTTAACCATTGTTTTCAGCTTTCAAGTAATTTCTCAGAAAAGGCAAAAAATTAGACACCATGATATAAACATCCGTCGTTTAAAAAGACAGTGAGAAAAGGTGTGGTTGGCCTGATCGGTCATCACGCAGCACAAAAGTCACTGAAACTGGTACCTCTGCATTTCTGCACAGGAATGCTGGCTACAAACTAAGGTTGGGAATTACTGTCCACAGCTATTCAAGTGGCCTAGCTTTCTCCTTAGCTGTTATTTAGGGCAAATATTCAGTTTTCTAAACAGGATACTTGCTGAAGAGAGAAAATAAGGATCTGTGGAGTTCACATCTAAGGAAAACCCAGGCCTTACACAGACCTAAAAAAAAAAAAAAAAAAGTTCGTGATTTCCCTATATTCTACCAAATATAGATTGTAACACACGGTGGGGACTGGAAATCTCTGCCGGGGCCGCGGGGGCATCTCCGCGGGGGCGCCCGGAGCCCCTCCTCCCCTCCTCCCGCTCTCCCCTCGGGGCTCGCAGGGCTGTTTCTCACCCGGTTTCCCTCAGCCCTGGCTGCCGGGCAGCGTTTTGCCCTTTCTGAGCCAGGCTTTCCCCGCGGCGCCCGCCCGTGGCTGAGGGGCTCAGCTGTGCCCTGCGCTGGGGCCGTTGGAGCCGGCTGGAACCGGCCGTGTCCGGCACGGGGCAGCCCCGGCCCGGCGACACAGGGGCCCGCCGCGCAGGGCCTGCCGCCGCTGCCGCCGCTGCTGCTCTCCCCTCACACAGCAAAACCTTGCCATAACGCCAGCACACTTGCTCGTACAAGGTCACTTTGCTGCAGGAGTCTCCGTCCTTGGAGATACTCGGATCTCGACTGGAGATGGTCCCGAGAAGCCTGGTTGTCACCGCTCTGAGCAGAGGGGTGGCCTAGTTCATCTGGTCGGGCCCTCCCACCCTCAGCTATTCTGCCTTTGCCCGGCAAATGCTGGTTGTCTATAAATTAGTACTCCTCCATCACTACTGTTAAAATTCGCAATAAGACTGTGTAACAAGGCAGAGCCACCTCTTCTGAATCTGGGCTGAAAAGCTGAACTGGAAGCTTCGCATTTACCAGCTGAGGACCAGCCTTGCAGGGCATTAAATCTGGAAGCCATTTGCTTAATCTTGATGCCTGTGGACAGACAGATGCCTTTGCCCTCTGAACAACAGCCCAGGGCATTTGGGACAGCAGGGGGGAGTTGAAGGTGGAGACGGAGAAGAGAGAGGAAAGGGGCATTATGAGAATGAGCTTTAAACGGGAAAGTGTCCAGGTATTTAGGAGAAAATAATGTATTAACCTTGCAAAGTTACTTATGCATACAAGTCAAATGCAATTAAGCAACAAATGCCTCAATTGAAAAAATGAGCAACAGAAAAGATTATCAGATTTGTCTTTTCGTCGTGACATTAATTTAACTCGACTGCCACGTTCAAAATATACCATTATTTTGGGTTGGTAGCTTACATTTCATTGACAGCTTTTCCCCAAAAGGATACCAGCAGGGGTTTAAACTTATCATTACAATTCTGAAAGATGTCAAAAGCTTGGCAACAGCAGTACAGCCCGCATTCATCATTTGGGATAACCTGGAAAAAGCAATCCTTTTCCAAAGTTTGTCTTCAGAACTATTGCTCTGACCAACCTTACCGCATTAGCTTACCTGATTTTTTTTTTCCTTTCCCTGAGTGATATTGAAAAATTATTTGTGCAGCAAACATCCTATACTTGAAGCGATTCACCAGAGAAGAAAAAAAAATTAAGCATGCTCTAGAAATCTAGCATCTTAAGCTACTTGTCTCCAGTTTGACAGGAGCACCAGTGAGGCCGCTGCGAGGGGTAGAAGGCAGAAGGGAGATAAGTGAGCGAACAGCAATTTACAGGGTGCGTTAGCTTTTTCTATACAGATTAGCTTTCATTTTAAGACATGAAAATTTCTGAAAACACTCTCAGGACTTCAAATTCAGGCAGGATGAACAGAAGTAGTTTAAAAAGAGAATTAGCCTCTTAAAAAAATAACTTTCATTGAGGCAGACATCAGAGAACAGTAATTTTTTAAAAGCCTTAGAAAAAAGGAGATCTGAAGGTTAGCTTTGCTTGGGTCAAAATTCAATAGTGAAGAAGACTGGGGAGCGCTGTGTTCATTTTGAGCCTAAGACGTCTCTGTCTAACTGAACTCATAATAGTCACAGCTGAGGAAAAACCTCTCTGCAGCTACATGCTCATTCCTCCCTTAGCTTTCAGCCTACTGTTTTTAGGTTAGTATTCCAGAATTTCATATCATATATATTTTACAACGTCAAGACATGCTTCAGTCTGAGAAACTTATTTAGTGTCCACATGTGAACACACAGGCCACTATAAAAAGGATCTATAAAACTGATTACGGTCCATTTACTTTTTAACATTTAAAATGTTCTTTTAAAGAAGTACCTATACTGTGGATGTAATAATGAAAATTATATATAATTCTAAAATAGACATCACCTGGAAAAATTACTTACAAATGGTGAAAATGCCCAGTGCCATATGGAGGCTATTTATGGACTATATTCACAGTAACGGTAATGTATGACAGGAACAATCACAGTGAATTATTTTCCCTTTCACAGATATAGATAATATAGTAATGGAACTTGATTTCATCTACAGACTGACAAGTGTTAACCTTTATGAGATGCTGTTGTTCCCATTGTTAAAGGAAACTGAAGGTTCACATTGAAAGGAAATGTCATTTTTAAAATAAAATGCAGAAGGCAAGTAATTTCAGTACCTTAGATGTAAGATTCAAGTTGGCTTTCCTAGATGATGGAGAAGACTTGATAAAGCAAAATAAATTATGCTTTGATGATATGACAAAGTGTGGTTCAGCTTTGGGAAGTAATTAACTAAGTTAAGGGACTAACATGAATCTCACTGATGGAGTTCTCTAGGGAATTTTTTTCTTCTCAAACACCAACAGTGCAAACTCATCTCAGGACCAGAGAACAATACGTGGTTCCTTTCAGACCTCATAACTGCATCATCAAAAACAGCTGTTGTTTCCCAAGACCTGGACTACTGTATAAAACACTATGTGCTTAAATTCATTGCGTGAGCGTACTTACACACCAAAAGTTTCTAGTCAAACTTTTTAATGCACAAGTACCCTTTAGGGCAGTCATTTTGCTCAGTAGCCCATTCCCAGAGGTTTTAGAGATTGAAGGGAAGAAGTAAAAGGGTGTATTGCAAACATACAGAGAGAAGGCATTTCCCCAGAATATGGTTATTCACAAGGCAATTTTCTTGTTCTAATTCTTGACAATATGTGCATTTATAGTGTGGTAACACTGAACAGCTTCTGTAAATAGTAAAAATTGTCAAGAATAGCCCCAACTCCTTTACCTAGAGGCAATGTGCACACTGCAACTGAAACAGAGGGCACACGCTGCCAATTTATGGCAATATCGGGATTGCGTGGGACATGGGGAGAAAATATTTCAGAAATGGAATCACAGAATAGCAGGGGTTAGGAGAGATCTCTGGAGATCATCTAGTCCAACTCCCCTGCCAGAGCAGGGTCACCTAGAGCAGGTTGCACAGGAATGCATTCAGGTGGGTTTTGAAT
Organism: Larus michahellis; assembly: GCF_964199755.1. NCBI lineage: Eukaryota > Metazoa > Chordata > Aves > Charadriiformes > Laridae > Larus > Larus michahellis. Next base: position 88,781,481 of record NC_133897.1, read on the forward strand.
ATCTCCAGAGAAGGAGACTCCACAACCTCTCTGGGCAGCCTGTTCCTGTGCTCTGCCACCCTCAAAGTAAAGAAGTTTTTGCTCATGTTCAGAATTTCCTGTGTTTCTGTTTGCGCCCGTTGGCCCTGTCGCTGTGTGTGCCTGTGTCGCTGGGCACCACTGAAAAGAGTCTGGACCCATCATCTTGACACCCACCCTACATTCTAGAGCCCTAACCCATGGGATTCCTCCAAGTAGGTCTTTGAAGGGCCAAATTTAGCTCTCCTGAAGTCCAGGGTTGTAATACTACTTATTGCCCCGCTTCTGCCGTGCAGGATCCCGAAGTCCACCATCACGTGGTCACTGCAGCCAAGGCTGCCCCCAACCTTCACATCCCCAACCAGTCCTTCTTTGTTTGTTAGTACAGGGTCCAGCAGTGCACCTCTCCTCGTTGGCTTATCCACCTCATGTTTCAAAAAGTTATCATCAATGCTCTGCAAAAACCTCCTGGACTGTGTGTGCCTGGCTGAGCTGCCTTTCAAGCAAATATCAGGATGGCTGAAGTTCCCCAGTGAAATTAAAGTTATTTTCAAGCCAGATAGGGCTCAAGATTTCCCTCAGAAAATATACTCAGCAGCAGACATAACTGAAAAGGCCTGTGAAACACTGGCAGGAGATGGCACTGACTTTCCTGTGTGAAACATTGGCTTTATGGGCCACAAAGGTAGTCACAAGCCACCTGCTGATGGGGGTTGAGAAGAGACAGGTTGTCAGTAGGTGCTCAAACAGATTTGAGCTGATTCAGGGTGTGAGGAGGTGCACAGAGGAAGTGCAGCCTCATACTCACACCCTGAATCAGTTAAAATGTTCGGATATATCATAGCATCTGCTAAGAGAATAATGAGGCCAGGATGAAAACATAAGTTCTCCTGCATGAGCTCTCATGGCCAATGGTACCCAAACAAACCAGGCTGGCAGCTCCCAGGTGTAAATCAAAAATCTGTAATCGTATTTGGGAATAAGGTAGTAGGTGCTCAACACTGCGAAATGCTCCTGACTTTCCCATAAGAAAGTAGGAAACCCCTCATCTCTATCGCAAGTACTAGCAAAACAAAACAAGGGCTCAGAAGAAGCGCAAGTTATCTTTTCCTCAGGTTCTTCTTTAAAGACTTCGTCTGAATACTGAATTTTCATATTACAAATTTGCGAACAACACAGCAACACAGCAGGATACCAGTGTTAGCCTGCTGCAGTACGTTTATCAACTATAGTTTGTAGCTTCTGTTACACCAAAATGCTTATGCCAAAAATACCAGAAAAATCCAGAGGAAGTAAACAAGGGCACGTAACAGCTTTTTCAGACTTTCTACCACATTTCTATACATGTCTTGGAATGACTATTTATATTATCTTGCAGTAAAATATCCTGGCCATACAATTCAGTTAGCAAATCACAACTCAAGAAAGCTATCTGCTTCATAACAATTTAAATATTTCAAGCAGTCAGCCCCCATACATGTAAACATCAAAAGCTATGTAAATATATGGGGAACATAAAGCACGGAAAAAGTTGCTGACAAAGTAACAGGCTTATTTACCAAAGCGAAGAACCTCTTGAGTATTCTCAAGCTGTAACCCTAACAAAAGTGTATCTTGGAGACTGTTCTCATAATTCCACTCCCTACCGCCTTCCTCCCTTCCCCAAAACAGCAGGGAAGATGGGAGAAATGACATCATAGGTTTTGCTTTTTGAAGAGTCCCATAGGCAGCTAAAATATTACACGGTAGTTTTACTAACCATTGCTAAAGCCACAACAAGACGTTCCAAAATAGTCCCAAGCATTTTTCCAACTGGAACAGATTTTTCTTGCTCTGAGCTCATTTAAAAAGGATTTTTGTCTTCCCTTAGCACTATGTACAATCAAGCCAACAACATAAGAAGCCCAAACAGTAAGTTTTCATCTGCCAGTATGGGGGCATGAGAGAAAATGGACATTTAACACTAATACTAGATAACAAGGCTGTTACATAAAATTCAGCAGGCTCAGTGGGGGGCTTTTCATGTACGGTTCCTTCAAACCACTAATTAGCAGAAGAACCGCACAGAATGTGCATGCCCCCTGCGTTCTTCCTTTTATTGGAAGGAAGCAGCAGGGTTGATTTCTTTCTTAATATACTGAGATCAGCATCATTTAAGACAAGAACCAAAACCCGTTTGTTGACAACCGGCTGAACCCTCGCGCTGATTCTTGTGCCGGTCTTTGGTCTGTGTTCTGCAGTCCCCCACAAACATCAAAGAAAATTGTAATGATCTCGCCAGTATTTGAGTACCGCTGAATAACTTTCTCCTTTTTTATGGGTTCTCAGAGGACATACAATTGGGAAACGTGGGCTTTAAATACCCTTCCACAAGCCGGGCAGTCCAGCTGGATGAAGGGCTGCATGGAGCACAGCTAAAGTCAGTGAGCCCTGCCAGAAACCAGTAGCTGCCCTTTCATGCAGCATTACTGGGGGCCGCATTGTACTTTTTACAGCTATGACACGAAATGCAAGGTGCCATTCAACGGTGCTATAGAATTGTCATAAAATCCCATCTTGGACATCCTTCCTCAGAAGTTTCTGCTCATATGCTGCTAATCCCTCCTCCAAGTGCACCCTGGACAGGCTCATCAGAGGTGACCATCAATCTTCTCTCCACCTCAGCCAATCAGATAAACCCATCCAGCCACAAGGTTTACCACTTCTCAGAATAACATGAACGGGTAGTAGGAAAAAACAATTCCAGTTCTGTTTAAATGTGAAAGTTCACTTGTCACATGTATTAGTGTATACTATGCAAATTGCATAGTATACACTAAGATATTTCATTGATTCACCCTCCCCAAACAACAGCAACTGAATTTTATGCATGCTTTCTCTTGGGTACCATCTCTTCCTGCCCCATGCCCAGCAATTTCTTTCTGTTATTACTGTAGGAGAATGGAAAGAAGAGAATTTATAAACAAATGCTGTTAAACATTCGATTCCTTGGAAGCTCTCAAATTCATTCCTCTTTCCCAAATTTTCACGTTTCCAAATATCAGTATGAATATCTATGATTGAAGAAGTTTCGGTTGTTTTTTTATTACTATTTTGTAAACATCATTCTAATTGAGTTTATCAGCCAAAAGTGACTATCATGGTCTATCAGCATGCCACAAATGTTGCTCAAGGAACTAGAAAGTGAACGCTAAGCAGAGAAGATAGATCCCGTTACTCCCATTACTTATGCTAAAGAAAGACATCTATATTAAACATCGTAAGTAGTATTAAATTGGAGGGTATTTTCCCTAAAGAAGCATGCACTAGGTTCTTAACCCATACCTGCTGTTTTCAGAAACACCTGTCCTTTCCTCCCTTAAGACAACGTGGGACAGGTCTGTATTAATACACACTGTATATTGACTGTGTGTTTTGCCACACCAAGGAATTAACAGTTGATCTAAAAATAGTAGGTTTAGCGCAGACATAACTGATGTCAGCAAAAAATACATCAAATATTCAAAAAGAGCATGAAACCTGTCATCAAAGTCAAGCATTTACTATGTCCTCAGCCCATAGATAATTTTTTGGTTTTTAGTGCATGTAATATTCAGTCTAGCATTTAGCTTTTTAATGTCAAATTAGACATTCTGCCACAGAGCAGTGACAGAAGAGTGTATTCAAGGCAGATAATAGTCTCCTGCTCGAAACTTTTCTCACTTCACCCTTTTTCATTCAGACACCAGCCATATTCCCAGAAGACAACAAACAACATTCATCTCTTATCACTGTTTATAAGGTTTGTAAGAAGTTTTAAAAGAGATCTGTCAAAGTAAATTAAAACTACAACATTTCCAAAAAAGCCTCAACTGAGTAACAGGAAGCTAGGCATTAACAACTCACTGAACTTTAAATTCTTAACTTGTCATTTTTTCTGGACTGTTAGACTCAAAAAATGAGAAGCAAAAGGTAAGGATGGGATTAGGCAAAACTGTACGTCTGATGCAGACTCATATCTGTGATGTACAGTTTTAAAACTTGACCTAATCTTTTGTGAGCTTTCAGTGCAGTCAAGGTCTACGCGCATCCTGAACCAGAAACTGCTCCTTTGCAGAATTTCGTGACAAGGTTATAGCACAGCATGGGAGTCTCAGATCTTCAGCAATAAAATGGAAGGAAAAAAAATGTTCCTGCTAGCTAAGAAATTGAGACACCTCAATTCCACCCAGCTGCTGTGGAGAATAAAACGTCCCTTTTGTGATGACAGGGTGCGTGACTACGTGGTTACAGCTGGTTAGCTGTCATGGAACTAGACCAAACAGACGTTAGTGGCAGCAGCAGAAAGGCAGAAAATAGCACAGATCAGGAACATCCCAACAAACTGGGGGGAGATGAAGGCACACCACCGTCTAATAGCAGAACAACCTATAGACATAGTATCAGGGATGTTGCAATGAGAGCATTGGACTGCGGTAATGACACTGGAGATCAAACACCAGCTTTGTTCAAAGACTTGGTCTCTCCTGCTGAAAAGGCGTATGGAGATAAAGCTCTAAGGATGATCTTGAGGGAGCACTGAGTGAAGCTCAGACAAGAACAAGATAAGCTTCTATTTTTCAATGTGTTTCTCTAATCACTCTCTACCTAGTTTTGAAAAAACATTTCTATGCTACGCACCTCCCATTGCCAGCTGTGAGTGCCCGCATACTGAAGACACGTCCTTTTCAGTGACAACTTGAGTTTTAACTGATGATCACTGCCTAAGGCAAGGTTCTGCATGCTCCCGTTAACCAATTCGATGTGGCTCTTACCAGAACCTTGGAGATGCATTTCCCCAAATCTCCCTTTTCCAGCCAACCACAACAAGTCCCAGCAAGCATTAACCTAATATAAAATTCCATGTTCTTCTTACCCAGTTGGTAGGCAGTGTTCCATTACCCTCAAAACACCACACGTTTCACACTGACCTGTAACACACCTGTCTCCCAAGGTATCTGCACTACTGCTGTTGATGGCAGTTCTTCATTAGTTTTGGATGCGCCACATCCTGGTACCTTTAAATCCATTTAATATTGAGAGCTCCACCTAAAACTGAACTCAGGAACCAGGAAATTCCAACAGAAACTTAACTCTGAGCAGGGGCTGCAGAACAGACAAAGGTGGCATTCATTTTGTTTGTATTGATAGGATGGGATTAGACAAGCTATTTTTGCCGTGTCTTTACAAAAAAGCACTGGCGCACTGGCTGTTCAAACAAAAAACCAGGAAGCACGCTTAGTATCCTTCCATTTTATCATACAAATCAAAGCAGACCAGGGACTTAGTGACAAGAATTCCAAATTTAAGTAAGCAATAAAATTAATGCTTCCTCACTCATCACAGGCCCTGAAAAGGACTACTGCTTTGTGTTTCATACGAATGTATTTACTTAGGCCAAGAAAAGCACCAGAACAGTATCTTACTGTGCATATCAAGAGTCATCTGAATAAGAGTTGTAAAGGGTAACCTGGCTGGAAAACTGGTGCTCTCTGTAAGATACACACAGTTGCATAGCAGCAGTTATTCATATCAATTACAGATTTATATGTGTAACCCCTTCACTTAGTAAGAAATAAACAGATCCTATAGGCTACATTACATAAATGTTCACTTTTAGTTTCTTATTGAAGAGACTATATGAACACATTCTGCATTAGAGAAAAACAGAGATGATGAAAAGTCAAACAAAGGGATAGGAGAACCAGAGGTGAAGCAAGAGGAAGAAACAAGTGAAAGAGGGAGAATAGGGAGGTAATGATAAACAGAAAACAAGTATTGGAAGTGCAGTTTGTAGAACAAAACAAACAAGCATATGCAATTGGAACTGGGTAAAAAAACCAACCAAACAAAAAAAACCCCAAGTGAAATAAATATTTTCAACCTAAATAATGCAAATCCTGTCTCTTATTCTGTATGGGGTTTTATACTGTGTGCATGGGTTATTCCAGAGCCACGAGCAGGCAAAGGAACCAGTAGCTGCAGACACAATAGGAAAGGTCCATTTGAGATTTTTGGTATCACTATTTCTTATTCTTCTCTAACAAAGCCAGGTTCAAATTACTTGTCTGAAGTGCAATTATCCTGTAAAATACTTTGATATGGGCAAAAATCTATAACCGAAACATTTTACTATCTGCTGTTTCCAAATTGCAGCATAGTTCCTCCTTCTATTCTGAATAGAAACCTTATCAGACATGCAGGTGTTTCAAATATTCCCAGCGGGAGAAAAGGTACGTGAAACTTAATATGCTGCCTAGGTTTTGGTTGAAAAGTCTGATTTACGAAGTGGAGAAGCATTTAAACATTTTAAAGAGAATGCTCCAACCTGATGACACAACTAGGACCCCAAATTACCAGTTTTTCCACTACAGTGAAGGTTGATATAGTGAGACACACAGCTTCTCCCCATCCTAGGCTTAGATCCCCACTGGTACATTCCATACTTCATCATATATTACCAGGACTCTTTGGCTGCCTATTGAGAACTCCCATTTTCAAGTCTGTATGAAAATATAAATAAAAGGGTTTGGTATATTTGGCTATATTTGGTATGCATACTTAGGTAGGTAAACAATAACATTAGCACATTAGAGCTTTTATCAGTCCTGTTCCAGCTGCGTCTGATGTTGCATTGTATTATTGAAACACTGAATGCTGAGCAATGCTACAAGACACCCAAAATACTAAAGAAAATAAATATACATTAAAAGAACATGCACTCTTGCATCTAAGATGATAACAGTATTTTACCATTTCTTTTACTGGCTAAAAATAACTCCCCTAAAAGATCAAAGCAACATTAACAAATGTTTATTAATTTAACCTGAAACTACCAGATAAAATTAAAATTTCTAGATGAGTTATTAGCAGTGGAAATAAAAAAAGTTCTAATCTAAAAACGTTTCTTTCTCAAAAATTGAAAAGACTCAGGTGTTCCCAAACCTTACCAATTCATGAACTTTATGTTCCAGCCACAAAAGAAAAACAAAGATCAGTTAACGCACAAACCACAGTAACAGAAGCTTGCTTCCAGCACAAACATTGTCAAAACTCCAGCTCTAAAATCAGACACATTCTTGGTTACCGTTATCAGTTTGGATGTTATACTAAAATGAATTTTCATGAAAAAGAAATGTTAAATTTAGGCTTAGAATAAATCTTGAGCAGCAGAGAAATTCCAGGAATAGCAGCTCAGATCTCTTCTAGCCAAAGCAGAACCTTATAATACAGATTGCTAATGAATGTTAATGGCCAGCATGCATGCATGACAACGTAAAGCAGTGGGAATATTTTGAACACTGCTTGTCTACTGAGGGCATAAGTGTGTGTTTTAATTAATGGAGCAGTCACTTCATCATTATTAGAACCATCTGTCCTAGGATCATTTGGCAACTGATTGAAATTCAGACCCTACCAGCAGTTACACATTTTGTTCATGTCCTATTTCCACAAGAAAATAAACCTGCAGTTGAATTTTTTTCCAAGTTTAACACGGGTAGTAATTTTAGAGACAAATTTAAACAGCATTAACATGACTTTAAAAAAATATATATTCTACTTTCTCATTGGAATTTTTCTCTTTGAAACAATATGTGCCTGCATTTCTGCAGTATATATAGACGTATATGCAAAAACCATTTTAATTTGGCAATGTGGTTGCAAAGTTGATTTTAATTTTCTTTTTCCTATGTCTTCCTACAGATATATGTATGCATGTATGTATATATGATACTGTATTGCATTACCATCCACTGCGTTTTCCACAGGATGCTCGCCAGACCAGCCATGGGTGACCAGTATTCCTTTAGAGAGCAGCTACTCAAAATTTTGCCTTTTTCTTGTTGTTCAGTGCACTTCCTTGGGCTGTATTTACTGCAGGGTATGATTATTGAAATTATTTGTCTAATACAGGATAGGACACTATTACTAGAACACAAGAGGCTCATGAAAATTAATTTGCATCCATACCGTGCAGTGCAATTATCCCCACCTTCCAGAGGAAAAGACAAGGTACAAACAACCATGTCAACACTCAAAGCACCAGTTAGCTCTCAGTGCTCATATTGTCATTGTATTTCATAGAGTGTAGTAATTCCAAGTCTAGCGAACAATGTTGTGGACACATGAAACGTTATCACTTAACTTTTGCAAGTGTCTGCTCTTGATTCAGTTGCAATTTTCATAGTATTTTTAAAGGTCTTATATCTTAACCAAGTTGGGATTTTTTACCCTCCCTAGATGAGCAGAAGGATACTTAATATGAAGGCAGCCTCCTGTTAAATACCAAGTAATTTCTTCAAAGTACAAGGCTGCAAAACTTTAAGAAAGAAGATATCGTCTCCTTTGTTCTTCGACATTGTTTAGTCTTCACCAAAGAAGTTTTAGCTCATTTCCCCACCCCCACGTCCACTTGAGACAGATATCCAAAATGGAAAATTTCAGTTCAAACTGTTAAAGCTCAGCAAAAAATGACAGAAAGCTGAGAGAAAAAAAGTTTACAGTGGGAAATACTGAGCATTATGGATTATGTTATCGCCTAGGCTAATAGCATGTCTATAACATTACCTTTCAAATGCTCCAAGTTACACATGTAAATAATTTAAAAAGCTTGCCAATGAATTACAGGTCTTTTTCATGGGTTTGGATGAAGAGAGCACACAGCTGTCAGAAGGCTGGAAAGTGACCTGAAAGCAGGAGTTTGCTGCCAAATTGTTTCAGCAGTGCTGATGAGATCCAGTCTGGGGGATGGGTTGGGGATTCTCACCATCTTCATCTCAGGCCATTTGCGTCCAACACCACAAACTTTTTGGATCATTGAAGATTTGTGGCATCTTTTTTCATTACCATACAACAGTAATTCTGTTTAAATGATTTCTGCAGCTATAAACTCCAAATTTACCTGCCTACAGAAAAAAGCCTGAGAATTTTACCCATTCTGATGAGGATGATACATACTCATATGAAATGGAAAGCTACATAATTTAAACCACATTTTTAACTGTTGAGCATTTCTTCACCAAGATATTCATTACTCTGTGTGTGTGTATATACGTGCATATAAAACAAAACAGGCATTATCCCTGATCCTGCAGCTGAGCTCCCCAAATGCATAAAGGAATGTGTGGGTGGGCATTGCAGAGCAGGAGGAAACTTTGCAAGGAAAGGTAAAAGAATCAATTCCAGGGCTTAGAGACAATTTATAATTACTGTAGGTATTACCTGCTGCTTACCTGTGTAGCACCAGCCCTTGGTTACCTCTGTGTGAAAGGGATTAAGTTGAAATGTTTTATAGCAGCAGTAAATTAATGGTTAGTAAAATCATTTTTATGACACGTACATAAAATAGCAGGTGCTTTCCAGACAAAAAGAAACGGCCCAAGTTTAGTGAGTTTCCAGCTGAGTGATATTTGCTTTAGTCTGTCATGGCATGATTGGGAATATATGCAGAATATCTCCTAGAAGAATAATACATATTTCTGTGAAAGAGAAAAACACATTTTCTGGATATGAGAAGAGGTATGCGTTAGAAAAGCGTGCCAGTATTGTCAGTTGTAAGATATAAAATAGGGAAAGATGAGGGACTTAGCATTAGCTATACTGAGTATCATCATGCCTTTGAAGCAGCTGAATCCCGGAGCAGAAAACCAGTCACGCCTCACGTGCCTTGGAAAGAAATTCACAGCAAAAAGCATGCGGCAAGGGAAGTCAGGGGATTGCTCAGCCTGCTTCACATTTTTAATTGGCTGCTTTACATGCAAAATCTCTTGTAACCCCAAGTCACGTGCTCACGTATGCCACATATGTTCACACACCCAAAACCCTTTCCGTGCCCAAGACCTGCAGCAACAGGTTAGCTCCCTTCCCTTGTAATACAGCCCCAAAGGCAGAGACACCTCTTACAAAAATGGCACAGGACATAGGGCACCCCACCAGCAGATGGAGGACCTGAGCTCAGTTCCCTCAAAACAGGGAAATTAAACACCCATTTTTGCAAAAAGTAGGCTCGGACCATGGGGTCACAGATAAAAGTTCATTTATCCTCTTGCGACTGTGCCATCATCAAAGTTAGAAAATCCAAGATGCTCAGAATCAGGGTGACTGCAAGTGAGAGGGAGCCTGAATCTGAAAGCTCCGTGTTGGGTACAAGTTGAGGACGTAGCCGGCAGGAGGCAAAACTCAGGCCTCTCTGGAAAGAGGGAACATCCCCACTGTCTTATGCTTACCCAGAGGAGTTTGCGCCCTGTCCACACCCTACCTTCTTTTGGGATGTAGGCATTTTTAAAAGATTGAGACAAAAGCCGGCACTGCTCTTGGATAAGACTTTTGTTGCATACATCCCTCTGTTTTAGGCTGGGGATGCAACACAGTCTGTCTGCCCAGAAGCGCAGGTTCACCACCCTGGCCTTTTGCCAAGGATGGGTTGTCACAGAATCCCAAGAGAGCTTTATCAGAAATGAAACAATAACAGTAAAAAGAAGACAGATGGAAACTCGATTGATCAGATCTTTACACTGTTGGGGTAATATCTTCTCAAAACACAGATACAACCAGGTATGCAGCTCACAATCTCAGTTTTCTTTTGCAGGTAGCTAGATTTACTGAGACCTGCTGCAGGCTTCAGAGACTCTTCTCACCCTGGCTGTGAAGCTGCTTTGTGCAGCTACTGGAATAATCAGGGTGCAGTTCATCAAGCAAGTTTAAACTCATTTAAAAAGCATACTAGTATTTCAGGGCAGAAGCACAAAACAGTGAAATGTAACATTATAATGAATAAAAGCAACTTGCAACTTTAAGTCTAGACTGGCTAGCAGTCTACATGATATGATATACTCTAAAATCATTACAAAACATTTCAGTGCATTAAATCTTGCATTTGAGAGGTGACAAGCCACTACATGTAAGATGTCACAAGCCAAATTCTGTTGAAGGAAATAAGGTCCATTATTTCACATTTTTGCTAGAGAAAACAAGTGTTTTGGGTATAGTAGAAGGCAACAGAACCCCCATCTCATACCTGTGAGAAGTATGAAACCCTAACTTCAGACTTCATTACCAATGAATTATATTCCCAGTAATCTGCAGTACACTGGAGGAGGATATAGATCTGTCACCAGTACCAGACTTAATATTAAAAACCTTAAGAGCGAACACAAAAATGCTTGGTATTGGTGACATATCCCCTACCCTCAGAGTCACACAGAGTAGTGTGGAGTCCACTAACCTCCCATGTTGTGGCTGCATCAGGATGTAGGCATCTTAATCTGCTGGGGTGCACTAACTAACTATCAGCATACTTTAAAAAGTATTAATAATGCCTTCTGTTACCAGTCACTGAATCAAAACTGGGGCCTTCCTCACGAACATACTGCTCACCGGTAACTGCCAAGTAGGTAGCTTTTCGCCGTGTGTCACACTGAGGGCATCTAATGCAAAAGGGTGGAATTGTTGACCTGAATCATTTACAATGGTTCAGCTGAGCTTTTTTATGGAGCAGGGGATGTAAGCACACATGAAACAAAGACCATATGCTTAAACTAAAAAATCCCTTCCATTCTTTATTTTACAGTCAGGTTGTATTTTACAGCCTTATTTAGATTTATGAATAGTCAATTCTATATTTATAACTATCGTAAAAACTGAGCAGCTTATTGTTTTTGTAAACCTAACCTCAAATCTAAGCCAAGAAAAATAAAACTAAAAGCTTTCTAAAAAGGGAACATTGTTCTTATACCGACAGAACAGATGATAGAAAAATAAAATGTTTAAAATGAAATGGCCTTTCCTGGAGAAGGGTAAGTAGTGTCATGCAAAGAGAAAACTTGGTTCGTAGTCAAGTTTGCCACCTGACCTTCTGTGAGGCTTCTAAGCATATTCCTTCAGCATAGCCCGCTCTAAGGATACTAACCGTGCTGATACACAATTATGCTGACCTCCTTCCCTCTCTGTCTTTATGGGAAAGAGAATTTATCACTAGAAGCTACAAAAAACTTCAAGAACTTACAGCCTTGGAAAACAGTCTGCTCTGTGGTTAAGCTGCAAGGCTTGGGAAAGTGGATACTCTTGGTAACTCAAGTGCAAGACTGAACAGGAGGCTTGGTTGAAAGATAACAAACTACTCTGTACACACACAGGTTATTTAGTACAGCACATACCTCATGGTTAAGACAGAAAGAAAATTCCCTTCCTTTTCCACTAGCTAGTACAGTGAGGACATCCCAATAAATATTCCTATATTTAAATTGACAAAATCTACATCAGCTTTCTTTTCTAGTCTTCAAAAGGTTAAGAAAAAAGGAGCATTAAAGGTACGTCAGTCCTACAATTGAAATAGGATCCTGTTATGCTGGGAACAGCACTAATAGATTCTCCCATAGATCATAAAGCTACTGCACTGAAGCCTACTCAGAATCCTCTGAAAGTCATTAGAAAACCCAGCAGAGAGATCTGGGACAAACAGCAATTATTTACAGTAGCGTAGGAATAGAAAGGTTCCCGGAAAAAGCAGTACAGCAGATTTCTCAGTAAAACACAGCTACCAAAACTTAATATATACTATGCAAACTGTAACTAAAATGTTAAATCTCTGAATTTTAGGGAAGGAATTTATGAACTTTTCTAAAGCCCTGAAATTCAAAACTTAGCTTGAAAGGTTTCCAAGAACTCTTTCCGTTCAGGCTATCTCTCTCTACTAAAACCATATATCATATATTCTAAACACTGCTATTGCATTGCAGTGAAGCTGCTGCACGCTGGTAGCTTGGAAGGAGGTCACCGCTTCTCAGTCATTCTACTTTTCCCAGGAGAGAGGGGGCTCACTCACCTCTATTGTGGTCACACCACTACCTAGATCCCAGAACTAACACCACCTGGACTCTTCTCTGACAGTATCCAGAAGGCTGATGGTAGGGAGAACTGCCAGGACAAAAACCAGGAGAGGCTGGAGTTCACAACTGAAAGTTAAATGTTCAGGCAGGGGACTAAGCAAAGAGGTAACGTTTGTGGAAGAAAAGGAGGCAGGAACAAAAACAATCAAAGCAGCAGGTACAGGCAAAAGAGAAGGGAAGAGCAAGGAGGAAATGAAAATGATGGAATATTTGAACTGCTGGTGACCATTTTAGTCGGGGGCTAGGCAGTAATGCGTCGTCCCTTTCTTCTCAGATTCAGATTCTGCTTACAAGTTCTCCTCCATGTGTGGGCTGAAGAACATGGTCAGGAAAATGCAAATAAGGTTGAAGTGTACATGCCACTCCCAAGAACTCTTAAAACCCAAACCTAACCAAAATTGGAAAGGTAGGTCATCAGTCTAGACCTTTCCAAGAGTCAGAAATGCCTCAAACTTTTTGTTTAAAACGATACTAGTTTTCTTACAGCAGCAGAGAGGCATTTGCAACATAAAGTAACAGCAGAGGCCTCATAATTACACTGGCCAGACAGCTCACCAGGATGTTTTCATCTCCCACTGCAGTTTCAGAGCCCTGCAATATCCCCAGCTGCAAACTGTAATAGTGATGGATGAGTTATGCAGCTGATACAGAAGATCAGAGTGCACAGCTTGCCTTACTTCATCATTCCTCAGATATTTAGCATAGCTTTCCCCTCCTTTCCTTACAATTCACTGAAAGGCAGATGGCTACATTTTTCCATGCTTTGATGGAAGAAAAGGACTGTCAGCTGTTTGCCTTATTTAATAGTTGTTTCAAGAGCTTTTCAGAAAAGAAAAAAAAAAAGACAAAAAGCAAAAGGAAAAAAACCGCCCCCAAAAGCAAACCACTGCAATATTTCCAAGCCAGAAGGCACAATCTGGTTAGACCACTTAAATGATGGCATGGATTTCACTCTTACCAGTGGATCCTTTGACATACAAAGCTAGGTCAATCTTTCAGTAATGAGGTGACTGGTAATAGTGGTTATGTATCAAAGTTTGGATGCTAACCTCTCAACACTAGTAGGTTTTCTTGTGTTTTTGCTATGTAAGGAAGATCACTTCATTGCTTCTTTTGGCATTACTAAATGTGGTTTTGGGATGAGGAATGCAAAATGGACATTTTTTTTTTTTTTAATCAGAAACATACTGCAGTAACTACATTACTATTTGGTATTTTTAAGCAGTCTACTTAGTGACAAAGCCAGCACCCATCGGTTGCCCATCTGCCTTGGAGCTCTGGTGTGAGTGTCGTCCCATTTTCCAGAAAGCTATACGCAGCAGGAGCGGAAAGGCCAGAGGATTCACATCTCTAGTAAGCCAAGTCCCCAGTGGATTAAGACCTATTCTTCTCCTTAAAGGATGAACGTATATATAAATCCCAGTGTTTCCATAAAACATTTATAGTTTTAGAACAGCAGAGCAAACATGGGCCAATTGCAGGGATTTTATTGTGTTTGCCTTCTGCAGAAATGTGAAATCTCAATCATTCTTCTTTTACAAGAGCTTTTGCAACGTGCACATGTGCCTTGCTGAATTAGCAGGGGTACTGTCTGGAAAACATATGTAATTAAATTGATGTAGGGAAAGAAAAAAGACAGCCCATTGTCTATTGTTCCTAAAAAATAAACCATGCATGTATCTGAGAAACAGGAACCAATGGATGCAGCTCTTATTAAACGGAAGACAGAAAAATTAAAGAGCATAGGTTTCCACTGAATTTTCTGCCTTCCAAGGAAGAAATGCTGAGGGATTGTAAAGGCTTAGAATGTTATAACTCTTCCTGCTTTAAGGTTAACCTTCACTTTAAAGCAGCGTGGAAATGCATTGGGTTGTTTTATTTACCTTTTGGTATGGTTTTAAACTCCAAGAATAAAAGAATTGATGAGGCAAACCCAAAACAAGTGTTCAGTTAGTCACATCAAGTAACCAAGTAGATTTGTCTCCTAGGTCCCTCTATAATTAATGGAGCAACAACTTAGGCATGAGAACTTCAGGTAATATAAATCAAAATCCATAGCTCTGCGGAAGTCAGAGCTATGCCAATGTACACCAACTGGCTTAGGAGGACAAAATGATTCATCAACTAAGTCTGTGCACTACTTGCTCACAATTATTTACTTACTGCATCTTTCCCAGCATCATAGCTCATAGAAAACATGCTCCCTAGGCAAGGACTAAACAAAAGAAACTTGTACGTTTACTGGTATTTTACAAGTATTTTGCCAGCAAAGTTGTTTGCCAACAACGTTAAAGAAGTTGGATGCTTAACAAGACTATCCTTCCCCAAAACTTCACAAACCAACCAGTTTCCACATCTGTAGGGTTTACAGTGAAAAAATAGGGATCTAAAATGGAACAGGCATCTTCCACTACTGCCTCTCAGGAAGAGGATGATCTGAATAATGTCTAAAGTTTTGCTAACTGACATTTCATGGCAGGTTTTGATGATAAGGTTATTTTGCAGTTCCAAGAATTGAACACAAGCATCTCTGTCATGACTGACACACTGTGGAGGACTAACACAGGAATTGTAAATTAACTTATGCCACTCAAAGGTCTACCATTAGAAAAATTATGTTTAAAGGACAGCAAATGTGTATTCAAAGCTGTAAAACCAAGCATTCCTTTATCGGTAAGCATGACAAGTCTATCTCCAAAGCATACTGGTCCACACAAAAAGCTTGCATTTCTCACATAGCCTGTCCCACTAGGTTCCCAAGGAACCAAAACCCTAAAGAAGAGTGCTCTAAAGGTGAACTTTAGGAGAGGAACGCACAAGCAAAAGGCTTAGCATGTCTCTTCAACGGCTCACAGATCAAGATCAATTTTTTCTTGCGAGAAATAGGATAAGTAGCCACAGGATATGCCCTTTAAATCACACTTAGAATACCATGTGCTTCATGTTAAAAATATGAAAAAATGAGTCTTCTCCTGTTCAAGATTCAATTTCACACTAAAAGAAGAAATTTCCTGTACAAAGAAGCTGCACTCATTGAACAATATTACATTGTATCTAATTTTAGTTTGTATGTTTTCATAGGATCCTACAGAAAGATTAGTGCTCTAAAGTTTGGATCAGCAGGTTTGATGAGAGACGAGAAAACATCCTTCAGCCATACCGTCTCTTTCTGCAAGTTTGATTTGATATTTAAAATCCATCAAATTCTGTATCTTCAGCAGTTGTCCAAACAGAAAAACAAAATGCTGAGGCCAGGAAGTCCAGAAAAGAAGAAGGAAGTATTTGGTGGACCAAGATTATTTTTTTCGCTCCCAGTAGGACGCTTATCACAGTATACCTCTTGCCACTTGCTACTCTGAAGCAATCAGCACATCAGGGGCTGAAAAGGTACTTCTGAGGAAGAGAGGAGGAGTGTGGTCCATTCTATAAACACACTCAATTTCCCTAGTATAAATGTTCACGTTATCTGGGAATTAATCATGAAACAGTTTGTCAACATACCTGTTCACCTGGTTTGTTTAAAATTGTTTTCTCCCCAAATATACAGCCCACTTACTTTCCTTAAGCTTAAAAGAACAAAATATTCAGCATTTAAGCGTAAACGAAAATAAGTATTTCTACTGAAATGCAATACAAGTTAGCTGGAATTCCTGAAAGGGGCAGTGCTCTAAACAAAAAGAAGGAAGAGTTACTCAAATCTCTAAAGGAAAATCAAGCATTTCAGCAGACAGCAGTGAAAATTTAAACTAACTCCGCAAGAAGCCTGTTTTATTTTACAGCACAGGTGGAACAAAACCTAGACTATCTGTGCTAGGGAAGGATGAACAACAGGATTGAAAGCTCTGCTGGTTGAGCTTTTAATCACTACAGATGGCCAATAAAACAAAAGTTATATACAGTAGTTCTACAGAAACATGGAAAAGGAAAATTTAATTTAAAAAACCCTGTTTCCTTCATATCTTCTTTGCTTCACTGGATGCTACTAAATGGCTTTCTCTGAGCATTATGAGCTGTATATTTCTAGCAATTTTAAAGCCAGAATTGGTGCTGTTTTCCAGAATTGGTGTCGTTTTCACATTGTCAGTCAGCACCCAAGGGCTGTTATAGTGGGCTGTTTTCTATGCAGCGATTTTCCTCCCTGCCCTGCTTTTTTTTTTTTTTTTGTGTATTTCCTTGCTCTTCCACCCACTCCCTGCAGCTTTTGCCACATCTTCTCTGCAAGCCCAGGACCCTGCACCCCGGAGAGTGGGGCACCCACCTAGCGACAGGTACTGTGGATTCCCCGCGGGACCTGCTAGGAAAGGAAAAAGAGCAGGATTTTGCTTTCATTTCCTCCTCAGTGGAACAGGAGCCACTGGCCCAGCTCTCCTTGTTCTTTTTCACCACAGGCAAGAAAAAGTGGTCCAAGTTTCTGTGAGCTAGCTGGAGGGACCTGGGGCATATTTGAAGGGTTTCTGCTTTTGGGGAGTTTTACCAGAGACGGGTGGATTAGCTTTTGACAGCTCCTTCAGAAAAGTTGGGTTTTTTTTGTCTATTGCCAGACCAGAATGGAATTATTCGAACAGGAATAGTCTGAAAAAGAAAAAAAAAATACACCAACAACTAAAAGACTGCATTTTGTTTAAAGTCATATTTCTTTCTGTTGTTTAGTTTTGTCTACATCTTAAATGACAGTAAGAAAAAGTTTAACAAGAACGTCTGTATTCTCCAGTGCATTCTGTGCACTTCATAGATTTTTAATGGCTCTGCTTCCTCAAATATTTCTAATAAATAAATAAATAAATCACACACACAATAAGGAAAGCTTCTAAAACTTCTAAATAAATCTTATTTTGAAAGCAAATGGGTAAAAATATCACAAATTTTGGGCATACACATTGCTTGGAATATTCTCCTTGCCCCAAGTTCATGCAGGTTAGGAACCAATCTCAATTCTAAATGGTTTCAGAAATCATTACATTGTTTTTACAAAAGACTGTAAAAACATTACGTTGTTTTTACAAAAGAACTTATGCTCCTTGCATAAGGGACACTGCAACAACGACAACAAAAAAACCCCAAGCTGGCATTTCTGCAGGGCTTTTGCCTCTTTCCCCTCTCAGAACTTCCTTTGCACAAGCACCAGGAGGTCACAGCATCTCCAAATCCAGAGCACCCTTTTTCTGCATTTGGCTCCAGGCTTTTGCCTGGACTGCAGAGGTCCACCTTTCTCCCTCCTTTTTTCCGTACATGTTAATTCTTACCCCTGTTTTTTGTTGTCTTGCAAAACACGAGAAAAACTTGCCTACCTACTTTCTTTTGTTCTTTAGATATTCCTTAAGGCAGGAACTGGAGGTCGCAGAAAATGCTCCAGTGGCTATTTCTCAATCAGAAGTGAGGGATCCCCGGCTCTCACGAGGGCACGTCACAGTTATGAACCACTCCTGGTTCGCACCACAGGCTGCTCAGGCTCCATGCACCACGTGTGGAAAACAAGCTGCTCGTTAAACCCTGTCTCCAGAGCCCTCCTGCTGCTTTGTCCCCAGCAGGACTCTGCCTGCAACCCCTCCTGGCTCCTGCAACCCCGGACTTGACCTCCAGCCGTGAGCAGAAGCCAGCCAGAGCTGGTCACCACAACGCAGCTGGTGGGAACTTGAGGCTTCTGCTGCCAGGGCTGCAGTTAAGAACAAGGTGGGATCACACCCGGGAGGCTGCCTTTAGGCGCACCATCTCTGAGCTGGCCATGAAGCTCTGCAGCCCCATCTCCAAGAGGGGGAAGGCCCTTACAGACCCTCACAGTTAGTGAGTTATAATGAGCACAACACATTAAGACCACCAGGAACAGCAGTCAGAATACCTGGCTAATGGGCAGGACAATGCTTTTGGTCGCTGAGTATGAGCCATCCAGTATGAGCCTACCGGTCAGCATTCTGTGATCTAAGCAGCACAGCAATCCTAATTAAAGCTAGTGCCTCACAAGCCTCTTTTTATAACCCTTCCTTTAAAATACAACAAACAGACGCTGCTGTTAAACAGCCTCTCACTTCCCCTACAACAGAAGGATCTTGCAGAAACAACTTCATTTCTCCGTATCAGCTAACACCACTTCAAAGAAGTGATTTTCCTCTCCCATAGTACTAAAACCAGCTGCTTCCAGGTTAATGTTATCTCTAAGGCATACTCAAAGGGAAAAACTGTTACTTTTTCTAGGAACAAAGGCTAAGGTCAAGGCTAAGGTTGAATAATGAAGTCACCATCGTTTCCATCTCATCCACTGATTTCTTACCCAGAGGCCGCTTCTTCGGAACATAATGATTTTTCATGCTAGCTCCAGCACACGAGATGGCATGTTGGACTGACATAAAACAGAGAAAGCATACTTTCCCACTCAAGTGTTTCAATATGACAGTTAGGTTTGCCAAAACCAGTGTCTCCTTGTTGAATGAACATACAGCATAAGGTGAACAGGGGCGTGCTCCTTTGCGTATTCTGCACACTAATCTTTGCAGCCATAGTGACCAAGATGGCAACTTCATCATTCCTGAGCCTTCACCTGAACAAGGCATCTCTTAAAAATAAAAAAAGAACAAACCCAAACAATGCAAACCATCATTTCAACCTCTGATAGCCATTAGGAGATTAAAAGCATCTCCTTGACAAATACCTTAACACTCTTAGAGCAGTAAATAAACTCATCTTTCCACTATGTCTTCAAGTATGAGCTCCTAGATACAGACAGAAACCACTGTCTTCAAATTCAGAAGCCCTACATATCCATCCTGGAATTCTGCCCACAGGTACAGGATTTTTAAAATTGCCACAGATGTTACAGACTTGTTTGGTCAGTATCAGGATTTTCAGTCCTGAGTTAGCAAAGAATGTTTCCTTCTGCTATTTCAAGGTAGCAAAGACCAGCAGCAGAACAGATTAATGACGGTTTGAAAAGGGCCAACTGCAAAAAAGATGATATTTTCATGACAAAGTATGCTGCTATGGATGAGCCTGAAGTCTACTGTACTTTAATAAGGGTCAAATATAAATCAACAACCCCTATGTATTCAGCCCCTCAAGAAAGTAATAAAGTTTCATCTAGAACTTTACCAACTTTTTATCCCAGTTTAGAAAATAAGTGATAAAATGCTTCTGATATTGGAGCAGCCATTGCAATATTAGTCACAAAAATAAGCTTTCCACTATCAGTTTCTGCAGAGCAATACTGGCATCCAGTGGCCAGTCAAGTAAATCCTTAGTGGCTGCATTCTGCAGACGGCTTGTCTTTATACATGACGTGAGAAGATGCATCTACTGTCTCCAATCAAATACAGTAGCACCATTCAGTTTCTCATAATGCCTATTGACTCTATTCTTTGATGATCAAAGCTGGCTATCACCAAGTTTTAAGAAAATCATTACACCGAGCCACACATTTTGTGCATGTTGTACAATCACAAGAGAAAATGTCGTCTTTTTGCACACCAAAGAGGTTGGTTCGTGTTTTGGGGCTTTTTTGTTTTTATTCCTTCACCTTTGTCACTCCAGGCAATGGTAAATCCTTCAACAATTATGGTGACTATCATTGCTCTTTAAATGCTTTTTGCACCCTCCAGAGGAAATAAAATTAAGATGTATCCAAACAGTGTTGTATTGTGTGGCACCTACTGTACCTCAATTTTCATTAGCAGTCATAAGAATCTGAAAGGATCAACAGAATGTTGTAGTTGCACAATTTAAGTACTCAAAAATTAGAAATTACAAGTTAGTCAAACATCAACTGTTTCCTGAGGGAACACCGTAGAAACAGAGAAGCTCAACAACCAGACATTCCTTGTCAGCTCGCTCTGTAAACTGCCCAGTCGAAACTGATGCCCTGCAAAGCCAAGCTGAGTGCCTGCAGACTCATTAGCACTGTGTGTGAGCAACTGCCCGTCTCCAAAGCTCATAACTAATTTCTGTAGCTGAAACAATACGGGTGATTCTAGTAGCTGAGGTCCCACTAGACCTGAGGTGGATTTCTGGGATGACAACTTTAACTTCCCTGCCAGGGGAGCATGAAGGAGTGCCACACATGGATAACCCGAGCAGAGCTGGGCCTTAGCCAAAGCTGATGATCCCAGATGGCCCAGACCCTGCAAAAACAGGCAGGTGGCTTTATCCCATTCTGATACTCTGGGAGCACGCATCGTATCAGGCGCAGTTTAGTATCAGTACTCACACCGGCCTTCTAGCTCACTCTGCATTCAACCTGGGAGACAATCCAGCATCCCCAGGACTGAGGAGCCATCACCTTCAGCTTCTTCTGCAGAACTCAGAACAGACACAGCCAGGCCCACCAGCGCCCTGAAAACACATACACTTTTGTACCACGACACTTGTGTTACCTGGGCTTTCCCTTACTGGGGGATTTTCAGCACCACACAATCTTCAGCAACCAACAGTCGATTATAATTGAAATAAAAGCTCTACCTTGTGAAAGCAGTACTAAATTCCAAATGAAACACAGAACAGGCGAAGCCTTATGAGGCACAGGGAAAAATTCCTGCCAAACTCCAGGCTAGGGCATACCCAGTGAACACAAACTTCAGGATTTAACAAAGGTGACAGGAATGCCCATAGAACGTAGGGGTGGCAAGCCATGTCTCCATCACAGGGACAGCCTCCCTTGGCAGCTCCCACTGATCAGCTCTATAGAAGCATTTTGAAACAAAACCTTACAAAAGCTGAACAAACAAGCAAATATTCATTTTTCTCTTTTTCAATGCTTGCAGAATTTCAGTTTCACACTTCTCCCCCACACCCCACCAAAATTTAAAGACAGACACCTAACGAAGAAGGAGTTTCAAAATATGTTAAGGAAAAATTGTTACAAGAAGGTTGGCAATGTTTTTTCCCATACAATTGCTATATAGAGCAAAGTGCATTTAAGGATTTACCTACTTTTCTGACCCAGAAACCAGCCAGAGTTATTTATATCTCTACATAAGATGCAAGCACGAAAACACTGGTGACAGCAAAACTAAGCATCCTACATGAATTCAATAGAACTGTAGAATCATAGAATACCTCAAAAGTTGGAAGGGACCCTTAAGGATCATGAAGTCCAACTCCCTGCCCCTGCAGGACTACCTAAAACTAAACCATATGACTAAAAGTGTTGTCCATCTTATTTGTCAGTATCAGTGCAAGTCAAGAGGACTCACAATAGAAGTCATGCTTTCTCAAACACGAGTGTGGGGGCTCAGCCAACAAGGCTGACCAGTTTCTCAAAGAGCACAGAATGTGTATGTTGCAAGAGCAAAACTGCACAGTAACTGAAATATTCCTGACGTATCTGAAAGCAAAATACAAATACCTTAAACCTTCCCTAAGAAGGCAAATAAAAACATCAGGAATCTGTGCTATACCTAATGGTTAAACAAATAGCTTCTGACTATTAGAGTCCTATGCTGGCTGCTCTCATCTTGGAGTAGCTACTTTATATAGCTCTGTGCTACTTGTATTGACTGCCTGACCCACAACCTCTGCTGTTAATTAAGCCAAGGGAACACAACACCAGAAGAACAACAAACAGAGGCAGGAGGCTGTATGTGTGGCTGTTACCTGCATTAAAGAGGAACAGTGGCAGAGGCTCAAATAGTTTTTCTAATGGCAGTGACAAGTACCACACCAGATCCCACTACGAATGTGCAGCCAGTTGGCTCCATTCAAGGAAAGTACATCTGCTTTTTTGCCCTAGTCTTGAAGAGCATAAGCACATCACTACATACTTAATGCTTACAGAGAGCCTTCCCAGCTTGTGCTTTGGTAGCAGTAGTTTTGTAGCTTTGCTTCCCTTTAAATTCTACTTTTGGTGCAGAATACCTAAATTCCATGCTGTAACATGGCATACACCTTGGCTAAATTATCTTCTTATTTGTCAATGAACCATGCACAGCTCCTGCTGGCCCGAATTCACAAGCAGACTGACATCACATTTTCGACTCATTATAATGTCATGGTGTGTTGATTCAATCTGCTCCATGACACACTCTTAGCTCATCTTTGTTCTTAGCTCATCTTTGTTCACAGAAGTTTGAAATTGAAGAGATGCACTGGATCACTCGGCGCAGTTCAGGGCAGAATTATTCCCCACATTCACATATTCAAGAATAGGTTGTTTTGGTTATTCTTTAAAGAAAAAAAAAAAAGACAGAGGATTTTAAGATGATCAGTAAAGTGCATATAAACTTGCTACTTGTCCTAAATCAGTACATCTTCTTGACATAGTCATAAGGCTGACAAATGCCAGCGTAATGGTCAGCTAGCGCAGTTCAGCCACTTCCTTTCCAAAGAAGGACATTAGTAAGCCACAGTGACATAGCCTAAAATAGTAAGTTGCTTGTGTTTTTCCTTGAAGTGTTGGATCCCCCAAATTTTTCTAGTATCTTGCAGAAGCAAATCTGTCTGGAAGCCTTTCCAGTTCTCAAATTTTAATGAAAACACGATATGGCAGCTTTTATTAAAGTCAACCAGGACAAAATGCAATTATCCATCAACAATGACTTGCTCAGTCCTCGTGATCTCTCTATAGCACGCTTCAAGCATCATTTCCAATATAACAGCTTTAAAATTTAATGTTACAACTACAGAGTTAAGTCTCTTTGACTCTGTTCTGACTCCAAAGGCAGAGATAGACACAACTAGTATATGCTACTGAAATTTTATGGAATATCAAATTGCAGCAAGCACCCTTCTAAGCCAAACAAAGCTAAGCCACCCTGTAACACTTTGGAACTGTCCTGCTCCTACTGCAATTGAAAAGCTCCCCGCATGCTTTTATTCAAGACAGGACAGTGCCTGATATTTCCCCAATGGCCATTCTCCAAAAAACATTCAGAACACCTCTGCCCTGACACTCAAGTCATACCGTGCAGAGGAACACAGAGGAGTGTCTTACACATTCTTTGTCTGCTTCACATTTGTAATTGAAAAGGACCAAAACAGCTTTTAAGTGCTTGGTCAATTATTTAAATACTCTGTGCAACTACTGAGCAGTTCAAAAACAAGCAAAATCTCATCAGCATGCAATGTTTTTCTTGCCTCTGTTTACAGGTGTAACTACTCATGATGCCAGAGCTACACTTTTCTTTTTTAATATTTTCACCCAGAAAGCTCTTCAGTGTTTGCCTTTTCTACTTTTGCCAGACTTCTCTTCCTTACAGAAATGGCAACCCAGTAATAGTTGCTCCATCTGTTGATGTCCTTCAACGGTGTAATTCTAGCAGAAGCTGACAAGGAGGATCCAAAAACTTTAGAACGGGCACAATCGTACTTTATATTGACTCAATGGAAGGTCATGGTGATTGGAGGAAGTTTCCAATACTGTACAAAGTCAAATGTCATACCCATCTTAAAGAAGGGTATCAAAAGACTCTTGGGAGACACAGGCCTGTGAGTCAAAATGCATTCCCCGAGAGGGTTATTGAACAAATCTTGGAAGCCATTTCCAAGCACATGGAAAATAAGATGGTAAGGAGAAGCCAACATGGATCTAGCAAGGGTAAATCATGCCTGACCAATTTGTTTGCCTTTCAGGAGGCAGCAGCTGGCTCTGTGGACAAGGGGGGAGCGGTGAATGTTATATACCATGACTTCAGTATGGTCTTTAGCGTGGTCTGCCACAGTAACCCTGGAACTAGTTTGGGGAGATATGGACTCCACCAGCTAGCAATAGGGTGGTGGCTGAAAAACTGCGTGGACCACCCAGCTCAAAGGGTGAAAACTGGCAGCACAAAGTCCAACTGGCAGCCACGTAGCAGGGACATCCCCCAAAGAATGATAGTAACACAGTGCTTGATGTCATTATTAATGACCTGGATGAAGGCAGAGTGCACTATCACCAAACAGGCATAAGACACCAAATTGGGAGCAGTTAGTACACTAGAGGAGGCTGCTGCTCAGAGGAATCTGTGCATGCGTGAAAGCTGGGATAGCAAGGAAGCTTGCGAAGTTCAACAAATGCAAGTGTCAAGCCCTGCACATAGGATGGAATGACCCCACACAACAGTACAGGCCTGGGGCTGGTAAGCTAGAAACTGTCTATGCAGAGAAAATCTCAGTGTGCCGATGGACTGCAAATCTAAAAAAAAAAGAAAAAAAAAGTCAGCAGTGTTCCCTTGCAGCAGAGAAAACCAAGTACATACCATGATGTATGATAGTGGAATTGGTTGCACTCTTCTATTTGTTCTATTTGCTATTTGTAAGATGACATCTTGGGTAGTGTGTCCAGTTTTGTATTAAGAAAAAAAAAATACACAGAACTTGTGCATCCAGTTATGAAGAATTTATACGGATGCTCTGTTCATTTCTCCTTTTAAGATTTCAATTTCTTACTTTATCATACTTAAAGCAACCAATCAAAGTGAAAGGAAATGCTTTCTATTCCCTAGAGTATATAAAAAATGAGGGTGGAGGGGGAAACAAATCTTTATTTTCCTGGAATCTCATACCTGCCATGGTAGTTGAGGATCTCTCAAAGAGCTTTATGAATTAGGAGCTTCCATTCCCTCGATGTATCAGCACAAGTGTAGATAACATAAAATATACTTTTAAAACCTGAGAAATTTATGAAGTGAAAAATAAATCTTTTCATTCCACCTGGATAACAGTCCATATATATTACCGCCTACTTTCCAGCTATGCTTCTAAAGTTGCATTTCACCACAGGAAAATCATTCCTTATACAGCAAAGTTTAAATAAGATAGTTTGAACTTTTAATTCATACAAGGGTTGGTAGCTTCAAGGTTTGTTTCTCCAAGTCACTGCTTTTAGTTATCCTAATGTTTTTCTTTTATTAAAACATGTTTTTCAACTATCGTTAACAGCCCATCTCAGTTCCATTTTGCAGGAGCCATTTGTGAATGGCAATAAGTACTTTAAAAATAAAAATATAAAGGAGTGAAGAACCCTTATTCAGCAGAACAACAGAATTTCAATTTCCCCCCTCACTTCCCACAATAATTTTAAAGCAACTGCACAAACAGTAAACAATTCTTTTATTGGTTTCTCATATTACTGTCTGTTGCTCTGTGCAGGAACATTGTCCAATATTCACACTAAAGGCATACAGCAAATATACAGCTTTCTATAGCTTTCCTCTCTGCCTCCCAGTAGCAGATTGTGTGAAACAAACACTATGGAGTTGCAGCAGGTTGGTTTTTCAGCCTCCTCTCTCCAATCACATGAGGTGGTTCAGTGATACGGATGTTAGACCTCTGGGAATAATTTAATCAGTTTTACACTGAAATGTCAAAATTCTTATACAGAGAAGAGGGAGAAAGTGCAGAGAGGAAAACAATTGTTCCTGTTGTGGCCTTCACCTTCTCCCCCTTTCTCCTCAGTGAGTTCTGTCCCCACAGATTAATGGATTTAACGAAGTGCAGTAAGTATTTTCTCCAGATGTTTTAAGTAGCAATTTTGGCCTCTTGTGCTATTCAAAAAAAATGTAAATTAACATTTGAATTTCATGCAAGTCAGCTGATGGAATATGATCTTGTTCCTAAAAGGTTTGTACTGATAGACCAACCAATTTCTGTCATTGCACCATCATAAAACACCGCGAGCAAATTGCTACCAAAACAAATATACCTTTGAGCTGCTGAGAAGTCAGAACCTCTTCATATATTCTACAAAATGACACAACAGATAAAAATTTACTTTTATTACTGTGAGCAACTTCCCCAATTCAAAATAAGAAACTTAAGAACAAGCCTGGAATACATAGCAACCTCACATCACATCCCTAAATGCTTACTTAAGGTCTGTCATGTAAGTGAGATCCAACTTTGCAGGATCCTTCTTTCCTCTTTCACCTTCAGTGGAGATTTTACGATAGCCATATACACTAGCCCAATGCAAAGTCACAAACATCTGTTGTCAGCTGTGAGCTCGTTGACTGCTGAACAGGAAGCTGTGACAGAGGACAGGATACTCCTGCCCTATTCTTGGTATCTTGGTATCTTTCCATGGACTTTCCCCAAAGAGTCCGGCCAGTTCTGTGGCTCCAGCAGTTGAGGTCACAGTAACAAACATGCCACGTGCCATGCGCTGTTGCTCACACACCACCATTTCATTCTATCTTTATTTTTTTTTGTCAAAAAAAAAAAAATCAATCATTTTGCTATATTGCTTAATACAAGATATTTAGTCACCCTGATACTTCTATACTCACACTAACTTTTTCAGCTACATTCCTCACACCTGTAATACTTGTACAGCAGAACTCACAGGAAGAGGGATGCAGTTGTGCTTGTGAGTCTCAGCCTATGTTGGATCAAGCTAGTTCTGCCAGAACAGATCTCATAGTTCTAGACAACTGCCCTGGTATCAAAAAGAGATAGATGAAGAATGTAAGAATGTATTTTCTGCAGACACTGTCTTGTCACCAACAAGACAGCTGGTGCTTTCTTGCAGTACTTTGCAGAAACTGTGTGTTTCCTCTGTAGAGTTCCCAGCTTCCTGCTACGCTTATTCATTTTTTTCAGCCAATACATAGTTCTCTATCACTGGATCATATTCCGCATCAAAAACTGATTCTCAAAGGTTTTGTCAGTGATGCCATGTGCTCAGAAAGCAGATTTTTCAGATGGACCTTCCTACTCTTGACACTCTGAAAAGTTTTGATCCCTTATTTATATGCATTATGACATAGCAGTTTATCATGACATTCCAACCAGCTCATCTTTCGAGACAAATCGGAGCTACGTAAAGAGTTTCAAGATATTTCACGCGCTCGATCTTCACAGAAGTTAAAAGTTGTATAGCAAAAGAGGCAAGACACTGCAGAAATGGAGAATATCTGAAAAGCCCCGGCACCTTGACTGCTGTTCCAGGCTCTGGGGCACTGGGCTCCAGGTACAGAATGGTTTACCTGTTGTAGCAGGTTGTTAATCCTAGCTCAATTATGCTTACTTAATCAGTGGCAGTCTACAAACGTACAGACTTCTGCTCATGGTTCTTAGGTACGTGCAGATGCTCAAAAATCATTAGGTTGCATTCCTGATATGAACGTTGTCCCCTGCCTAGGACAAACGTCTGCCTGGAAAAACTGCTTCATAGCAGGGAAATGCTTGATCTTTCATGAATTGGTAACACTGGATTTGGATGAACTTAAAAGTCCAAGAAAACAGTCATTCCTCAGCATCCTCTTCAAGATGGGAAACTCTATTTGCGTCTATTTGTAAGACAAATATTACAACCTATTTTGAAATTGGTAGAGTTATGAGAACTCAATAAGGCGCTTAGAAATGATATGCAGCAAACCCAATCTGTTTTGCAAGCAACAGAGTACACATGAAAACATGTTTTCCCACTTCCTGAAATTTCAGATTTTATTTAGATGGAACGTTTCTCAGGCTGTCAGTTCCTAAATAGCAACTTATCACTGCTGTCAAATTAAAAGAGAATTAGTAAAATAACATCTTTTTAAAAATATTGCCATGCCTCCTTGAAAATGAACAGCAGACGCTCCCAGGTGAAATCAAGTGGAAGTGAAGAGGGAAGTGCTGATCTCTTATCCCTGCTGTCCAGTGACAGGACACATAGGAACGGCTTAAAGCTGCGTCAGGGGAGGATCAGACTGGACATGAGGAAACATTTCTTTACCAAGAGGGTAGTCAACCACTGTAACAGGCTTCCTAGAGAGGTGGTCGATGCCCCAAGTCTGTCAGTGTTTAAGAGGCCTTTGGGCAATGCCGTTAACATGCTTCAACTTTTAGTCAGCCCTGAAGTGGTGAGGCAGTTGGATTAGATGATCATTGTAGGTCCCTTCCAACTGAAATATTCTATTTTAAATCATAAAAAAGTTCCTGAACAAAACCTTAATTTCCTATGATCTACTTTATCCTAGAAACAACCAATTCACGAATAATCATATTGGACTTTGAGTAGATTGTTCAAAAGCAATGACAGTTCTGGAATTCAGAGTATTTAACTGCCACAGTTAAAGTTGCTGCAATTGGGTAGAGGAGCAGCTTTCCATGGAAAGCTTTATGGTGGAACAGTAGGGCCAAGACTTTCAGATCTACCTATAGCATTTAAAGATGTGGACGAGAAGCTCAACATGAGCAGGCAATGCACACTTGCAGCCCAGAGAGCCAACCACATCCTGGCCTGCATCAAAAGAAGCGTGGCCAGCAGGTCGAGGGAGGTGATTCTGCCCCTCCACCCTGCTCTGGTGAGATCCCACCTGGAGTACTGCGTCCAGCTCTGGAGTCCCCAACACAAGAAGGACATGGACCTGTTGGAATGGGTCCAGCGGAGGGCCATGAAGATGATCAGAGGGCTGGAGCACCTCTGCTATGAAGACAGGCTAAGAGAGTTGGGGCTGTTCAGCCTGGGGAAGAGAAGGCTCCAGGGAGACCTTAGAGCAGCCTGCCAGTACCTAAAGGGGGCCTACAGGAGAGATGGGAAGGGACTCTTTACCAGGGAGTGTAATAATAGGAAAAGGGGTAATGGTTTCAAACTGAAAGAAGGGAGATTTAGATGAGATATTAGTAAGAAATTCTTTACTGTGAGGGTGGTGAGGCACTGGAACAGGTTGCCCAGGGAGGCTGTGGATGCCCCATCCCTGGAAGTGTTCAAGACCAGGCTGGATGGGGCTTTGAGCAGCCTGGTCTAGTGGGAGGTGTCCCAGCCCATGGCTGGGGGGTTGGAACTAGATGGTCTTTAAGGTCCCTTCCGACCCTAACCATTCTGTGATTCTATGTCAAACTGGGAATAAGTTATGGTAAAACGCTTTACTATGCTTTAAAAAAAATAAAAATCCATTACGTGAAGCATGCTGACCACACAGATTTGGATCAATGTTACAAATGTTCAGCATGGTCTCAAGAACATACAGCCCTTGGCAAATACTGCCATGATTTATTCTCGGAGCTCAGGAAGCAACATGAGATTGTGGCTTTTCAGGAACCCGCTGCAGCACAGCTAGGGAACACATCTCCAGCTGCAGGGCAGCGCTATGGCCTTCTTTCTCATAAACTACTCTTAAAAGATGTCAGGAGTCAAAAGAACTTGTCCTGTCCTCCACATAAAACAGTTATTAATTAGCTTTCAGGTTTTTGCAAGTAACACTGGCAGGACAACTGCCTGAGCACAGGAAAGTGAGATTGAGAACAGCATTAACTTCACAGCAAGGGCCTACAGAAAAGTTCTAGAGAGCCCTCATTTTTGATTTATGATTTTCAATTTGCATTTCAAAGGGTTGGGTTTGGTTGGGGTTTTTTTTTTCCAAAAAGGCTTTGATTACTAAACTTAATACTTGCACTATTTTAAACCTACCCATAAAGAAACACTATGGATGTGGAATTCAAAATATTTCTGCATGAGACTATACTGTAACAAACACCATGTCTATTGTTGCGACTTGTAGTCCAACTTTTATAACCTACTATCCTGACACATTAATCTTTCCAGAAGAGTTGGTGAGTTTGAAGTAGTTCCTTCCATCAGGACTTCTCACACCAGCACACCAAAAATTAATTTTCATTATATTCCAAAAATTTTGCACCAGCTTACTTAAACTGATGGTGCTGCCTAAGCCGTACAGTTGAAAAACATGCAAGCAAAAATAAGCGGTTGGCCTCTGACAAGCTGCTTCCTTTACCAAAGGTCAACGTAACTATGACAGGTCGCTACATCTGTGTTGCGATTCAACCCAAGACAGAGATGTAAATAAGAATGGCAAAGATCATTAGCCCACAGGTAAGGGCACGTTCACTCTCTGCTTGCTGTCATTACAGGAGGAATTTGCCAGTGTTGCACAAAAATAAGAGCAGCTCAAAGTTTTGTCTGTACCATTCCACAAGTCGCGGTACTTTAACAAACCACATTTTGTTCTGCCTTTCACATTACTAGACCAAAACAGGAACTAATATGCAATACCAATACTATTGAGCTGAACAGCTTTGAAAATGCCACCAGGATGCACAGCAGCGAAAGAAATCAGACTACTTGCTTTCAGTGAAGAGTGCCATCACCTCCCACAAGAGAATTTTAATTTTACCTCTTTGGAGTACGGTTTCTTTTTAAGAACATAATAACGTTACGCATAAAAGTAAATATCACATTACAAGTCCAGCTATGTAAAGCATACCCAGTCATATAAATTATGAAGCACCACAGTACTAAGTGTTTCCCTTTAAATAAATGACCTCAACTTGCAACTGGGACTGTAATTAATTTTTTCTCTTCCAACAGTTTGAAAAATTTATCCAGGGTCGGGCTCCCTCTGTGTAGCCTCAAACATAATTAGTGGAGCTCTTACTTTAATTAAAGTCTTTCCTAAGCCTTTTTTATTAGTATTTACCACACCCTGCCAGCTACTTGCCTGTTGCGAAAAGACTGGCAGGGTCTCCCCTCTTTCAGACCAGCAGAGTCGATGGCAGATGCATGCCTTTGAGAACTCACAAGAAGATCTCATACCCAAGAAGGGAAAGAAAGCTTTCCAACATAAGACTTGCAAGTTTTTCCATACGCTGCATTCAGAAAGAGCTTGCAAATAGTTCATCAGATTCCATAGGGGCATAGTTTTCATCCAAGAAGGCTCTGCCAGTTAGGTGCTACCACACACTGCCATACTTACATAGCTCTACTCGTACCCACCTGTTGTGTCCCCTCAGAGAAAGCATGTACTCAAAGAACCAAAGCCAAGCTATCTTTCAGGGCTTTTGTTTGCTTGTTTGTTTTTAAACAAGAGCTGCAACTTTGTAAAGCTGCAATGGCAGCTAGTTGCCATGTAGTGACTAATTGAGCACGCTGTCATTAAAGCAGCAGAGCTGGTAACTCAGAACAACCGTAACAATTACTTATGGGTGGAACAGGCAAGATTACACACTTCTTTTCACAGAGAAGTTAAATAATATCTTTTCATTCTACATTATATGCTGGTAGCCTGATCCGAGCTCACCCTGCTCTAGGCAGGAGATGGGACCAGGTGACCTCCACAGATCCTTTTTAAGACAAATAAGTCTGTGATTCTATGTGGGAGAGATGTAATAAGTAACTAAAGGTGATTTGCTGATCAAACAAGTTAAGCAAGAGAAACGAACCCATTGTGGCAGTCTTGAGAACTCCCTGTGTAACCAGAAGAGACATGTCCACAATGTTATCTTGCTACACCAACATGGGAACTCCTGTTTGACAAAAAGCTTAACCACAATGTTATCAGAATGTATTATTTTGAGCTGATTCTGTGACTGACATTTTATCTAAACTACCTCAAGCAAGAAGCTACAGAGGGGCGTACCGAAGATGTCAAAACCGACCTCCGTGAAGATAAAAAGAGCTGCTCAGCTTGTTTGAATTTGCGAGCCTTTGGTGGAGCTGCGGCTCCCCGGCCGCCCAGCGCTGCTTTTGCCTTCCTACCTCAATAAATATTTATTGAATCTATTTTGGACTCGATTTATTTTAAATTCAACTATAACAAATTTGGTGCCGTGACTCGGATCCAGACAGCCGACTCGGAATTCAACTCTGGGAGGGCACCCCATCTTCGGATGGTCCCGGAGGAGATTCCGACTTAGCTCACCTGGATTTTCCGAACTGAGACAGGAAAGCAAAAAGAAAAGAGAAAGGAGATACTGCAGTTCCCCGTAATTTTTGGGCACGAAGAGCCGGACGAAGACTTGGGAGTGAGTAAGAATATTGCGGTTCCGTTCAGTCGGGGATTGGGTACCCGGGTGCGAGTGACTGAGACGTCCACTGGGCTTAGTAGCCCACCAGACAAAGTGAGTGTGGACCTCCTAATAGTGCGGTTCCCATTGTCTGCGAGGGCGTGGGCCACGAACAGAGGGAAGTGAGTGAATTTTGAGTGAAAGAAGGCACTTTCGGAAGATGGGACAGAAGAAAAGTAGGACTTCTGGTTCCATGCAGGAGATATGGGGTGGGCTCCCCGATATACCCCAAGATAGCCCGTTAGGCCTAATGATTCGATATTGGGATAGTTCCCCTTCTCGAAAAGGGAAGTCCAAGGAGAAATTGGTCTATTATTGTATGGAGGTATGGGGAAGAAAACAGATAAGAAAAGATTTATATTGGCCAATTCGTGGATCCTTAGAGGATTGGATATGCCAACAATTAAACATATATGTTAACAACAAACGACCATTTAATAAGGAGGAGAGTGAATATGCCTTTTTATGGATCCTGGGCATGGCTCAGGCCACTAATTTGTTTCCATTAAAAGAAAAGAAAAATGATAGAAAGAAAAGGTGGGATGTAGACGAACCTCCAGCGTCTCCCCCACCCTATGTCCCCCCTCTGCAAGGTCCTGAGCAAGATCTCCCTCCAACAGCCCCCACAGAACCTGGGGAAGAGGCTCCTCCTTCTAATCGAAGAATAACTAGAAGTCAAACTAGAGAAAGGAGGGAGGAAAATTTATTGTATCCCTTAAG
Source organism: Larus michahellis (assembly GCF_964199755.1). Lineage (NCBI taxonomy): Eukaryota > Metazoa > Chordata > Aves > Charadriiformes > Laridae > Larus > Larus michahellis. The sequence goes on from NC_133897.1 coordinate 88,814,813, forward strand.
GGAGACTGCTACGGGGGAACCACAACCCGGAGTTGGATTTGTATCTGTACCCCTCAGCTCCGGGGATGTGAGGGAATTTAAGAAAGAAATAGGACACTTGTTAGAGGACCCATTATGGGTAGCAGAACGTTTTGATCAATTCCTCAGGCCTAACATTTCTACTTGGGATGAGATGGAGTCTATTTTAAAGATCTTGTTTGCAAACAAAGAACGAGGAATGATCAGAACAGCAGGCACGAGGCACTGGGACCAGAGGCATCAGCATGGTCCCACTGGAGATGTAAAATGGCCCTTACAGTGGCCCAATTGGGACAATCAAGACCCTGCACATAGAAATAACATGATTGATCTCCGGGATGTGATAATTCAGGGGATTAGAGATTCTGTACCCAGAGGGCAAAATATTAATAAGGCCTTTAATGAACAACAAAAGAAAGATGAAACCCCCACCGAATGGCTGGAAAGATTGAGAAAAAGTTTACAGCTACATTCTGGGTTAGACCCCGATAGCCAAGTGGGTCAAGCCCTGCTGAAAACTCAATTTGTAGCTAAATCTTGGACAGATATAAGGAAAAAGTTAGAGAAAATAGAAGACTGGCAGGAAAGGGGGTTAGATGAATTATTACGAGAAGCTCAGAAGGTGTATGTGAGAAGGGAAGAAGAAAATCAGAAGAAACAAGCCAGAATCCTGATGGCAGCTGTAAGGGAAGGACAAAATCAGGGCAGGAGAGGAGAAAGTCCCTGGAAGGGCCCAGTAGAACCGAGAAGAAGATGATTTAGTTCGCAGGACATAGAAAGTTTTTATTGTCGCAAGAAGGGACATCTACAGAGAAATTGTCAGAAAAGAATGCAGGATGAGGAGATTTTTAAGGAATATTAGGGGGGTCAGGGGCTCTATTTGCTGGGGACCCCTAAGGTTACTGAGCCCTTGATAAAATTGAAATTGGGTCCTCAGCATGAAGTGTTTGAGTTCCTTGTGGACTCGGGTGCCGAAAGATCAACAGTCCAAAGGTTACCATCTGGATGTGTTGAATCAAAGGATAAACTCCAAGTAATTGGTGCAAAGGGGGAACCTTTTAAGGTGCCCCTGATAAGGAATGTAACAATAGAAGCCCCAAATAAATATGGAGTGGGAACATTTTTATTGGTCCCAGAAGCTGAGTATAACCTCTTGGGACGAGACCTGATGGTGGAATTAGGAATCAATTTGGAAGTAGAGCAAGAGAAGTTAAAAGTAAGATTATGCTTATTAACTGCGGAAGATGAAGCCAAGATTAATCCAGAAACTTGGTATAGCCCAGGGTCGGTGGGAAAATTAAATATCAAACCGATCACGGTCTCCATAAAAGACCCAGACCAGCCAATTAGGATAAGACAGTATCCCATCTCTAGAGAGGGGAGAGAAGGGTCGCAGCCAGTAATTGAGAGACTTTTGGCCCAAGGGCTTTTGCAACCCTGTATGTCTCCCCACAATACTCCCATATTGCCCGTAAAGAAGCCGGAGGGGTCCTATCATTTAGTACAAGATCTGAGAGCCGTAAATGAACAAACCATTACCCGGTTCCCTGTGGTGGCTAACCCGCACACTATACTTAATCAGTTAAGTCCAGATTATAAATGGTATAGTGTTATAGATTTAAAAGATGCTTTTTGGGCTTGTCCCTTAGAAGGAAAATGTAGGGACTATTTTGCTTTCAAGTGGGAGAACCCCAAGACCCATAGAAAACAACAATTACAGTGGACCGTTTTGCCCCAGGGATTTACAGAGTCTCCGAACTTGTTTGGACAAGCTCTGGAACAGTTACTGGAATCTTATGAATTAAGTCAGGGACTAATTCTAATACAATACGTGGATGATTTATTGATCGCTGGAAAAACTCAAGAAGGAGTCAGAAATGAGAGCATCAAATTATTGAACTTTCTAGGCCTCAAGGGATTAAAGTTTTCTAAGTCCAAATTACAGTTTACTGAAGAAGAGGTAAAATATTTGGGGCATTGGCTCATAAAGGGACACAAGAAATTAGATCCCGAAAGAGTAAAAGGAATTTTGTCTCTAACAGCGCCCACTAATAAAAGACAGATAAGACAGTTATTGGGATTATTAGGGTATTGTCGACAGTGGATAGAAAATTACAGCAGTAAAGTAAAATTCTTGTACGAAAAATTAACTAAAAACGGTTGGTAAAATGGTCCCCTGAAGATGAGAATCATTGGGAAAATATAAAAAGAGATCTGGTAGAAGCACCTGTCCTCAGTTTACCCGATATCCGTAAACCCTTTCAACTCTTTATCAATGTAGATAATGGGTCAGCTTATGGGGTTCTGACCCAAGGATGGACAGGGCAGAGAAAGCCTGTAGGATATTATTCTAAAATACTGGATCCTGTAAGCCGTGGGTGGCCCACCTGCTTGCAAGCAATAGTGGCCACTGCATTAGTAGTAGACGAAGTTGGAAAAGTCACCTTAGGAGGTGAACTAAAAGTATACACCCCCCATAACATTCGAGGAGTATTGCAACAACGGGCTGATAAGTGGCTTACAGATAGTCAATTGCTAAAATATGAGGGAATTTTAATTAACTCCCCTCGACTAGAAATGGAAACCACTTCTATTCAGAATCCTGCCCAATTTTTATACGGAGAACCTAAAGAAGATTTGACACATGACTGCCTCCAACTAATAAATTTGCAGACTAAAATAAGGGAGGACTTAGAAGACGATGAATTAGATGAAGGAGAAAAATTATTTGTGGACAGCTCCTCACGAGTGGTTGAAGGACAATGGAAATCAGGATATGCTATTGTGGATGGGTATACTTTTAAGATAAAAGAATCGGGACCATTAAGTAAAGCCTGGTCCGCACAAGCGTGTGAGTTATATGCTATGCTAAGGGCATTAAAGCTCTTAGAAAATAAAGTTGGAACTATTTATACAGATTCAAAGTATACCTTTGGGGTGGTACATACTTTTGGAAAAATTTGGGAAGAGAGAGGCTTAATTAACACACAGGGAAAAGGATTAGTCCATGAAAAGCTAATCTTAGAAGTTTTAAAGACATTAAGAGGTCCACTAAAGATAGCCATAGTCCATGTAAAAGGACATCAGAAGGGACTAACCCATACTGTAAGAGGAAACAATCTAGCCGACGCGGAGGCAAAACGGGCTGCATTATTAATGGTTCAGACCTTGAGAGAGGAACCTGAAAGGCTAAAATTAGATAAAACTTTCACTCTCCAAGAATTGGATAAGCTAAAACAAACTGGAGCAAAAAGAGGTGGTGATAAATGGCTGCTACCAGATGGCAGGGAAATTCTTCCAAAAGGATTAGCTCGGGGAATACTGAATAAATTACACCATAAAACTCATTGGGGAATTCAAGCTTTAGTGGATCAGTTTGAGACAAACTATGCCTGTGTCGGAATATACGGTCTAGCTAAAAGGATTTTAGAGGGATGTTTAACCTGTTACAAAGTGAATAAACGACAACTTAGGGAAAAGGTTCAAGGAGGTCGTGAATTGGCTAAAAGACCCTTTGAGAAAATACAGGTGGATTTTACCGAATTGCCAAAGGTGGGGAGATATCAGTATTTATTGGTCTTGGTTGATCACCTTATGCACTTTGTAGAAGCCTTTCCAGTGGTAGGAGCTACTGCAAAGACAGTTATTAAGATTCTCTTGGAAGAAATTATTCCAAGATATGGGACTATTGTGGTAATTGACTCAGACCGAGGTCCACATTTCACATCCAAAGTAATTAAAGAGACAAATGAATTGTTCGGTACAAAATGGGAATACCATACTCCCTGGCACCCACAGAGTTCTGGGAAAGTAGAAAGAATGAATGGGGAGATAAAGAAACACCTAACCAAACTTATGGTGGAAACAAAAATGAATTGGGTTAAATGTTTACCATTGGCTTTGCTTTACATTAGAACTCAGCCAAGAACAGATACTGGTATATCCCCCTTTGAAATGTTGTATGGAATGCCTTATGACTTTGGGTTATTAGTGGAACACCCAAAAGTCAAGGATAAACTTTTAACAGGATATATTTTAGAACTTACAAAAAGAAGACAGGAACTAAGAAAGAAGGGCTTGGTAGTACAAAGACCTCCCTTGGACATTTCCATACACCGAATCCAGCCCAGAGACCAGGTACTAATCAAAACCTGGAAAGAAACCTCCCTAACACCCCGTTGGGAAGGACCCTTTGTTGTTTTACTTACCACAGATACGGCTGTACGGACAGCAGAAAAAGGATGGACTCACGCTAGTAGAATTAAGGGACCTACCTTCCCAGAGAAGTGGGCTGTGACATCGGAACCAGGACATCTTCGAATAAAGATAAGGAAGAGCGAGACCGGTAAATGAACCACTCCAGAAGGGAAGTAAGAGATAGTTTATATCGATGGTTCCAAATACCACCAGGAAATACTCTACGAAAGGTATATTTTGCACCTTAGAGTGAAGAAAGGATACCGGACCAAACAGGGCGGGCTGGATTATACAAACTAACAGGAACTCCCCAGGTTTTTCCATTTTGTTGCGAAACAGAGACGGAGATACCCGAATCACCCAGAATAGGAGATCTCTGGGGAATACCCTGCTTAAAACACGCTACTTCCGGACATTTATGTTGGGTTGTTTGCCGATGTCTAAATTGTAATAGAGATTGGTCCTGTGTTTCATTTAAGAGACAACCCTACTGTATGAAATGTCGCAATGATTTGATACGTGCCAGGGGACCAGAGGATCCAGTGGAAATTCGTAAATTATTTTGTGGATGGGAACTGTCAGTACCTGAACTTTGGGAAGTATATGAAACAGACTGGTATAGAGTTTTAAGACAGTGTGCTATAAGATTCGCCTGGAAACGGGCACAACAACCACATAGGTGGAAATATATTTGAGAGATAACTAACTCTTTAGACCTTGGAAATTATTGACAGGATAACAGCAAAATTCCCCTGAAGACTATCTGCTGCTGCCGAGAAGATCTTGATATCCCGTTGCTCTCTGCAAAGGAGTAGATGAGGAAGGCAGAGAGGTACTAAACAGTGGGGAAATGAAAGCTGGTATCCTATTAATGGTATTGATTACTATGACTTTAGAAAATGAACATCAACCCTTCAATTGGACCTTAGGTTGATGGGAAGATTCAATGGAAGTTCAGTATAATGTGACAGCCGGACCCCCAGAATTCCAAGTTAAATTGGAAGATTTAGTCTTTTATGAACTAGACCCACCTGGCCAATGAGGAAGAGCAATAAAACCTTTTTATCTCTGCCCCAGTTCGAATCCAGGGAAAAGCTATTGCAATTTCCCTAATCACTATTACTGTGCATATTGGGGATGGGAAACCATAGCTTCAAACTGGGACGTAGCCATTAAAGATAGATTTTTAACTATAACATGGGGACCCAGAGGATGCAACCCGCCAGCTCCTAGCTGGGATGGACACATAGAGGGCCCCCACCTTGGCAACTGTAAGCATGTTATACTAGAAATCCTGCAGCCTAATGACCACGGATGGTTATTTGGACGAACCTGGGGAATGCGATATTGGGAATCTGGAACTGATAGAGGAGGACTAATATTCATTCAAAAACGGGAAGTTAAAATGCCACAAGCAGTAGGGCCCAATCCTCCTGGTATGAATCTTGGTTTAATCAGTCACCATGGCTGACTACCTTAATTTCTACTTTGGTGGGACCCCTCATGATGTTGCTATTGGTTCTGACTTTTGGACCCTGTGTCATTAATAAATTTGTAACCTTTGTTGAAAGCAGGTTAGAAAAAGTGCAGCTAATGGTGATGAAGCAATCAGAACTGGAAATGAAAATTATACTGAACGAAAATCCTGAATTAGATGCAGCTTGTGAGGTATTGTCTAGGTTTGATCAGCAAATCACTTATAAATAAAAGAAGGGGGGGATTGTAATAAGTAACTAAAGGTGATTTGCTGATCAAACAAGTTAAGCAAGAGGAACGAACCCATTGTGGCAGTCTTGAGAACTCCCTGTGTAACCAGAAGAGACATGTCCACAATGTTATCTTGCTACACCAACATGGGAACTCCTGTTTGACAAAAAGCTTAGCCACAATGTTATCGGAATGTATTATTTTGAGCTGATTCTGTGACTGACATTTTATCTAAACTACCTCAAGCAAGAAGCTACAGAGGGGTGTACCGAAGATGTCGAAACCGACCTCCGTGAAGATAAAAAGAGCTGCTCAGCTTGCTTGAATTTGCGAGCCTTTGGTGGAGCTGCGACTCCCCGGCCGCCCAGCGCTGCTTTTGCCTTCCTACCTCAATAAATATTTATTGAATCTATTTTGGACTCAATTTATTTTAAATTCAACCATAACAGAGAGAAGCCAAACCTATACTTTTATTATAAACTTTGTAACACAAAAATAATATGTTTGCCATGTGGGTGCTAACCCATGGGTGAGAAAATGATTGCCTGCTTTTAAACTCTTCTGGCATAGTATCTGCTATAGACTGAAGCTTTCAGGAACACAGTTTAGGTCTACTCAGCTCTTGTTGGAAGACAGACTACTGTCTGCTTATGAAATCCAGTGAACTTTTGTAGAGAGTGAGTAGATTATATTTCTGTCTAAAGGCAGTCAGGTTTTAATTTCCCAGTTTTTACTTTCCCCAGTATAACATGTCCCATCAGTTCTTCCACACAAACACAAAGAGAGATTTCTCTACACAGAATATTCTGGTTGCCAGCTCCCCCGCCCACAGAGCTGCACAGTCCTGCTGGATGCATGTTTGTAGGTAAACCACTAAACTGGAGAATTATAGCAAGAAGTTGTGGGAACACAGAGAGCTTATAGCTCCAAGTGGTTTCAGTGTTTTACGATGCAAGTTGTTTGCTCTCTCGTGCTACTTTTTTTTCTATTATCTAAACAGGGGAAGGAAAAAATATGTTTAAGATTTTTCTAAGTGATTATTTGATCAAAATAATATTCCAGCAACGAAAAGCTTTCAAGATGTCAAAAGCCTGCTTTTTATTAAGCGAACTAGGATATGGAAAATAAGTATTTTCCTGTTCATTGGTTCTTGACACAGACTAGAGGAAGCTCTGTTCTGCTGCTTGGCAAGTCCTGAAGAATCTTCCATAGCTGCCTCAGAGGCTAAGAAATGCTTCATGAAAGCCTTGATCAGGGTAGGCTGTCCTCTGCTGATATCTGCCTCCTGCAGCAATTCAAGACACCTACAGGTAGGACCTGTTAGAGGATAATTAAGAGCAGGAACCTCTCCATTATTCTATCTAGATTTCTTCTGTAGTTATATTTTTAAGCCTAATTTAACCCCAGGTGGTAACCCCGGTCTTACTGTCCTCCCACAACTTACACTTATGTTGTAGCACTAACACAACTCCATTTGCAGCAATGTTGACTTTAATTCCTATTTTCAATATATATATTCTTAAAGACAGTAATAACAAAGTGGACCTGCACGAAGCTCTATTCACCACCCCAGTGGTGAATATTAGGAACATTTGGAAATACACTGCAGCCTATAGAGATTTGCCTTCCACCTGGAAAGCTCAGGCACCAATTTTGAACACACTGAAGCATGGGTTTCAATGCAGGCTACCAACATTGTCTTATGCTACAACTTTTATTGCTATTGCACCTATGCCAGCACAATTATGCTAAGATATGATGTCAGCCATTGCACTGACAGAGCTTTGGTCCCTCTGTCCCATTAGTGCTTGGATATCTACTGACGGAAGTCCAGTGGAGTGAGCAAACATGGAGAAAACGTGGCCAAAGTTGCAAGCAACCAATATCCTCAAGCTTTACAAATCATAATAGACCAAGATCAATAATATTTTCCTTGCAGTTGGCCAGCTTTTCCACAGGTCATTTCTTTACTTCTCAGAACAGGTGGAATTACTTGTTGCTGGAATTGTTACAGCAGGATGGGTGGTCCACTTGGTATTGCAAGTCAGCAAATGAGGAATTTTTTATTAATGCACACCCTATTTGGTTGCTAAACAAGAGACAACCTTTCCTCTGCTCCTCTACTTCAGCGTCATGGCAGTGACAAGAACAAGCCATTGACCCTCAGGCTACCTTTCCAAGCACTCAAAACAGCACCCTTGATATAGTAAAAGTTACTTCTGAAAACTCAAATAAGATAAAACACTTGTCCTGACAGCAGAAGTTCAATTTAAAGCATCTAACAAACTCTAATCTGGGAAGTTTATTTCTATGAAAATTTATTCCCTTAAAGCACAAGGTTTTCAGAAATAGCTAAGATGACAGCTCTAAGACTCATCAAATACAGAAAGGTTTCTAAAAATAGGAAACATCACCCTCCTAAGAGCTGGAAATATGGTAGAATTTATTAAAAGACCAAAGCAAAGTGAGATTCCTGAATTACATGAGCATTTCAGAGTCTCCTATTGGAAAAGCTGACACAGTAGAGAGGAATATAATAAATACAAAATGCGTACGAGGAACATTTAGATACTATAAAAGTAGCATATTACCAGGTGAACAAAGAAACACAGGAAGGTGGAGAATCACATTTAAAAAGGAGACAAAGCTAAATTTCAGACACGTTTAGGCAATGCCTGCTGGAACAGTGCTGAGGGACATGGCTTAGTGGCAACTTGGTAGTGGTAGTTTAACAGCTGGACTCGATGGAAGGTCTCTTCCAACCAAAACGATTCTATGATGCTAAGTACTCAGAGAATGCTGCAATTGCACTAGGACATTTAATTAGCTCTCTTAAAATCATTGTAGTTCTGAAAAAGTAGAGAAAGTATAGAGATGATAATGCTGGAAGAGACATAACAAATCAGAAATTTCACTCACCGCAGCCACTAAGCACTGCAAAATAAGATGACGGCTTGCATCCATTCATTAGATTTATGTCTATCCAGGACACTTTTTATGGTATTAATCCCACTCAGACGTGTGCTCGTTAGTCAGATGCCCTAGGTAAACAGCATCTGATCAGATCCAGTATTTGAACCACCCACACAGAGCCTTCCATAGGAGACTCAGTCACAAAAAATGATATAAGCCGAACAAAAGCTTCTTTGGAAGAAAAGCAAAGAGCTAAACAAGACGTTAGAGTCTTGCCACACCAATATCCAGCTTATGTTACTGTAGCAAGACTACCATGAAGGCAAAGCAGGGAAAAAAATTAAACATTTCAAAGTGGTAGGAAAACACTTGTCTACCATCAAATTCAGCAGAAATAAGTTCATCAGCCAATTTCAGTTGTTAAAAATATAAAACCAAACTGTGTCGTCTAGCTCCATAAATAGAGAATAAAAAAAAAAAAAACCAAGAAAAAAATCCCTTTTTAAGAGACTGGACCTATTTGTTTGTCAAGAATAAAGGTCCAGTATTAGAGCTGCACTTCCCAAGCTACCTCTACAGTCAGAAATCAGATCGTATATTTAGAAATACATCTATATACTTGAATAATTAAAAAGTATCATATCACCATGGAAGATATTTTACCAGTCTAACAGGGCTGAGATTATTAGGGCAATTAATTACATGATGCTCCCGAGAGCAAAGAGATAAGACCTCAACCTGCTAACCCATACACTTATTGTGTAGTCATTTTTCAGTACCATAACACACCCCGTCTGCAATATAACTCTACAGTCAAAGTTATTCTAGAACCATTAATTGATTGATATGCGAGGTGGTGCTTTAGCCTTAACAAGAATCTTAGCTCCTTTAAAGAGTTTGTCTCAAAAATGTTTTCTCATGTGCAAATTAACTCTTTAACATCTGTGCTTTATTTTCTCTTATTTTTAAAGAAGGGCTAGCTCCTTGGACAGCAGTCGTCTTTAATCATTGGCAAGGAAAAAAAAATTGTTAACAAGGTTCAGAGGTATGCATCTGCAGCATAAAACAAACTAAGAACTGTGGCCAGGAACCCTTGGCAGCAAAACTGCTGAGACTATTAATTATAACTTTTGTTTTCATTGGCAGAAGCTACTAAAAAGTTAAAATATATGGTACACTTTGATATCATGGGGAGTACAGGGAATGACGCCAACTTCAATTCAGTTCAGTCTAAAATTATGTTTCAGAAGAAAGAAAAGCACTTAGCCACAGATAATGCAGGGACTCCATTTAGTTTAAGAGTGATCATTGAAAAATTCACTAGTATTACAAATGTACGCTATCCAAACTGGAAGGTTAATACTGGTTTCCATCAGTTCTCCTTTCAAGTTTTAACATTTTTGAAGGTTAAACCAGTTCTAAATTTTCAGCCAAAAGTATCAAAACCCAGTGGTTTCAAGATGACTGTATGATGACTGTAGTTCTACTGTATGCTTTTTAAGAAATAATGGAGGCCAGAGAAGACAATTATCATCACTTCTACATAATAAATACCCATTTTTTTTTATATAACTTCTCAGCTATTCCCACTCATCATTACCATGACAGGGATATCTGTTGGAATAAAGGATGAAAGCAGAGACTTCAATAATGCACATGACACCACCCGTACCTTCAGCTACCTTCTGCAAGAAGTGCTTGTGTGCAGTATTATACAAACTGGCTACTGGATAAATGCCAGTAAAACTAAGAAAAGGTGTGTGTGAGTTGGAAGAGTGGGAGGGAAATGGAAAAGAAGGTGAGATCTCCAACGGAGACAAAGAAACCATCCTGTCAGCTGCAAAAACCCAATGCTAACCCCTCGTAGAATATTTTTTCCAGAGGCAGTTTGTTTTAAGTCACTGGCATTGCTAGAAAACTTCTTTCACCATCCAGGCTTTTTCTCTTTAGACCATTTTTACCATTTTACTCATTAGAGGTCTTTAAAAAACACATGATATCCTGACCCCAGCCCCTATGACTGTCATCTTTTTCCTCTTCAAAAACATGACAAGGAAGCGTTGGCTTTGGTAATTTGCCTCCAGTTGTGTTTGAAGCCAATAAATATAGAAACTATGTTACAGAAAAAAACCCACACCTTTCCAAATTTCACTTTTGGCATGTCAAATGTCATTTCCAAATTCCACCAGTACTGTAAATTTTGGAAACAGCAGTCCAATTTTCTCCATCAGCACTATGTTTAGGGGCCATGAGCAATATTAACAGAATCAAAAGCAGAACTGAAGCTGATGTACTCAGCAGACACTTTTCTTGAGACGTTAGTGTGCATACATTAAGACCAGAAAAGGCTGGTCCAATAAAATGTCTAAGTATGGGACATAAGGCTTACTCTAGAAAAACCAGAAAAATCCTGTCTTTCAGACAGGCATCCTGTCTTGAATGGACAGGTCTGTCGGTACGTAAGTCACCACTGCCCTTTCATCACTTTTTCCAAAGGTTAATTTTTTCCAATATTAAATAAAGTCTTTTCAGTCTGCGGTAATATGGCTTTAGTTTCCAGTTGCTGCATCCTACTGTATCTTTTTATACTATGAAAAGCAATTTATCGAATACACGTATTTACTTTTTAGCTGGTAAGTCACCCTTAGCGCCTTTTGGGAGCCTAAAAGCAACTGAAGCTCGTCAGGACTTCCACTGAATCGCGATGTCTGTTTAGACTGACTCCACAGCACAGCGGGATGCAGCATCCCACCAGGCATTGTACACATGCCAGCCAGAACGTCGTGCAACACCCTGCTCTCTGTTCCCCTCTTAAACATTCAGGGGCTTTTATCAGATCCTCAGCATTCACCGGCTGGTGATTATCAGGATCAGACTCATTCCCTCATCTCTTAAAAAAACCCCAAACAAACAAACAAAAAAACCCAACCAAAAACCAACTCACCACCCAAAAAAAAACCCCAACAAAACCCCCAAACAAGACCCTTGCTGAAGGGATAGCAGTTGACTGCAATTGCTACAGTGCTGGTACTCCTCTCTAAGAGGTATACAGTGGTCAGGAACTGCAGTATAAAAGAAAAATTCTTAACCTCAATGTTATCACAAGTCAAAGGACAACCATAAGTTGCAGTTACACTGAGGCAAGTGAGAAGTAAACCTCTAAGTGGATTTAAATGCGGCTGATTTTCTGTCATTTAAATTCCTTTAGGAAAAAAGGAATTGTTACACCAAACCAAGAAATCAGAGAAATTCACTGCTTTAAAATGAATATGTTTTATCAGAGTACCGAGATTTATCGCCATACTCCTGACAGTCTCTTTTCTATTGATCTCTTTTAACTCATAGTAGATGCTACTGTTCTAGCAAACGCTTGTTAAAGGTCACCGCCAGCCGCTTCACCACTATAAACATAACTGGTTACAGGCTGGTAATTACCAGGAGTTCTCTACTTAGGAAGATTCAGGAGGTTGAAAGACTGTTTTCTAAATCCAGGAGTTGCATATGAAAATTTTATGGTGCACCTAAGCAAGCCTGGATGAGGGAAGTTTCCAGACTGCTAAGGGTGAGGGTAATGGGGAGAAGAGAAGCAGAAGGTGGGACTTCACCAACAAAGGGGCCTGGGGTGCAACTAAAAAGCAAGGACCAGACAACTGAGAGGCGCCGAGAGACTTCTATGGCCCTGGACAGGATTATGTAAAGGTGGCTATAAGCCCAGAAGGCTACAGCATCGCTGTCACGAAACCAACAAGGAGGTGTCTAAGCAGAGAGTTATGTTCACAGCAGTTTCTATCACACTAAGGTGCTTGGCTTTTTAGAAAAAAAAACATTAGGGCAAAACGCTCCATTTCCAGCTCACACCAACAAGCTGTCTGCACCAGCCTACTAAGCGTCTCATTTTTTCCATTTCAAGAGAAAAATAGGAGGTTGCCAGTTACCACAGAATATCCCTCTATTCTCCCCTTCCCAAATAGAAAATCAGAAGTCACCATTGAGCGTTTCTGCTGTATTTGCAACTCTACTGCTTTCACCACTGCTGGTTTCTTTGGTTTTAGATCAGTTAGAAAAGATTTCGCCCAGAGCCGATAACGGTGCCTCTCTCCCTGCATACTTTCTTTCCCCAGCTTTTCTACAGTGGGACTTGGCAGATATCTTTGGAGACACCATACCAGATTCCCTTTGCTGCAACATACTTGCCTCAGTTTTTAGGCAAGCAAAATTCTTTCTTCCCAATGAAGAGGCCATCAGATACTCGGTAAGAATCCCAGCATGGTGCACCCATTATCCCTCTTTCTCTTGCTTCTGCACTGGAGAAAGCATAGCTGAAAAGCAACAGAAGAGCAGAATCTACAAATGGCATTACTCAAACTGGATTGCAAATGAGTTTTAAGTTAGCCACTGCTGTCATAACAGCTCTTCTCTTCTTATTTTCAAGGAGAAATTGGAAAGACTTAAAGAGAGGAAGAATGATTGAGAGAATTGTACTCGTCTAAATTCTGCACACCAAGCACACTTTTTCCTACATACCGTCCTTTCATCCCAAGATTCACTAGTAATGCCCTCATTGACTGAAAGATGATCATATTTAGCTCTATGCACAATACACACAGAACACCTCAAAGTCAGTATACTGAGAAAACTACACTTGCTAAGGGCGGAATATACTAAATAGAAAAAAACTATGAATAGAAAAAAAAAATCAATTAAAATGCTATTTTATTTAAAAGAATGCATGCAACCATTTTTCTATACCTTCTAGAGAGTGACTCTGGGAAATGCACTGGGAAGGTGCCAGAAAGACTACAAACATGCTTGAACTCCTCCAATCTTGCACATGAAATTAATTCTTTGGAATGGTCATAGGTGGCACATTAAGAGAAGAGATAAAGATACCTAAAGCCAGTCTGAAACGGAGAAGGGGAAAAAAAAAAACCAACAAAAAAACCAACGCACAAACTTGCTTCTTTTCAAGTTGACAGTTAAGGGAAGGAGCACAAAAGGATTTCTTTTCATTGCCAACAGCAAAATGAAACAAAGACAAGTGTCACACTTGATAGAGTCTCCAACATGTTGTTTACAGGTTAAGCTATGTCTTTGCCCTGATGACATCCTGGTTACTCATTTCTTTGCCATCTGAGACACTAGAAAGGCAACAAAGCAACTAAGGAACTTGCATCATGGCAAAAGCATTTCATCAACCTAAGATGGGACATCAGAAGTAGAATCTACATTAATGAGATAGTGTGTGGAACTGGAGTCATTAATCAGCAAAGCTGCAGGAGACTTTGAAGCGATCGAGATGCATGCATGCAGACAATAGAATAAGCCTGTAAACATTTATTTTGCCTTCTACCTAGATGAAATTCTGTGGAAGAAGCTCTTTTTGAAGCATATAACATGGCCAGGCCTAAGAAGTGTCCTTCCTTATCAAAATTTCATCTTGCCAACATTTAGAAGGCAAGACAGATTCACAACTGAGAACTATTAATTAATTTCCATTTGCCAGTTTAGAAACTCCACACTCGTTGGGGTATCAAACATTGTTTCTTCTGCAATGGCTAAGCAAAGAAACAACAAGGGCCAGACCTAGATGCTGCTATTATCAGCAAAATAGCATGCAAGTAGAAAATTTGCTTCCCCTTCCCTTGTGGTTTTCTGTCTAAAGTAACAATTTTAGAGATATTATTTGTTAGACCAGTGAAAACAAGTTTTCATCAAGCAGAGTACATTACAAATGCAGTGACACAAAGATGAAGACAGCAGAAAGCTGCCAGAAGCAGCAAGAGCGGGGCTGTTCCGTGAGGCAAGCAAGCAGGGAGCGACCTCAGCACAGGCAGGGCAGCATCTCCATCAGTTATGGCACAATCCTGCAGCACCCGAGCTGGTGGAGCAGAGCCAGGGTCCACTGCAAGTCCCAGATGTGTTGAGGTGATGAACCACGTTCAGGATCTATCCAGGTAGTCTAGTCAGGAGTAGCAAGAGACAGGACCTGAGACAAAGCTACAATGTAGGTCTGAAATCCATCCTGGAGACAAGGCTGGAGAGAAGCTTGAGGACAGGCTTGTTGTAGGTACACCTACAACATAGTTCAGAGAAGAGAGGCTTGAGCCTAAGTTGAAAAATGGATCTCCTGGACCCACGGGCAGAGGGCGCACCTCTTGGTGCTCTCAGGGTCATGACAGTAAGCACCAATACCAGACACCCAGTCCTCTTCTTTAAGAGTCAGTTGCTGGGGAGGAATGCTGCATTTACATTGCAGATACAGGCAGTTTCAGAGGTTCTTCTGATCCTCGTAACACACACAAACAAAAGAGTTTGGTCCCCTTTCTACTTTTATATGCAACACTGACGTTCTTTCATCTGAGACCTCCTAGTGTCAGTACCTACTGATGAACAACATGCATGCTGATACATGACACTTTGAATAACCTGGAAAAAAACACAGCTATTCTTAAATGAGAAAATAACAGAGTTAATTACAAAGTATTCATCCATTTGAGCAAGAACGTACTGCACTTGCACTAGGACTTGAAAATCCACTTGCCCAAGGCAATCTTTCACACATTTTTGTTCTGACTTCAAATTTTTGACACTGGAGCTTTAAAGAGAGGCCCTGACAAAGAAGCCATGCAGCAAAACTGGCTTAAGTGGGGATTTATGTGGTGATGAGACCACACTTGCTGGGTTTCCTTGAGTATTTGACAATAATTCTCCTCCCCCTCTGGGTTTGGCACTCATGGAGTCCCTGCGGTGGGTCCAAAGAAGTGGTCTCACACTGAGACCTCTAGTAGTTTACAATGAAAAAATGTCTTCAGCCTGGAGACTATCCAAAGATAACTGCATAGCCAGTAATATTTTATTTCCTTTATTCACTCTTGGAACTTCTGCATTAGACTTTGGCAAGATGACATCACAGTTAATTCTGCAACATGCAGTCAAAAATTGTACTATTAAAAAAAAAAATCATGAGCAGTTCACAGGTTACAACTCTTGTGCCCTGCAGTCATTGAAATCTTAGAAGTCACACCCCAACATTGAGTGCCAACCCAGATAACCATACAAACGCTTAGACTTAGGACAGAAGAAAGGGATATTTAATTCAGAATTGAAGTCTAGTCACATTTGTGAAATACGGACTGAACTGGACAAACAGAGTAGTTTGGTTTTTCATTTATTGGGCAGGTTTCATACTATGCTATTATAAATGCACAATGTTATTTCTATATCAAACTCAGACTGGTATCACCTGACACTGTATGTTTAAACTGATTTGCAATCAAGTACAATTTCTAGGTAATTTAAAGTTTAGTTGATCTAATAACATATGTGAGCCTAAGACATACCAGCCTTTACCAAGAAGGAAGTCCTCTCCATTAGCCTTTCCCTTTAATACAAGGCTGATGGCTTGCTAAAAATCAACTCATGTCTCATTAAGCACAGCAATAATATTGCCATCTTGTGGTAGTCGATAGGCAATACAAAATTTGGCGGCTTTCCACCACTGAAATTTCAAATGTAGCATTTCAGTGAGGACAAAAAAAAGCCCCAAAAAAACACACACAAAAAAACCCAACCAAAAACCCCAAACCAAACCCCAAAGGAGTATTTTATTTCAGGGAGACACTGAGGCAGACTTCACTAGATACACCTTAGGTTATTCCTGGATATCAAAAATTTCAGTTTTATTGAACACAGTAGAAGATACTTGAAAGGCATCTTAATTCTGCATTCATGAGGTTTCTTTCTCGCATCACCCCAGACAGAAGACCAGGAAGGCTATGAAATCTGAATCCATCTTAATCATTGCTGTTATCCATCTTAATTGCTTACTATTTAAGTCTGGGTCCTTAAGAGCAGCATCCTGAATTTCCTCCATGAGTTCCTTCCTGGGATGATAATTGGACACACTGGTCACCCTTCTCAGAGGAGGCACTCTAACAGCCTAATTTCACAATCCGCAGGACAAAAATAAGTCCACTTCCCTGCCTTTATTCTTCACCACTCCCAGGAATAATCTGTTGGTTTTATCAGATTGTCATAATTACAAAGAGACAAAATTAAACGGTGGATATTTGGATTCCTAAAGCCCTCAGTGTCTGAGTAAGCAGGTTTCCTACAAGTCCACCTGTAAACAAGCATTCATGAAAACAGACTGAATCGTAGATCACATTACTGAGTGGTCTGGATTATCAACTACATTCACATATAGCAATACATATGCTTACAATTACATGTATAAAAATCAACTATACATTTTTACCACCAATACTCACGCCCTCTAAAATAGAAGGTAAACTCCAGTTGTGGTGATAATGGAAGTTACATAAATATGTAATATATGATGTAAGTTACAGAGTTGACAAGTACGTGTACAATCAATGGTGAAGACTTGTTTATAGCTTGCTAAAGTTCTGTTTAAGAAAAATTATGGATGGCAGTCATATGGCAACAATTGTGGTCTTCAATTTTTAAATCACTATCATTTCTGTAAGGAAACAGTCTTCATTTTAACAATGTTTTTACTTCACTATTAGACTATTAAAACTTCAGCATTATTTCTTAGCAGTCTTTTGTCATGTCTTTTGTGGGAGAACTTTCTTAGTATATACTTGGAATCATAGTCATGCCTCAAGAAATTAGACTTAGAAGGTCTGTGACTTACAGAGAAACTGAACTTCTTGGCTTTGCTTTCACACTAAAATGTTTCAGAAAAGAGAAAGCTATTTTAAAAGTCTTCTTGCAAGTCTTCCACTCTTAAAGATTATTTCTATGGAAGTTATGAATTAAAAAAAAAGTCAAAAGTAGTTTGTTTGCTTTCTAAACATCAGTTGTAAGTCTTGCCTAAATATCCTTGACCATTTGCTTTGTGGAATAAAGAAGTCCCTGCGCTAATAACTCTTTCAACATAGTAACACAAGTATTAAGACAACAGTTTTGATTCAAGGGCAACTTTGCAAAGAAAATCATCCTTGCACCTTTCAGATTTCAGGAGACTTCAGTTCTTACTCCTGAAGAGAAGAAGCAATATTAGGGACCAAAGAAAAACTACTGATTTAGAGACTTAAAAAAATAGACTTAATTAGCAGGGCAATTTCTTACTAATGAACTAGACTTCAAACCCTCATTCACTAATGAAATTCTCATTAATTCCTTCCATTTAGAAAGTGATTCAGAATGTCTTTTATTTCTACAACAGGTTTTGTTAATAGGATATGAAAATTGAGTGCAGTTCCAAAGTTAAATAGGCATAAACAAGGTGGAAGCATACATCAGCAAGTCAGGAAGCAAAGGGATCTTCAAAACTCTCAGCCACAGTAGCTATAGAAGCTGATTTATGGCATATAATACTAATGCTTTTTTTATTGAAGATTAATTTTCTTTGAATACCAAGTACCCCAAAGGCAAGAACAACATACAAAGTAATCTATAAAAGCAGAAAAGCTTGCAACTAAATAGCACAGTAGAAGCTGATGCTTTTCTCATGTTTTTACTGTTTATAAAACTTAACAATTTTCCAATCTAGCTGATCATGCAAATAAATTAACTTATTTAGAGATCTTTTCATGTCAACTTTGGTGGTAGGACTATAATAAAATTTTTTTTTTTTTTAAAATTACTTGGAAAAGTCTTCAACACCCTGTATCAGAATCCTCTATTACTAGTTTTTCCCAGAAGAATGTCTAGTGTTTTCCTTTTCCTACTTGTAGTAGTAAACTGTGGTCCTCTAAAAGCAAGTGAGATTGCAGTAAGACTGAACGGTAGGTCCCATTTCTGCAACAAACCTCAGCTCCAAGACAGACATGAAAATTACCTCTTGTCCTAATAAGGCATTCTGATTCCAGCTGTCAGAGATTTGAGCAAGTGTTAAGTAAACTGAAATGTGTATTTACTAGTTACTAGAGCTTTTCTTTACATTTTTACCTTTTGATTTAATGTCTGCACCTGCTAGACACATTTGTTTTAATATCCCAGAAAGGAAGGTATAGCATAAACTACAAAACGTTCTGCAAATATCCCCTTTGCTTGGAAATTTCCTCCTTTTTCCAGAAAGGGTGGGGGAAAAAACCCTAATGTGAAGCAGGATGGCTTTTTGGCACTATGACCTCTATTCATTAAGAGCCAGCTGTATTTTACCAGCACCAACTCACAAAGCAGATTCACCTACACTAACTCTGTAGGAATGAAAAGAGGGGAAGTAATCAAGAGACTTCTGGTCCCATTTGAATTCCTACATGGCCTTGGCAAGAGGGCTCTGCTGGGCTAATACCTTTCTCCTTCAGAGAGACATAACCAAAGTGTGAAATCAGAATGTCTCTGTTTTAGATAACCCACAAGAGGTGATGCTGTCGACGGCGCTTCACTCCCAACCTGGATCCTCCTCCCAGCATTGCAGCCAGCCAGCTCTATAGAGCGACGTGAGCAAGATGTAGATGGAAAACACAACAGAGTTAAGAACCTGAATGTGGCACCTGAGGCACATCAGGTTCTGTGTTTTCATAAGCAACTGTGTTATTGCAATGGTCTAAGAGTCTTATTGCCATTATTACATTTGGCAGTTAAAGTGTGCAGTTATTAGCAAAGGACAAAAACTTGTCTGGTTTTCATCCTGAAGGGCTGGTACTCGATGTCAGTTTGATATAAGTATGTCCCTTATTTTGCTTTCACAGTTGATCCAGCTTAATAGTTCTACTTTTAACCATCCCAAAACTGCTACGTCTTCTTTCATAGCAGGATCTCCTAATTACGTCCAACTAGGGAGGGGGTGGTGTGTTTTTTTGGAGCACTCCTTCATTTAAAGTGACTGCCACTCCTTTCTTCCCAACCATCCTTACTGAAGAGCCTGTACGCCACCATGCAACCTGTTCCACAGTGTCTCAGTTACACCAGTGATGTCCCAGTCCTGCATCCACCTACAGAGCTCCTGCACCTCCTGTTGGCTTCCCAGTTTGCTTGCACTCATGCAAGTGCTTGGGGTTGGCCCCTTGTGACCATTTTTACCTTTCCTGAGGGCAGTCTCCTATCACCTTGCTCCATGTACTTGCCACCCCTAATCTCTGTTCCTTCTCTTAAGTGCAAGCTGTTATCACTCCATATCTGCTTTAAAGCTCTTTTCACCAGGTTGTCAAGTCTGTAGACAAAGGCAGTTTTATCCTATTTTGTCAGACAGATCCTATCTGTCCTTGAGAATGGACATGCAGTCACAAAAGTCAAAGCACCTTCTGCAACGCCAGCCACACCACCATTTACTTAATTCGCAAGAGGCATCTATTCCTACCTGACTCTTTCCCCTTCTCCAGTGGGACTGAGGACAATACAACCTGAAATCTCGCATCCTTCACCTTTACCTCTAGAACTCCGTAGTCCCTCTTGATGTGTTCTAGGTCTCACTTGCTGGCATCATTGGTGCCCTTTGGGCAATCAATGAAGAGTAACAATCTGAAGGCCAGATGAATTTTAGCAGTCCTCTAAAACACCCTGGATCTGGGCCCCAGTAAGCTATAAACCTCCTGCGAGAGCATATCTGACTGGCAGTTGGGTATTTCTATCTCATGTAAAAATGGATCTCCAACCACTAATGCCCATCACTTCCTCTTGGTACTAATGCTCTGATCAGGCCCAGCTGGGTCTGACGCCTTCCTTAATGGACCTGATTCTCCCGTGTTGGCTATTAGGGCAGAGTACCGATTTTGTAAGTTTGTAAGAGAAGAAAGAACTTTTCTCCTGCTGATGAAGCCAGAAGCTTCCAGCCTCCCCCTTCTTGGGAGTCTCCACCCACCACTCCTTCAAGCACAGTGTCTACTTGTGCTGCCTTCTTTGTATTGTGTGGCTTGGGCTCTCACCTCTGCAAACACTCTGTGAAGACCCTGTCAGTCTCCTGTTTGTCCTCCCTGATGGCATATGGCCCGCTCATCTCCTCCCTCATCTTGCAATTAATCTCCCACAGGTTAAACCACCATCACCAGCAGCCCTAAGCTGAGCCAATCAGCAACAGTGGTAGCACCTCTGTGATAAAGTATTTAAGATGGGGAGGGGGAGAGGGAAGGGGAAAACTGTGCAACATCAGCAGCAGCCGGAGAGAGGAGTGAGAAAATGTGAGAGCAATAACTCTGCAGACCCCAAGGTCAGTGAAGGAGAAGAGGGAGGAGGTGCTCCAGGTGCCTGAGCAGAGATGCCCTACAGTCCGTGGTGAAGCCCATGGTGAGGAAGGCTGTCCCCCTGCAGCCCATGGAGGTCCACGGTGGAACAGATATCTACCTGCAGCCCATGGAGGGCCCCACACCAGAGCAGACTGACACCTGAGGGAGGCTGTGACCCTGCGGTGGTCTGCGCTGTGGGAAGCGTGCGCTGAAGCAGGTTCCTGGCAGGACCTGTGGAGCCGTGGAGAGAGGAGCCCACACTAGAGCAGGTTTGCTGCCAGGACTTTTGACCCCATGGGGGATCCACACCAGAGCAGTCTGCTCCTGAAGGACTGTACCTGTGGAAAGGACACACACTGAAGCAGTTAATGAAGAACTGCAGCCCATGGGAAGGGCCCATACTGGAGAAGCTTGTGGGGAACTGTCTCCCATGGGAGGAACCCCACACTGGATCAGGGGAAGAGTGTGAGGAGTCCTCCCCCTGAGGAGGAAGGAGCAGCAGAGACAGTGTGTGATGAACTGACCACAACGCCCATTCCCCGTCCCCCTGCGCTGCTCAGGGGGAGGAGGTAGAGAAATTGGGGGTGAAGTTGACCCTGGGAAGAAGGGAGCGGTGGGGGGGAAGGTGTTTTTAAAATTTGGTTTTATTTCTCATTATCCTACTCTGATTTGATTGGTAATAAATTAAACTAATTTCCCAAGTCTGTTTTGCCCATGATGGTAATTGGTGAGTGATCTCCCTCTCCTATCTCAACCCATGAGTCTTTTGTTATATTTTCTCTCCCCTGTCCACCTGAGGATGGGAGTGATAGAGTGGCTTGGTGGGCACCTGGCATCCAGCCGGGGTCAACCCATCACAACCAAATATAAAGATGTCATTCATATATCCAGAGTTGTTTTCATCCTTCTTCTCAAAAGGATGACAGACATTCGGAATTTTTTTCCTCCTATAAGGCAGTCTATTTCTGGTTTAATGTTCCAGAAAGATGGTAAGAACTTAATCAGCAAAACCAGCCATTTTGCCAAGAGGATGGCGTGTACACAAAACTCTATTTAGAGTTTTAAATTTCTCCATATGCCCACAAAAGAGGTTCCTTCACTATTCTGTCCACCCCTGTAGCATCTGCTAATACTTAACATAGTATTTAATTTCACTTCCAGTCTCCAAAAAAGCAGCAGACTACATTTCCATGTTTAAGACACAAATCAAGAAACATTGTTAATTTCCCATTTAATGAAGGGGACGCCCCCTTAAAAAAAAAAAAAAACAACCTCAGTAATTCCTCTTGAAAGATAGAATTTTGAGTGCCCAAGTAGAATTAGGGTCCTCTGTGCTTGATACTGCACCAGCAGAGTAAGAACTCCTGCAGTACTCCTGCTTCCAAGACCTAACTTTTAACTCCTGCATGCCAAACCAATAGTGGTGAAATAAACAGAGTAGATGATGGGAATACTAACTTAATTGCTAAGAGGTCCCAGCGATGTAAGCAGATGGAGAATAACAGCTCACAGGAGATAATTCATTCTGAAATGCACCATAAGATTTGAAAAGGTTGTTTCTATCAAACAGTATGGGTTATGGCCTAAAAAAAAATTTAAGGGTTAAAAATTAAACAGCTGTGGATGCTGCTAAGGCAGGAGAAACAGGGTAATTTTGGATGGCAACGGGGAATTGTAAACATTTATCAGAAGTTCTCATTTATTACTCAGCCATATTAGTACAGCCCTAGCTTCTTTTCAGGAACACAATCATCCCTGGAAGTGGTAATAAAAGTTGTACTCTTTATAACTCTGATTCTTCTCCTCTATTCAGTATCTAACTTCAAAACTAGATATCTTCTATCACTGTAGGAACTGTAAGTTCTTCTCCAAACCACATCTTCAACAAGACGACACTCAAGTCAAATACTTCTGGCTAGAACCACTGAAATTCCCTCCATTTAATTAAATTCCAACTCAGGAGATTCCAGTAGGATGTCTAGACTACCACTAGCAATTTAACTAAACAGCCTTCTCATAACTGCATCAGGAAAGCGCATGGCTTGCTGAGATGGCCTAATTATGTGTTAGAAGAGCTTTAAAATATACTTTCCTAAAGGAAATATTTGGCATGGTTTGGTTTCACCTACTGCCGTGGTTGCACGTTCTGTCATTTCACCACAAAGTATCCCAAGAGAACACACAGCTCCCCACAGTAACTGCTTTCAGGGTGCAGATTTCTGTCTAGATGGCGTATGTATAGGGCATTGCAGCTTAAAAAGACATAACAAGAAACACGATGTTCAAGAAACTAAAGTAGCTATGATTCAGGAGGAAATCTAACGCACCAGAGAAGTTGCAAGTGTCAGGCAGCAGTGCATGCTAATGAGAATGATCTGTTAGAGTTATCTTCTTTGTATATAACTACTTAAGGTAGGTCAGGAAATAAGACTTTCTCGTGGGTTTTTTAGCAAATAGATTTGCCTAAAAGAATGTTTCTTAAGTCTTCCCTTATCCCACTCTTTCCACAAAAATATTTTGGATAAATTGTTTTCAGCAATCAAAACCCAGAGTGTTTTCCAGTTCATAAAAAAAAAAAGAAGACACTCCAGCTGCCAATAAAAAGGAGAGAAGGCAACCTCTGGCGTAAGTTCTGAGTTCTTACAGAAGCTTCTGTGGAGTTAAAATGCTCTTTTTCTACCCCCCTCACCATAACCCCCCCTGTAATCAAGCTGCGTTGGATAGTACACAGATAAACCACTTCCTTTCCCATATAAACCAAATGTACAGAGCACACGTACACAGCAAGTAATCACAGTTCATGTTTAAGCAAGGAGTGAAAGTTTTGTCTGAATACTCCTATATTTTGTCCAAATTTCTTATAATTCCTTTTGAACTTCCATACACCTCTATTTGCAGATTTGATTTCCTGCTTCATTCCTCATAGAGCAGAAGGTTAGACGGGATGAGCTCCTAATATCCTTTCCACGCTGAATTATCCTAACACAGGAGAACTGTGCTAATAAAGGAATACTGTAACTGCCTCTCAGGTCTAGGACACTATGCTGGCCTGTATCAGGAACAGTGCGGTGAGTAGGACTAGGGAAGTGATCATCCCCCTGTACTCAGCACTGGTGAAGCCCCACCTCGAGTACTGTGTCCAGTTTTGGGCCCCTCACCACAAAATGAGACATTCAGGTGCTGGAGTGGGTCCAGAGAAGGGCAACAAAGCTGGTGAGGGGTCTGGAGAACCAGTCTTATGAGGAGCAGCTGAGGGAACTGGGGTTGTTCAGCCTGGAGAAAAGGAGGCTGAGGGGAGACCTTATCGCTCTCTACATCTACCTGAAAGGAGGCTGCAGAGAGGTGGGGTTTGGTCTCTTCTCCCAAGTAACAGGTGACAGGACAAGAGGAAACATGCCAGGGGAGGTTTAGATTGGATATTAGGAAAAATTTCTTCACTGAAAGGGTTATTAAGCATTGGAACAGGCTGCCCAGGGAAGTGGTTGAGGCACCATCCCTGGAGGTATTTAAAAGATGGGTAGACATAGTGCTAGACATACAGTTTAATGATTGTTTTTGTCAGTGTTCAGTTAATGGTTGGACTAGGTGATCTGAAAAGCCCTTTCCAACCTAGGCAACTGTATGATTCCACTCAAAGACCCCCATAGTTACACTAAGCTCACAGTGATGAGCACATGCTCCTTCCAGCCCCAATACTGATAAAAAAGAAGTAATTTCTTGCTCTAGACATAGAAGCAGTTTTAAACTTCTGTGGTCTGAACAAAACTCAGTACATATTGCACAATACCAGACAACTGCAACAGATCCATGGAGCTCCTTTACCATGCTATATTCCACAGACTGCAAAGGTAGAGACAGAAAGTGTCCAAAAATTTTTTTAAAAATTAAAAACAACACCACCCACCCACAAAACCACAGCATAACAGAAAATCTGTGATGTAGTATACTAATATCGCATGCTTTTCTGCTAAGATTTACCTTTCCAATCAGACAGGGGACATCAGACCTTGATCTATGCAACGTTGACTGCTATTTGGGCTTCCTTTATGCAGGTAGTTTGACAAGCAGCAAAAACCTGTTACATACTGATATATTGCCATCAAATTAATAAACAATTGCCCTTAACATTCAGTAGCTATAAAGCTGAAATCACTGGCTAAAGACAGGGTGTTAGCACACAAGAGGTATGGAGTGCAGTAGTTAAGTGGTTATGCAGCACACTAAAACAGAACAGATTTTTATTCACGCATTCACGACGTAAAGAATTGCCATCTCTAGAGTCAGTTACTTCTGAGCTGGTAGGTGTATACACTTATGCAAATACCTCCAAATCCAAACTGAAGTAGCCGAGTTTTGAGGCAGGTTTCTGCTGGATAACGATAGTTTTCTGACTATCCATAACCCTACATAGAAAGTAACCATACACTTACTGTATCACCTAGATTTCTGTTTTCTTGATTTTTGAATGAGTTCTGTTCAGCATGATCCATCACTATGATCCAGTGTCTTTTGAGACAGGGAAGGAAGTTTTTTCTTAAGAAACACCACCATCAGTAAGCTATCAAGAGATCGACTAGATCTTTTCCTACACTACAGCTTCAAATACCCAAACCATCAACTTCCTCCAAAAAGGGTCAGGCAGTCTGTGCCTGTCAGGGTGGGAAGTAGAAAATTCCAGAATGGTGAAGGCTGGAACCTTATGACTTATGGCACCAGGAGGAAGGTTCCTGCTCCACTTCTAGATCTGCAGAACAGATTCAGTGCCCTTTTAGCCAACAAGGGTCTAGGAGCTCTGTTCAAGAAAGCACCCAAGCCAGGTAAAACCAGGGCCATGCAGGAGCACCAGAAGAAAGCAGCAAGTGATAGTAATGGGAGATTCCCTGCTATGAGAGACAGAGGCCCCCATCTGCCAACCTCAGTCACCATCTAGGAAGGCTTACGCTAATTTGGGATGTTGCAGAAAGACTGCCAAGCCTTGTCAAGCCCTCAGGCTTCTATGTCTTGCTGCTTTTTCATGTAGGCACAAAGGATACTGCTGGGGTGACCAGGTGAGTTTCAAGCCTGACTACATGGCCCTGACAGTGACGGTCAAGTGCCCACAGGATCCAGGTGGTGATCTTCTTGATCCCACCAGTGAGGGAAAAGGGCATGAGGAGTGGCGGACCCTCCAGGTCAACAAGTGGTTTCACAGGGGTGTTGGTAACAAGGGTTTAGTTTTTATGACCATAGGACCCTTTTTGAGGCTTCAGGATTTCTGGGAAGAGATTGGATCCATATAAGTGGGGCAAATGCTTCTTTACCATGCTTTGTCATGGGTTGGCCCATTTGGTGAGGAGAGCTTTAAATTAGGAATGACTGGGGTGGGGGGAAGACAATGACCAACACTCAGGCGAGGAAGTTGTCAATCACATTGACAAACAAAGTTTGTGGGGTGATATAAGCAGTAGAGACCTTGTAAACAACAAAACAGGGTTGAAGGGGGCCCACTCCAAGCACATCCACATAAATAAGCATCCTCCAGACAGAATTACAGGCAAAGCTCTTGCTCCTTTTCTGTGATATCAGCACAGCTGGATGTCTATCATAAGCTGGACTCCTCAGTGGTATGCAGCAAGTGGAGAAGACAATGAGCATGAAATGGAATACCAGAAAACCCACTTAAACAAAAAACAAACAAACCAACCAAGTACTTGTTTCCAGTGATGCTGGAGCAGGTTGCCCAGAGAGATTGTAGAACCTCCATTCTTGGTGATGTTTAAAACCCAGTTGGACAATGTCCCCATCAGCCTGATCTTATTGACCTGCCTTGAGCCAGGGGGGTGGACTAGATGATCTCCAACCTCAACTGTTTCCTGATTCTGTGAAGTTATTGGGGACATTAATGTCTAAGACAGCAACTAACTTACAGGAAGCTTTGTTTTAAAATATTTTCACATGCTCTAGGCAGACAAAATAAGGCTATAAGTATAGTAAGAATGCCTCTTCCAGGAACCATTCTTTTCAGTAAACAGCTGACAACTAAAACTCGGATTCAAGCCCTTATTTCCTATTTTGCACAATACTACCTATAAAATAAACAATCTTTCTCAAGAGAGTTTTATATTTACATATATATTAACGCCAGAAGCTTCTCTTATTCCAAAATAGAAGATAATTTTGTCTTCTTGAGGCACAGAAATTTCTAGGCAAAAATTCCTCTTGATATTGCAAACATACATATTTATGCATATATGGAATAAATTTTCATCACATCTTTAAATTCTTAAACCTACAGGGAATATGTGTGTCCAAAAGTCATCAGTTTATCATATAAACCAGAAGGACATCAATTTGGCTGCAATTAGCCTTTTAACTCTACCTTCCTAAGATTAACCATTCAGATAGTCAGCTAGCTCAAATCAATTTCAACAACTAACCATACACAAGAACAGCTTGTGCACTTCTCTTTTCCAAGCACCTACTTTGTGCCCAGCAGATGAAATATCTAGATATATGGAAAGTTTCAGACGTGGGGTCTCCATGTAGGCCAAGATCATGAGATTTCATCCTTCATTTTATAGAAATAAATTATTGTATGATTCTACTTGCCCCATTCTGGCAAACCTTAGCCAAGAGATATTCTTAGACAGTGTACCTTCATAACGTCCATGTTGCCAGTTTTAATAGACAACATGCATGTCAATCACAGAAAGATACTGTTGTCTAACTAATCACTCACATCACTTACTCCACTGTCATATCCTTACTGCTGCTTAGCTTGACATCAGAATTTTATCATTAGCAGTTTATCTAATGCTACAGGTTTCCTTAGGTTTTGTTTTAGTACCACCTGCCACGTTTGGGAGGTTTCCAAAGCTTGGGCACTTTCTTTAGAAGTATTTCCCTTATGATCTTGTCTTTTTATTTTCAACAAAGGCAAAATAATTTACCACCTCAACACCATACCAAAATAGCAAGAATATCTAACTCATTATGTCACAGAGTTTGTAAATACAAAAGGTTGTACAAAGGACCAAGGACATACACATTCCTTTTGCAGCTTTCATTAGGAGCAGCAATATTAAAGTCTGAAAGTCAATCGTAGACTTAGTTATATGGTTCCCCCACAGTCTACAAGATGGACAAAATCCGTTTTGTACAAGGCAGATTGGGAACACTGTCAGGCTGGTTCTCAGAAAGCCCAAGTGAGTCCCTAGAACAAACTGATGTATCTAGAATTTTACATAGGACCTGTGGAAAACCTAAACTCCAAAACAAACACTCCGGCAAACAAAATTTTTGAGCTTAATTTTTCCTTGTACCTTATCCGTTGAAAATGTTTCATTTCTTATAAGACATGGATGGGTAAATATCTTCTCTCTCTTCCTCTGGAATTATACAGGGTTTGTATTCAGAAAATGAAAAAATAAAAATGCAATCTTGCCTGTTTAGAAAATCATTATTTGTGAAAGTCAACTTCCAGCTAGCCAGCTCCTTTCTGTACTCTTGCAAATCACAATGGAAAGGCAGAGGGGGATTATGACAAACACTAAAGGGAAATTGAGGGAGAAATGCCAAGTGACCAGTAAAAAGTTATAAGGTGACAATAGGATTGGAGACAGGGTCAGAATTCCATTTTCTAAACTCTCCTATGGACTATAAACCAGAGAAAAAGAAGAGGAGAATGACTTCTACTGCTTCACTTGACACACCAATGAACTCCTCTTTTTCCTTCCCTCATTAAAAAGTACAGAAAGAAGTCAATCAAGGCCACAACAAGTGGTCCAGAGAACAATATTCAGCAAGCATTTTTTTTTTTTTTAACCTTTAGATAATTTCAAGAGACAATTTATAAAGTGATTAACGAGCCTCTTCCAGGGCTGTGTGGTAACATAAAAAATATCAGATTGTGCTTCAAGTGCTTTCCTAACTGTTATCAGGTATTTTCTAACAATTATATGGACAAAGCCACGGGCAGAGTGCTAGGGCGGTGCCTTTGAAGAGCAAAGCCAGAAAAACAGACTAGTAACCGTACCAGTAGAAAGTATTCTAAGCACAGAAAACTGACGATGCATCGCATTTGACCACGGCAAATAGCCAAGAGGATAGAAATACTTGACAACCTACCTACGTGATAGAAACAGTTGAAGCTTCCCACAGAAAATAAGGTCCTGGGAATCATCTGGACTTCAGGTAACAGGATAAGCCTCAGTGACCTCTTGTGAATGAATGTAAGGAAATCCTTTCAGCATAACATGCCGCTGAGGCTTTCGACAATTGGTATCACAATATCAATATTGCATTAATGCCCTTTTTCCTTTGAGCTATGCATTCAGATGCACAAACATGCAGTTAGGCTGGATTCTCCTGGCTGCACACTGAAGTCAAACCCAGTGCCCATTCATGAGGCAGGAACATATAAAAGGCAGCATGAACTGCCACTTACCCATCCAAAGTATTGCAAAATTTCTCACGACAACAAAGTGTACTACAGAATGGAAAGGGGGGGGGAGGGCGGGGCGCCAAGAACCCAAACTTTTTAACTCTTTACTGTCACATCATGACTAAATTCAGATTTTACTGGCTACCAAATGTTTGAGGTAACTGTCATTACACAGTTTGTGATGAATACGCTGGTGTACACCAGTTTCTAATCTCAAGTCAGGTTTGAGACCAAAAAAACAAAAACAAAGCCACAGAATTGTTTGAATGCACTGAAAAATTCAACAAAAGCACAGTTTGAAATGACAACCAACAAAGTATACACTGCAAGACCAAGCACAGACGTTGTCCATAGTCTGATAGAAGTTTATACACATTTTACACATAGACCAGAGACAACCTACAACTCTTCACAAGCAGTTGCGCCCTCCCTGGAAACAGAGATGTTGTTCTTAGGAGGTTCCAATCCATAGAGTTTCTCCAGAGAGGAAGAGTTTGTGACCCACAAGCTACTAACACACTGGGTACGTGCTTCTCATTACCAGTATCTTCAAGTTTCATTTGTGTTGGTTTTTTTGCCTAGCTATCTGTTGCCACATTCATCACAAAAAGTAGTAGTTTCACTTCAGCTCTGGAACGCCAAGGGCTGAGTTGGATATTGCTCAGCATCATGGAAGATGCTTCACTGCTGCCAAGTAATTGTTCACAGCATCTGTCTCTGCAAGGCGACTACCACCACTGCATACGAGTTAAACCCTGCCGCTACAATTGCATTTAAAGGTAGCAAGTTATATCTTGCTTCAGCCTCTTTCCAGCCTACCTCCGTATCTTAACTGTGAACTGATGCCTCGCATCTCGAAGCAAGGTTATGAAATCCATACAGGAGTCCACACCGGCAGCAGGCTGCACTCTCAAATCAGCCAGATTCCCCAGCACCACTGACACGTGTTCCCAAACCTGCATTTATAATATTAGTATTTTGGTTAATTTTTTTAACCTTTGTCGTAGCTTCTCCTACTAGCCGGGGTGAGCACACGGGTCTGGCAGTCCACCAGTCAACTGTTCCCCAGACTACTACTTTACACAGCAGCATCCTGCGAGATCTAAACTCTTTAAAATGGCATCAGGGCACATGAGATTCTGGAACCCACCAGCACAGAAAAGATAGCCTGGCCAGCTGTTCAGTTCTCTCCAGGTTTTCCTCCACCACCACCAGCTGCAGCATTACCTTATATTAGGCATGACAAGAAGAGGCAGCCAGCACCACCCCTTCCAAACATCACTGTAATTTGCCACAGCTTACATGGTTCTCAAGCAAATTAAAGAAAATGCCTCCCAAAAGTCACCTCCCCCTTTCTTTCAGGTGCCAAGGGAAGGCTTCCTCCTCTGCATGGGGCAGCTCTGCTCCACAGGAGTCCTCTGGGACTACTCTAACCATCTGAGGACATCACCAACCTTCAGGGCTTCCAAACCTCAGAAGCTCACGGAAGGTAGGAGCAAACACCACATCAAGTCAAAAAGCTCTACCAACAAACATGGTCACTGGATCACGGTCCTGGAAGTCTCAAAACAATTGCAAGGTAAATCAAAATGTCATACAGAGTCCCCTAACAGCACTGGGCTTATGACAGCCTTAACTCCTTAAGGGAGCCTACATTAGACTGTGGCCAATAAGATGTACAGGGGGAATGTGTTAGAGCCTTTTTGCTTCTTCAGGTTTTCCTACGGAAATCAGTTTCACCCGCCCTCCTACCAAAATTGTCAGCATTTCCCCTGTGAGCAGAACTGTAGGCAACTGGCTTTCCCCAGAGCACCTTCTGCAATTTCTGTACTTGAGACAACATGGGTAACAGTTATTTATGAAAGCTACACAACTCACAGGACTGTCCTACTCTGTGCTGAGCCCAAACCATGTTCTCTCTTGTAGCAGAGAGAGGAATTCCTCTGCCCTCTAAAAAATATGTTTCAGACATGGTTAAAGTTATTGACAGACTGTTTATTTCTTTTGGAGATGAAAGGCAGGATAAGGAGCTTGTTTAGCATACAAGAAGATTCAGTTTGGGGACAAAATTACCAACAACACTGATATTTCTGCATTCAGTCATTTCTCTAGATCTGTCACTAGAAGAGCTGCAGCACTGTGCAAAAGCACCAGTCCAAAAGTTGGCTAATTAGCCCTTAAAAAGAAAAGACGAAAGGAAAGCCTTACATTAAAAGGACCAGCTGTAGAGTGACCCTCTAGACACATACTTCTCTCGAAAACTGAACAAATAAGTTCTCCCTTGCTCTCACGGGGTTCCTACATCAGTACATTCACTGAAGAGCCAAGAAGCAGAATTCAGCCACCTGGGCAAGGCTGCTGCAGGAAACACCAGATATGAAGAATGCAGACAGCAGTTTTATTAGCATTCAGGTGACACCTAGTACATGAAAAACAACCCACGTTTCTGCAATAGATTATATTCCAAGTAATATCCTACAGCATGGCCCTTCCTGAATTCATAACCTGTTGAAAACAGTACTTGCTGTGGTGAAGTATGTGTTCATGTGAGCCACAGTCCTTGTGGGTCTCACTCATGTCACTTCAGCCTCAGTTCAACAACTGCTCCAGCCCACAGCTGTGTGCATGGCAGTCCAGCCTTTTTTTTTTTTCCTCTTTCTCCCTAATGTAAGATGCCTAATTTCACAAATCAGGCAATATAGCGAGCACTCCAGCTAAACCCTTTCATTACATTACTTGCCCTGTGTCAGCCTCTGCATAACAAAGCAACTCAGCCAGTTGCCAGGAACTGGACCCTAGGTACTTCAGTGCTTTTAAAATGGTGAAACAGGGCATATGTTCATAATTCTTACTACCAAAATAGCGACAGGCCACTTGTGCTACTTAACATACCACTGGAGACAGCATCAGATGGAAGGGAGGGAAATTATTGTTGTGTTCCTTGGAAAGCACAAGGCACTAGTGCTGCAATAAACATCTATGTCTTCTCTCATCATTTTATCTGAAAAACCTTTACCCACCTCCTGTGGTCTCTGTTGTTAGCATTACACTCACTTTAATAGCAAAGACATAAATTTAAAGGCAGTCAGCTGCATGACATCAGCACAGCTGTGCAGCTAGTCTAATTGCTCAGAGTGATGTCATTCATCAATTCCAAACCTGTCCCACTTGACACCATTTTCCCCTAAAAGGTAACTCGTCCAGTACTGAATTTATATCCAGACTATAATGTGTTCCAGAGAAAATGTAAAATTATTCCACTGAAACCATGCATCAGGCTGCTGTTAAAAGTCTGGGGAAGAAATAAGGCATTTTACCTTATTCACAATCATTATAGCTCTTATTTGTGTGAGCTACAAGATGAACCTTGACAAGAGCCAGACATTGTGCCTTGCTTACGTGGAAACACCAGCTTTACCTCCTACCTGTAACTCCTCTGTCCCGTGCTTTGTTCCTACTCCCTTCCAAGTGCTTTCACACAGCTCCTGTCTACTTGCACAGCTGTCTATCGAGAAAACTTACACATTTCTATAAACGTTGCTTATGCTTGCGACAGCTCAGTACTCCGAATGTACCTACCGAAGTGCATTTCAGACTTTTTTTCTTTAAAAAAAAAAAGCACAGGACAAATTTATGTAGCTGTAGATAAGAACATTGTAATGACTTTCTATAGGAAGGACACTATAGACATGCTGTCTTGAAGAACTCATGATTGCCTCTTAAAACCACACACTGCTTTTATTTGCTTCACATTTGTTAAAATGCCCAAAACAAAACTATCAATTCACGTTTTTGCAAAAATGCCCTAATCTAAAGCAATTATATCCATCCATTCCAAAGCAAAAACTGAAATAATGAGATCAGAACAAAGGATTTACTTCACTTGTATTTATTTGCCATCATCTATGATTTATTCATGTAACTAATTTTCAGTTCACATTATATTGAGACTAGCATAAATACATTATCTAAAATAAAGGCCTCATTATTTCAATACAGTGCATTACTGAGCAACCATATTACTACATTAAGTAGCATTGCAATTTCCAATACTCTGTCACTAAATCAATCCTATAGATTTTACAAGTGGCTCCAATGCAACTAAAGGTAAAATTACAGAATACATTAAGGTAAATCAATATGTCAGCTGACACAATGATCTTGTGATTTTCGTGTTTCAACCAACAACCTTTTTGGCATATCTTGAGACACTACACCACCATAGAAGGAAATGCAACCACAGAAGTTTCAGGTGGCAGGTAAGTGCCTATTTAAAAAAAACAAACAAACAGAAAAACCCCAAAACACACACACAAAAGAATCATTTTTAGAAGTTCTACACATCTAATCACATCATTCTCCCAAGGCTCTGCAGCCCAACCATTTCTGAAAGAAAAGTCTCCAACAACAACAAAACTGTTAGTAAAAAAAAAAAAGCTTAGTTTGTACAGTTTATATCTAGACAGCCTTTTTCTGTAAAATATATTCTAAAAATAACCGTTGGATTTTAACATGAGTGCCTGAATATAAACTGTTACTGTTATCAGCACTGTCTTCCCACCCAAGCAAAACTTGTTCTATGTGCACTTAGGGAACAGACAGCTATAGCTCCTCTGTGAACAGGCAAGCAGCCAGGATGTCTCCAAAAAGTCTAAAATAACTGTGCAAACATCTGTTGGAAAAGATACTGCCTTTGAGAAAAGGAACAATAATTCAAATGCAGCCCATGCAAGGGTTCATACCTATGTAAGTCCCCATACTGCCAAATGTGAGGGGCATACAAGGCAGAGAAACATAGCAAATAGACATTTCTTTGTAATCATTACTACGTGGTTTATTTCTTTTCTCTGCAGTATTTTGCTCAGTCACTGTGTCTGGGCCAAGAATAAAACGCCACCTAAACGAGGAAGGGTAGCATACAATCAGCAGTATCACAGTGTTCCTCTTGAGAAGATGAACTGCTTTGAAAACATCCCTTCCTCCCCCCAAAAAAGCATCTTGATTTAACAGGCAGATGTCAGACATTTTTCATTAACCTGAAACATATGCCGGTGTCCACACACGCAGTTTGCAATCCTTACTCTTGCAACTGAGTGAACTACCTTTTACGTTTGACTATAAGCCAGAAGCATTTTGGAGCCCACACTTGTCTTCAAGAAGATGATTTCAGAAATGCTAGTATTAGAACTGAACCACATGTCCTTCTTGGACAAGTAAAAGCATAAGTAGTGTCTCTCAGCGTTTGCTCATGAATGACCCTTGCTGGTGAGAGCAGCCCTACTGAACTGTGATGAAACAGTTACTGCAAATACACATTTCGTGGACCAAGTATTTGGTATTTCTATTTGTTAAGCAAGAATCTACTTATATTTTCCTGGCCTGAAGTTTTCTGTTGCACTCGAAGGAGGTTTCTTGTTGGTTGACTTGTTAGTTCTACAGATGGCAGGGCAGGACAAAAAAACTCAAGAAATTCAGGCCTTGGAAAAAGCTTGGGTTGGCTTTCACTTTTTAGTCCTTTTTCGTCTCGAAGAAAATTCCATCCCAGTAAGGTTCAAGTAGAATTTATACTTCTTTTTCTTTCTTTCTTTAATGTATTAACTGGTGCCCTAAGTAGTGTTGGGATAACACATTAAAGATTTATTAAAATACACTGTCATTCTAAGACAGAGAAAAGCTAGTCTGCCTTGAAATTTGAGCTGCAAGTCAAACGTAACATTTCGTTTAACGTAATTGCATATGAAAGACTGCTACAGTACTAGATTAGGTATGAACAGACATTTCTAAATAATCCTGTATGAAGTACTTGCCTGTTGTTTATGCAGAAAGAGAGACCATCTGTGCCAAAACATATCTACAACTCCAGAACAATGAGATTTTTCAAGATAAGCTAAATCCTTAGCAGAAGAGTTTTTATAACAATAATTTGAAGTTTAAAAGAGCATTGAAGTCAATGTGACAGAATCTCTCATCTTGAAGCTGTTCTCCTTTCGCAGATTGCTACCTAAGGAATATGTGGAGGTAGGCTCTGCCACTGCCTCAATTTTATCACACACACCCATCACTACCCTTTCTCTTTCACTGTTTCAAGAGGATCAGTTGGGAGTTTCATTGGTGTCCACATAGGTAGGCAGCTAGCAATTCTCTTTCAAAATGAGTATTTTGGCAATGTTGCACTGTGTAAACACTCCCTTGCCACTTGGAGTCTTTTGATCCTACTCTTTGGGTTTCTTTTTGTCTTTTTTAATTATTTGCACCAAAATACTAGCTATAATACTTGCTTTGTCAAAGAAAAGACACTTTCCTTACCAGACATTAAAAACCAAAAAGGAGCGTTCAAGCTGTCACCAAGGCCATTCCATTAACAGTCAGATTTCGTTACTCTTGTGAACTATTAGGTCAACAACTCCAGAATACTTTAGCTACCCTAAACATTGTGATGAAAGAGCAAGTATAATTGCTTATTAATACATTATTCTATGGGATAACCATTTTTTTAACTAAGAAGCTTCCTTAGAGGAGGGGAACTTTTCACTTTGCCACTCTAAGAGACAATAAAGCCATGATGGCCTCTCTCTTATGACTAAAAGCACAGAAATAAGACATTCAGAGTGAGTAATTTCTGTAAATCAAATGCACAAATCACTATAAGATGGCAAGTACTGTAAACACTGCAAACCTTAATGTGAAGCAGAATGGTTCACTTCACTTCCACAGTCCACTTCCATTTAAAAAAAAAAAAAAAGGCAGTTCCGAACCAAAAGCTTTATGCTATTTACAGGTAGTATTTCATGTTAATAGTGAAACAGTCAGAAGAAAAAGGGTTCTTTTTTTAAAAAAATCTAGAAAACTTTATGACTACAGCTATCACTAACTATGCACAGCCAGTGCTATGAAGCCACATTTTTCATGTATGTGCTTCTTATGATCATGTACTGCAATATAGAGCACGTACAGGTTCCCTGTTCACTCTAAAACCACAGGATAGTTTGAGATACCTGTATCAGGGTGTTACACCAAAGACAAGCCCTCTCATTGCCAAATGGCACCAAGACTATTTCTGCAACACCAAACTGCCATGGGATCATAATGCATCTTCAAGGTATAGTCAACATGGGCAATGTGGCCACAACTGTGCAGCACTGAGTTCACAATAAGTTGGGAACTCACACACACCCTCAGGCTTCTGCTGCCTGCAATAAATTTGGCATCACTGCCTGTATTAGCAAGCTAAAAGAGCCAGAATTCAATTATGACAAAACTCTGTTGATCTTGGGGAAAAAAAGCAATAAAATAAATCTCATAGCCTCTCCAGCATCACAGACCAGTATAAATGGGTTAACATGGAGAAAATAAATTCCAGCGCCTTTTAAAAGTCCTTCATGAAACCAAAAGCTTGATTGTGTTCCTTTCATTGCTACAACTGCTCATAAATAGATGACACCAACAAAATCATAGAGGTCCGTATCAGTTTCCCGATAGACTCTGCTATGGCAGCAACTACACAGTATATTGCACTGCATCCGTGAAAGCAGGTATTTTCCAAGTCTACAAGTACCATATTCATCTTTGTACTCATTAAAAAAAAAGCCCCCACCCCCCAAGAAAACTGGAACATCAGAATTTGAGGACTTAGTTCCTCGTATTTTATTATTTTATTAGGTGTCCATTTTCCACACACTCTGAACATTTGTCTCCTGTAGTCAGTGAACAACTAATGTAATTTCAGGACTATTTTACAGTTTGGAGTTAAGGATGCAGGGTCTACACCTCTCTCAACAGGTGAGAAGAGACTGCCTTATAGGATACAAATTCACTTCCCTCAAGGGGTTTTCTCGCAAAAAAATACACTAAAAATAAAGAATAATTGCCTGTTTCTGCTGCTAATATCTTCCCTAGCTTTTCATACAAACTTTTCTGTATTAGCGGCTTGACTGCCCACTGCAGAAAGAAATTAATCTGGTGGTGTTTAGCCTATGCGTAGCACTGGATGCAGTCCAGGTTCAGTTACTCAAGTAAGTACTTCATCCATGAAGATGGATTATCGAAAGAGCTAAAAAGTAAAGGTCTTCCAATGCAGCATGAAGTGTCCAGGAAGGAACAGCCATTATGTCTGAGGAAAGGTCCATTTCAGCTTCTGAATTTGAAGTTTTGCCCACATTGGGATCCAAAAGTCTCCCAGTTTACCTAATCCCCAATTTTCAGTTTATCAAAAAGTTTATGTGCATATGGCCCTTAAATTATAAGCCAACCTTGCATCCTGAACGCCAGACCTGGTAGCACATAAGACTCCTGCACTTTGAATCTGATATAGGCTGCATGTAAACAAGCTCACAGGCTACAGCAGCACTGGTGAAGCTCCACTGAGCAGTCTCTCAGACACAGCGTAACCTTCATGGTCAGGAAAGGCAGCCCATCCCCACACTTACCATTCTCTCCATTATTTCAAAAAGGCCACTGCACACTAGGTAAAAATCTGCCCAGCTGCCCAAGACCTGTGGTCCCCTCAGGACCTACTGTTAAGTGTCCTTGACGTCACTGCTGAGTATCATCGCTATGAGTGATGCTGCTTCCTCATCAGCACAGCCACTGAAACAGCCATAGCTCAGGGACCACCCAGACTGACTGTCACAGGTTCCCATCACATCTTTTTGATGAACGCATTATCTCTAAGGCACAAGATTCTTTGTCATCTTAAAGGCTTTGAGGCCAATTTAACATCCGCTTAGAGAAATCAAAAGACTTATTTCGAACACTATGAATAGTAACTCTAGCCCATGGGTAGGACTTGGCACTACAGTTTAAGACCCTCTCTATTTTTTTTTTTTTTTTTAAACTCTCTTCTTCAACAGAAAGAATAGCTCAGGAGGAATTTTTTATATATATATCCCACTACCATAATTTAAAAGCAGATGAGACAAGTGAAGTGCAAGAGACCAACTTTCTTTTCTAGGTGAAATTTGACCAGAACCTAGCAAGTATTTGATTTTGATGCTCTTATCAGCTTTTAAAGCTCCAGTTTGTGTTAAACTGTGACTTTGGACATGCCTTAATGATCCCCACCCACTGCCCTCAATCACAAGACAAAAAAAGGAAGTCTTTTTCTGACAGCATAACATACAACGTTTCAGCTGCATCCAGGTAACAGGGCATTAAGAGTCAAAACATGTATCAGCAAATAAATGCAGCTTGGTCAGCAGCGCACGCCACAGGTCCCCTTGTAACTATCCTGGCTACAAGTGCCTAGATGGGGTGGACAAGAAACAGGACATAGAGCTTCTTGGCTGAACAAAACATCTTGTGAGTGCAGCACAGCATCTTAAGAGGTGGTTCACAAAAAAAAGCCTATTACACACAAACACGCCTAAGGAATAAATGACTTAGTGGGGAAAAAGCCCACCATATATACATGCTAAGTTGGGATATTTGCTGTCACCCTAAAAAATTTCACACCTTTTTGATTCTCAGCTGTGACCTGGACCTAGTCTTATCATCCACTGATTTATGATCTCTTCTGATTTCTGTGCATAAAGGACATTTCAGAGTTCAGTATCAGTATATCCGCCCTGTAAGAAGTTTTTGTAGATCTGTTTGCACACTGTGTCCTCCCTTTGAAGGGAGAACACAGAAGCCAAGAAAACTGCAGAGGAAATCACTCAACTGCATACTGAAAAATTTTGGTTGAAGTGTCTTGAACTGAACCTGTTCTGCAGAACGAAAGGCTTTGTAACGCCAACAACTTTCCAGTCACAGTAAAAGTTTCAGTGAAATCAAAAGAGCTGGCTGGCTTACCTTGGCTTTTGATGCCAGCTAGCAGCCAAATTAAATCAGGCATATATTTAGTAAACTTTCCCACGCAGTTTTGCTGTATGTTTCAGTACACACTCATCTGTTGCTGCAAGAAGGATTATATTTAAGAGCTTGCACTCACCTGGCTGCTACATATTTAAGCCCATTACAGTGTTTGGGCAATTTCTTACAGCAAGCCCAGCACACCTTGTATTTGTCTTTATGCTCAGTTTCTGTTTACACAATCGCATCTACAATAACACATTAACAGTAATGCAACAAGTTACTTTCTCAGTCCCTTATACACTTGATGCTGCTGAATGCTCCAGCTACAGCCACATCAGGACACATTTCCCACACAGTACTTCTGAGGAGGCACTCGCAAGTGGAAGTAGATGTGCAGGGTGAAACAGTAGAGGGCAACAGATGCCCTTTAATAAACTTAAGGGAGCCTTTTAGATATGTTTAACACTTAGGCCCTTCTTACTTTTGACAGCAATATTATCCTTCCTTGGTTTCAAGCTCTAGTTCAAAACTTGTGTAAAGGAGATGCATATTCTACAACGTAAGCCAGTCTACGTGAGTACCAACAGCTTTCCTTCCCATTAGCCCTTCCCCGCCCATTACTCCTTCCCATTAAAGGATCATCCACATCTTTTGATGACGTAAATTTTATCTTTCTCATGTGGTGTATTTGTTTATCGACTTTGCCATAGTAAAGTACCTATCCAAAACTGGAAATAGTTGTTTTAATGGAAAAGAGGCTTAAGTCTTGACGAGGTGCATTCTAAAATTTTAACAGCTGAGAGAGAGAAAGAGAGGAGTTGGGCCAATTTATTTGCAGGATTCTGCTAACACTAGTGAATAATATTATGAATTTACAATTTTTGATAGACAAATTCACCCTGAGACCCAATATGATCTTCCCATGAACTATTTTCACTCCTTCCCAATAATAATCCTACACAGAACAAATGTAATAGTCTTCCGCTTATTTATGAAGATATCGTTTTCCAAAAAGGGTGGAAAAAGAAGTGTGACACTTGGGAATGTCACTCACCTATCAATTTGCATGAAAAAAGAGAAATAATTAGACAAATTGCATGCAAGCCTTCCCTTTTACTGTTTGCTCAATTTGTTCCAGATTAGTAGGGGGAATAGTTTTGCCACTTGAAAACTTTCATACCAATTGAACAAGATAAAGCCATTCTGCTGGGAAGACTATTCCTTGGGTGTTTGATAATTTAAGTTTAACAGGATCTCTCAGGTCTTAAGAAGCATAACAGTCCCCAGATGAGACAGAAAGCACATAGGACCAGCTTTCAGGGTTTACAATCATATGTAAGTGTGGTAGTATCATTTAAATGGATTAAGAACTATGGTTATGGATGAAGAAAGAAAGTTTGAAGTTGAACGAACTAAGCCCACGTTCAGTACAAACAGTCCTCATGAAACAAGTTCCAGATTTTAACAAAGAACAAAGGGGTGAGCACAGGCCCGAAGTGGCAGGCTTTCAGCCTGAGCGGAATTGGAGCCTCTGCTCCTTGAGACAAGTACAGATATAATGACTTTTGGAAAAGAAAGCTGCAGCAGCTACTACCAACTTTAAAATAAAACACAGCTTCTTGCATCAAACCAGACTGATACTCTTCTGATCGAGTCTTAGGACTCCCTTACAATGGGAAGTCAACATGCCCACATCTTGCCACCAGATACGTGCTGACAGAATGACCTATCATGTCTTACCCTGATCACAGAAGACCTCTATTACTGTGTCAATCACTTCATTAATTCAAGCAGCAGTGATATTTTTTTTTGGTAGATATCACAATTTAGGAAGTGGCCCCATGTGGATATCGAAGCACTACTATATTACAGAATTTACTTTCCCTGTAAGGCTTCAGGAAATTTGTCCATAAATTCTACAAAAATAATTTCAAAAAGACAGTTTCCAAAGACCCGTTTTCTTAAATCAGAAAACACAGTAAGCAAAGAGAGGGATGAAGGAAAACCATCATTTTTCATTACCCTATAGCATCCCTGTATCTTCCCCCTTCTAATCCAGAATACTT
Organism: Larus michahellis; assembly: GCF_964199755.1. Lineage (NCBI taxonomy): Eukaryota > Metazoa > Chordata > Aves > Charadriiformes > Laridae > Larus > Larus michahellis. Next base: position 88,856,062 of record NC_133897.1, read on the forward strand.
TTGTCTTAGTCAAAGCACAGAGAGACTTGCCCTTGAGATGAATCAGACCTATGTAACTGAAAGCAGCTGTTTTCTACAGGTCCCCTTCATTTTCTGGTGAAGTAAGATGAGGACGGTGATGAAAAGGCAGTCTGTTGGTCAAAGCAGTTCAGTTCTGTGAGAGAAAACTAAACCTTCTGCTACTTGAGTTCCTGGTTAAATGGCCAAGTAACAAGTCAAGCTTTTCAAAGGCAATTGCTAATTGAATACATCAGATTTTCTCAAGTGCCTGGTGTTACTGGGGTCGGTGTCATTAAAAAGCTGAGTGCCTACTGTTGTGATGAGGGCTGACAGATCCTTCTTAAACATGGATATGTTTAAAGCACACTTCATGTGCTCTTCAGAAAAAAAAACCCCGACGACCAAAAAACCAAAACAACAACTAAACAAAAAAAAAATTTCTAGCCACCCACTCCTCAAAAACCCAACAAAAGAAACCACAAAATACACAACACCAGTTAAATAAAAAAAAATAAAATAATCAACCCCAAAAAGGGTCTACTTGAGATTAGTTTTCTACCAGGAAAAAAAACAAACAGTCATTAGCACCTGTTTTGCCTATCTTCTCAGCCTCACTGCCCACCTCCATTTTCCATCCACTTTATTTAACTCAGAAGTTCTACAAAAAGAAATTATCTGAGAAACACCTGACAATCTGCTAACCCTCTAAAAAGCCATGAAAAAATTAACTTAGTCTAGACTCTGCTGTGAAAATGGACCATTTCAATAAAATACAAAATATTAGTGCCTCTTCAGTTAATGAGCATCTCTTATTCAGCGAAGGGATGAGGCAAGTGTCCCAGGGAGGGTGGGGAACCATGCTGGGATCTTATCAGCAAAGAGTGCACATAACATGAGCAAAATTTTAAATTTGGTTTGTCTCAAAAATCTTATTGTTTTGCCTTACAAATTGATTAAGTGTTTTTAATGGAATATTTGTGTAATATGCATTTCCTACTAAGTGTTATTGAAATGGATGAAACGTTAATGAGGATATTAATAATCCTCACATAAAGTATGCTCCATGATACAGCCAGCTTTGATACTAGCCCAGAAGAACACTCAGGAGAGAAGCTAAAATTCTGTATTTTGGTGTGACACACTTATACAATAGCAATGACAGCCTCATTCTTGCTGTGATTCAGTCCCTACACAAAGAGCAGAGAGGGAGGCATGGACTGTCAGCCGTGTGTAGGAGCAGCTAGATAGCACAAGGGCTCTGGGATGTGGACAGGCTTGGTCCTTGCATAGGTCTCCTGGCATTGCAGATCAGGCCTCATTGTGGCGCTTTATGTTGTATCTCTTGTGTACAGGCTATGGTAATATTTACAAAAAAGATAATATAATTGAGACAGTCTCCCATGTCCACCCTCCCACAAACACCACCCACGTCCCCCACCCCAACTCCACACCCCCCCCCCCTTTTTTTTTTTTTTCCCCATCCTTTTTTTCCTTCTCCTCCTCTCAGGCTTGGGACAGAGGCCTGGAAGAGGGGTTTTGTAGTTCCATTTTATTCCTCCAGCTTCTCTAAGCCCTCTCATCCTTGTGGATTTTGAGTGCAAAAGTTAATTAACCCGACCGGGGGAGAAGCCTCATGACAGAAGCAAACATGCAAGGACGCTGTTGTCCTGACCCAGTGGACCAGGAGTTCTGCATGTTCTGCACCCAGCCTTAGGTTTTGTGATAAAGCTCATCTGCTCACACACAGGGGAGCACAGAGAGACAACAGCAGGGGGGGCCCCCAAATAATACCCTGCCCCAGCTACACCCAGGCTCATCCCAGGAGCCATGAGCCCATCAAAGACCCATCTCCACAAGTTCAGAGGAGCACGGGGGCCAAAGGCAGGCAGGAACCCAAATTCGGGACTGAAAGGAAGGTCCCTTCCAGAAGAAGGTCCCACTTTGCCCACGTCCCTTCCCAGGCTGTCCCAGGAGACCCTCAGCCCCACAGTCCAGCGGTCAACAGGAGAACCTCTCGAGAGCATCTGTTGGACTGGAAGGAGGGAGTCACTGCCTAGGGGTATTGGGCATTATGGGATGAAAGGGAAGAGAATTTTGGGATTGCACAGGACTTACTATGGACTTTTTTGGGGGGAGAAGGAGAACAAGCATGGAAAAATGGAGGGATAAGAGAATCAAAATGCCTCACATTTCATCACATATCAGCAGGTGGCTTGTCAGGATGCGTTTTCTGGCCCTGTCATGCACCTGGTCAGCACAGTCTGTCTTGTCTTCTCATTAAACTCTGTTTTCCTGAGCAGGTGACTCTCTATTCTGGATGCGCTTGTGCATGTGTTCAGGGCTCCAGCTACCAGCAACTGGTGCAAGTGTGGGCCTGCAAGTGAGCATGGGATCACTAGCAAATATCAAGTAGGGCTTGCTGGTGAGTAGGTGAAGCACCCTAGCAGTTAATGGGCTGTCTGTCTCCAAGAATAAGACCACTGGAGGAGCTAGCTGTGGAAGGATCAGTGGGGTCCCAGACAGCTGCTTATGAGGCTGTAGGGACTGGGGCTTAATCAGAGACACCCCCTGCCCCTCATCTGCCAGTCTCTCTCTAATGGCAAGACCATGGGGTCTTGGCCAGAGGAACCCAGGGGGTCCTGGAAAGCTGTGTGCATGCCATGGTCTGGACCAGCAGCAGCAGAGGGGCTGTGGGCTTATATGTCCATGTGACAGAAACTGGGGAGGCTGGGGTCCAGCTACATGGTACCCTGCATGCCTAAACCCAGCTGCTGGAGAAATCCACATTGTACATAGGTGTGTGCATACATAGTTATATATGTAATTATAATTACTAATAATTAATGGTAATTATTGGCAGTAATCCTGTAATTACTAGTAAATAATAAATATCAATGATATAACATATCATTAATTATTTATAATATATAATTAATGGTGTGTAGATATATATTGAGAGAGGCACACACATATAATTAAGTATTAATGCTTCACACTAAGAGACCTTCATCTTGTTCAGCCAGAGAGGAGAACAGGATGAGGGCACTGGTGCCATTTGTGGGCCTGCCTCTGTTGATCTGCGTGGTCAGTCAGGTATGTGTGTGTTGTGTACCTGCGGGGTGGTGTGTGCATGCACACATAGGGACTACACTCAGCCCCACCAGCGGCTGGAACCAAGGGCATGGAGCTGCAGCAGCCTCTCCTCTGTTGGGCTACTGGACCCAGCCCCCCGCAACATACAGAATCTATCTACAATTCCCTCTATCTTCTAGGTGTTCTTGTAACCATCCACTCTGTAAAAATAACTAGCCATGACGCCACCTCTGAGAAGTGCTTCAATTTCTGAAGTCACTGACTGTTGGATAAATCCCAGCCTTTTCAACAGCTATGTGGACTAGATGCTCTTCTCTGTACCAACACTCACTGTAGCTCATGTGCCCTATGAAGCTTGCTGGAAGACAACTACAACATAAGTTACAGCATCTGTTAAAAAAATCCTTTGATATTTGAAACTTTTGAAGTGACACACTTCAAATTAGCAACTAACAATATAGTTTACCTCGAAGGCTTTAGTATCAACCACAAAGCATTGAAAATAAATACAGCCCTGCATTTTGTCACATAGGAGAGGAAGAAGCAGAAACAACACCATACCTGAAAAAGTTTTGGTTTTGATACGCTGTATCTCAGGCAAACCAATCAGCTAAGGTAAGTTACTAGAGAACCATACACACACACACACTTCCCAGAGAGCCTAACCCACCTGGATGGCCACTATCAACAGTCTTATCAAGAAGGCTGACTGAAGGCATTGACTTTATTCTCAGCCAAGTGACCAACTACTGCTTGCTTAACCAATAGCAGTTTCTGCCACTCACAGGGCACGGTGCCTGGGCTTCCCAGGAGGGGTTAAAATTCTGTACAGGGCCATATTTCTTCCTGCACCCGTGCCAAGGGAGCAAAGACAGCCCTCAAAACTGTTTGACCAAAAGCAGAACAAAGTCTCATTAAGTTTTCAGACAAGCCTTTGCACACTACATTCATTTTGCTTCAACACCAGAGCAGAAAAAGAATTTCCAACCTGCACGCCAGGAAACTAATAAAACTCCTCAGTTCCTTCCCAATAATCACAGTAGTGCAAAACAACACGGCAGCTATCCTAAGGAAGAGGTGAATTCTGACTGGGAAGCATTTTCATATTTAAGAGAAGGAGGAAAATTTTCCCTGCTGATAGATTCTTACTAGGCAGCACATAGTGATCATGTCAAGTACCAAATTCATAAGCAATTAAGGAACCTCAAACACAGTTTTCTTCCTTCCCATGACGCAGATGAAACTTAACAGTGGCAGCTCTGCTCACGCTTTGCTATTGTCACCTCCTCTCCAAGTGATGCAATTGGTATAGCATTTTCCCAGACAGATACTACTGTACTTGTATCAGGGTCCTGCCAAATTAAAATACTTCCTAGCTTCTCAGAAATACAACAGCAAAATTAAGATATTTGATTGCCATTTTTTACTTTTCCACTCAGGGCCATATAGCGAGAATGTGTGCAGTATAGCTACCTAATCCATACCAGTCAGTCATTTGCATTTAATGGTTTCTCTTTCAAGAAACCTTTTGGCCTGAACGTAGAGTCCCTCACTGCCCAAGACAAACTCTGCCCTTACAAACTGCAGACAGTTAAACCTCACCAGTTGCCTTCTCTGGTAAGAAATATTTATTCTCCTGGCTCTTTCATCCACTAGCCAGATTTCCTCCTACCTTTCATCAGGCTCAAGAAACAGAGATTAAGGTAAACTTTCCGTAACTACTGAAAGGCTTAAAGAGCAGCAATAGAATGGAAAATTCTGTTAGGACAAAAAAAAAAAAAAAAAAACAACAAACCAAACAAAAAACAAACCCCACCTTTACACAGAAGAGAGAAAGTGGCATATTGTTTTTGTAGCGAAGAGATTTGGTTCCACTACAGACGCTGCCAATGCTAGCTAGAGCTAGATCTCCTAGATACAGCTCTAAGACTCAAAGAAAATAAAAAAGAAAAAAAGGATACTGTGAAACTGCCTCAGCCCAGCTGATTCTCCAGAACTGCAGGAAAACAGTGGCTGGTCTCAGTCTGTATATTTTACATGTTAAATATTAGAGTTTTACTGAGTTCCTTTGCATCTCCATTCTCCTGTTAACAGTCCCCCAATCAAACATAGATTTGAAGCCCATACAGATCAAATCTAGGAAAATTAAGCTATGGGGCATTCAGAGGCAGCCCTGCTCTTCCTAGGAGAGACAGAAAGCAGCTGCAGGTCTATGCTGTCAGGAAGGAATGCTATACAGGATGAAAAATTTGAACACCATAATCTAAACCTGTGGGAAGCATCCAAATGGAGTGCAAAACAGGTTGCTTACCTGAAGGAATCCACTTCTTTTTAAGGCATTTAAAAGACTAAAGCCATGGTATAGACCTGTCTGAGTAAGAGTCATATGCCAAGGCAAGACCGCGTTTGGACTTGGAGGAAAAAAAGAAAAAGCAGGAGGCCAGTGCACCACGGGAGGCACCGATCAGCAGAGAGATCGCTGCATCTCAGACCGACACAGACAAGGGGGAGGAAGGAAGGGGGAAGATGGGAGGAAAAACCTTACTTGGCTGATGAAATGTCATCTCAGCTCTGATTCAAGCTTCTCAGAGCTAAGCCCACGTAGACAAGTGACAGGCTCCTCTCTTCACTTTGCCATCTCACACCACCAGTACCATCCAGAATAAAACCTCTTAGGACAATAGTAAGGAGCTACATTTGACACAGAACTCATGCCTTCAATGCACAAGAAAAGTCACACGCCTACCCTTCGAAACACTTATATATGCATATATATAAACATACACACATATTCCAGTCATTTATATACATGACTAGAATTACAAGCAGACTCACTCACAGTTACTATTGTTACTGTCATGTTATAATGAACATAAGGAGAACACAGGTAAAGAAGCGGCCTCACCTTAAAATGGAGATTGCCTCAGAAGTACTTTATCTAAGCCTGAGGACTTGCAATAGAGACCACTAACACCCCATCTGGAGCACTGGCTACGCTAGTTTTGAGCCACTGGAAGAGCAGATTTTAGCTCCTGGGAACAAGCCAGGAAAAGACATGGCATGATACACTTCAAGAAGCATCACACATGACTGAACAGATGAATTTCCCACCAGCCACAGGATCTATCCTTCTCAAAATCCACAGGACCTGACTGGATGAGGTTTAGGTCTCCCACATTTGAAACGGGCAAATCCTCAAGGACTTTAAGTTGTCATAGCAAGTAGTTCAACTGCGGGCGTACCTGGGACTTGCTGCACTGCCCCAGATCTGTCCCTTAGGTTTCACTCCCGGAATGACAGCTTCAGTGTGGAGGCCTGCCTGCTTCATCTTCTTACCTCTGTTCTCCCTTTCAGCTGAAATGCACAATTACCCAGCCAGAACATCAATTTTTGAGCCCAGAAAGATTCATTTCCTCTGAACCCACCCAGAAGTCGAAAAGCAGTGCATCACTGTGGAGCACCACACACACACCTGCACAGGGATAATTTGAGCACTGCATACAGCTAATGCAGACTGATTATTTGAGGTAATTTTCACTTTGTAATCTATCACAAGGGTATCATTGTGCCTCAGCAACACCAGGGACAAAGGCACAGGCAGCTTTTGATTAAAAGGAAAATCAAATCATGCTGATAGGATGACTTTAAGGCCTAAAGGAACCAGACTAGTTGAATTTAGCCACTGTGGCTGCTACCAAAGTAGCATCATTTTCACAGAAGTGGAAGAAAAGTGCAAGGCACAATCAAAGAGGAGCAAGGAAGGACTAGCAGACATTCTTGCAGTCACCTTCCTTCAGTTTTGCCTGGTTCCAACAGGTAACCTTACCAGGAAGCACATGCATTTCTGGAGAAGGATCCTTGTTCTGGTTGAAGGGGCAGAGCTCCGAATTGAACACATCCCAGTATAATAGTGGAAAAACTGAGGCAGGCTCCGGGCACAGTTACTTCTTACCTCTTTCTTGAGCAGTTTAAACTATAGTTATTTTTTTTAAAAAAAAAACACCCAAACAACAACCAAACAGCCCCCTCTTGCAGTCTATCACTTCCTATGGGAAATAAATCATCAGTTTGTAAGACTGGAGCTTTCCCAGTGCGTGTTTAAATTTTGAGGAGCAAGGCCTAAGCCCTTGAGTTGCAGAGTCCTAGACAGGTACGCCGAGTCTGAACAGAGACCCAGTCCAAAGCCAAAACCCTCTAGGACCCATAGCAAACCTAGCGAGCACGTAGCAGGCAACAACAGAGGTACCTGCACTAGTGACAGTTACATTATTTGAACACCGTTCTAGTATCCCACACCAATCCTTAAAAAGTTTATATAAAACATAATAATGACATTTTGAGGGCATTACTGTCAGCCTATTGGCTTGCCAAAACCTCTCCAGAAGTTTGGAACCCCCTCCAGGAGGGGGTCATTTCACAACTGCAGTTTTGAATGTTCTCTAGTTTGAGTTCAAAGATTTCACATCCCTCAGAGAAGTATCAGGGCGTTAGCTTATAGCTTAATTAAGTTAATTCCATGACTAACAGGAAAGGATGCTTGTATCTTAGAATAAAATGCTCATTTCTAAACTTTCGTTTCAGATAGGAAAGACGAAAGATAATGCATGCCCATGTAGCCAAGTAACTTCTGTGGGTAGCCCATCCTAATTCAACTCTGCAATAAAAAGCAAGAGAAGGTTAACACACATTTAGCTATATCTGCATTTCTGACAAGAATAACCCTTCATTAGGGCTCAAAGATACTGGCTCCTAAGTTAATTTCAAAGCCTGTCAGACAAAGAGAAATAAGATGCTAACTTCAGTCTCACAATGCCTTCCAAGCACAACAAATACACACAGCAAACAAACAAAAAACCCCAATGTTATCCCACTGAATAGCCAAATCATCCATTTTCATGGCAGAAATAAGCTTTAACTTGTATTTTGTGTTTTTAAGTATCTAAAATGCAAACTGCAAATGAGGTGTGGTGCTTATTTTGAAATTTTACATTTTAAAAGGTTGGTTATGACAGCAAAACTTTTCACCACTAACTCTATCATTCATCATGTGCTGTCACCACAATCGTAATTTCAGGGAGTTGTTTTTTTAGGACTAGCGAGCAAGCATATTTATTGGCATATCAGAAATAGCTTATTTTTCATAGTTAAAACCAGAAGGACTCCAAATGGAAGATGAGCATCACCAGGTGGGAGGCTGGGGATACAGAATAGAAACGTGAAAGCCAGCATTAAATTTATTCTTTTTGTTAGCTACCAATACAAACTGTTTACAAGAAAACCTCATCATCATTCTATGTCTTTCCTCACTGTCATGAATGGTGACCTGTGAGTGCCCTCTGTTTCTTCCTCCATTCAGATCCTACGCTTCCAGCTTTATACCAAACTATCCAAGTGGCAATATCAACCAAAAAAAAAAATGTAGCCGTAGGGGTATTTTTCCACAAGGAGGACACAGACAAGGATGTACCAAAGATGTACTGGCAGTTAGAACTCACAGTGCAGTCAGGCTGCTGTTAGCCAAGCCCTCCTGGGGCCTGAGGACAACAGGCCTTCAAGGGACTCCAGTGTATTCTTGCTGAATGAATGCTAGTATACCCCAAAATGCATTTAACATCACAATTATTACCAGGATTTGCTAGACAGACATAAAACCGGGACTGAATATCTGAGTCACCATAGTGGCTTACACCATAGTGTAAGTTCTTCCAGTGCACTGGGGTCAAAACAGTCTGAAAATGATGATGCCTTTGGTGCGTGTATCTCCCTTATGGCAGGCAAACCGTACATTTGCTCCCACACACGTATACAGAGAGGAAACTAAATATGCAATTACCCAATTTGCAAGTGTGACACATGTGCACACATCTTTGAGGACACACCCTTTCAAGCTTCATCCTGTATTTCCCCAAATTTAATTCAGTTTCTTTCCTCCCACAGACACCCATCCTGCTTGCCAAATAAAATTCTGGAAAAAAACAAGAAATGAGTAGCACTGGTCACTCTGGCTGTTTGTGAACCAAAATGTTTTTTACTCAATTAGTGCTTTATGTAGGTTCATTAAAAATAAAAAAAAAAAAAAAAGAGATGGCAACAGGAAGAGAAAAGTAAAAGTGGACCTTTTTTTCTGGAAGTCAATTACTCAGAGAAGAAAAAAAATTGGAAAACAGTATTTAAGAAGACGAAAACAAATCCAGGGAAGCAGCCCATTCAGCAGTGTGTTGTACTGCAATTGATTATTTTAGACCATGTAAGTACTGCTGGAAAGTAGTAGAGATGAGTACATTGTTTCTTAAGTCACATCAGTGATAAATGATTAAAAATTAGAAAAAAACCCAACAACAAAACAAACAAGATTCTCCTGATTATGTTCCAATATATACAGCAAGATTGAAAAAGTAGATAAACAACTAAAATTACAATAATATTAACTACTATACCAGCCTATCAGACTTTTTAGCTTTAAGCTACCCCAGTGACTGCCAGAGATAACAGCTGACAGAAATACCAGTATCATGCATACAGAATAAAATAACAATTGCTGAAGTAAAACCAAATTGAGTCAACTGTTTTTCAACAAATTGGCCAAGGGATAAGGCCCAAATGCAGGGGGTTTAAAGAAGGTAAGGAGAAGGCTGGGACTAAAGATAAACCAGTTAAGTTTCATAGGAGGATCAGTACAATATTAGAAAAGAAATAATAATAAATAATAAGCACAAATGCAAGAAAATGAGAATTTAAGCTTTTTTCCCCCCCCTAAATGGGTGTCATTACAAACAATAACTCTTTCTTCCCACTGTTCCAGCTGATCTTGAGTGTTTAGACTTAGATAGGACACTTCTGGGTAGCCATCCCCTCCGAAGGCACGCAGCGAGGCGAAGCCACCGGCACCCTCAGGCCAAGGTTACACCAGCCTGGCTGTCCTTGGTGCCTACTCCCACCTCCCTGGGCCTATTACCTACAGGCACGGACTCAATTACAGGACAAGCTGCTGAAGCGCCCAGCTCTTACACAACCCGGACCTCAGTGACACTCATGTGCTGGTTCAATAAGTGTCAACAACGGCTGAGGTCAGGCAGGAGAGGACGCAGGAGGCTGGGCTGAGTTTCTGCCCCTGCCCGGCTCCCCACCACATCCCACAAGCGCCTCCAGCGAGCGGACATGCCTCCATCATCCCCTTCTTACAGCAAACTCTGCAGCACTGAAGTGCTAGGCCACTTCAGCTGAACAAGAAAGCTGAAATATTTAAAGTACGCAGTAAGAGAATTAACCCTATATTTACCTACAGTGGACTCATGCCAAGGCAAAGTGCTACAAAGAGAAAAGTCAGTGAAAAAGACCAAGCAAGCCTAAGCTAGCTCGCAACCCACCATAGACACTCACCTCTGCTGCTGTAAGGGAACAATTCTCAATGCGAGCGCTGCGGATTTACACACAGAGATTTGAACCATAGGTTTATGAACACAGAGCTGCTGTCTCAGGGTACCAGCTCACATTTTGAAGTGATCCTGCGAGCATCCAGCCCCAAACTCTACCTTCAGTTGTGAAGTGACACATGGTCTTTCAGACTATTATTATTGTTGTTAGTAGCAGTATTATTATTATTATTCAGTTTATGATGCAGTCTTGAGAGCAGAGGCTGTAAAGTTGAAGACTGTCTTCTAGATGGAGACTAGACTACAGTGCAACAGTAGGCTCTCCTACAAAATGAAGGATCCCATGCACAGACATACCTTTAGCAAGCAATGGCAATGCAAGACTAGATTCTGGTCTGCTGGGACTATTTCTGGAATATGAGAGAAAATAAACGTCAATACTTCTCAAATGCCTTTGGTTTTCAGGGTCTGCCTTCCAAAGAAGGCCCTAGACTCCAGGACCCATGGGGCTACACGTGCTTTAACCCCCAGACAGACCTCCCATGCTGAAACTCAAGGGAAAGGCAGGTATAGCCCTCAGTTCAGTGTTTTCTGCCACCTGCATCCTGGATTTTGTGCGATCTTTACAGAGCAACTATCGAACCAACAATCTAAAGAAGCCTAAGCCCCAAATAGCTATGATCACCTGTTGGAGCTTGATAACCTTCTCTCAAGATTTTGTATCCTCATATACACATACGTAAGCAAACACAGTGAATCTGAACTACTTAACTAACATGAATTCCACCCAGCGGTTTTTTTTTTTTTAGTTTTACTGCTCATTATTCACCACACACACATAAATGCAAATGAAGCAATAACTTCACCCACACAAGAGGAAGCGGGTTGTGATTTCCTACCAGCAAACATCCCTGCTATTAGAGTGCTAACAGGCTCAAACAAACATTTTTGTTGCTTACCCACAAAGTAGGATTCTGGAGCACAGCGAGGGCTGGCCACTGCCTCGGGACCAGGGCACTACGGATGACCCAGGGCCACCCCACAGTCCCAGGCAGGGAGCAGGACGGTCTGTGGGTCAGCCCTAGCTCTAGGTTTCAGGCACCTCCCTGGGGACGTGGCAAGGTTAGACCAGGACATCAGTCCGCAGGTCAGCAACAACAGCATCCACAGCCAGGCAGGAGTGTAACAGGCCCTTGTAGAGCAGCTCAGGCAGGACTGAGGGCCCCAGGCTGAACTGAAAAGGAGCTCCTGGACCATGGGCAGATGGTGGCCCCAGGTGAGGCTGGTTAAGGCCATTAGGGCCTATTGGTGCCCCCAGGGCCCCAATAAGAACTGTTTGTATGAGGCAAAACAAGTCTAATGAATAAGGGAACTGTAATGCTGCAGCCCGAGGCCTCTTTCACAGTTAAAAGCACATAAAGGCATCTGATATAAGTACCATTTTCAAAGCTCCTTTTGAGTTTCTGGGAAAAAGTTAGTTAAGTGTCATTTCTTCTCCATCTTCACGTGTTCTTATTTCAAAGGAAGAGGCCAGGCAGATAACATTAAACTTATATAGACATTTCTGTAGGAAAAAGATACATTTGTAATTAAATATGACCCTGGCTGGATACGTTTCAAAACCCTTGGTTTTCACTGGATGACATAAAGACTGGACAAGCATCTACTCTGCTTGCAGTGCTCGTTAGCAACCTGTCTGTTCCTGAGAATTAACACCTTTATGCCAAGTTTCGGTGCTTTACCAGGAAGGCTACAGAAGCCTCACCCCAATTTCAGCAGTCTAAGTGTACTTAGTAGTTCCCTTTAATCAAGATACTAAACCAAATTACTGGTTCTCCTTTTTGTCTATCAAATATATATTTAGCACTATTTTTTCTTCAGCTACAAGAAGTTGACTAGCCTATACTTATCTTTCCAAAGAAAAACCTCCTTCAGGCAGCTCAAAATCTGGAAGTTTAGGATATGCCAGCGGAAGACAGAAATCATAGCTTCTAAGTATTATGCCACATTAGCCATGAGAAGAGAATCACTACGGCTATTTTGTACAGACCAGCTGGAAAGGCAGCGGCCACAGCACTTGCTACCACATGGCTATTTCAGGACTGCAGATGCTTGGATCTACCAGCCTCAGCAACCAGCTGCAAAAAAGGATCCCGAGGAAAGCATTTTCCTTCTCCTCCCCAGTGAGAAACCCTGTAACGCAGAGACTTAGGAGGAACCAGAAAGTTAGCTGTGATGTTCTGCTGAAAGATATTGTTTTCCCCAGATGGCAAAAAGGACTCTGGTTTATAGTACACCAGAAACTGGATGGTACTTTTACAGAGTCTGGCACTGTATACAGAAAGTGGTGGGGCAGATTTACTGTACAAAAGGGTTAATGATCCCTGAGCCAGCCTAAAGACAGTGCAAGAAAATGCCCAGGTGACATGATGGCTGGGGCTATAAAAAGCTGCAGCTATGTGGTAGAAGGGTAAAGGAAAAACATTTAAAAGCTTAATCTTTCCTTTCCTGACTGCTGGGGAGGATGGGAGGGATAGTAAAGAAGTCTCTTCCAGGTTAGAAAAGACTGCCATGCTACTGTGTTATGCAGAAAACAAAGGTATGGAGATGCGGTGAGAGAACTTGAAATCAACTATCTTACTAAAAATGAGGGATTTGGTGGGTTATGGTGGTTCCAATGCTCTATGTGGAGTGTGAAAATGAAGGAAATAAAAGTAGAAAAATGGTAGCAATGAGTGTGTACTTAAACTGCCTAAGAAATGGGGAAGAGAGGAGGGGAGAGAAACCTCTGCCAGCTTGACTGGAAGGCAATTCCCACCATATACTTTCTCTCCTTGAAGGATGGTGCCACCACCCTGGCCGTATTAGCTCCCTGATTTCTTAACCTTCTCTTTGCTCTATGGTGCCTTTTACTGAGACCAATGAAAAGCTTGCCCTTCAAAGCTTTGGCACTGTCTGTAACAGCTCAACAGCACAAAAATGCAACCTCTACACTGATTATTTCATTCACTTGATCACATGAGGGCGTGATGTTGGTTACTGGGTTTGAAAATGACAATCCAAGAAGCAATCTAAACTTAAAGAAAAGTGGCTCATGACTTTGTTTTACCTGTGCTGGAATTGGGTTTGTTTATTTTTTGTTAATTTTATAGTTAAAGAAAGAAAAAGTCTTTTTCATACTTAGAGCTTGTCAAAAATAACATTTGTTTTTATGACACCGGGTTTTTCTGCTTACTCAAAATTGCAATGAAAAATGAGTTAAGCATTTTTTAAGAGGAAAAAGAATAAAATACTAGCTACATATTTATGGTACTTAGCTGTGAGACCCAGATTAACTTCAACAGAAATTTAATTTATTTAATTTGAACCCACACATCCCACATGCTACATAAGTACACTCCCCGCCTCTGTGACAGTACTGGAGCATCTAGTGTCTCATTCCCTACTGAGGATGTGAAAATCTTCACGGAGTGCATTTGTGAAAGATCTCCTTTACAGATATAACAGGTTTCTCTGGAAACAAAAATAATCTGACAAATTCCTTGACCATCTGATGAATACTGAGGCATATTTTATGTGTGCTGGTTTTTATCTTAATGCCAAGGTAAAAAGATTAGTTTGCCCCTGTGTTGTGGAGCCAGTGGGCTGTGGACTACATGTACTGCTCCAGTCTCTGCGGAAGACTGTTTACCGCAGTGCACTGAGCTTTGAAGCTAAATACCCACTATTCAGGCAACCGATAGTCTGACATTTAAAATCACAGCTACTACAGAATATACCTAAGCTGCTGGGTATAGGCTGACAATAATACAGGTGACTATAACAACATCTGTACGTTGTCCCTCAGAAATACGTGGACAGACATGCTGTGTGTGCAAGACAGGACTCGTTCCCTCCACCTGCACCTTAAGCATCACTTCATACCTGTCTACAAGGAATTTCAGCTGCTGTTCAGTACCATGAGGTTCCTCTGCAACTCTTTACAGCCTGCTTTGGTTATTACACCATGAATGACACGGCGTCAGCACCAAAACAATTAAAAGGGTGGCTTTTATGTAATACTGGTACTGGTCAATAGTCTGGGTGTCAAACTACTCACCGTCAGGTATGCTTGACCCTAGACATATACAAAAAGCCTAATTAAACAGTTCTGGTCTGACCACTTCTAAGTTTTTAAGTACATTGAAGGATAAGAAATGCCTCTGCTCATGCTGGAAATTGAGTGTTCCTACATAAATACAGCAACAAAAAGCCTTTGAGTCAAGGGTTTCATTCCCCTTTCTTTCAATAAAAATTAGACAGCACTTTAGATGCCGACTAATTTTTTTCCAATCAAAACACCCCCTCTTGTATATATTACAGAGGTATGAATAGAGCCATACAAACGGTGATTGTTAATACAATAACTTCAACAAGGTGAGCTTGTAAGCTTGCTGGTTTATGGATATCAGATCACTGCATAGTTGGTAAGTCCTGGTCCTGTCTGTCTTAGAAGGCCATAGAGCCAAGAAATCTGGGGTTTTGAATGTGTATTTACAACCAGTAATAAAAGAAGATTACTAATTTAAGATCCTAGTGAATGTACATGCAAATGCAAAGCTAACATCCTACACAGGGGAGTCCTGCTGGGACAGAGCCACCCTGGAAAGCACCTGAAACACATGCTGTGAAATCTCGAGAATGTTGTCTTTCCATCGCAGGGAGAAATTACGTATGGTAGACATTCATTGTGAGTTAATGAACTCATTTAAGCTATCTAATCCTCACAGGAAACACTCAGCTCTTATGTTTCAGTCCAACATGGTTAGACTTCACTGTTATGTAGTAAGCCTCAAATCTGCAGGCAGGTTTTGACTGCTAGATAGTGCTACCCCAATGACAAAAGTTCTAATTTTCACTCACTGATTGCTTCGAAAAGGTTTTGCTAAGCAACTTGATGGCAATAGTCTCATAGACACTTCTTCTCCAGGTGTAAGACAGATGTATATTAACATCTCCAGATATACACCAGAGGGAATGACGTTTCCTCTACCTTACCTGTTGCAGTTAAATAACAACAAATGTTATGACAATGATGCTGTCTTGCCATGTATTTTCTGAAAAGCACAGTATCGTATAGTATCAAAGGTATCTTCATGCATAGTCTGAGTCTACTTTTGACTCCAGCAAAAGTGCAGTTGAAGTTCAGCACAACATTAACGCTTTAGCATGGTCCATATCAAAAGGTGTTTGTAAAAATGGTATATAATCAGATGTGAAAGTCAACAATCACATTGTCATTGCATCACTTATTAGCCAGTGTGCTGTGTTTTTTACTTCCCTGTTTTTTCCAGAATACTGTTAGGTTTGATCTTATTTCTCTGCACCATTACAAAAACAAGGGTCCAGCAGAGTTTCATGTAGAAGAATTTGCTGAAAAAATAAAACTGTTCCTTGTATGCAGGAAATGGGAGAAAATGGTGTTACCTACCTGAATCGAAACAACTGTAGCCATAGGTAACTTAGGTGACTTTATTGCCATGTGGCACACACTAGAGATGGCTATACAGTTGAATCAATTAACATTGAGTCCTGGAGGGGTCGAACAGCAAATTTGCTTGTCTAAGGAAACAAAACAAAATGCTACCTTAATGCGTGCGAACACTATTAGGAAACACCATGGAACATGGGAAAAAATTTAACTCTTCTTCATTCCTCTTCTTTCAGAGGTGAGACATAAGGGAGTCAAAATTACTCTCTTTGTCAGACATAAGGAATAACCCACAATCAGAACTGAAGGCAATACCTTTTGCCTGTGTAACTGCATGATTTAAGTGGCAGCACAGAAACCCCTGCTTCTTTGAGCCTAGTTGCAGTGTCAGTCTCAGATATATTAAACTGAGGAAATTTCTCAGCATCATTATTTTGGTCAACCTAGGGAAGATCCTGCAACAGAAATACTGCCAGTAGTAACTGCTGTTTAGTGGTGACTGCTGACCTCACAAGATGAATCCTCTCTGTCTTCCCAAGTGACAGCAGTGGAGACAACGCTTAGAATTTGATTCCACAGTACACGTTACTTCCAATATGCAGGTCAAAGATGAACTTGCCTAAAGAAATACGGTGAAAACATGCACTCTCCTCTCTGCAACAGAACTAGTGCACATCACTTGTCCTCCAAATCAAAAGACAGATAAGCCAAGCACTGCCTCTCCCGATGCAGTCACCTTCAGAGATTCCATCTCTCATGTCACAGTTATGCAGGCAGTTGCCTAAAGGATAAATCACTGCAGTCCACATGAGGAGTGAGGGGAAAAGCACTGCTTCCTTATTTCCCTCAGTGTCAGCAACAAAAGGACTGCTGCTGAGAATGTATCGATTATTTATGCGGCTGACATTTCTTCTGCTGCTCTTTATTCCCCAGATTCAAATACCTCTCTCTCTCCGGACCAAACTCCATCTTCAATTATTCATTCAATCGGGCAAAATTTTTCCCTTGCTCATTTAAGTTGGTTTTTTTTGTTTGACTTGAACTGTTGGAACATCAGCAATTTGTAGATTAGATAATACTGAGTTTGGAAGTTAGCCAAGAGCTATAGGTTGACCTGCAAAGTAAATCTTCCAGACTTGGCAAGGAAGATGGAGTAAAGAACATTGCAATGACTTTCATGGGCTTTGCATCATATCATAATCATGCTCGTGACACTCACAAGAATAGCGGCACTCACAAGAATAGTGGCACTCACAAGAACTGGGTAAGTAGCATGGCCGAAGCACCTGTGCAGTTTGCAAATTTATAACTTACAGTGACCTCTGTATATCTGTTGCAGCATATAAATCCCAGATTTATACACAAGCAACAAGTAAACCACACAAATAAATGCAGTTTGCATGCTAAGATTCCAGGCAACACATTTGACTTGAGGTGACCTTTTCATCTTCAGAAGAAATTTATTATTTTGCTAAGAAAAATAATTAAAAAAAAAAATAGCTTTTTTAAAACTAGCTCTAGAAGCATGTCCGCATTTCCAAGCAGTATTACACATGCAGGGTACTCTAAATTACCACAGAAGCTAAAGAAAAGGAGAGGAATTTTGTGTTCATTTTAAGCCCACAAAAACACCACATCATCTCTGGAAATCTCTCTCTCTGAGTTTCTGAATTTTATACTGAACCTGTTAAGGCGTTAAGGACTCAGAAACAGCATTTTCCCCTCTTTTTAGAGGTTGTCCATGATGTCTTTAATATAATGAAAGTGCAAATTTTTACAAAACACTCAGAAAATAACTTCTCACTCTTCCTTTGCCATTCTTTGCAGCTTCAGAAGTCTTGTTATTCATATAGAACCACTTTGTCTCCAATTTCCACTAAATAACACATTAAGACAACTAAATGTAGAACCTGAAAGTTATGAAATGAGAGGGGAAAAAACTGAGAAGGCTAATTACTGTCATTACACAGACAGTTGTTGTGCAATGGTTAATTATGGAGATAACTGTTGTGGCACCATGCCTAAGGCTGAATCAAGTATTTGGCTTCAAAAGTGTGGTTTTTTTACATAAAGTTTCTGAAAAGCTAATATTTATTTAATATACAAGCAAGCCTTGTTTACATTGAAGACATAAAATGGAATCTGTTTGGAAGCCTCACCATCTTTCTTAGAGTCTTTTTTAGTGGTAACTTCTTTCCTTGGTGGATAGAGAACAAAGCACATTTTTCTGCTTTCTGGTCCACTCCGTGTCATCTTACTCCACTAAGCAGAAGCTGTTTTCCCATCACACAGGATCCTATAGTAACAGTACTAGAAGGGCTTAAACTCTTTCTTATGATGATGACCTGTATCTCTATGTTACATCCACTGCGCCCTGAGAACATAGATTTTCCAATGCTAAACACTTAGATCAATTGGCCAGATAGCACATAGTTACTAGCAATACTCAGATGACACACAGCTCTTTGTTGACAGAGCATTACTACTACACCCAATGATTCAGTATTTGGAGAAGACCAGTTACAAGATGAGGGGAGGCTGGTTGAAACCAAAGCTGAGGTAGGTAAAATAGTAGTCACATCACAGCTCAGCAGCCTTATTTTAAAAGACCATCTGCAACTTCTGGCTGACAGCTGGAATAGGTCACTCTTTCTGATTTTGTGGGTATCTCCTGGGGAGAGGAAGGAGGGGGCCAGGGAGGAAGAAGTGCTGTGTGTGTAGGAGACAAAAAGTCCCACATTCAGTCCGTTAAATATCTGAAACATACCTCATCCCTTCTTTGCTTTGTCTATTCTAGAAAACTGCATGTAATAATTAAAAATAAATGGAAAAAAAAAAACCACCCACGGGGCAATCCAATGAATTTCCGCCTCAACAAGGTGGGAGGAAAAAACATGACAGATGTTAAGTGGCCTTGTGGAAGGTGATGAACAGACTGTAGAAATGTAGGGAGATATGCAATGGCACAGAAGACTGGAGAACAAGACAAATCAATTCTAATGCTTACTAAGTGGTCCAGATTCAAATAAAACTATTTCAATCATTAATTCTCCACCAAAACAACATTAGCCAGAAATTAAAAGCAGAGGGACTTTTAGGTCAGTATCAATCTGTTGCAGAGGATGAGTAAAGCCAAAACAGACATGCGTTTTAAATGCACATCTGTTAAATTGCTTCTACTTCACGCAGGTTTTGTTCAAATAGAGCTGTCTCTAGCTTGTATCCCAGAGAGTTTTTTATAAATTTCAATTAGTAATTGCAATTATTAATATGGCTACTACTTTAAAGTTACTTTTGTCATTAATATCCCATGTAACTGAAACTAGAAGAAACCTATGCTTCTACAAAAGATTCAGTTGGAGCATCAGTATATATCAAATGCCTAAGACTAAGCGTACAACTATAAGCCTTCATCCCCACATAGCTTCAAGAAGTATTAAAACCACTCCAAATGAAAGCAGACTCACTTCAAACACCAAAGCACAGCAAGCCTCTGTACACCTTGACAGGTCTGATGTATTTTGTGTCACTCTGAGTATGGCTTGGACACTAGATTAGTCACTGCCACTTGGAAATTTTCATTAAAGAGCTTTAAAGGTCCTGTTCATGTAACTAGTATCTTTCACCCCCAGGCACTTTACTCAGTTGCATAGGTAAAACATCAGCAAAATACAGTCCAGCCTTACTTGATTGTAGCAGCACTCAGCTTTCATAAATAAGGAGAGAGAAAAGACAGAAATAATTTACTTCAAACACTCAGTAAAATAGTGCGTATTCCTGAAACTGGCAGTGAAGACGAACGACTGTGACTACAGTGCAACTACTTAGTTTCACTTGGTTGGTTGTGATTCTGCCCTTTCCTCTTGCACAGGGGAAGCAGCAGCTCATGGACTAATGTCTTGGAGTTGTCCCAGGGCAGGCAAGAATAACACCTCTGGGTGCTCAGTGTCTTAAGGAAACGACACCACCCACTAAATTTTGAGAGTTCCTCCACAGGCAGTCTTGAAGGATGTTGTACAGCTGTTAGTACCTGTCCTCCTCCCCAAAGAGTCAGAGACATGTCAATCCTACTAGAGCTCAAGAGCAGCTCTTCTTTCAAGCCTGCTACTTATGACAAGGGTGTTGGATGGAGGTAGCACACCCATGAAATCTTACTGCAGGCAACACTTTGTTTAACTTCTGTGTGCTCTGGAGATTACCAATGGACATTTGGCATTCCGTGTTGAGGAGAGAACACTTTGTATTAATTATGTTGTCATCAATTAACCATTGCTATGACTTCAGTGGATCTATGCTCAGAACCTATTTGTCTGTGAAGCCTTTCAGTGCTGTGCCTTCAGCGGCCCATTAGAACAGCAGTCCCTTGGGAAAACCTTAAAAGACAGTCTCTTCTTCCCCTTTTAATTTCATTCTGTAAATTTAATTCCAGTTATTATGTGCATGGACAATAGCCTTTCTATGCTGTTTGTTTGTAGAAAGTGACATCATTCCCTTTGAAAAAACAGGAGGAAGAATCTGTGGAAATAAATGCACCGTGGCAGGGGACCGCTTTGGAGAAAGGCTCCCTCTCACATGGCGAGCAGCTCCACAGGCAGCTCGCTGAGGGACCAAGTCCTTTGCAACTGCAAACCACCAGCAGGAAGCAGCCTCTGTGTAAGGAAGTGATTAGGTATTTATATCCTTCACTGTGGCCAGTAAACAGAATTAGTGTGACTTGGACTAAGTTTTAATTATACAGGAGCTTAATGATCTAAGCTGTTGTGGGAGGAGAGCGTGGGGGAAGAGAATGAAGGGTCAACAAAGTGCATCTGTCTGTTTTCTCTCCTTCTCTCTTCAGAAGTAGCATTCACAGAGCTATTTTTATTAGGTTTTTCAAGGTGTTTTTTTCCCCCCTTAGTCCAAGGAATATTAGATTCATGCCTAGCTCTTGAAGAAGTGAAAAGCAAGCAGTTGCTGGGTCATATTTCTAAGTACAACTCCTTACTTGCATGTAAGTCATTAAGCCTAAAACACCAGCAACCTCATTCCTCAGCACGCATCCTCAAACCTGCTAGGCAGGTGAGAAAATCCTCTCTGAATGGCACCGGCCCACACCCTGTGAGCTGGCAAAGTTACTCTGCTGCCTTGACCAAGGGTACAACTTGAGGGCCTTAGTGAAGAACCAGCACTGTTTCTATAACTGGGTGCTCTAATTAGAAATCTTGGGGAGAGTGGGGTGGTTCCTACCTGTCCTGCATACTTAATTCCAGGAACTCTAATTGGATTTACATTTGACTCCTCATTTTTTCTACAATCTCCCAAAATGGAATCCAGACTTAGCAAATTGTATTGAATATTTCTGTTTAATTCCAGCTACAAAAAAAAGCTCTGAAAATCATACAGGCTCAACCTAATGTTTTGAACGTTTTGATCCTTTCCAATTTTTTTTTGCGTAGAGGGAGCACTCCCTGAAAAAGTCCAACGCTCATTTTGCCTAGGGGTTCTCCTCATCTCAGTTGTTGCGGCTAGCATGGCAGGGAAAGAAGAACACTTGCACTATAAAACTCATGTTTGTATTTCTAAAGTCATAGCTAGGGGCTTGGCTGGTCTTCCTAGGCAAATGGAGGGTCCATACAGGTTCAGATGTTAGTAAAGCCTACTTGCAGGGATTTCATTAGCCCCTGATATTCATTTTTAGGCTAGAAATAAGTATAGAGAAGTGGCATGCATGCTAAAGAAGGTAAACTCAGAGCCTTCTGGTTTTAGTCACAAATACTGTTATTTCCCTTTTTCATCTTTCAAGTGTTAATTGCTACACCAGCCTCCCACATGACTCCAAACTGACAGAATACATATCACTATCATAAACAAAAAATAGGGCCCTGGCATACACTACTTCCACAAAAATATAAAAGTTTTTATGCAATTAGTTTGCAATCCCCTGGAAAAAAGGCAAAGGTGATCAACACCATTATCCCTTTAGTGCTGCTGAAAAGCACCCTGACAGTAAAGGTGATCTGAAATGTGACTTTAAGACAAACAAAGAACCTATTTTCTTTTACATGTGGACTGAGTATTCAGGTGACTTCTAGACAGAAAAGTTCAGCACAAGAAATTGTGATTTACTGCCATCCTCTTCCTTCAGTGGAGCTCATTATGATTTTGACTAATAAGCCTCCTTGTCAGCGGGGATAAACCACTGCTTTGTCAGCTCAATTGCCACTCACCTAACCAGAGCACAGTCCCGCAATCCATCAACTCTGTCAGGACAGAGGCACCACGTTAACAGATAGAGGGGGATTCAAGTCATATCAATTTTCCCCAGGAAAGCTCAATTAGAGAAATCTCAAATCAGAACTGAATTACAGGCTTCTGCGCTGGTCACTGGTGCTTGTGCTGAGCTGACAGACACACAGTTAAGTACTTGGGAGCTAAAGGTTACACAGATTTGAACAGCTGCAGATTACAAAGCAGCTACTCAAGCAATTAAGTGCTCCTCACCCCGTGCTGAGACTGCAGAACGCAGTTTCATGGTTCCTACACTGCTATTGAAATCAATTCATCAAAGGTTTGGTTTTCTTGTCAAAACGGCTGCTACTACTTTTCAGCTTAACCAGTAGTATCAGCCTATGTGGTTAAAGCAACCCCAAAACTGAAGTTACCTTTTTTAGTGTAAAGAGGTTGATAAGAAGGCAGAATGAACCATTAACGCTATCAAGCAGATAGTAGTAAGTGAAAAATTCTGTGCTCTCATTTAAGGCATGATCAGCTGGATTCAAGTGCCAAGTGCAGGAAAAAGTCAGGTTACCACACTTGAAATCGCAGCCCAATACATCATCATCTGTGAGTCAGCTACCATAGAAACTCATGTCTTGTTCAGTGTGATAAAGTTTGGCACAGCAAAAACCTGTTTCTCTATGCCCGAAGATAAAAACATGAAATATCGAAAATGAATCAGAGAGGTTTATTCTGCAAGAAGATATCTATCATTTTGAGCCAAACTTCTGTAGTTTGTCATTCCAAACTAGACATCTATTGCAATTAAATTGGCTTTTCTTTAGGCTGTACTGTTGATAAATATAATTTGTGAATGTGCTACGTACTGTTTCTGCAGATACCAATATCTTCACAGTGATGGCAATTGAAGGGATCATCACTTTCTCACCTAGAATAAATGCCACCCTAAGAAGTAAGTCATCCTTTAGTTTTTCAAGGAAAAGAAATTCTTTAAAAAACACGATTTACAGGTTACTTCCTTTCATAATGCACAGAGATGTACCTTCTTAAAAATGTTGTTATATATATTTACACAGAAGCCACACGACAGAAAACAGTGTTGTCAATTCCAAATGTCAATTATTCTCTTAACACCACAGTTGAAAAAAATAATCCCAAACTGAAATTCTTTACTTGCTGACAAGCTCATGTAAGACCATGCATTGGCACATGCATAGGGGTTATGCACCAACTCTATCGTGCCTATCAATCACATGCCTCAAAGACAGGGTTTTCAGAGTTTTCATTCTTACATGTAAAACCGGCAGTTCAATTGCTAGGAGAATGCTTCAACACAAAGGAGTCAGCAATGGGTACGTCTGGGATTTACTGTATTTCATGACGCCCATTCAGCTTTAGCGAATAACAATTTAAAAGGTTGCAGTCATGCGGTAGAACACTACAATGAGACAGCTAGAGAGCTATAAAATGGATTGCTTCCTAACATGGGAAGAGTTTTTACAAACAGAAAATCCCAAAGGGAGTTATTTAGCTCTGGAATAGAAAGCAGCTGTTGACTAATATTTCCAAACCGTCAATACAGAGTCAGAATGAAGACTTTAACTAAGACATTTCTAGTCGTTCATTCAAACACAAACATGCATTGAACATGTGTAGAACAAACTATATTTGTGTGTTCTGTGGCTTCTTGCTAGAATAATTCTACATGCACCCACTTCACAGTCCAGTACTGTGACTGGAACTAAGGCAGCTTTACTTATTTTAAATTAAATTTAAAATAATAGGAGGAGGGGAGAAAGAGTTTATTGAGCAGAAAACAGCATTTACCTACAAATAACTTTTTAAATATGCAAAGCTGTTCACGAAGCTTCAAATGCAGCAAAGGGATTCACTCAGCTCTGCATGTTGAATAAGGAAGAAAAACCAAAGTCCATTTAAAGAGAGCACCTCTGCCATTTCCTACTACAATTATGCTATTTGCAATGAAGTAGAAAACTCTGCAATACATAATAAAATGGGAGACAGAAAATGTGACTATGCTTTCAGAATGTCAAACAGCATGATTTTAGGCAGCATTTTTAAACAAGAACTAGAGATTAAAAGTAGGCCAATGTAAAGATTACCAATTTTTTTTGACTTCTCATCCTATGTATGTGTTTTTCAGAATGAAATAACTTCTCTAGTTTCAAGAGTTTTATCATGGCACTTCAAACAAAAGCTATCATTGCTTTTCAGCAGAATAGATCTGAGAACATTAAGTGCTTCTTTCCTTTGCAGAAACTATTCACCAAACTGAAACGTCACACTCTTAAACTGTTTGCTCCCAACAACACACAAGAAGTTTCTTCATCTTTCTGCTAAGCCCACCTGACGTGCAGGGACATGTGCCCAGAGCCAACAGGAACAAAGGAACATGGTATAGATTGAAACACAAAATGGAGAAAGAAGGTGGCATGAGCAAAAGGACATCACCGGGAGCAGAGCTCAGTTCTGGAGAAGGAGCACCCAGTCAGACCACCCCAAGATAAAAGCCAGTAAAACACACAGACACAAGCTACCATTAAACTATGTGCTGCCAATGCCATGGCACACTTCATCGCATTGCATGGGATGCACAGGATCAGCAAGGTTGCCCTGTACATGAATTGTTTTACGCTGCATGTTTTTTCCATTGCTTTTCCATTAAGTTGAGGGAGTTCTGGAAACTACTAGAGTCAAGTCAGGAGGACAGAAATCACCATGAGTATTATCCTTGTAGCGCAGGTCTTTTGATGTCAACAGAACAGTTTTTTCCAGGGAAGGAGTTTCAAACAGTTAGTCATTGGTGATAGTGCAAGATAACAGGCTCATTACAGCTCTATTTCTGGGCAGCAACTTTCCACCTCCCTGTAGAACACTGTAATGAGACAGCTGGCATCATTTTTAAGGTACCCAAGGTGACAGAAGATAGCTGTTATGTGCACAGCAAATATCAGGGGCCTTGGGAAGCCCAGTTAAGGAAGGAACAGAGTGAATTTCTGTTCAGAGGATAAAAGGCAATCTTATAACACTTTAAAGAGAGTTTCATGATTGGCAGTCCACGTTCCCAGCGTGAATCCCTGCTTTTGACAATTAGGCTTTTGAGAATTTCACAATATAAGGGAGAAAAAACTGAGCAGTTGGAAAGAAAACACAATGTGCTTTGCAACTCATTGCCAAGTCAGGTACTCATCCAACTGTGGTGTCAAAACTCACTAAAAGTAATAAACCAGCAAAACTTCACAGATAAAAAAAAATGTATTTTAACACTTAGCAGCATGGAAAAGAGACCATTTTAACTTTCAGTTAACAAATTCAGTCATTTGTGTAGGTTCTCCATTAACCGCATGGACATAAACTACCATTTAAGATATGCACTGAAGTACCTCATTGAATCGGAAACCTAAACCCTGACAAGTTGTTAAGATTTGTTTCTCTTCCCCAGGAGCTGCTCAGCACCTCTTGTAACCCCCTTTTTCCAACTACACACGGCTTTTTTGCACTAGTTCTCCACCAAGTGCTTACTCAGAGGTTTCTACCGGGTTCATGACTGTACAGCATCCTGAAGGTAGAGTGTAAATTGAAGGAGGTGTGTAACAGCCAAACACCAACGCTATTTTAAATTCATTGTACAGCTATTACCACACGAAGATAAGCAGGCCAGCCAGCAAAAGATAAGAAAAGGTCACATGGGGTTTCATATAAAGCTTCAATTTCAAGCACAAAAAAATCCATAGAGCTGATTGGCCCACATCTACTGAAATGTGAACCTGTTTACAGAAGGTGTTGACCTGACTCGTGGAGAGCATTTATCCACCAATAAGCCCAGGTTTTTCCACTTCAGCTGCTCACAACTCAAGTTGAAGCTCCTTATCAAGAGAAACAGGAGTTTCTCCCATTACCTCTGTGACACATTTCATCAGTAGCTCAAGGACACAGTTAATGTCTCAGCTTTATAGTAGAAACCACTATTTCCTTCCGTCTTGCCAGGGTATCTTCACATATAGGAGTCGAGATTCTTCCTCCCCTTCCTCCCACCAGCCCACTGTAAGATGGGAGCAATTCTGTATTTTCCTCTGCACACACACCTCCCTCATGAATTTTAAGAGGTTCTGAAGAAACAAGCATCATCCAAACTAAATAAAAAGTATAGTCTTTGCTCTGCTGGGGCTCTGCAGACTGTAGAACTTGGCTTTCATAAGTCATCTTCAACTCATAGTGAAACACCTTATCTATATCTGTTTTTTCTACTTGTGATGTTTAAGCAGCATGGTGAAAGGAGACTTTAATGAAAATGCACGCCAAAGATCTCGAAAACGAAGCAGTTACTTGGCTTTGGAGAAGAGGAGCTTTTTTAGGAATTCAGTATATTAAAAGAAGAAGAATGTCTTATCTATGCTATTTTCATATGCTGGTGGCACCCAGGGTAACAACGGAAGCGCATTACAGAATATCCCCAGTCTGTCAGGGCCCTGAGTGCACTAATGCACCTTAAATAGCTGTGACCAGCCTTACTTGAGGCTGCTCCCACCCCCTTGGGCCCAGGAGCTCTATTCAAGCTCAGCCCTGGGCCTTCACTCTTTGCCTAAGTTATGGTAGAGGAGCGCTGCTCTCCATGGCCATATCTGGCCACGGAAGCCCCTTAGTCTAGGCTCTCACCCATAGACCGGCTTTCTGGCTTGACCTCAGCCTAGCTTTATTGCTGTGGATCTGCTGGGTGATCATTGGACTTAATCCTAACCCTGACCTACGGATTGATTTCCTGGCTTGACCTTCAATCTGCCTCATGGCCATGATAATGTCTCAAGAGCTGAACTCTTGGTAGGACCTGCTCACCATCTCCAGACCTGTCCTGCTTGGCTGATGTGGGTACTGGAGGACAGGCCCTGGACAGTGAGGCATCTGTTCTTCTAGTCCAAGGATCACCATTGGCTTCCAGCTCCCCATCCCTTAGGCAGCAGCCCTGATCTTGACAGAGTCCGCGGGCACAAGCTGGGATGATCAGTAGGTGCAGAGCTTACACTTAGAAAGGCAATCAAAAGTTTGTTTCCTGACAGAATATTCTCCTTTGTGAGAGAAAAAGACAGGGACTGAGAGGCCTTTGACTGCACGTTCCCATTGCTTCTTCTGTTTCCTTCCCATGCCTAGAGAGAACATTGTCAAGTTTAGCATTCCCCTGATCCATCACTTGTCTAATCATTGTGCATATTAGACATGTTTGGCTTAATTTTTTTAAAACAGCAACCATCAGAAATACAAAGTAAAATCGACTTCAGAAGTTTGCGACACTGCAAGTCACACTTGTTTATGTTGAGTTCAATGCCCAAACCCTGGTTTAGTCAAAGACCACTTCCTACGGTGAAATAAAGGTAAATTGCTATAGGTTGCCTAGCACATCATTGGCTGACACAGTCCTGGGATTAGATCTTTCTGCCCTGCATAAGGATTAAAAGAAATCTTTTACTAACCACTCCACTGGAAAAGAAAGTCAACAGATGAGAATTACCCAAAATTTAACTTAATTTGGAAAAGCTGAACAAAAGTAATAAGTATGCAGCTGTTTTTAAATGAAGCTATGGTAGTAGCTGCTTTTCACTTCTGCTGTTGTAAAAGTGCACAAAAAATTAGGGACAGATGTCTCACGAGTGAAGAGGACAGCATCATGAGAATGGAAATAAATAAACTCATATGCAAATAATAGTTTTCTCACTTTAAAGGAGAATTAGTGACCAATTTCTTCCAAAACACTGAAGGAAGAGTTACTCCTACACCACTTCAAGGATCATTTGTTATAACCAGAAATAAGATTTTCATAATATGTCAGACCACCAGTCACAAAAGCCTGACTAGTACAACTGTCAAAGACCTTGACTTGTACAAATGTCAGTATGGGAGTTTTATGTAAGGGACATAAATCTGAAAACTAGTTTAACCCTAAATAAGGAAAATTTATGCGTAAATTTAGAGCTATAATGGATTCCTGAAAATAAAACAAATGTTTTATATTTATATATTTTAATATATAACATTTCAGGTTACATTCAAGAAGCAGACTGACTTGCGGTGCAATCACATGAAAATAACTCAAACTTCTTGAATTGGTTTACCCTTTCCTAAGAGCAGATTGTAATGTCTATCTGTTCAGGGAGTTTATAGTGGGCCTTGTTAGACAACTTAAGAAAGTGCTTTCCAACACTTGCATGAGAGTTGGACAAATGCATTTTATTGTTCACTACAACTTTAAAACAAAGGCCTTCCTTTGTTGGAAAAAAACCAACCAACCAACCAAACAAAAACTACCCAGATGAAGTACGCAAACATAGATCTGTTCGCAACATACTTTGAACTACACTGCAAGAAAATGAACATTAATTTGCAAAAAAAATGCTATATGCAGCCAGTCTACATACCAAACTATTAATTTTAAGGTAAAGATACTTCATTTTTTTAAAGCAGTTATGTAGATGGTTTTGCAAATATAGTCCTTTTTAGATCAATGACCTCTATTTCTTTTTACCCTCAGGTTATGAAGCTTATTACAGAAATAAAAAATATTTTTTTGTACAATCTTTTCTGGGACTAATTTAAACTTTATTACACAATATGATGAAGTCACAGTCCTGTTTGCCAAAAGGAGGCAGGAAAGACCTGACCACAGCAGAAAGAATCTTGGGACGTAAGGGGGACAGGGGCAACATAATTACCAATTACTTAAATACTGCAAGAAAAACAGGGGTAGCGAAGAGCACATTGAGTGAAAGAAACAAGGCTTCTGTTTACCGATGAAGGAGAGAGTCATCTTCTGTTTCTTGTGTAATCTGTCAAGTAAGAAATGTTTGATTTGGGAAAGAACCAGCAGTAGAAGAAAAAAAATACCACTACTGATCAGTGTCAAATCACCTTCTAGACCTAAAGTAAACTTAGAATTAGACTTCTTGCACAAAAAATATCTGAAAACAAAGGACCATATGTCTCTCAACATCAAAACACTGATGTTTTGTTCACCATACTGCCAAAGGAACTTGAAGTCATTAAACATGTGCAAGAAGCACATCTTTAGGACAAAATTCTTAATCCACCTTATCTCTACTATAAACCCAGAGCACTTGTTCAGACTCTATTTTGATCCCTGTAAGTTTTCAGCCTCCTTCTGTTTTGCTATCACTTAATTCTGTTTTTTTGTACTGCTTCTGCTGCAGTCTGAGAAATATCCTTTGATGTTCTTGGCTGGACTCCACCATCTTCTATGTTCTAAACAGAGACAAGTTTTGTCTGGTACTGTAAGGCAAATAGCCATGCCATGTAGCTAGTAAGTTGGACAACATCTCCCCTCTTTCCTCAGTTGCCAAAAGACTCAAGCTACATCTTCCATATTGGTTTATTCCTCAACCTGCATACTTTTGCAGTTTAGATGATTGAATCAGAATCAATTCTACCATTTCTAAGAAGTGGGAAGAGTCTTTCTTCCTGATTTAACAAGAAAAAGGAAACTATTCCTTGTTGAAAATCCTACTTGGTGCTTTCCAGCAAGATTAGAGGTCTGCTGGGATGGGACTACAGTCACAAGGGTAAAAGAAATGCACCTTTCACAATCACTGTGTAATCCAGACAAAATACAAGCCTTTGTACTAGTCACAATCTATGCATTCAGAGCAGACCACTTAACTGTATAACTCCTATCTCCCCAAAGGCTTTATCTGTACTACGTACAATGAGCCTTTCACAGACATATCTAGTGATTCTACTTGTTCCCTGGAAATAAGAATGACGAGCAGTCAGAAGACGCTGTTGCAGGGAAAATCACGCTGAGGTTGAGTCTTCTTGCTTCAGGCGACTGAATACCGGTGCTGGAAAATGAAATGATGTGCCCATCTCTGACACAGTCCCCATGGGATGCGGGACATTCATCCAAGATAGATAGAAATGTCAAAAGTGTTAATTCCAGGCACTCACAGGAGACCCTTCAGTTTGGCTTAAAAATGCTTAGCATATAGAGCTACAAATGAAGTTGTAGAGGGGGAGCCATGCTTTGAACATATCATATATATTCATCGTATATATGGGCTTTTTAACATCCAAGTTTTAGGCATCTCAGACCAAGTAAACTCCAAAGAGCTTACTTCAAGTTAACAAAGATCTTTGACTTTAATTTCTCTGTGATTATCACCTTGAAAGTTAGGGCAATGCCCCTTGCGCAGCGCATACAAGTATCTATGAGAATTAATGTTTGTGGAACAGACACTGTTCAAAGTACAGAACAGAAATGTTCACAAAGACCCCACCAGCAGGTGTAGCACAGTCTGCTGTAAATGGGGTCTAGCATTATGAAGGGAATGGGAAGAAGAGAACCTCAGGGTGCTACACAACAGCTTCCCGTGAGCCCTGAATTGCCCAGATGCACTTCAACATCTCCCTGTACACCCAAGACCCTCCCATCAGCTAAAGGCCACTGGGAGACATGGCTTTCTCCCTTCACGCCACTGTGCCAGCTCCTCACTCAGGCCCCACGGGCGCCTGAGGACAGGAGATTGCAGAATCTGTCAATACAGTCAGGTACCTTACAGGGTCATATCCCATACTTTGTCTGGCTATTGAAGAACTCCTTGCCTCAATGAGGGATTTTTATACTTTTTTTTGTTGACTTACTGGCATTTTTCTGTGTGAAAAGTATTTTGCTGTGGACATTGTGTATTGATGTATATGAACAAAACATGTGATTCTGTCAGGATAAATATATGCAGTTTTCATTGCTGCCTCAGACACAACAGTATTTAACCACTTTGGGATCATAGCAGCCTTGGGAGGGCTGATCCTCAATCTTGCCTCATAACGAAAAATAGGATGTGGTAATCTAATTAAAGACTGCATCGATGCACACAATCAAGGAACCAAACTAGAACTGTAGACAGGAATGGAAAAAGGCTGTCTGAACAGTCCCCACACCTCTATTCCTACCCCAATGACTTCACTTACTGTAATGCTTCAAACAGTTTAGCTGCCATACAGTTTCACAGAAAAAAAACAGAGGGGTCAGAGGAACCAAGAGTTACAAATAATAGATTATGCTGGATGTTTTCATTTCGTCATCAGACAGACTCAAGACTATGAGGCTTCTCCTACTGATAAATTCCTCCTTTAATCCATGGGGCTCAATTTGATTAAATATGAAGCACTGCATTGTCAAACAGTTTTAAATGTGTGTTAGGCTGCTTTAACTTTCCCAGTCAGTGCTTGCCCCAGATGGGGACTCTTGAAGGACCAGGACCCTGTCATTTCTTCTTTTCAGAACTGGCATGCCATAAGACTAACCAGAGAGCCATGGCTATGGCCAGGGTACGTCACAGCAAGAGTTCAGTCACTGCAAACATGCTCTGGGTGAATACCTTCCCAAGGGATGAAAGTCTGGCCCAGAAAAGATAACAGAGAGGAAGTTTATGAAGTGAAGCTCCAGATTCTTTATTCGGGACTTTTTATTAGGGAGTGTAGCAATAGGATGAGGGGTAACGGTTTTAAACTGAAAGAGAGGAGATTTGGATTGAATATTAGGAAGAAATTCTTTACTGTGAGGGTGGTGAGACACTGGAACAGGTTGCCCAGGGAGGTTGTGGATGCCTCATCCCTGGAAGTGTTCAAGGCCAGGCTGGATGGGGCTTTGAGCAGCCTGGTCTAGTGGGAGGTGTCCCAGCCCATGGCTGGGGGCTTGGAACTAGATGGTCTTTAAGGTCCCTTCCAACCCAAACCATTCTATGATTCAATCATCTCAGTCTCCCCTTCAAGTCAGGAATCAGCTTCCTTTTGACAGATGTCTCCAGCTTTGAGGACTCTCAGGTTGCTACCACAGCCTGATCATCAGGTTAAAAGCCAAATGCACACCTCATCCAGGTGGAATCACAAGCAAAAACTTTTCCCAGAGAGTGAACAACTTTCCCTACACAATATTTTGGTACACTTTTAAATGGAGTTAATATAAATTCTTCAGTACAGTTGCAAATGCAACACAACAAAATTCTCAAAGTAAAAAAAAAAAAATCATTGCATGTTTCTAAAGCACAAAGAGCCCAGTGTATTATGTTTCCACAGACTTTATGTGTATTAGTCTTAAAATTTTCCTTTCATGCAGGAGATTCCAGTCCCACAGTCTTACCACTGCTGTTTGAACGGAAACCCCAGTCTTACTCAGCGTGAGCTGTTTGGTTGTGTTCAGAGGAATAAATCTAACAGGATAACATGCTCCTTGTAGACTCTAGTGACATTACTGTATTTACTTTATATTTTCAATACAATAACACATTTTCTTTCTTATTCATCAGACAGCAAAATATAATAAAAACAGAGCTCCAGAATTATGTAGCTTTTGCTGCATTTTTAAAATTATTTTTCTAATATGAAATATACCTCGTCTCTCTTCCTTCCCTACCAACTACTTTGCTGTATCTGTCATTTCTACAACGAACATAGGCAAAATCAAAGAATTTCCATTTTTTTCATTAGAAAGGAATATCAGATTGACAGTTTTTAAGCCACTGTTTTTAAGCCCCTGGAAAGGTTCTGTTCATTAGGATATATTAATCACATGCCTCACTCAAGTCAGCAGTTCGGGGTCTGTAACATCTCCTCTTCCTGCCCCATAAGCAAATACGGTTTCACTGCAGGCTAATGTAAAGAAGAGAAAATCGGCTGTTGAGGGGTTAAGTCACCTTATACCACTTAACTCAGGTTCTGATAGGGACTAGCCAGATAACAATACGCAAGAAAGAAACTACAGAACTACAGAATTAATTGTGGACCAGCTGTGGAAGCAAACTATAAATGATGGTACAGTCTACCCTTCAGCATTTCTGCCATGCTGGGTAAAATGCTAGGTTTGGATTTAAGCTACCTATCCACCTGCAAGGAAACCAAGAAGCAGCCTAGAAACCAGGCTAAAATCAATCCTACTTCCACATTACTTGCAAAGATGGCTATTTTGTGAAATCCTGTACCCACAGGCACTGTGCTGTCCAGAAATCTCCGCAGGGCCCAGAGCTGTGTTTCTGGACAATGTTTGCAGAGCACTCAAGCACACTGTTCCCTATGTCTTGGGTAACGTGAGCCTTTCAATTTGATCAAGTTAGTTCTCTTACAGACGGAGACATTTATAATTTGTTATTGTTACTGTTAAAACAACTGAGGTCTTGAAGACAGGAAAAACCCTTATGGAATGAGGTTTCTGAAACATGACCAAGCCAAAACAACCAAAAATAAGTCTGGCCTGTCTGGAAAACAAAACTTTTAGTCTGCCTCAGTCCGTTCCCTGTGTTGCAGCTATGCTTCTGGCAATACAAACTCACCTTGCCACTTAATCACAAGAGGAAAAGCAACCTAGCCAGCCCCACGTCAGTAGTTGACCCCCAATTCTTGATATCATTCACACAACAGATTCTAAAACATTAGAAGAATAAGGTTTTCTTCTCATTGTATTCATTTTCAAAGCAAATATATACAGAAGACAGGGTTTATAAACAGAATCTAAACAGCACAGACTGCACAAACATGCAGTGACTTCAGCAACTGTACTCCAGGTTTATGTCAGCAGAAGTGGAGGACATCACGTGGCCAACTGACATTCTCCAGATGCCCTCCGGGGACCAGAATGCAAGAGAGTTACTGAGATGGCCATTCAAAACTATATGAAGGTTGTGACTGTTGTAGTTTCCTTCAAATACTTAACAGCAACCTTTCTTGGAAAACTCCTCTTTCCTTAGTAACAACTGGCTAGAATCTCATTAATAACTAATTGAACTGCATAAGACAAAAATAATTATGTTCGG
Source organism: Larus michahellis (assembly GCF_964199755.1). Taxonomy (NCBI): domain Eukaryota; kingdom Metazoa; phylum Chordata; class Aves; order Charadriiformes; family Laridae; genus Larus; species Larus michahellis. Next base: position 88,890,042 of record NC_133897.1, read on the forward strand.
GGACCTCAGAGTGGCACCTGAGAGACACTCTGAACACAAAACACTATCCCCTCTTTCCCTTATGTCAAAACCACACAACAATTATAGGGAAACCATGATAAAGAGAAAAGGAAGAGATTGTGAGTTTTTCTGTGAAGGATCCCACACAGGATATTTACTCGGCCAGTTGATGACTATGGAGAGAGAATTCCAGACATGTGGGTCTCAGCTAGGAAAGCCTTCCACACCCACACATATCCACTTTGTGCTACTCTTAAACAAGCTTCAGGATGAAAAAAGAAGAATTATGGGTGAAATATTTGACGTGAACATACACTCCTTGGCTTACACAGGCCTCTTGATGGATTGCCTGGAGAGTAAATGTGTACCATACAATTTTCCTTGAATAGAGGGAAATGCCAGACATTTACACAGTGATCGAGTTACCACTGAACTTTGCTGCCTCCTGCAAGAGGCAGCAAGGAGAGCTGTATATTTGATTCTCCTAGAAGAGGTTTGGTTGCCACAGGTTTTGAGCTTAAGTAGAGGTCACAGGTTCTGAGCTTAAGTAGATTGTACACTATTAACCATAAAGAACTCACCATTTATCTAGCAGATCTTATCAGATACACTGCCCATATTTCTTACTCCAAACATGAGGAACCACTGAAGTACTGTCATATATGAGGAATTCTTGATGGCCATTTCATACTGGTATACCAGGGTTGACGATGACTCTCTCATACCCTGCACAGATACCAAATCATCATATCAGGCTTCCTCCATTTTCTTCAAGTTAGCAACTTTGAACCTAAAAAATTAACCAGGACATAACTAAAAGCACTAATCATTATAATGTCTAGACTGATAAGAGAAAAATAAATATCATCATGCTACTCACAGCTGATAAAATCTATTTGTGTTCAAAGTATTAAGAGAGCATGTGAGGAATACAGTTGTGCAAAAGGACATGACTGCAACAGTTTTTACTCTGTATTGAGCTTAAGCATCTTGTGAACCTACTGGCCTTCCAGTTGAAAACACTCTGTTTATTCTTCTTGGTGTGAGAAGCCAACATTCATAGCAATTCTCAAGTCATACGGCCTTCAGGAGAATAAAGAGCTGATATTTGCACTTCATCATAAGTCAGGAAGGATGACTGCACTTCCTGATTGCTAAATTTACTGTAAATCCCAAAAAGTGACTCTGAAAAAAGAAGCTCCAGCAGCCCAGGTCTTCCCGAAAGTTTATCACAATGGAAAAACAAAGTAATTTACCCTCTTCACGCCTACACCCCAAAGGAAAATAATATTCTACCTACTGATCACAGAGCTCTACAAACTGCTCCAGCCACTCTATTGTTCTGGTCTGAATTGCTTTCCTTGCTGGATGTTAGTCTTGGAGAAAATTCATCACTGAAAAAACACAAAAAAATCTCTTTCACTGATTTTCAGAGAACATATATGCTTAGGCAATAAGTTTAGACCCATGATTATAATTAAGAAGGAAAAAACCCAACACCTTTAGAGATGCCAAGCTCAGGAAAGACTACTCTGTTCCACCTGGTCCCCTGGTTAGTCACATTATACAATTATCTTTTCATTACTATTGTAAGTTATGGAGCATGCATCCAGAGGCACTAAGTAGCTGAGTATCTCACAGACTTGATAGGATGAATAGCATTCCTAACTACTTTTAATTAAAAAAAAAAACAAAACACAACACCTATTGAATACACCAACAAGAAAAAAAATCACTGCCTCTGTTAGAAAATAACCTATTAAAATACATGCTTTGCTTTTTCAGCTAAATACTCCAATACTTGAAGGTCGGTGTCTTTGGGAATTCCTCTTTCGAGCCACTGTGGGACAGAAAGTGAACCATGCATGTTTAGTGCTTGCATGTTTAATCCGCCATAAGATTTCTACAATTTTATGCATCTTGTAATAGCCACATATCAATCCAGATTCTGTCTCTAGTTACAAGTTTAAAGCTTCTTGGAACTTGGTTGAAGCCACCCATCACTTCTGACTAAATAAACAGCTAATTACAGCCATATGTGGATGACTGACAGACCTGTAAAAGAAGATTTTTGTAAAAAAAAAATAAATAAAATTAGTGGAGAAATAAACGCTCAACTTCACTGAGAAGGCATTCACTTTAACTGCAAGCTGTTGACTCAGTATTTTAGTTCTGAACATTAATGGCATGTGTAGGTAGCAATCATAACCAAAGAAACTGATGTGCTAGGATCTATAAATGCTTTTTTTTTAATACTGAAATTACAAATCAAAATTTGCAGCTTCTTTTGGAAGACCCCCATTATTTCTTACTGAATGTTGATCTTCATCACAGTTACCTCATTGTCACGGGAGAGGCAGGAGGATACAGTCATATTGCACTTTGAAATTTATTGGTACAGAAGCCAAGCTTGTCAAGATGGTAGCATCAGTCACCTAGATTTTAACCCCTGCCTGTCTGTTTCCTTCCTAAAGAATGTAGTTAGGCGACAACACAACGACTTCCTGTGTTTTAAAATTAGTATTTGCACAGTCTGATGGAAATGTAATGATGGGTCTTTGCTTCTGGTAATTGTGGGTTACACTGCCACAGCAGTTTCACAAGGGACGAAGGCGTTGGGGGGTAAATGGGGAGGATGTGGCCACCCCATTAAAAAACAAAGTGGTGGGAAGCTGCCCACTTGACTGAGGATAGTTCCCAGAAGCAGCAACAAGCTGCTGACGTTCACCATAGAGACCAGTTTATTTTCCTTATGGAATTGGCAGGTGTGCAGTGCCGTCCCTACCCTCTCCCCAACCAGTTTTCCTCCCATGGTAGAGTAGGAACTTGCTGATTAAGAATAGGAATGAAAAGAAAGTCCAGATGTTTTGTAGCTGTAATGCCCCACTACAAACAGAAAGGTGTGACTGCATCCTTGATGATTAACACGGCTAGCTAGACTCCCTTATCTCTAGATAATCATCAGGGTGAAGCATGAACCTCAAAAAGGTGATTCAGCCCGTCTCAGTCAAATCTTGGAACTGCGCATCTCCTTCCACTATCTGAGGAGAAGGGTAGAACAACTGTCATCTGAAGACAGGCCTCTCAGTTAGAAGAACAGAAGCTGATCTACCACGTTGACGGCACAGCCAGACACTGGCTAGATTCTCTTCCCAATTGCTTTTGCCAGTAATATATGAGATATTTTGGCACAGATGCCTCCTGGAACAGTGATGTTTCAAAATAACATCTCAATAATGCTGAAATTTTCTGACCAGAATATTTGAAGGATCCTGAGAGAGCTAAGGACCCAACTTTCAGTGAATCCTTACTAACAGTAAGGCATTTATTCACCTAGGTGTTTCCTACCACTGGAATAAAGGAAAGAAGCTAAAACATACAAGACACCCTAAAATCTGCTATCATTTGACGTTACCTGCATCAATGTGACGCTGTTTTGTCAAGGAATAACCTCTTGGGCTTGCAGTATCAAAGAGCCTTTGTTGGCAGCATACATAAAATCCAGATTTCACAACTGTAAAACAGCATATCTGATTTCAGCTGCAGATATAAGCACACCACAATTCTTCGACAATTCAGCTGATGATGATTATTAGTATAAACTACTTTTCAGACTTCTAAAGAAAATTAATCAATTATCCTGTCCCAGTAGATTTGTACTACATCCTCCATCTAAAAAGAAGGCATTTCTACTTTTTTTTCTATTTTGCTGAGAGATGAGCAACATACAGTGTAATCCCTGTAATGCTACAACTGGTTTTATAATTACTGCCATGTATTTGCCGTCTCTTGCATTGTTGTTGAGCATTTCAGTAAACGCTGCCTTTAGTTAGCATCTGGGCCAGAAAGGGAAAAATCACCCTGCTTCATCAGTGAGGATTTTCCTACAGACATTACCTATCTATCTCATTCCTTGAGCTGACACGGGTCCCCATCTCTAGAAAGATGGCCCAAAGTGTTGTGAATATGCAGGTGTTTCTCTCGAAGCCCTTGCCAAGCAGTTTGGCAGCTATGAAATAAATGGTCAGTGTGTTGGTTTTTTTTAGAAATGGTATCAGGCAGACGGATGAGCACTTTAACTTCTTTCACTGACATTGCTTCAGCCCTATTTTTTTATATAATTTCACAGAATAAGAGATAAGCACTCTGGCACTCTTTGCTGATTGTTCTGAAGAACAGTTTTCCTCTGTACCATCACAAGTGATACAAGAATCGATGGTCACTCTTTTGATGACCACAGTTCGATCACAGTTCAGAGGTTTCCATGCATTCATGGCTGCACTACAAGAGCAGGAGACATTATTAAGTGAATACAGCTGAAAGACTCCCGAAACTTGCCAGCTTGGTCAAAATCTCCAAAAGCTTTAAATACCATTTATATTGTCAGCACCAACCAATAAAGCAAAATCAAACATAAAGCCTTCATATTCCTTTTCCGAAAGGTCGTTTTCACGTGATCATAAAATCCACCAGCTAGAGCACAAATGATCTTTTTTTTTGAGTGCTTTTCACTACTGTCGGGATGTCATCATGGAGGTGGATTGCAAAATAAAATGTAACTAATTAACTTTGGCAGCGCATTTATTCGATGAAGTATCATCTTGCAAAGCACAGAGTCAGTTACAGACACCTGCTGCCAGACTGAAGAAAGCAAATCACTGTTAATCTGCTTAACTGCAAGGCTCCTCTAGCTCCCAGGCTCCTTCCGACGCAGGCTCGTGGGATCCCAGCGGTGGTATCCCGATGCATAAAGCAGGCAGGCAGCAAATCCTTGCTTCCTTCCTAGATAAAACAGCAAATTGGTGTATTGATTAATAAGAGCTGTTCCTACTTAGAGTGCAGAAGTGTAAACAGGATGGATTAATAGCAATCTGCAAAAGATTAAAAATGAGCACCACATTTAAATCTCTGTTCGGTTAATTGATATTCACAAAGCATGTTCAGTAACGAGCACATCTCAGATTATTTACCTTTGATAAAGTGGCGTCAAGGGGAGAGTCCCGTGCTGGGGCCCCTCCTGGAGGTTTGGCTCCCCGGGCTGAGGGACAGCACAGCCGCAGGCTGTCCATCGCTCATGAATGCATTACATTTCACACTGCACCCAGAAAAACTAGTATTTTCGCTAACTCTGTGAAATAAATAAATTACTCTTGGTGGATGCCAACTTGCAACGAGGGATCTGCCGAACTAGAACCAGGTGCTGAAAAAGGGCGCAGGTGGCCTGTTCTCACAAGTCAGATAAGAAATCTAAAATGCTGCTGCACAAACTGCAGCCAGCAGAGGAACACTATGTCTGACCGGCTGAAGCTCCCTGTGTGCAAGATGGCCTCAGGCTGAAATAAAATTGGCAAAGAAGTACGCAGTTGCACTCCCCCATCTACCCTGAATTTAGCTGCTTCAGTCCCTTTGCTGCGTATCCGAGGTTGCATTGCACATATCTGCATTAAACCTGAGATGGGTATTGAATGTTCTCCCCCAAATCCCGTACCTGTTTGCTCTGGAAGCATGACATGCTTGCCCTGAGAAATGGTAGGTGACCAAACCAATGCACCCTCTTTGTACAGTACAAAACGGTTCCAGACCTCAGTCAGACCAAGTTTCCACTAACTCATGAGTTTTGGGAGCCAATTCTGTAACCGCAAAGAAGGACCTCCATTTTCAGAAACTAGAGGGGACCCCACCTTTGGGGAGTACCTCTGCGTCCTGTCCACTGGACTCCACTTCCTTTAAACAAAAAGTATTGCCTGCTTTACCGCAAAAGTGGCCGAAAAATGCAGTGCTTTCTGACACTTTGCCAGCAAGAACTAGATAGAAGAAAAATTTGGAACAGCTTCAGCACTTGAAGGACAGTTCCAGGTCAAATGTCCTCATGGCAGTTTGAACAGCCCATGGTGTTTTCCTGGTTGAATGAACAATGTCATGGACTAGAAGGACCACACCTCTTGCGTTTACCCATATCCTGGAAAGATTACCATCTTTGGTCCAGACAGCCACAAGAGGTTTAGCCTGCAGTCATAGCTGGGTTTGCAACCAAAATTGGAAGATTGCTACCAAGTGAAGTGGGAGAACAGCTATCACAGAATTTCCCAGATGCTACAGTAGCAAACTTAGAAAGGTATTTATCCTTCAACAAATGAGGTTTGTCCTAGACGTGAGACAAATCTAATAATGAAAAGAGAAGTTAATTTTAAAATACTTTGTACCTGGTTATGCTGTAAAAATGCTGACACAATCAAGGTAACTGCTGATCACAGCAGAATCAAACCTTAATGTTAACGAAGTAAAAGCATCCCTCAGGGGAAAACATGTAAACATCTTCATCTGTATTTTATCATTTAACAGTTGAGCAGAAACCACAGTTAACCTGTGCTATTGCTTAAAGACCAGAAGGAATTCAGTTAAATACATATGTAATAATAAAAATAAAATATTCTGGGCTTTTTTTGTTTACTCCTGCATTCCAGAGATGTCCAGATGTGCATGAGGGATAATGAAATGTTAGGAAGAAGTATGAAGATTTGTTCAATGAATTGTGATATGACCTGGAGAATATGACATGGAGAATTAATAAAGACTTTTTCATGAAATCTGGCATCCCTGAACAACCTAACCAGTTCTGTGTCCCCATCTGGAAGAAGTGGGAATCCCATCAGATGGAGTGGTTTGGCATATGTTAGTAAATACTTCTGTGCTCAATACAAAACCAAGAGTTTACAGTCAGTTAATGGAGAACTGGTTAACAGCTTCAACTGATTTGCTCTTGAAAAGAAAATCTGAAATACATGTTAGCTTTTTACAAAAATACTGCTTGATAGAATGACAAAATAAAGATCTGTTTCTGAAGAATGGTTAGGGTGGTAAGAGGAGCTGTAAGAAGCAAAAACTCCGAAAATATGACTTAACTCCATCTCTTCAGAGCACTTGTAGACCTGTATCTCAAATGACCTCAGTGATAATGTGTTCTGTACATAAATGGTTTGGGATCAATCATTTTAAAAGTTTAATATTTGATCAGTCCTCAAAAGGCAAGTTGCGCAGTCAAGCAGCAAGTCCTTCTGAGAATTGCCTATACACACACAAATACCAAAGCTTCATAATTATGGATTTTCCTCACAATAGCTAAACTAGTCTGCACTGAACCGTATCATCAGCCAGAATCCGAAAGCAGATTCTGGACATCTGACCACTATAAGCAAGTGATCAGCCCCAAATTTAACATTGCACAATACATTACTGCTTCTCATCAACCTAAAATCTCAGCACAAAGATACCAGAGGGATTTTTCTGTCATATTAGAGTTATCAAACATAGCAAGGAACTGATGTTTCATAGCGCAGAACACGCCTTTGCCCAATTTAGTCCTTATTTCCATGCCCAGGAGAAATGCTCAAAGCCTAGCAAATCTATGCAAAGTAGCACCAGCAGAAACACCCGTTCTGCTCATCCTGCTTCCCACTGATGCCACAGAACCCACCAGCAGCAGGACACTAACACAGTGACAAGAGGAATCTCACAGCACTGCATTTGTCTCCTCCACTCATGCTAATTCACGCACACAGATGTGACTGTAGCATGGTAACTATAAAGTGAATAATTAAAACGTTGCATGCATTACAAAAAATGCATAATAAAATAACATAAAGAGTGTTTTATCTATGCTAAAACTTAAAAGGTGAGTACAAAAACTGAGATACCCCCCAGTGGAACCAAGCAGCAATTGCTGACTTGTTGGTGACAGGTCTTAATTTGTCACAGAGACTTACTATCAGCACAACGATGTGATCGCTCTCACACTACAAAAGCAATTATTTTTGCAAAAGCGAAGCACTTCACATTCTGGAGCTATATAAATAATTAAGATTCAATGAAATTTGTCAACATATATAAGCACAGCACTCTACAACATTAAAGGCTGTGCTTTATTCACACTGTTTCAACGCTGTATTTAGCAGAACCTTGTCGCTTTGCCCAAAGGATGTTTGAAACCCCACCAGCTTTACCCAGAGCTGGAAGCTCCCATGACAGGGCTGGTAAATTACCTCATGGTATTTATAACATCTTCCACCACCAAAACTCTGAGCTAAAAGCAAGCGTTTGGGCAGCTGGCATGCTGTGAATCAAAGAACGCTTAAACTCAACAGGGAGATTAATCTTTAGACAAATAGCACTAATTCTAACTTTGTATTCCCAGGGCTTCATGTCACCCAAACAATGCTCATGGGTTTTTTTTCCTAAATGGCTTTTATCTGCACTAATAGGTCTTAGAGACATGCCTTTTATCTGCATTAATAGGTCATAGGCATCCATTACACCTTTATAAAAACCCAACCTAAATTTTCCAATGGCTTTTGCGTAGGTTAATAAGTAGACATAAAATATCTGATAAAAATGAAAAAAAATAGACACTTTATCTCTTTTTTCCATTTTATGGACCAATAAAACAAAGGCACAGTTGTTACAGGTCATATTTAGCATGAACAAGTGTTTCCTAAGCACATGAGGCAGCCTGTCACTCTGCCGTTTGCCAGTCCATCCATTTGTCCTTGCCTGGCACTCTTTAAGCCATCTGACCATCTTCAAGTAATTTTTGCCAGAGGATAAAAAAAATCTCAGAAAATCTTCCGAGTAGTCCAAAGATCAGCAGTTAAGCATTTGGGGATCATAACAGCATCTGATAAACCAAATGTCTGGGCATTCAAAAATGATTAATCGTGTCCTGCTTGCAAGAAAACCAAATTTTATTGAGAAAACACAAACTTGGGAAAACCTGAAAACAGCAGATGAGATGGACATCCTTCAGAGTGCATTGACAAAAGTCCTGACCTAGTCTGCCTCTGTTCAGAGTAGCTGGACTCTGTTCTAGTAGCTGGAAAGGCATTCCCCTTTCTGGTGGGACCACCCTGAGGGAGATCAGACTCAGCAGATGTCAGGTGAAGGGGAGGTAAATCTGTTGCCTTTGATAGATGTTTGGGTTTGAGGATTCCACCATTTACTCTGTCTGGGAAGAGAAGGGTCCGTTCAGGCCGATTCAGGCACTAAACGGCGGTGCCTGGGACATCTGCTACCTGTGCTGATCAACAGCCATCCTTGCTAGCTGCAGACACTCATGGCTACTCCTTACAGCCACCACTGCAGTGCCGTACAGCTCCTTCATCAAGAGACTGAGGGCAGATATCCTCACAGAATCTGTATTTCAAAACAGGTAACCTTTTACATGGAGTCTTTTCTTGTCCTTTAATAAACAAGGAAAACTTCCCTCGACCAACAAAACTCTACCATTTTAAACTGCAGACTACAACAAACACCACACCTTCCTTCAGAAAATTTACATCTATTCTTCTTAGCAGGGTCGGTCTTAAACAGCAAAGTCCCAAGCCATTAGCCACCACCAAAGCAAGCCTGACTCACTGCACACGCTTTCACATGTTCTTGGACAGATGTCCACAAATGACTGACTTCCCCTGCATCCCTGCAAGATGCTGCTGCTCCTCTGCCCTATCAGCCTTTCAAAGCTTCATGCCTTAGGCCTCATCACCTACTCAGGTTCAGCTCCCAGACACTGAGAAGCAACTCTGTAACATCCAGTAAAGGACAGAGCCTTTGGGGAAAAGCAAAGATTTATCCTGGTGTCATGCCATAAGTTCACAGCCCGTTAGACCAATACCTCCTAAAGCTGAAGCAAAGAAGCACAGCACGGGCTGCCTTCACCACCGAGCTCCACCCGCACAGGCAGAAGATGAGGTTAGCCCTCTGCTGCCATTGCCACTGACCTGACAAGTCCTGCTCCAAGTGTGACGCTCGCTTTGACTCCCTGCTTGCTCCCGCACACCACTTCCAGCAGATCCCAGTCCCCCTGCAACCAGAGCAGAGTGCTTGCTCTCTCTGCAGCTCCCTGGTGTCACAGGGTGGGATGCATCTGACCAGCCTGATCCAGGTGCCAAGCTGCAAGAGAGGGCCAGCCCCAGCCCCCTTCCATAACAAGGGTTTTCCAAAATACACCGAGCCCACTCCGACACATGTGGTGTCTCCATTACCTTCTTCTGCCCGCTTTTCCCACCAATCCATAGCATGGCTGCTGGATGGAAGACGGAGAAAAGTCCGTGCTTCACTTTCACAGGCAAAAGCCCTGTCCAGTCTGCTAAGAGATGCTGAGACGTCAGAAAGAGCAGTGCATGATCAAAACAGGACAACAGGTCTCTCCCTCTTTCTTCCTCCCTCATACCTGCAGGACTGGGGCAGCTTGAACTACCCTCTTCTAGCCTAGGCCTTGGCAGCTCAATCTTGTTAATTCTAGTTGGAGGAGCCCTGATTCACAGAGTTTACGGCATATTGTAGTACTTTAAACAGTGACTGTGATGTGGTTTGGATGTGAGGGAGACTGATTACCGCTACAGGATTTTATACATCAAACCAGTCTTTGTTCAAGACTGCCCCAGGTGTAATGCAGTTCTTCTCAAAGTATTTATTTATTGCTGGAAGGCTCTTTTCTAGAAAGGAAAGGAAAATTCGGTGATCAGCTGCTGAATACATTGGTGAGTCTGGAGCTTGTCCACACCAAATTCCTTGTGGTTCATCACCAACTGAGACAACACGCTTGTTAGACAGTTTTAGTACGGAATCCATTCAACACACAATTTTTACTTTCCGTAGTAACTGAGTAGATCTATTCTGTTTTATTCCATTGGATATGACACATCTTTCTTGCAATTTAAGACAAAAACATGTTAATCTGAATTCCTATAGGCAGAAAAATCTACGCTACAGTGCTCTTTTTTCAGGCTTACCTTAGCACATTGTGGTTCAGCTAGTAGAGTCTCATCCCACCCGTATGCAAGAAGCAATTCTTTGACTATATCCACATACAAATACATCTGGCTTAGACCATAACTATAAATCTGGAGTCTGAGGGGATTAGCAAATTGATTTCACTGCAGCCGAAAATTAAGCAAACAATTGAAAAGCTTGATAACCCAACTCAAAACACGTAGTTTTACAGGTGAAAAGAATGTGAATCCTGCTAATGAAATCTCCAGAAGGGAAAGTGGGGGGATTTTGAGAGAATCTCACCTAAGATATTTCATGTCCACATGCAAATGATAGCCAGTACTGTGCTAGTCTCTTCTATCCCTTTGTAATATTGCTTTGAAACTAGAGGAAAAAAATGACAGCAAAAATTTTGGGAGAAAGAAAAATGCCAATAGTTACGTTATTCAGCAACCTTTGTGAAATAAAAGATTTCTATACTCCTTTAACAGGCTTACAGGTGCCGGATTTGAATGTAAGTGCAAGAAAGTACTTGAGATTTTTTTAAACCTCAAACTCATCTTTATATGTGGGAATGCATTTGATCAAAAAAAATGAATTTTATCACTAAGAGATCTTCTGCTGAAATTTATCAGCAATTCCAATATTAAAGGGCCATGCAAATTGAATTCTCTTTCATCTTTCCATCACTGCTTCCTTTTTCAGAGGACCTGACCATCCTGTCTTTTTGAATGTTAGAAATTGTATAAAAAGAGGATTTTTTTTATTGGAGTTGAATAGCTTTTAGATTTTTACCATTTATTTTTCGTCAATCCACCAACTGCCTTTGTTTGGATAGGCCAATATTGACTTTGTCTCTCTAACCAGGGAATGAAAATTGAACAGACTTCCTTCAATTATCCAGTATCTATCCACCCCTTATTAGAAGAGATGAACATCTTGCAGGGACAGAGAGAAATGATCAAGGGACAATCCATTTTGCAGGGGTAAGCATTTTGAAAAGTCATGGACGATACTAATTAGGTTATGAGAGCAGCTTACATTCTTCTATCAATTACATAGGTTGCTTTTTTTTTTTAAGAATCTAAAACATCCAGGCCTTGGAGGAAATATTTTCAACTTTCAGATGAAGATGGCTCTTTTTTTCTTCTCTTAGTTCTTTGTAAGAGAAGACAATGATACAACTTTATCTATAAAAGAACAATAAATGTCTGAGGCCTTGGATAAGGACATTATCCACACACAAATAACAGACCATATTTGGCTTTAAAGTTCTGATTGTTCTCTAAATACTTATAAGCTAACGAGGCAGATTAGGTTCCCTGTCTGTGGACCAATTTTTTTCTTTTTTTTCTTTATTTTTCATTTAGGTTCAGCAGAAAAACTTGAATAAATCAGAAGATGCAAAAGGGTCACTTGCAGGTCTGGGATACGTGTTCCCCTGCCTAACCTGCACAAGCCATTCGTTTCCCTCTGGTTTGCCCATACGTAAAATAGGGGCGTTTCTTGCCCTTGGTAATTCTGGTATTGCAGCATAGATCAAGAGGGCAACTCAGATTTCTAAGGCACTTTGGGTCTGCCAGGCAGCAAGGGCAAGGAAAGTGTTGAAAAGTGTTTCTGTATAGTTTCATAAATTGGCTGCCCTGGCATCTTAACATTTCCTTGTGTCCTCTATACTCTTGAATAACATCCTTATCATAAAAGTACAGAATGCTCATTCCGAAAAGCAAATACTTCTTAAAAGCTCCCAGTGGGTAAAAAGAAGTTAGGAGCAAATCTTATTCCTCTAAAATAAGTGAATTTTATCAAATATTATAGTTAGATGGCCAGACAGCAGCAATGTCTTAAGATGCCAAAAAGCAGTACTGTACATTTTAAAGATAAAACTTACTACTACTTTTAAATTCTAGAGTACTCTGGGAATAGTGGTTTTAAGCATGCATATACTGTAGCACTTTCAGTCATACAAGCACTAATAAATAATGCTTATGCCCTTGCATATTACTGTCTTTTCACAAATACATTAGATTTCTCATTATCTACTATAGGTGCTGTACAGAGGCTATTTTTATCATTGCTGCAATAACACAGAAGCCGTATTTGGCAAGACAGATACTTAGGACAGACTGACTCCCTTCTAAAGAAAACTGGAGAGGATGAAATATTGCAAGCTCATAAAAGCATATTTCGGAAACATTTAAACATATTCTCAGCAATTAATCTAATTACTGAGCTCAACATCATAAAAGGACATAGAATATGAGAGTTTGGAACACAAATTCAGCAGCACCTCCTACAAGTTTTAGTTAAATGGTGTTCAACTACACCAATTATCTCTGCAGGCAGCTGAAGTCTAGTATTGATTGCTGTTTCAATGATACACAAAGCCATAAAGACTGACCTTTGTAACTTGACATTATTGGTACGGTTGTGTGCTTATTATATTTTATATATAGCACAGCAAGTGATATTACTTGTAAGTAATACTTTTTAGCAAGAAGCAAACAGGTTGCAGAAAGTCCTAATATGTCCTAATGCTTGGAGCAAAGATGCCAAATGTACATTACATGAATTCTGAATTCCAGGCAAATCTAAGCTTATTAAGAACATAAATGCATTTAAATTTATTAACTAGAAATAATTTTTGGAAAATATTTTAAATTATTACTTGCATTTCTTTCAAGACATTTGAATGTTATAATCATTAAAAAATTAAATTTAGAAATGACGTAAAGCACTACACATAATACAAAAAAAAACCCCCTGTGTTTAAAGACTTGATTTCTCCCATGCTGAGGAAATGCAATATTTGTATATGTTTGCTTTGATGACGAGAAAGCTTCCCTCCCTCTGATCATGAAACAATGCCAGAGCCTCAGGCCTGATGTGAGGACAATGCAACCCCCTCTGTAGCACACAAGGTTCATAAGCACTCAGGTCCCCCAGGATGGCAGATGCCACACTACAAGCACTTGAAAGAGAGAAATCTTTAATTTGGGCAGAGGCTGGTCCAGTTAGCCTCCTGCAATGCCGTATTCACATTTACGCAACTCCAACGCTTGAGGAGCTGTTGGGATTAATCCGCTAAGAAATGGCACAGCATCACTTCAGTGCGTGGAGCTGCATTTGGGCATTGCTGCGTCTCCCCGCCAGCAGCCTGAGACCAGCTGCTCCCACCAACTCCCTCCTTTCCGAGCTGCTGCAGCCACATGCCCCACGTTGCCTCAGAAGAAGATACAGTTTTGGACCCCAGAACACAAGCCCAAAAGACAGATCAGGCTATTAATTAATTCCAGGACAGACTGTGCATGCAGCTGGGATTACCCCTGGCTATGAGCTTGAGTGAGTGGTGGAGCAGACACTGTTATGGTCAGTCTATACCCAACAATGCTTCTAGGTGGCCTGTGGCAGAAGATATGTCCTGGACTGGTCCCCTGCTGCAGGTGACCGGAGACAACACTTTGATTCTCGCCTGGAAAATGAGTCAGGCACTTCTGACTGACCCAGGTCTCCTTGTGCCACTGAAATCCAACATTCTTTATACCTTGGTCTATTAAGCGTTAATAGGAAGGTTCTTCCGCTTCATCAGCTGTGAAACAGTTTTGCCTGAAGCTGCCAGTGCACTTGTGCCAGCCAAAAAAAGAAAGACATGGGCTTCCTGCAGGGGCACCGTCCTTATCATCTAACCTGACAAGCCAGCTGCGGCCAGAGCAGACCAGCCTTAGGGAAGGGACACAGGATGATTGTAAAGACCATTTTTATTCTTCACACAGAGCTGGAGCTAAATTGGAATTGGATTAGTCGTATGCTTGTCTGACTGACAACCCCGATTCCTTTGGCTGTTCTCTGATATTTCCAATTCAGCTCTATCCATTCACGGAATAAAACGTTATATAAACATACAGACTTTTCCTGCAGCATTTCTGTAGCTTCCCCAGTTACAGAGTGCAATAGCCTTGAAGTCATGGCCAGGCACGCAAGAACACAGTGCCCCTGGATCCTAAGGAGAGTTCCACCAAGCCTTTGAGATGGCGGCTTTCTGCACAACTCAGCAGTGACACAGGCTTAGTTTACGGCTAGGAAGAGAAAACGTGTGTACGGCTCTCCTTTGCCCTGCAGGAAAAGAAAAGGCTGAGCGTACTTTTTTCCTAGGCCTATGGAACAGGCTTTCTGCAGAACTGGGGTTCCAGGGAAAGGAGAGGACCTTCAGCTGGGCCATGAAGATTCCTTACAGCTGAGCTTTGTGTCTCGCCAGTCCCCTAAAGAAGTGAGTGGGTAGATTATTTTTGCTTTGTATTCTTCAATACTAAATATGAACGCGTATTTTTCCACTAACTGCACAAGACCCACATTCTGAGCATTCCTGCAATAACATTCAGTCATAGTCTGACAACATTTTCAAATGACAATCTTATTGTTTTAATTATTGTTGTATAAAGAGCTCAAACTCAGTTTCAACTTAAAAGTTGTGCCTGCAAGAGGCGGCCTTTGCAGCTGCAGGAATAACTCAAGATAGAAGCAGAATATGGCTGTGGAGATGCCCTTCCACTGTGTCAGACAGCAGACAAGAAAAGACAGTCGTCATTGTCCCTCTCACAGCCCAAGGCCATGCAGAGACCAGAATCATTGACCATCCTGTAGACTGGGAAACCCAGTTCACCTGTCCTGGAGTGACTAGCTCACAAATTGTGTTATACACTAGTTTGAATTCCTTATACAGTGAGTGCTTCCCAATTGCTAGACTATAAGCAAAAAAAATAAATTCCTAGATAGAACATAAGGTTTGGAAGAGAGCCAGTAGCTACAAAAAGCAGGGGTGACAGCTAAATAGCCAACTGGGGATGAAAAGACCAAGAACAGTGATTTTAAAAAAAAACCAAACAAACAAACCCAAGACTCATTTTCTTTAGCAGCAACCTCAACAAGGAAATAGAGGCATCTTTCTGAAGCAAGGTAACAGCATAGCAGGGTCCTCTCAAGATTCCCGTCTTGTAGCTGTGGTGAGGGGCCTGCTTTCAGTTCAGGAAAGGACTGGGTCTCTAACACGTGTTAAAGCTCATGCACTGATCTGCATGTTGGATTTCTGTGTAAGTAAAGCTAATGTGACCTGCCCCGACACGATCTGCTACTGGGGACACCTTCAGACTTTGACCCTGTTGCTTAAGTAGCAATTACAGACACATTTTGCTACTAGGCACAAAGGAGTTTTCTGATACTGGAGTACTGTGCCCAGTTCAAGAAAGACAAGGAACTTCTGGAGACAATCCAGGGGAGGGCTACGAAGATGATCAGGGGACTGGAGCATCTCTCTTATGAGGAAAGGCTGAGAGACCTGGGTCTGTTCAGCCTGGAGAAGACAGAGAAGGGATCTTATCAACGCTTATAAAAAAAGATGGGTGTCAAGAGGATGGGGCCAGACGCTCTTTAGTGGTGCCCAGTGACAGGACAAGGGACAACTGACACAAACTGGAACACAGGAAATTCCATCTGAACATGAGGAAAAACTTCTTTACTTTGAGGGTGGCAGAGCACTGGGTCAGGCTGCCCAGAGAGGTTGTGGAGTCTCCTTCTCTGGAGACATTCAAAACACACCTGAATGCATTCTTGTCCAGCCTGCTCTGGATGAACCTGCTTTGGCGGGGGGGGTTGGACTAGATCATCTCTGAAGGTCCCTTCCAACCCCTACCATTCTGTGATTCTGTGATACATTTCATTGTTTATACTGTAACACATTACAGCACTGTACTTGATTCCTATGGACCTCTCCAGTGAGATGCCTCCATTCGAGATACTCCTGGACCAGATCATTTTTCTATCAAGAGCACAGAGATTAATTATTTCCTGATGTCCTCTCTGTGTCTTTTTTATTCCATTAAACAAACAGACAGTGTTTGGTATATGAGTAAGAAATGTAGTGTAACAGAAAATATGCTAGAAAGGAAATGATTACTAATCACCGCTTTTTGTCCAAGACAGCTAAAATGACCCATTTCCTCAGCTCATCAGCTGAGCAAACTACTGACTTCAAGATGTGAGAAACCATCCTTGCTCCTTGGTTCCAAACACAATTTTGTTTCTGTAATGAATTCGAGGAGCAAATATGACCTGGGCTGAAAGAGAAGCACACAAGAACATTCATCCCATAAACAAAAGATGTGAATGGGAAGCAGACAGACAAAACATAGCCTAACAGTTTATTAGATAAGCTTAGTGATTTCAATATACGGGACTCAAGAGAGCATTGCTTAGGTCAACATTTGCCTAGGACATTCCAGTACATGTTAGGAGGTAAAATGTAAACCGCTCTTAAGTAAAAACAACCTTGTACTATTGCTTTGGGCAGCAGGAAGATAAAAAGTTAATCAGAGCTCTCAAGCAACTGATCAGATGGAAATTAATTACAGATGTAAGGCGCCTCATTCATAATCTACTGGAGTTAAAAAGTATCAACTACCTTATGAATACGTAACAAACCTCCAAATGGATATGCTTCTCTTATACTTCATTGAACTACTAGGGTGTCTCAGTATTTCCAGGACTGAACATAACTTTGTGACAAAGTAATTAATCACTATGTATGCTTTACAATTAGTACTGTGAACCACATGCTCACTGTTCAAATGTTTTGATTCAGGAAGCTTTAATTTCGTGGTGGCTTGTTTTTGCCAGGAATGAGAGGAGGTAGTCCTCAAACATCAGCTCACCTGAAAATTTCAAACGGCAAGTTAAAATCATATATTTACAAGTGGCTTTGGGGCTTCCCTTTTACTTTTCTCTGACTCAAGAACAGCACTAAATGTTTCTTTGCCCTAAACAAATAATTCCTCTAAACTGAAATAAAATAGGGACACGTTACTGAGAAAATATGTAAAGATGCATAGTTGTAAACAATGTTCTTCCATATTTCCAGCTATAAGTTGTTCTCAGACCTATGACAAGAAGGAAAGACCTCACTCCCAACAAAATCTAGTCCTGTCAGGAAGAAATTAGTTACCAGCAAATCAGCTACCTAAAACAAAATACAGTCTCAGGAAGACAGAATTTAACATCAAATTAAGGCTTTAAAATATACCCAGCCTTGTCTTCAAAAGCCATGAGACTTGCTTCAAAGGAAGGGACTGACTATGCAGATTTTCTACGACTTACACATAAGCATACAGACAGGCTATGTCTAAGTGGCAGGCAATGCAGCTCAATGCAAGTGAACAACTAAAACAAGGCAGCTGGTGCCAAGATCCCTGCATCTACATGAAGGTTGCTACTTTTGTCCAACTTTAATCTGGTTGGTTGGAGATTGAACGTTCCGCATCATGGACATGGTTTGAAGCTGTCCAATGGACAAGCCACTGGTCCTTCTGGAGATGATTAGATGCATACCTAGACCTGAGCTTTCCGTTTAGTTTCTTTGGAAAACAAGGTATTTTGTGCTTTCCAACTCCAGCCTGACAGGTAACCAGACAGCATTTGCACAGATGCAGCCATGAGTTAGGTTAGGGTCCTGAGCTCTGGATTTCCTCTTGAGGATTTCCTCTTCAGGGCCATACGGTTCACCAAGGGAAGAAGAAGAGGTTCTTCCTCAGGATGATGAAGATTTAGTGCTGTTAATTCAAAGACACACTTAGCCAATCACAAACAACTCCTGCTCCCCTCTTCTCAGTTTATTGTCCTCTCCTGCTTTGCACTGCTCTGCTCTGTCATCCCCAGGGCACCATGCCCCTGGCATTTTAAGTGATCTACAGGACAAAGGCACATTGCCACTCTTGTATGGCTCATAACAGCTTGAGTTTGCTTCTGCATGTCCACCAGCATAAGGGCTGCTAGGTGAGACAAACTCCGTCTGTAGGTAGGAAACCTCCAGTGACAGCTGAGGCCGACTTTGCCAAGTCACCCTGGGAATCAGGGGCTCTCCCACTCCAACCCCACCCCACAGCCTGTCCGTCATCTGCCTGTCAAGGATTTTCAGAGTTCACCTCCTGTTGACTCTCCAAAACATGTGGAATGGCTCTTGTTTACAGGAACATTTTAGTGCAGGAGACTTTCAGTGAGGAAGGCTGGCCACCAGCCCTCCGCTGGCCACTGCTCCTCCGAGGATGAGATACAGACATCTGATTCCTCACAGGGCTTCCACCTTCCCAAAATATTTGCCAACCCTCCTTGAAGGTGGCAAGGTGAGGGTGACACCCCAAACCTAAATGCCCCAGAGAAACTCAATTACAGCAAAACCCGCCACCCCCCTGCTGTGAGTTTGAAAATGTTGAGAAACTTCTACGACAGGTTCAGAAAGCGTTTTCTGTCTCTGCTTTCCTCACAACCCTGACACAGAGCCTCTCCATCTGTCAAGGCTGTGGGTCAGAAAGCAACCTGTGCTCCCGGCCAGTGAGGACCCCCCTGCAAGCCAGCTCAGAGCCACAAACACATTCCCTTGTCCAGGACTCGGGCAGAGGCTTTGAAAAATGAAGCGGCTGCGCTGGCAAACCTTCACCATTTATTTATTTTGGGTGTTTGACCAGATGTGTCAGACATAGAATCATAGAACTGCATAAGTTGGAAGGGACCTTTCAGATCACTGAGTCCAACTGTCAACCTAACACTGACAAAACCATCACTAAACCATGGTGCTCAGCACCACGTCTACCTGTCTTTTAAATACCTGCAGGGATGGTGATTCCACCACTTCCCTGGGCAGCCTGTTCCAATGCTTGATAACACTTGCTGTGAGGAAATTTTTCCAAATACCCATCCCAAGCCTCCCCTGGCGCAACTTGAGGCCGTTTCCTCTTGTTCTGTCACCTGTTACTTGGGAGAAGAGACGGACCCCCACCTCTCTACACCCTCCTTTCAGGCAGTTGTAGGGAGCGATAAGCCTCCCCTCAGCCTCCTTTTCTCCAGGCTGACACAGCCCCAGCTCCCTCAGCCGCTCCTCACAAGAACACCTCGGCTAACGCCCCGTTAAGGACCCCCCACCCTCCCTGCCGCTCCACGGGGCCCGAAGCCCACCGCCGGGAAAAGCCTTCCCCTGCCCCCGCCTGCCTGAGGGGAGCGAGGGTCGCGCACACGAGGGGGGAACCCCACGGGACCCACCGGGACCCGGTCGGACGGACAGGTGCCGCGCCCGGCCCGGCCGCTTCCCCTCGGCCCCGCCGTCGCCTCGGCGGGCGGGGGGCGCAGGGCGGCCGCTCGGCCGTCGGGAGGAGCCGCTCGGTGCCGCTCTCTCCCCCGCCGCCGCCGCCGCCGGTCCGTCTGCCGCCGAGCGTGTGTCAAACCCACGTGCTCCGGCAGCCCGCGCCGGGGAGCGGCGCCCAGCGGCCGGGCCCCGCCGCACCGCACCGCCGCCGGCCCCGCACTGCGCTTCGCCGGCCCGCACAGGCCACCTCCAGCGGCAGCGGCGGCCCGACCCGCACCGCGGCCTGCGCCGGACCCGCGGCGGCGGCGGCGGAGGAGGAGGAGGAGGAGGGCGGTGTTTTCCTGCGCGGCGCCGCGGCCGGCGAGCGTCAGGCGGGGCGGCGGAGAGAGGGGGGGTAGTGGAGGGGGAGGCCCCGGCCCGGCCCTTCCCCTGTCCCCCGCGCCCCGAGGATGGCAGCGCTGCCCGCACGAGTGGCTGGCGGCGGTGTCCCTCCTCTTTTTTTTTCCGGCAGCGGCGGCGGCGGCGGCGGCAGCGGCGGATCATTGTTGTGTGGGAGGAGGGCGGCGGGGATGGACTTGATCTCTCGGGTCTCCTGCTGAGGCGGCAGCACTGCGCGCCCCGCCGCCCAGACAGCACCCAGCCAGGGCCGAGCCGCGCCGGGCCAGGGAGGGAGCGGCTCCCCCCCCTCCGCCCCATCCTCCGGCTGCTTTATTTTTTAGGGGGCTCTTCTGCTTCTCGCCCTTATCCCCCCCACGCCCTCCCTCCGTCCTCCCCGCTCGCACACACGCAGAGGGACACGCACGCACCCTCCTCCTCTGCCCTTTCATCCTTCCCTTCCCCCCCCCGCCCCGCAACCCAACCTTCCCCGCCGCCCTCCGCCGCCGTCCTCCCGCGGCAGATGCGCTGGGGGTCAGCGCGCAGCTGGGACTATGGTGAAATTTCCAGCCCTCACCAACTACTGGCCCCTCATCCGCTTCCTCGTCCCTCTCGGCATCACCAACATCGCCATCGACTTCGGGGAGCAGGTAAAAAGCGGCGGGGAGGAAAGCGATGGGGGGGTGGGAGGGGGTGGAGAGGCGCGGAGACCCTCCGGAGCTCGGCGCCTCAGCGGGGAAAGGAGAGGCCGCGCCGGGCCCCCCCCCCTTATTTTTTTTTTTTTTCGCCCTTTTCCCTTTTATATATATATACATATTAGGATTATATAATGTGAAATTACATCATGCTTTCGCCGAGGGTCGGGTTTGGTGGTTTTATTTCTCCCCCCTCCTCCCCATATCCAACGCTGACAGGGGGCGGCTCAGGTGCAGCAGCCCCTAGCGCAGTGCAGCGCGGCGGGGGAGCCCGGAGGCGGGAGGGGGGTCACCGCGGCCGCTCCCCCCCCCCCCGCCTCCGGGCTCCCCCGCTGCATCCCTGCACCCTATAGGGCCTGTCATTACGTTTTGCATTGTATTTACATTGCCTCGTGGGAGCGGGTCCAGAGGAAAGGCCGGGAAGGTGACGGGGAGGGCTGGAGCACCTCTGGTGTGAGGACAGGCTGAGGGAGTTGGGGTTTGTTCAGGCTGGGGAAGAGTAGGCTGAGGGGAGACCTTCTAGCAGGTCTTTCAGTACCTAAAGAAGGCCTACAGGAAAGATGGGGAGGGACTTTTTGCAAGTGCAGAGGGGTAATACCTTTAAACTGAAAGAGGGGAGATTTAGGTGAGATATCAGGAAGAAATTCTTCACTATGATGGTGGGTGAGGCACTGGAGCAGGTTGCCCGGAGAAGTTGTGGGTGCCCCATCCCTGGACGTGTTCAATGCCAGGCTGGATGGGGCTTTGAGCAGCCTGGTCTAGTGGGAGGTGTCTCTGCCCATGGCTGGGGGGCTGGAACTAGATGATCTTTAAGGTCCCTTCCAACCCAAACCATTCCGAGATTTTTATTTGGACAGTATACATTTATACCTATTCACAAGTGTTAAGATGGGCAGCCACAGTTAAGTACTGCATCTCAAAATAGCTTTTACCCTTGTCCTAAGTCACTCAGTTTTGATGAGAAGCTCTTGTTTTCTAGGCAGAATAGGCACTTGCTCCCATGCTCCTTGAGCAAAGGTACCAGAAAATTAGTGGGTACGTTCACCTGTTTGTAAAGGAGAAAGTGAAAAGAAAAATATTACAGTGGGGAAAAAATAGCTAACATTAATCATACGTTTGTCATGGCTGTGTTAATCGCATTTTGCTCCCTAGTCCTTTAAATTTAAATAAGCCGTGATACTACAAAATGTGATTCCATCCTTGTCTAACAACCACATACTTTCCTACTAAGTCAGTTTTCTGTAAATCGTACTTGGGGAAGGGGGGTAACCAAAGACAGAAATGACAAGGGGAAAGGTGATTTAAATGCTAATAACTGTGTCATGTTGATAACATACAGCAAAATTTAAATTGAAAGCAGTTCACTCAGCAAACTGAGTATGACAGGTGTGTGTGTACAGTTTGCTTCGTACAAGGTCAGCGTGATTCAAAATCCGTGTCAGCCCATAAAAAACATCCCCTTGGCTTCAGTGTGCTCTGGACCAGGGTTTCAAAAATTAGCAAGCAAGAGATCACAATTTTATTAGTGAGGGGCCTTCTGTCTGGCCGGGTACCAGTGACACAGGAGGGATGTTAACATGTGGATGATACATGTAAACACTTATCTAACCAACTTTGAAAGCGTTAGGGACAAAATAGCTCAGAAAATGTGTTTTATTTGATAGCCAAGTCATAGGATTGGCCCAGGATTGGCCCTCCAGGAGGGCTGGAGTTAGCCCCTGTCTTCAGATGGCAGCCTGGGGGAGGTGATTAATTGAAAGGGGAGCAGGGAGACTCCTGCAGAAAACCCCAATTCAGGAGTGGGAACTAGAAAGATGCTTTCTGTACCAGCCTAGTGGGAGACTTACCTACACAGAAATCAGGAAACCGAGGCAGGGACAAAGTTACTCCAGATCTGAAGAGATCCTCTTGCAGACAAAAGGGCAGGGATTTTATTTTCCTGTATGTAATCCATGAAGTTATTTTTTACACTTGTAGGGCATTATTGTTGGACTTATATTGCTGAAAATATACTGATTTGCTGAGCCAGTCACATTTCTGCTCTCCAAAATTGTAATAATTTTAATAACAGGGCTGAATGGAATCAGCGTAAAAGAATGGGTGTGCTGACAGATAGCTCTGAAAAGGCTGCCATACCTCCTTCTGTGAATGTATGCTGTAGATAAAGATTTCTAAGAATGATAAGGGAAGTAAAATTTGCATGAAGTAATGTTACCCACAATACTGTAAAAGAGACAGGAGAACTATAAGTCAGGAATAAGAGATGACTAAAAAAATTAGGGAGACAGTGGACCTTCCCTGACCAGGGAAGACGAGGTGTTTAAGAAATGCTGTGAGTCATAAGCCCTTTTAATGTGTGGTATTCATACATCGCTCTCTCAAGTGGGGAGAGTATTTGGAAGCAGAGTCTTCAAGGCAGAGCCCTTTTAACAAAACCTAATACTTTTAGGTGCCTGAGACTGAAAAGTGAGAAACAAAGAGCATCTCAGCTTTTTTTTTCATCTTGAGGGACTTTTCTGCGTGTTGAATAGTTTTATTCAATAGCAAATGTCACTAGGAAATTGCCAGATCCTTGGTATGTGTCTGTCTCTAGATTCCTTGCTACTTTAAGGGAAATTTGCAGTAAGACTAGAGAATATTTGCAGAATATAGTTTATGACTGTCACCATTGCCCCATATGAGATGCTTGCTGTGGCAAGTCTGTTTAGTTTGTAGGAAGTAAAAAACACTGGAGCAATGCTCATAAGAACTAACAAGCTGAGCTCCTGCAGTCACTTCCAGGATGGCTGTAGCCAGTGAAGAGCCTCCTGTTGACTCTTGGACCCTAATCCTATAACACTGTAGGACAAGGGTATATTACAGAGGATGAGGCTATATTAGAGTTGTTCCAACCTAGTCAGCTAACCTCATCTGTTCACCTCATAAAATCTTCTTGGACAAATACCTGACTGATAATTTTTTCCCCCCACTAAAAAATGTAGTCCTTCTGCATGATCAGGTAAATTACCAGAAGGTTAGAGAAATAAACCATTTCTAACCTATTTCCATTAATTCCTTCTGCAACCTATTTCCCGTGCAATTTATTTACTGTACTATGTAGCTTTAATGAAATTTTCTTCTTGGAGTAAGGCCTTTGGGAAAATAGTCCCAAATGTTTTGACTCAATGTTCCTTCTTCTCACAGATATATACGTATATGTGTGTGAGTGCATGGGTGTGCATGCATATATTTGTTTATTTTTCTCTAGGTATACACACAAATATACCCAACAGTGCATTTTCATCCCAGGCGCTTAACACCTACCACCAGAAGAGAGATGCTCTCTTTCATTCTGCTGGTGAGAGCATTCGACTCTCAACATCTTATCCCGAGATTCACAATAACAAGGGTTTTATTTAGAGCTCAGCTGTTGGAGAGCAGAATTTGCATTAAAAATCCCAGCTCTCGTGAAAAATGTTGTTGGAAATAAATAAATAAACTGCTTCCATGTGCCAGAGTGCAACACAACCTCAAACAATTCACCCAGCAAATAATACCACCGTTACCCCGTGTGCTCAAAAATCCATCACCACCCACATCAGTTCTCCTTTTAATGCTGTTTCAGAGCTGCTCACATATATTGTGGTGGCCTGATTGGTAATCTGTGGGTACATTTGCATGAGCATTATTATAATGGCGGGAAAACAGAGGTGTGCGTTAGTTCGTGGACTTTCTCAGAAGTGCTGAACTGGCCCTAGGCAGCGTTAAATACAATTTGCAAATGTGGCTGGTAGCTCTCCCTGCTGATCACAGGGTGGCAACGGCCAGGCGGAGAGCAACATTTTGAACTCAGGACCTGTCTGCGGTAGTCCCTTAATTATAAGTGGGAGCAGTAGGAGGTGTTTGTTTTGGTTTTTTTCCTTTCTAGCTATCATATAGCCAGCCCCTGAATCATTAGTTTCAATTGCTGTCACTAGCTGTTGGTTGGGCAGTTTTATTTGCTGGCGTAACTGCTAGGTATGCAGGCATAATGTTGTTCAGCAGCTCTTGGGTCCTTGGAAAGTAAAACTGGGCAAGCAGCGTCCTGGTGCCGCTTTCTCCTGGGGTCACTGGGGTGCTCTGGTCCTGCAGAGAAATGGCTATCCCTCACGTGCCTTGTAGCAGTTGGAATCGGACAGGAGAGCCGTAAAGGAAGCGCTAAACATCTTGGATTCTAAATTATTTTGCAATAATGGCTTGAAAAACAAACCCCTGTTCTGCCTTGTATTTGAATGTTTTGTGTTTTTTTTCTTAAGAAAAAAAGTGTTGCCAGAAAAGGAGAACAAGTCATGAATAACGTATCAAAAAGAATTAGTGAGCTTATCGTCTGCCCATGCCATTTGCAAACTTAGTAGGGGGTTAAACATTTTGACTAATGCATTATGAAGCTCATTTTGGGGGTAAGTGTTATTGTCTGGAAATCCAGAACAAGCACTGGGAGAGTTCACATTCCCAGCTGTTCCCTGGGGATTTGGGCCAAGTTGCGTAACCTTTCCGTGGCACAGTTCCCCTGCCTTTGAAGTATGCCTAGACGCCTACCTGTGTGTCACAGGGATGCAATGAAAATTCACATGTCGGAAGCGCTCCCAGATGAAAGGTGCTGTATGAGAGCAAAGTACACCTGTTACTGCTGTTGTGAGAGGTCAGGGACTCATTTAAATCGTGTAGGACTTTAGTACCGTATAAATAAGAAAGGGCTTATAATTGGTGTAGACCATGACTGTATGGTATTAGTACAACCCCGTTATTAGTATGGTACGTTGATGGAAGTGCCCTACTTGTATTGTTTAAATTAATGTGAACAGCATTTTAAATTAAATTTAGATGGAATTGTGTTGAAGAAGCAAACATCTACAGAGTATGCTATCAACAGAATTATTTAAGTTTTTCTAAGTTTTAAGTAATATTTTGAAGGAGTTCATTTCTCCTGCAGGATTCACAAGCCAAATAGTCAGGGAAGCGGCTGGGACAGATCAGTGAAATACATCTGTGAAATTCCCTGTTCAGAGTGAGAAATCCACGTGAGACCCTACGTGAAGGGTTAAAACCCAAACCGCACACACCTGAAGCAGTAATTTTCAGAATTTGTACCCCAGTACTGACTCCGGAGATTTTCTTGTAAGCAGCACAGCTTTACCTCCTTTTACACGCCAGCCTGAGCCCTGTACTCTTAGCTCCTGAACAGTTGTGTGCCAAGCACTGGGGGTTTTCAAGTCAGTGCTAAGTGCCCTTTAGACCACATGGACAATTCTTGAGACTACATGAGTGATTAATTAGGCTTATATGTCTACGTTAGTTGCAGTGGGCGTTAGATACCAGGCATTGCATTCGCCAGTCAGGCAGAGCATTTGCTGGAGTTTCACGGCAAGCAATTCACACTGAGATTTGGAAGAAGTCAAAGATCTCATAAAACATTTGCAGATAAAAGCCAAATCTCAGCAATGCGCTAATGCTCTTAAAGGTAACAAAGACACATACTCCCAGCAACTAAACCAATATATATTTGCATTTTATAGCACAAAGGGTACAAAATAAACAGGTTACGAAGAGCAGTGGGGCTGTCACCACTGAAGATTTCAGATGATTCTAGAAATTATGAGATTGAACCTACGAATGAAGAGTCCATTCCCTGCAGTGCTCCATGTTGCCATAGTGTAAAATATATAATATAGAGCTAAGATCTGTGCTATGCTTCATTTGTCAGTACCTTCTCTTTTTTCATCCTACTCTCTTCTTCCTTCACAACCCCCCCCCAGTTCCCTGCTTCCCACTCCCATTGCCTCCCACCCCCCCGTGGCTGTGTCAGCTTGGCTGTAAGGACTTCTGTGGACTTTCTTGAGCTTGGCTGTTAAGAGCTGTCAGGTTTTGTACTTGATGATACCCATTCAGCATGTCTGAAGTAGAAAATACCCCAAGCCTAATTTTAAAACATGGGTTCAAAATTGAAATTTTGAAAGGGGTTTGAACCACCATATCCTGCATTAGGGAGAAGAAACCCCAAAGTAAAACTTTTGGGTTTGAGTTGAGCTGACCATCTGATCTGTTTCAGGGGTTTTCTTGTTCATTTCTTTTGGTTGCATTTTCACAAAAGCAAGAAAGCCCATTTTGCATCACATTTGATTTGGTCTGAACTGATTTCTTTTTAATCTTCGCTCATTTTACTGCTGCATGGAGAACTTGGTTTTATACAAAGGCTTATGTGACATGACCAATCTTATGACTCTTTGAAGATAAGTGACTTTTTATATACAAAGAAGGCATATATGCAAGGCTCTAGCTCTAAAAGTGCAGATTGTAGCCATTAATTGACTTCCTATCTTGATCGTAGACAAGACATTTATCTCTCTCTTTGTGTGAGTTTTGGCAGTTCTGAAATAGCGCTGTGTTCCTTAAGGCAGTTACAAAGTTTATTCCTTCATGTTTGTAAAACATGGATGTAAGTTGCCGTATAAATAGAAAATTTAAATATATCTGCCAGCTCATGCAGAAACCTCCGTGCATAAAATTGAGCAATTCCAAACAGATTTTGCTTTGTAGCTACTTTCAGAAATCTGTGATGCTTTTAAATAACATACATATTACTGCTGAGCTCAATTCCAGTTTAAATGGCATATCAGAACATGTGTTTCTTAAAAAAATTCTGGAAAATTTGAAGTTACCTTAGATTTTAACAAGCTACTCTAACTAGCTATTGGCACGTCATCCTATTTGTACTTGGAAACCTGTGGATTTTGGGGAGAGGGAAACAGGAGTATTAATATGCAATTAGATCCACAGATTACGCTTCCTTCTGCTTGCTTGATTTTCTACTGACGTGATATTGCTGTAGCTATGGTTTTAAACACTACTGCTGCCTTTTCAGGTAACTGTTAGCCGGAGAATTAAAAAAGAACTGCCATAAGAACAAGAGACCTAAATGACCCATGAACTTCAGTGTCTGAAACAGCAAAGCTCTGCAGTTCTCTGTCTTGTCTCCTCTATGGTATCACTTCTCTTTCAGATTTTCCACAGAACTTTGCTACCCTGCTTTAGAGTTTGTCTGCATATGCAGTTTTTCTTGATTAGTTAGTTCCTTTCTGATGTAGTGCAGAATAAAAGTGCCTTCGTGAAACATTAATTAAGAATAATTCCAGGTGTCAACACGCATTTGGTTCCAAAGAGGGCTGATGCACAGCATTGTTACTTGCAAAAACACAATTGATTTCCATACCCTTTTCAAGAGCATTCTAGAAAAGGACAAAGGAAAAATACTGGGGAGCTAAGAGCAGTTTGTTAAAAATTAAATGCTACAATGGCATGAAATCTCAAGTGCCAATTTAATTATTTTCCCCAAGATGATGCAAAAAGTCCCTGTTTCTGATTTGGCAGGAGTGTTACTGCTGGAGAAAGGGTGGTCACTGTTGCCTAGCATGCCCAGTTTGCTTTACTGATGTAGTGGTTCAGCGAGAGTTCAGCTTTTAGCGTGGGAAGCGAATAAACTGCAAGATGCAACTTATTTTCAAGTGATTTGCTTCACATAGTTTTTTTGCATTGCTGTTGGATTGCTAAGGCAATTGTTTCCAACCTTTTTTAATTTTCAGAGCCCAGAAAATTTTCCAGTGGAGATGCAGAGAAAACTGACATCCGTACAAGCTGGAGAGCATATTTGTGTTTACATTTTTTTTTAGTTACCTGCCTCTGACTCTTTGTAAATATTCCCTAGGGTACAGAGTTCTGTGGGGCTGAAAGCTCACCGCACCAAAGCACATGCTAGTATGTTTGCTGACAAATAGATTTGAAAGGCTTTTGGCAAGGAGACGGTCTGCGCTCTTGGCTTCTTACCTGTGTTTCGTACTTAAATTAGTGAATGAAATCAGATGCAGGCCATAACTGAGCTTTCGTGTGCTGGCCTTGGATCTGTGTGTCTGCACGGCTTTGACCTCCTCTGGCCGAAGAAAACATTGACACGTGCCAGCTGGGACTGATGTTTTTCCTTCATTGAGCGGATGGCTGACGTGTATAGGGAGTATAAGGGGTGCAGCCGCACTGCACCCGCTGTTCTTGTGCTTTTTTTTTTAAAATGGCAGTATTTGACATTTACTTCCCTGAAAATGCAGTGTTTATATTTAGATTTTGTTAGACTCTTTTTCCTTTTCGCTTCCTACTAGCACTGTGTTACCCCTCTTTAATTCTGCTGTGTATTGGTGACCGCTATCTTATTTTTATAACCTCTCTGTCCACGAGCGACAGCTGTTCCTGCAGCCATGGCCAGTAAAGGTGAGATAACTCTGATCCACCTCCGGCAGCTCCCTCCTCATTGAGAAGACTTTCCTTGCCCCAGCATACCAGCGTGCTCCAACAACCGGGCAGCCTTTCATCTCAAATCTGCTGTCCTGCAGATGAAAGACAGACTCCTGCACAAGTCCATCATTACCGTTTCCTCTGTCAGCATCTTGACAGTTAAAAAGCGTTTAGCCCATTTGAAAAGAAAATGAATAGTTCGCAGCATTACAGGGCAAGGAAGACACTTCACATTGTCGGTTCTGGTGAGAGGTGAAAAAAAATGTCAGTTACGTAAGAGGAAAGATTATAGAAATGAAGCATTTCTAATTTGGACAAAAACGGAAATTTGATAACTGTCTGCAGTTGTATGAACTGCAGTGTGGTCATGAAGGAGAGGAAATGGGGTTAGGTGGGTCACTGCCATGGAGGAGAATGTGGCCAGGAGCAATGAGAGAGATTGGGGTGGTTAAACACAATTTAGACTGAAAAGGTTTCCAGATGATTTTCCAAGGAAAAAGCAGGAGTCGCTGCCTCTGAAGTGTTACTTCCTTCTAAAATGTGACATGAAGAGTGCTGTGCTTTAGATGGTTTAGGTGGTGGTGGAGTTTTACGTGGGCTCAAATTCAGTGAGTCGCTGAAAGCAAAGAGCGTTGTGATCACTGTAAAGGGCTGTATGTGGTGCGTCAAACGTGAAGGCCACATCTTCTGGTGAGGGAGACAAGCAGCTTGGGAGCCACATACTCCTCAAAGACACTCAGTGCAGTCTAGAAGGGTAATGTAGTTATGGGCTGTTAGTAAGGCCTCTTCCTGTAAAATTATACATACTAAGGTAAAATATACAAAAACTGCAGCTCAGAGGTGCAGAATCTCCAGTATTAATGATTAGTGACCATGATAGAGTTGTCTTACAGCCTTCTGTTTTTCACACGATGCCTCCCGGGTTCAGCATACAGAGAGCACTTGCTAGGGAGAGAAACCAAAGTTACCTCATTAATAAAAGTATTGACTGTGAAACCCGTGCCTTGTTCATTTTAGAAGCGTGTAACAGAAGCAGCATGCCCATTGCTGCCTGGGTGAGCAATATGCAGCACTCGGGTCTCCCCAGAAGAACTGAGGAAGAAAAATCCAAACAAAATGAAGCTTATCAAAATACAGGGACCTTTCCAGTATGAGAGAAGTGGAGAGTTGAGATATCCTCAGCATGGAAGTAAGGGAGATCTTGAATCTGCTTTTAAACTGGAGGCTTGCTGAGTTTTTTAAAGGGCTTAAAGGCATAGCTGCCTTGAGATGGGACTCGGCGAACGGAGGGGACGTTTCAGGTCCTGCGATGCCATGAAATGCACACCCAGCCCTGCACCCTTACTGTCTTTCCAGTTCGGTTCTGCAGGTCCTTTGCTTTGCTTGGTTGTCCCGTGGGTGCTGGAGCGGTTTAGTTGCGCAGACATCTGCATGGCTTTGTCAC
This sequence comes from Larus michahellis, assembly GCF_964199755.1. Classification (NCBI taxonomy): domain Eukaryota; kingdom Metazoa; phylum Chordata; class Aves; order Charadriiformes; family Laridae; genus Larus; species Larus michahellis. The sequence continues at coordinate 88,920,742 of NC_133897.1, forward strand.
CAGGCTGGAGCCTGCAGTGCAGCTTTTCACCCTAATTGCCACCAGGGAGCCCATCCATTTTGACCTCATCCTGTTATTAGCTTTGGTAACTTAGTCCATCAGTCCATCCCACTTCCTCCCCTACCATGGCATTCTGGAGATGACTTTAAATGCTAGGATTATTTGCAACCCACTGAGCCCAACAGGCCAGCTGAGCGGATGAGTTCAAACTGGCCACCAACTCTGCCGAGCAAAAGTTGACACACCAGGTGATGTACTTTGTATATATACTTGGTAGCTGTTTTTCTGTATTTGCATGGCCTGTCGTGGTGGGGAATAAATCTTATGATCTAAGTATTTGGATGATCGTTCTTCATTAAATTTTAATTTTTGCCCTCTCTTGCTCATAGTTTTTTGAAGCCCGTCAAAATAACCCCAGTTGTCCTTGGTTTCGTGCAGTCACGGAGACATTTTTCTCTGCTCTTCAGTAGTACAAAACAAGTGGTAATGTGGGACACCAAATTTAGTATGACAGCACTGTCAGCTTCCCCTGTGTTTATGTTGGGGTGTAATGATTTCGCAATCCTAAGCATTTGCTTCAAAAGAGAAAGGAAGTCCAAACCATAAAACATTTTTCAGATCCTTAAAGACACTGAAGGTAGTTGTCCACAAAAAGCTTTCTGTTTGCTACAGGTAAATACATTTTTCAAGTACTTCTCTAATACAGGAGGTGCACCCATACGCATATACATAGCGTGTTGTGACCAGGAGACTGCCTTTATGGGGGAATTACACACTGAGTGGTGCTAAAGTACTGTCTTGATTCCTTCCTGGCTTATACGCAAGGCAAAATGGTTAAGGAAATAAAGACAAGAGCTGTGCTTGGAATTACCTAGGTAATTGCATATGCACCTGATGTGTCCCTTATAGTTTGAGCTGCCTCTGGTGTGGCCACATGCTATTATGGTGGTCGCATGTGCAAATATAATTTTATTTTTGAATCAATGGTTTTGTACATGGGTTTCACCTTTTCAAAACGTGACCTTGAGAGCACTCCTGATCACTGCACCACTGTTCTTAATATACTTGTGGGCAGTCATTTTGCTGCAGAGTGTTTTATTTCAAAGCATGAAAGCATGACGACCTTTCAGCATTCACCGTCTTGTTCTTATATGAGCTTTCTGAGATGCAGTCAACGGTCTACTGGTTAGGACATGCTCCAGCATTGTAATAGACTTGGGAAGAGCTTTTGTCAGCAATGCCTTCTGGATCTAATGTATAAGTAGCGTGCTTTTTTCTGCGAATACTGTGCAGAGGCCAACCTTTCTCTCTTTAATAAATTTATGAGAAATCACAGCAGCTAGTCTGCTTGACATTTTCTTATTCTAGGCTTGACCTGTTGTTGAGCTTTGAATCGCTCTCCGGAAAAGGCCAGTATAGTTGTGGGCTAGCTTTTCCAAATCACGGCATGCCTTTTTTTGTCAGCTGCAAGCTCCTACCGCATTGTGGGTGGTTGCATCACTAAGGAGAAAATAGCTAGCAAAGGCACAATCATTGCCTCGGGACTTCGTCAAGGAAACCTCATGTTAAGTTGCATATTTGTGACTTGAGCTCCAACGGCTTAGTTGCACTTGCAGTAATCTGTAGATGTAGAGCCTGCTGTATTCTGTGTGCATCCACTGATTTGAAAGGGGAAATGAGTAGTAAGAGAGGTTCAGATCAAGGGGGAAGCTGCCAGCAAAGAAAAAGCCTGACAGCTTTGTACCTTTGACAACTTGGAAGTACCAGCACATCCCAGAAGTCCCAATGTCCAGCAAACGCCTGTCTCGGGTCATGAAAGCTTTCCACTGCATTAGAGAGGCTGAGATGCTTACAGACGAAGCGGCTGCAGGCCGTAATTTCATCGCTGGTATCTTGCTGAATAATGAACTAGATATTTTTTCCTCCCTCATCCCGCTCGAAGTCTAAAGTAGACAAAGGAGGCATGCCAGTGTAAATTTAGCTTAACAAGAAGGCAATCAGGTTCTCTATGACCAGCACAGAGAAGAATGTTAAAGCAATACTCGTCCAGCTGGCGATAAAGAATAACCTGCGCTGAACTGTAGAAATAAATGGAGGAAAAAACATGACTCACTAATATCCTTGACCTTTTTTCAAGAGCAGATAAGAATAGTAGCGGCACCTGAAACCATTAGATATGAATACAGTGATTTCTAGATGAGTTTGCCTTATCTCTTGAGAACTCTGACTATGGACTGCTATGGCAAGAAATAAGCAAATTGGCTGGACAGGGAAGTGGTTATGTCCACAGACAGGAGAACAAAGGATATTTGAATTCTTTTTTTTAACTCTTAACACGCTTATAGCATTAGGGACCCTAAGCACTGTTTCACTTTGCTGTTGACACAGCGTAGGGGTGAGGGATGCACAGCCGGCTTGGAACGGTTACAAAAAAGGATTAGTAGCTGTTTTGTAAGAGGTTATTATTGCGACTTCTGGGAGTTGGTTTCAAAGGCAACTACAAGCACGCGCATCTCTCATTTGCTCCCCATAAAGAATCGTGCCTCTATAGTCTCATGACATTTAGCATCAAATACCTCTACACTTTTCTTCCTTCTGTTTTGGCCAGATAAGATTCTATAACCTCAAATCATCTGTGTATATCCCTTTGTTTAGCGATTCCTTTGTGAAAAAAAGAAAACATCCCATTGAGAAAGAGAGAAAACAGGCCATAAAAGTAGGAACCGCACACAATTCAATCCTTTTTTCCCCCTTCCACTGCATCCTTGCATGGCAGTGCACTGATGCAGCGCCACAACCAACAGCCTGGTGCCTGCAGCCTGCCAAGCTGAACCCAAAGGGATCGAGCGTCATCAATCTCATCTTTTACCATCTTTTTTCTGGCTCTTTGCTTGTGCATATTTATTTGAAACCAAGGATATTTTGGATTCAGCCCTGCGTTGGAGCCTGCCCTGCACTGCTGTGGTCAGTGGTCCTGGACAGGTCCTGAGCCTCCTCCCGGTCACCCTGACACCCCTTTGCTGCCTTTTTTTTTTTCTCCAGAGTAGTCTGTTATCTTCAAATATCTGCTTCCCTTCTGTCCTCTCTACTCTTCCTTTCTTGTGCCTGTCCAAGGGCTGCCTCCAGAATATGTCCCATTGCTGTTTGCAGGCAAGCAGCCCACCATAATCATGACAGCAAGGTTCCCACCGCCTGCCCCCGCAGATTCCTACCCTGTAAATGAGAGGCCCGGTTCAGCAAGAGAAATGCTTAACTCGGAATCTTTTTGATGTTTGTGGGCTTTAAATTTAGGCCCGAGTTAAGCTCATGCACAGGTATTTATCTCATATGAGGCAGCCAGGCTTCAAGTGAAGAATGTGAGTTTTGTAAAACTGCAAGACTTTATCTAGCAAAGGGTCCGTGCTCGCCTCTTCTTCTTCCTCCAGACATGCAGTTGGGGTACCAGGGAACGTGCCGCCCAGCTATCTGTGCTCCTCCTTTCACATCCCGCTGTGTCAGGGCCGGCTCCAGGTCAGTCTGGTTCAGGTACTTTTTCTGTAGAAGCAGGCATGTCACAAAGAGGTGGCTGTAACTGCTCTGCCACTGCTGGTGACCTGTGGCTCCCTCTTGTCCTCACGCCAGTGTCTTGTTTTGAATTCCACCTCAGCACGATGGTGTGTAGGAGAAGCAGTGAAATTTTTCTCCCTGCGTGCTGGTGGCTCATGGCACATGGTACATGCCTGCTGTCCTCATCGGTGTGGTTTTTCTAAAGATGTTGCAAATGAAGGTCAGGGTGATTATTCTCTCACTAAGTCTTAAAGCCAATTTCTGGATCACAGACGAGAATAACATTGCCGGCATTCCTCACATGCCTGTTCATCCTGACATAGAGGTCTCATTGCTGTAGCTGACCAGTGATGTTTTCTTACCTGCAAGGTCAGAGATAAAGATGTTAGGGTGTTGTGAGAATCTAATCTCAGCAAAGCCTCTTTTAGAGGCTCTGCTCTTTGATGTATTCTTTCAAAGGCAATCCTTGGAGGAGACCTGTGAGAAGAAAGTCAAGCTCAGTCATTTTACATGAGCATGAATGCATTGTGGAGAGAGGTCCAGGTGTTGTGAAGTAGGTGCTCAGTGTAGTCTTCAGACAGGAATGTATCCATTGTGAACCTGTGCATCACTGGAGGCACTCTGGAGATGTTTATAAACATTCTTAACATTATAAATATTTTTAAAATGCTATATATAATTTGGCTTCAGACATTTTCAGGTCATAACTAAACTACTAGGCTTGTTCCAAATCAGGGATGGATGGCATGAATAGCACTGTGTGAGTCAGCCCCATCACATGTTCTAAATTAAACTTGTGCTGAGCCAACACTGATCTTAAGACTCTTTTCGGAAATCTCCCCATTTTACAGAAATTGCTGATAGCATTTCTACAGAGGTTGATAATGAAAAAGAAAATCAAGCAGAAGAGGGAGGAGAGTAGAGAAGCAACAAGCTGACTGGTATAATGGAAAGAATCAAAACATGCAACTAGGAGAAAGTATTCTGAATAAACAAGTTAGTGAAATAACAGCTTCTGTAGCAGATAGATAGCTTTTGGCTTGCCTAGCACTCTCAAGAGTCCAGGCTGCAAATCTCTAAGCTTACTGAAGCGGGGTCATCTCCTAACGAATACGAATGAATGTCTCCCTACGTAGGCACTGCAAGCAGCCTCAAGTATGACCACAAAAGGCTCCCGTTCTCTGGGGGGAAAAGGGAGAATATGAAATACGTGAGGATGACATAAAGATGAGAAGACTGGAGATCTTGGAGGACTTAACTGATCACCTGTCTCCCAGTAGAGATAATACATTCCTCAAGTGAGATTTCACCTGGGATACTTTTACACAGTTCTGGCCACACATACTTAAGGTGGGTCAGTTCAAGCTTGTTCAAAAGAGTGCCTGGAGTACAGCAAAGGACCAAAGCCTACACCTGTAGAAGTTGCTTCCATTCCCTGTGTGATGGGAAGAAAGAGAGAATGCAGAAGTTGGTACAGACAGTTATTATTTTGTATATTCATATATACAATATATGGTCCATAAATACACAAAAAGGAATGGGAGGCCCTCAGTGGAGCTGCAAGAAAACAGGTGCTCTGCCTTCAGCTTATGCTGTCCAGTAATTACCTAAGAGAACTGCTGTTGCTGTTTAAGCCCTGATTTTGAATGCTATTCTCATAGCAAATTTTTTAATGTCTCTGAATACATCATCATTCTAAAATGCTCACTTTTGAATCTCTCTTCCTTTTTTCTTTTTCAAATCGTTGCTTACTTGAGACCTGCACAAACCCTGTTCTCTCAGAGGAACATGGTGCACGTGTTCCATCCTCTGGGATGCACAGTTCCCAGAATTACGAGGTGTCCCTTCAGCTGGGGCCACGGAGGCAGGGCGCCTGCTTCTGCAGGGCTGACATTGCTGCTGCTGCTGCTGCTGGCACCGGCGAACAAACGAAGCTCTGTTCATTTTCTGCTCCAGCAGAATGGGCGGGGGGTGGGGGACGAGACAGAAGAAGGATGAGCTTGGGGACGGAGGTTGCTCAATCGAATGAGGAAAAATATAATGAGAGAAGACAATGTATATTCAGGTTCATAAAGAAGTGCTTTCAATGATAACACGTTAAACAAAATTTGGAAGGGTTTGGCAATGGCCATTTATCGCTGTTCACAGGACAGCTTATCTGTTCATTTTTTCTGTTTTACATGCTAATGTTAAATCAAAGCCCAGTGTCAATGTTTGCTTTGTCATTGCCATTGATCCTGGTTTAGGACAATCTCAAAACATGAAATACCTTCTCATTTTCTCATTGCTTATGTCTTCTCCCAGAATTCCAAATAGCAGGCTGGTGCTGTTATTTGAAAATCCTTTTAAATGTTGCTGCTGTAGCGTATTCTTAGTAAAAGACACGAGTGCCAAAAGTATGCCAGAGAGGGAAGCATCCAGACTGCGCTGAGAGCACCAGGAGAGAAATGCTTAACTTCCGTCTGCCACATTGAAAGTCTCAGTCTGTATATTTCCATCCATTTGAATTATGCTGCTTTGGTCCTTCTGAAAGCAAAGTAACCATTATTACAGTAATGAGACATTAAAAGAAAAAATCTATCACAAGTTTTATAAGGCACAGCACCTTCAGAAGTGTGGCATTTTAGAAGTGCAGGAATTAAATTTGTTGGCCTCTGCATAAATGCTGCGACTGAGAAGCCATATTGGTGTTGCTCTAGTTAATTAAAAATGTGATTTTAAAATGTTTTCATGATGTGACTAGAACAATCCATCCTGTAAGGAGAGCAAATGCTGGAACATGAGAGGATGGTTTCCGCATCTCAGAGATTGAGCATTTTCATCTGACTGACTTGAGGTTGCGGGAGAAGGGAGTTTTATTTGACTTGGGGGCTTCAGTATTTGCTTTAGTTATGCCATGTACGTGCGAGTGTCAGAGGGCTGATTGAGCACGGTCTAATTACTCTGCTGACAGCAGATGGAAGCAAACGGCCAGACCATCAGGTGTGCCGTACCCACTTTGACCTGTGGCCGTCATCTGGCCCTACTCCTTCAACCCTGCCAAGGGGGAACGGCCAGCCAGAGAGGGGAGGACAAAGGTTTGTTTCACTCTGTCCAGTGCCATGTGTGCAGAGGGGTGAATCTTCCTGCCACCCTTCTTTTCAAGGACTTTTTTCCAATCCCATGCTTTTATTGCTGTGAAGGGACATTTGTATGGTGGGATTGGCCACAGACCCTGGCCCGGGTGCAAGGGGGCTGGGTGTGCATCGCAAGGAGAGGATTCCTGTCCCCTGAATGCATTGAGATTAATTACTGTTGGCACTTAAAAGATTTTTGCAAAGTAGCCATTGTCATTGCCAGCCATCCCCATCCCTGGGTGCCTCAGCAGCAAGCAGGATTTCCTGTAGTGCACTCGCTTGTGCAGACTGTCTCCCACAGGCAGAAGTACCTGCATCCAGCTGTATTCAGCTTGTGTCCTCATGAGACATGAAAGCTGTTGACCTTAGCTGTTGACCTAAACTCGTAAAGGTTGAAAACTTTTTGCAGCATAGCTATTCCCTCTTCATGTCTCATGATCGCTCTTCATTGCTAGAGTAAAGCACAGGGAAATGAGTGCAGATTTGGTGTTTCCCTAAATATGTTCCCTCCTTGAAAGCGTCATTATGCTTCCCTTAGCCATAGGTAGGTAGCAATGTCCTTAGAAAGCAGAATTTTTTTTCTTTCCCCGTCTTTTTAAAAGACTGATCTTTTTCATTCACTGTTGGTAGTAAATTAGAAATTTGCTGTATCATTGTTAACTAAGCAGAATAAAGACAGTCTGGAAATAGAAATTGCTGCAGCCTGTTCAGAGAAATGTCAGATGTTGCTCAATGTCATTATGAAACTGTGAAGTCATCAGAAATAATCCTCACTGGGAATGTGAATATTGGGCACAACGGTGGGTTTCCAAACTGAAACTAGAGAGATGGAAGTCTGGGAAAAAGGAAGATGAGCAATATCACATGACAAAAGTGGCTCCAGTTCATTTTGGCTCACTGGAAGTTTTTGGCTGTCTGCAATATCTTATAGCCACAGAAAGGATACCTGAAGATCCATGGCAAATAAGTACACTCTTAATCTAAGACGGTCTGTGGAGTTTCCATATGCTGGGTGGGAACTTTCTGCACATTAACACTGAAGCCATGCAAAAACATGACCCTTGAAAGCGAACAGGAGGAGGAGATTTAGGAAGGGATAACTTATCTTGTTAATGACATCGAAGAATAAGACACTCAGGAGAAACCCAATAGCATCAGTGGTAAAGGTCCTGTTACCATTGTCAAGGATGAAAAGGAAAACCTTTAAGAAAAAGAGGCAATAAATTTGCTTTCCAACTCCTTTATCACCCATTACATAAAAAGCCTGAGGGAACGAGATCCTACAATTGGAAAGAGTCTTAATGGCCCAAAACTCAGCCCAGACCTTGGAACAAAAGCTATAGTCATCACATTTCTTTGCTTTCTGGACAAAGAACTTATTATGTAAAAAGCAGAAGAAAACTCAAGAGCCTGGGATATGCCAATAAGCAAATCTCCCTTTACTTGGACAATAAAAGAAAAGATCAGGAGAGAGGAACAAATGCAAGGCTTCAAACAGCAGTCTGTTAACCCGTCAGACCAGTGTGGATTTAAGATGGAGGTCCACCGGTTTTTCACCTACAGGGAATGACACCGCCTGTGCCCTTGCAGTTCCTCTTGTAACATCAAAGCTGGTGGCTGTAACAATTCCACAGCTTCTGTCAGAAGTTAGTGCTGATGTAAAAGCAGGGGGCATGTATTTCTTCATATAGCATGATTCGGCTTCTTTTGCTTCCAATAACATAGAGCTGAAATGACTGCTGAGTGCTTACTGCGTCTTAGCGGTGTTTCAGAAGAGAAAGAGAGGAAAGAATAGAGAAGCTAGTAGCTGAAACACTTCTGTGACATACTATGAAACGCCTTCTATGAAAGGCTAGTTGAAACACAACTATTACTGCCTCAAAAATACCTTTGTTTTGTACTACCTGTATCACCAGGACTTTGTTTGCCGTAGACAGAGAAGTCAGTGATGAAGAAGGTAGCTGGGACTCATCATTGACAGAGGAAGAGACGGCAGGAGTGGAGTGTGTGAAAAGGCATCTCTACTTATGAACTAGTACCAGATAATCCTAATGAGGCTGCAGGATGCCAATAGTAGAAAGCGCTAGCCCAATCTCACAGATTTTAATGAAACTAACAAAGTGAGGCAAAGGATGTTCTTTCTTTTTACTGCTCTGATAGCCTGGTCTTTATTTGTAACTGAAGGGTACTTCTGTGAAGAAATCAGTATTACCTTATAGTAAGATGCAGAGCTCCCACAAGAGATGGAGAAATGCCTGCATCTGCCTTCACTGCATACCTGAGGAGTGTTGTCTGCGATGCCTCCCTCAGAAGGGGTCATTATTGCCCACTGGCAGAGCTGGATGGTGGCTGCTGGGAACAGCAAGCCCAGACCTGAACAAGCAAAAAGCTGATTCTCGCTATACAGAAGTGTGAGATGTTTTCTGGAAATAAAGCTTGGATAAAGCTGATCCCTCATAACGTTAATTCTGTGAGAATGGAATTTAAGGCAGTGATCCAGGCAAGTTTTCTGTTTGAAACTGTAAATTGAGAAATACTCTATGTGAGTTCTTTTTTCCACATTTTTCTGTACAGATAAATGTTTATATTACTCTCAGAAGAGCAACAAAACATAACAGCTGACTGTACCCATTCTTAGCACAGTTAAAAGGAGGAAGGCTAGCGAGGGCCATGAAACAGGCTGCTCTGAAGCTACAGTCGATACATTTCACTCCTCTCCTTTTCTGAAGATGGATAAAGAACCAATGTTTCAATACTGTTTTATCTCAATTACATTTATAAACCTCATAGCAGGAACAGAAAACAGCATTAGTCTAGCCAAATTCACTAACAGGTAGTTAAAATCAGGAAGGCTATACAACAGCTGTGGAGAGCAAACAGCATCATTTGCAGTATTACGTTTCAGAAAAAAAGGTTAGAGAAAAACGTGCAGATGATGAGAACCCTGGACAAATGTACAGTCATGCTACCAAAAAAAAAAAAAGAAAAAAATCTCCCCACAATTCAAGTGATTTACTTGATCCATCTACATTTAGGGAGTCTGTATTTCAGCCTTTTACTATGGAATTTCAGTATATCGTAAGTCGCAACCATGCAGATTTACAGATACTAGAGCAAAGCTTAACATAAAAATTAAGTGTGCTTTTGCAGCAAAAGGGATTTTTTCATTATGATATCTTGGCTGACTTACTGTGTCTATGTCCAGAGAATTTAGACTTTGAAGACAGGACAGTTCTTGTGTTTAAATATGTGTTGCTGTAGTTTAGTTACAGTATTTTGTATTTTAACGCTATGTATCATTCTAGATCACCTAGGCTGTAGTTTCTTAGTATCTGAACGCCTGGCATCTTCTGTTTAAAAAGAACCACAAAAAATACTGTTTGTTTTCTTCTAATGTTGTTCCTAGTTCGTATGACACTGCAACTGTAATTCCTTATTTGCTGTAACAGCAGTAGTCAAAAAGGATTGTTTCTTCCAGAAACCTGAAGACTCACCTTTTCAATGGAGCTCGTTGTTTCTAAAGGTTGCGCTTTGCCTGCTGGCAAACATCTGCCTCTGATTTCTATGCAGATGCTCTTGATCACATGTGTCTGAGTCATGCTTCTTTTGGAAACATACGTAATGAATTCTGTACGATATCGAGCTGACCTGCTGCTACACTGAACAGCCGCCTATTCACTGCTTCCTTTACTGGGGTATCGCTGATCTCAGCGATGCTGGTGTAATCTCAGCTTAGATGTCAGCACTGGGGTAATTCATAGCCTTGCGGTCAGTATCCTTTAAGATGAAAAATGAATCAAACACATGCCTCAGAGAACCTCACACTCCCAAGGAAGTTCCCTTTCTTCGACAAAAAGCACACACGCCCCCCATCGCCAGATCTCAGGGCTTCTTACTCAAATGGCACCTAAGTTTCTTTCCTTCCCTTTCCCAGCCATCACCAGGATCCACTGAGGACACTCTTGCTCTCACCTAGGTACCACAGCTATCTCTGGCAACCTCAGCGTAAGTGAGCAGCTAACCAAGCCAGGACTTGGATCGCTTGTGAGCTGGGGAGCAGTTACAACCAAGAGGACTTGGTGACAGCACAGTTCCCTGCAGCTCCTTCCCTTAGAAAAAAGCTCATTAGTGTTAAAATTTAGTGTTAGTCATTAGTGTTAAAGTTTAGTAAAAAACTAAAACTTGTTAGGTCATCAGCTGAGGAAGTAGAAGTTAGAGACAGTAGTGCTGTAAACAAATAAAATGATAATTATAATACACTGCTGAACGTTTGTCACAATTAAGAATTCTGCTTTCAGATTTTTCTTCACTGCTAGTGCCTGTCGCCGTTTAACCTGTCCTATCTAATGCATGGAGCTCTGGTGCAAGTCACTTGCTACTTTGCTCAGTTTCTTGCTCCCTGCTCAATGAATACCTGATCTAAAAATAACTGCAAATTAGTTTGTAAATACTATCCTTGGGCTGCAGGCTGTTAGGTAGAAGCAAATTCAGCCAGTCGTTGTGTATGTATGATAAAATGAAATCTGTGCATTGATTTTTTTTCCTGCTTTGTAGGAAATTTTGAAATCAGGCCATTTTGTATTTCTGGCTGCTGCTAGCAGAATGAGGCTGTATCTGAAAACAGAAGTGGACTTTAAAAGGCAGAATATAAATAAGATATTTGGAATGTGCCCTAGGAGATGAGTCCTGCTTCCTCCTTTTTCCCCTCCAGTTTCACTTTATGGTTTGTGACCGCCAGCCTCCTGCTCTTCACTGAAACAGTGAGAACTGCCCTTTGCCAAAATTCAAGTCGGTGGTTTTGAACTGAAGAAATAAAGCAAATTGAGAAAATATGCCAGCTTGAAAGCAGGTCTGCTGCTGTGGACGTGACAGTTCAGTTAGCAGGCAGTTGGTCCTGACCGTCCTGTGGTGGGCAGGGGTCGTGGAGCCTCCCATGGAGCCTGGGAGCTGTGCATCCGAGGCTGCGGAGATACCTACACATCTGGCATGCCAGACCTGGTACAATGAGGTAGCTCTGAAGCTGTCATCCAGCACCCCCTGTTACTGTTGAGGGCCACATTGAGACCAAAAAGAAAAACTTGCAAAGTAATACGTGAGGTTAAAATACCTCCCTTCCCCCTCTCCCCACCACGCCAAAAAGAAAGGTCGGCATTTGCATTGTTGAGGCTGACTGTGGCAGATGAACGTGGTTGTCCTGGTGGCACCATTGCTCTTTCTCTGCTTTCCTCATGATGAACATGAGTGCTGGCTGCTGCAGAGTGGAGAAAGGATTTCTCACTTGTGGCTGTTTGGGGACAGCGCAACTTATGAGCTGTGTTTCGGAGATCATCAACTCTGTGTAAGCACCTTTATCGTCCAGCAAGCTCCATTTTGTTTGCAAGCCCGGTCTCTCCTTTCGCTATCTTAATTGCCTCCACAGTCTACATTTGGATGCAGTTGCAAGCAGTGATGTCGCAAGGCTGTCCATAGAAGGTCGCTAAACCTCGATGACCCCTGGTTATCAGGAAGAACTTATCTTGCCAGCCATTTTCAAGAGAAGAAGAGATGCAGAAGGCAAAGCTATGCCAGTGAAGGTCCCTGAATACTTTAAAGGCTCCCAAATTCCCTAGCAAATAATGATCAAAAGGAAAAATTTCCAAGGCTGGCAAATGCAAACAGCAATTTTTGTTTGTCTAATTCTGTTTATTTCTTGTGCAACTGTAACAGAATCTTTTGCAAAATCTCTGTGCTATATCTCAACCATATCTGCTCCTGCACTTACAAACCACCAACCAGCAAATGCATGGAAAGTGGAAAGTCTAGTGCTTCAACAAATGAGGATGGTTGTGCATGCGTGTGTATGTGAAGGCAGGCATGTGGGGCTGGATGGGGGTAGGAATAGCTCTGACTGGCCACTTGGACTATGACGTTCTACTTTCTTATATGTCAATAGACTGAATTTGTGTGAAAGAAATAAGTCGTGGGGCTACTGGGGAGAGGGGAAAAAGGTTCACCCTAGAGCTACCCCAGGCCAAGGGAAAAGAAAGATATACAGGTCCACATCCACACTCAGTTTTCTGTTGAGCATAAAACTGTGGAAACTTTATAAGTCTGTATCATCATCTAATAAAAAATTTTGATGCACCAAAGTTGCCTGGACACACAGGAGCTCTGAGGTGGCAGCAAACAGATCCAAATTTGAAAGTCTGTTTGCTGATTTGTTCTCTCTTTCGTATGCTGATGTTATCAGTGATGGCTGGTATTTCAGAATCAGATTTTAGGTTAGTATTTGTTAATATGTAAACCTACATGTTCAAATAAGAAGTCATTCTCAACACTTAACAAACTATTAGCATGGCATGACTTATGTAGTGTTAACATCACTTAAGGAGGATCTCCTCTACTCCCTCTTGTGAAATTTTGTTTCAGGAGATGGAGATGTTATCTACAGTATTTCTGCCATTTTACCCTAATTCCTGTTCCATCTTGGCTTAAGCTGATTTTCATAAGACCCTGTTTTGTCTTTGTCTCTTTGGACAACCTACAGCTGAATTAGTGTCTGTCAGGCAAGGTTATGCAATTTTACACATTGTCTTAGGGCTCTGAAAACTCGGTTAGTCGGCATAAACGTAAGAATTTCAGCTCCAAGAATCTGGAAGCTTTCTCATTTGTGAGGTGTTTTGATTCCTGCCTCAAAGCCACCAGCAGATTTGATACCATTGGGCATCTCCATTCAAGTGAGGAAAAACACTTGCAATTGTAGAAATATAACAATATTCACTTAATATTGCCAAGAAAGTCTAATTGAATGAATTACTGCCAAGTATCAAGTCTCCTTCTAGAGTGTTTTTTTCCTGCCTTTCTCGTGGACAGTTTCCTGTGGCCTCACCTATTTCTTGACAATTTGGTCTCTCACTTCAGAAGAACTTGTGCATTTCCATTTGCCAGCAGGAGAAAGCTCTCTCTTCCATCCTACCCTTTTACTTCCTACTTCATAGTAGCTAAATTTGTAGACCTTGTTGTCATGTACTTCAGTTCTGGGGTGAGCCAGACATTATTATTCTTTTTAGAGGACACCGAGTTCTCATTATTGATACTTTAAGGGAAATGTGTGTAGAAATGGTTATGTGACTAGCACACTTGGAAGTATGCGCTGGGATAAGAGTGGCTTCCTAGTCCTACCTCTTCAGTGATTTAAATGAACAGTGGATTAGGCAAATATGTTGAGTTGCATAACAGAACAAGCGAAAGACAAAGCTCTTTTGCTTGTATGATTGCCAAACTGATTGTGAGTGACAGCACAAGTTGAGTTAAACATACAGGCTCCATCAGTTGTTGGCATGGGTGTTTTACAGTTTACTTTTTAACTTCCATAGTAGCTTGGAAAGGCGTAACTCAGTGTTACTAATTTTTGTATGGAGGAAAAGAGGAAAGCAAGGTTCATAATTTCACAATGCAGGAATATACATTCTCTGCAGTTTTAATATTTATATTATATTTTGTTGTCATTTAAAAAACACCTATGGACCCAATTTCCTCTCTTTTACTCCACTATTAACCAACCCACTGTTGATTTCAGCAGCAGCCATGACGTCAAAATGATATAATACATACTTCTAAAAGAAGAATCAAGTCCATCAAGTCCACAACTTTCTCCACACACTGCAATAACCATAAACTTCACAAATTATTTAATTTTCCATGTATTAATTTAAAAATAAAAAGCCAAAATGCACCATGTGCTTGAGCAGCGTCTTACGAGTAGTCTGCAAGTAATATTGTCGTGGTCAGTGTCAACCTGGTCCTGGCACATGATGCATCTAAGCAGATGCTTGTAGTGCTCCACTGACTTCAAAGCATGACTTTGTGCATGCCTCAAGAGATTGTTTCATGGTCAGGCTTGAAGACACTCAGTCCCAATCGAGTGTGGTTGAATGTGGCTCAGAGGCGGAATAGCAAAAGGCACTGAGTGTGATTTACAGATCCAGTCTCAAGTAAGCGTGTCCTTGTGTCAGAGCCCAGGATGCCAAAATGCATATTTTGTCCAGCGTGATCCGGAGTGAGTTCTACTGAAGTCATCTTTCCTTTTTCTATGCAGCCTTTCCCATGGTACTCCTACTCATCTGTGCTTCTGTTCGCCTTCCTTGAGCATCTTCACCTATCTCTCTCTCACCTCCCTGATGTCCCTTGAGTATGAACTGTTTGACAAGCTTCTGGCCTGCCAGTGCTCCGAACTGCTCATTTGCAAGAGCTGACTTGTCTAATGTCTTCAGTTCATGAATAATCTCTTGAATTCACTACGGACATCCATTTCATTTCAGTGAAATTAATTTCATCATCTACAGTGACTACTCCCTGGCAAAGTCTTAAGGCTCTGGCATTCCTCTTATCTTTT
Source organism: Larus michahellis (assembly GCF_964199755.1). NCBI lineage: Eukaryota > Metazoa > Chordata > Aves > Charadriiformes > Laridae > Larus > Larus michahellis. The sequence goes on from NC_133897.1 coordinate 88,935,778, forward strand.
TCTTTCCTTTAGTCTGTATTGCAGTTCACCACTCTTTACTGCATAACCTGTCCCTTGTTAGTCTCCTTCACAACTTTTGTTTATTCATTTTCTGTTTCATTTTATTGTAACCATCTGTTATCTTGGACGCCTCTTTTAACATTTTCCTTTGTAATCATACCTGTTTTCACCAGCTTTCTTATTGGTACTGTGCATCTGACCTCCCAGCCTGCTATGCAAGAAACCCAGCATCTTCTCGTTCAAATCTATAGCGATGCTGTATTTATTACCCCCTCCAAACCACAGATTCTTTCCTCAAAACACATACTGTCAAAGGAGAAATGAGACTGGATGGGACAGTCAGTAGGAAAAAACACATCCAAGTGAACATATGTTATTTTGCAGCATGTCCCGTGTATCATTCAAATGCTTTTTGGCGTATGCAAAAACTGCCCAGGACATAAGGCTCTGCTACCTTGCCTTCTGTCCAGCTGACTGCCTTTCTAGCCCTGCTGGTTGTTCTCCTTCCCCTAGCGACAGTATTTGTGTTGACATTGCAATGGCAGCGCCTGGTAACAGGATCCCATGTTTACATGTACAGCAGGACGTGGCTCTTGCCCTGGCCCTGCTCTAGGAGTAGGGTCTCGTGCTCCATATGCTGAACCTCTGCAATTATTTATATGATTGATAAAGAGAGTCAAAACCTTGCTGGAAACAGGGTAAGCCACTGTTGATTGGAATTTTCTTAAATTAATACTATTCCCAAGTTTCTTTTTGTTGGTAAAAAAACATTCACTCTGCTAGTCTGGGTAAAATTCATGGGGATAATCAGCAATTACAAGCAGATCACTATTACTAATTCACTGCAGCATTCCTGGAACATAGTGTTTCCATTCCTGGATTGTTACATTGGCATTTAAATTATTAAAGCTGCATAATAACAAGTCATAAATTCCCCCCAGAGGACCTGAAACATTCTGACATTTCTATTAATGAAAATACTTCAAAAAGATTTAAAAAAAAAAATTTAATGAAGTACCGTAGGAGCATGCAACCATGCTAATAGGTTAACTACATGTCCACTCAATTTAGGAAAAGATTAGTAAATTTGAAGTAAAGAGAGCTTGTTGGGATGCCTTTGAGTGCATTTTTCATGTCTTCATTCAGATACGTATGTATTTATGTAGGCTTCTCGAGCCAAATTCAGTCCTCTTGAGTCACTATTTTTAAGGATTGCGTTAGGATTGATTTAGTACAAATTCTTTACAGCACAGCTCTGCAATGTGTTTTTCGAGTCTTGCTTTTACCCCCGTACACGACTTGGTTTGGACCAAAATCGATTACGGCGTCTGCGTTACGGTGTTTTATCTCAGTCCGCTTCCTTTCCCCCTCTGCCTGTGCAGGGTTGTTGTGCTTGGCCACCTCTCATGCTGGCCGAGCAGTGCAGAGGGCCACCATCTCCTCCCAGTTTCGTGCCGGTGGTCCCAGGGGAGGCAGCTCCCCGTAGCCCACAGCCTGACGGGGCATGAGCGCTGTGCATGCTTCTTATGGTTTTTTTCTGCCTGAATTTAGGTTTATTGCGATCACTTTTTTCTGCAAATGCGGGAGCTGCTCCAGAAGAAAGCAAACAAGTTCACTCAGTGATAGAGGACCTGGTCCAGTATCGATGGAAGCCAAAGAAATGTTTCCATTGACTTATGTGGAGGCTGGGCTGTCAGAGGAGGAGGCTGACACGGCGGAGGCTGTGTCAGGCAGAGAAGGAGGCAGACATGGTGAAGGCTATGTCAGGCAGCTGCCTTGCCTTTGGCCCTGCAGCCGGCAAGACCAGCCTGCTGATGGGTGACTTCCAGCATCTCCGCAAACAGCGCTGTGGTTTTTAATCTGCATTTTAAAGAAAAGAGCAATGGTTGTTCATATACGATATTGCAGTTTGCCAAAAAAAGCTATTGAGCAAGACACAACATTTATTTCACTGTGAGATTTCTCATCACACGCTGTCCTGATAGGGTACACAGTAAAACATAATCCACCAGTAAAGACCTCGCTCTTGGGACACAGAGACTGTGAGATGTCTCTTCTTCCCTTGGGACCTGCGTTATTTTTAAGCTTATTCCTGTCAGGTAGTTCCTTGTCCTGAACTTTATGGACTTCTTATCCATGCAGTATTTTTAGCTTGTGTGTCTTCTGCTCTTCCCATGGGAAATCACTTAAGATTTACTCTGGGAGATGAAGGGGGAGGTGAGCAAAAGTAATGATGGACAACTTGGTGGGATGGTTCCTGCTGTTGAATGACAAAACACACCCGCGGTGAGAAGCCAGCTTTTTAGGAGGGACCAAAAGGCACATGGTGCTCCTGCCTGCTGAGGGAGAACAACCCACCATGCCTGCATTCAACAGCGCAGTGATAAGGACAAGTTTGGGAGGGTAGTAAATACCCTGAGCCTGCATCAGCTGAGGGATTTAAGCTGCCTGTTGCTGAGAGCCTGTAGCAGCTGGGTGCCTCATTCTCTGGAGAGTTTTTGGAAAAAAACCCTCTCTCTCCTAATTGCACTGAGAAAAAACAGAGTCTGGAGTGTCAGCTTTAGTGTACATTAAAATTACAGATCAATTAGTGCAATTTGTTTGACGTCAGTTTATTAATTTCCATATGCATATCGTAGATACTGTTTGGTTGGACACCTCAGAAAGTAGCTGAAGATTTACAGAGGTAAGAGCGTGACTTGGTGTAATTTTTCCCAAAAAATTAACCCTACAAATGCTGAATGATCTGGGCTTGTCATTTTTCTTGTCACCATTGTTTTTAAGCAGACCAGCATTCCATAAATAGGTTTTCTTCTTTTAATACCTTCACAGCACAGAAAAGAGATTAATTCCCATAAATTTAGGTGCATATTGTGTGCATATGACTCTTACCTCAAAGCACACCTCAAATATCAGTTAATACCTCTGAGGTAGGCTATTAGTATTTCAAGTGGTGTGAATAAGGAGTAAATTTATATTATTAACACCAGAGCAACCAGTGTCCCTCTAGTTGTCCATTAGTGGCCACTCAGTTGTCCATCTAGTCTAGCAACTCCTTCTGACAGTTGCGAACTTTTGTTAGAAGCTGGCACTGAGGGACGTTTGTGGAATAACTTGTCCACTGGGGAGGTTTTGTCTGTCTTTGTTACTGCCACTGCAGTGGACATGGGAGCTCACATGCATCCATATTGACAAGGAAGATCATCATATTTTTGTAAAAGGTCTCATACTGCTTAGCATCAGTTTCCTTTTACTCTGTAAAATAAAATAAAATAAAATTTAGGATTCAGATCTGAATTTTATGAACTCCAATTTTGTTTAACTTGCATTATGCAGAGAATTGCACAGACTTTGTTTTTTGTAGTCTTTCTTCATGAACATGCCTTATTCCTTCTGCCAGGGTGCAAAGCCTCCTCTCATTCTCTGAAAATCACAGCTTTTGCATATAGAAATCAGATATCCAAATCCACACAGTGAAGGTCAGCATGGGATATTCTTTATTTCTCTACTACTATGGCATTTTCCACTATGTAATTTCTACATGCTAATATTCTCAATGTTCATTGCAAAGACACTATTATAATGAAGGTTGTAAATCCATGGCTGGATAAGAAATAGGACCCACTTTCTTCGCTTTGGACCACATCCTTAAAAACGCTGGGCCATGTTTTTTCTCCATTAAGCAGTTCACCCTTGAGCAAGGTAATTGTCACTTGCTGATCTTTCTTTTTAATACAGTCTCTACTTCTTCCTGCTGCCGACTGCACGTGCGCATCCCTAGAAGTGGGCATGTCTTTATTACAACTGTGTTATCTGCGGGCGTCTATTTGAGTCTGCTTTTTTTTCTCAGCGTGAAAGAGCTACAAAGTCCTTTACCTATTAAAATAGTATTTAAATGAAAGAGAAGCAGATGTCACTTTCTGGTGGTGAACAGTCCTTAGATACAGAGATTTACAGAGCCCTTCTTTTGCACATGGGGCCAACTTCGGTTTATATGATGGTTCCCCTTGTGATATTCAGGATTTGGATCAGTAACCTGGGGACACATCGTGCTAAAGCTTTTAGTTGTGACAACCACCACTAGCATCTTACTCTGTGCCCTTCATATAACGTTATGCTTCTAAGCTATTGCAGTGTATGCAGAAGTGATTTAAGATGCTTGGCTGGAAGGTGCAGCTGTTTCCTCCAGGCCAGCTGTGTCATGGTTGTTGTAATTTATTTTCTCTCCTTCTTTGTCATGTCCCCAGTAACAAGGCTTAGTTAGCCGGCAGCCACAATCTGACTGCACAGAAATGCTGGACCGATGAATATTAGTTCTTACCTCCGCTATTGTCAAAGGATGTTCCTGTTAAGCTAGGTATAATGTTATAAATTATAGCAGTAGCTATTTCTAGATGGAGCTACCTTTACATAGAAACTCCACACTCTGAGCAGCTGGCATGGAAGGTGCTGTTGTTTTTTTCCATTATAAATTGCGTTTCAGCTGCTGGTGCAGGCGGATCAATTTTGGCTCCCGATTGTCTTTTTTTTTTTCATTGTTGTGCCACTGCACTGCTCTCTGTTTTTCAGACATCTTGCCAAACTCATGGTTAATCTGGTGTCAGAGGAGAGCAGTAAGAATTACCAACAAGGGAGACTAAAGCAACGTACAGTTTGCTAATACTGGCAGCAGAGGAAGAAATTCACTTCTTCCACTTCAATCTAGCAAGGCTCCTAGGCGAATTATTCATGCTGTTTCCCCCCCAGCTGTATTAGAAAAGGTGTCCGGGAGTCGCTTTCTTCCCATAGCCTTTCACACACGCTCCAAGGGATGGCTTCTTAGGAATGACCCTTTTTTAATGCTGTGGCCTCCTTTCAGACATCTCAGTCCCTGCAGTTGCAACATGCATCTGACAGAAAAACCACCATAATTGATGTAACTCCATCTCTCTTGTTACTGTTACGTACAGTATTCCCTCCATTTTTTTTTTTTCTGAAAAGGAACGCAAAGGATAAAGACCAGCTGGGAAGACTCTCATCATGTCATGTAATTTTTCTAATTAGCCCTTAGGATCCTTCCAGGAGTCTCCATGGGGCTGAGCCTAATCAAAGGCTGGAGATGCCATAGGGAAGCAGTGTGTTCATTCAGAGAGTGTGCTTTCCTCCTGACACTGCTGTCACTTCCTTTCAAGTCCTTTTAAGTATCCTTTTAAGTCCCTTTCAAGTATTACTGCTCTTTTAACCTCCCTGTTTTCCTGCTACTGTCAAGCAGCAAAGGAAGTCTCAGCAGTTTCTTCAGAAATTGCAATACCAAGGGGAAAAGACTGAGAAGTATCAGGACTTAGAAAGAATGTCTTCCTGCTGCCCAAGGATTAAACATCTGCCTGTTCAGCTTTAGAAGCAAGCTCCAAAATGACAAGACAAGTCACCAGCAGATTCCATATGTTTAGATTTAAGATGAATCTTTTGAATTATATGTGTTCAGTGTAATGCCAGTGGTACATTTTAGCTGGGTCATTTTGTATCACTTTAATTAGATATTTTTGAATAATCAGTGTCTGGTAGGAAACAGCAATAAAGGGAGAAAAGTCCCTTCTTTTGAACAAAATATGGTAAGATTAAGGCTTAGGAGTGGCCCATAGAATTAAAGACAAGAATCATATGTGGATATTAATAGTAATAATATTAACTTCAGAAGTATTTTTATGTAATAAGCCAGTATTGGTCAGCATAGCGAACATCTCTTAATGGAAATCAGCACAGATGGTCTTACAGAACAACCCAGAAAGGAGCAGGCACCATGAATTACTTTTGAGAAGTCATTTATATGAATAAGCTCATGTATATCCTTCTGGGCTCACTGGTGTAACTTAGAGAGACTTTTTAATTGTGATAGGAAGAAGAGAGATTTAATGGCAACTTCTAAACATATTTTAGTTAAGAAAAAAATTACTAAAATGGAGCTTTATCCTCCTACAGAACCAATCTGGGTCATTTCTCAGCATGTATTGAAAGCGAGATACGACAGAGCTGTCAGTCAAGGAGCACAATCTCTTTAAAAGCAGACACCACTTACCAGACTTCAGCAGGAAAGAGCGATGCCCTGAAGCGTCTAAGCAAGAAGGTACTCAGTTTGGTGAAGAACCACCCAGAGATGGTTCTCATGCCAGTTCAGTCATGATTTCAGAAAGAAATCAATCCTTTCTTTTTAGTTTCTATAACTAAAAAACAGCTAAGCTAAAAATCAGTTCCTTTTGGTAGTAGAGGCTGGGTGTCCGTTCCCTGATCTAGTCTCTTCTCTACAAGCAATTTTCCTACTTTGGTTTCCATCCCGCTTGCTTTCTTTGTATTTTGTGACTTGGCAGGGGCAAGGTATAGGAGCAGAAGACTTTTTAATAGCAGTCCTCTCGGACTTCCCACTTGTATAGTACTCTGTTTTCTGAATTTAAGAGGGCTAATGAGAACTTCGAAAGAAAGGAGGCGGCAGCACGCGCTGCAGCTCTCTGCAGAAAATCAAGTTTCACAACAGTAGAGAGGTGTGTGCTTAGGCAATCTTTACCTAGAGGCTGTCATCTTTTTGTCATTGTGATCCTTATGAAACGAGTCGCTGGCATTATTTATTTATTAAATTATTTTTTGTTGTTTCACTTTCTCTGAAAGTCTGCAGCCCGTGGGAAGGATGTGACATAAGTCTTTCCTCTTTGAGAGCTTTCATCTTCCCAGGACAGTCACAGGCTCTTCTGCAAAAGCAGCCAGGTTTCCTTCAGCAACAGCAGCAGTTCAGTTCTGTATTTTCCCCGCAGTTTGCTGCATCACAAATTTGCATGCTGGTACTTAATTTCTTTCCCCCTGCCTATAAACTCACTCCCATCTTCGCCAGGCATTTTTGTTAGTTAGTAGGATGCGTTGCTGTTTCGTTAGTGCCAGTTCCCTGTTTTGTACTGTTAGCTTGCTGCAGGAGCCCTGTTTAAGGTGTCAGCTTGCATAAGGGGCAGTTTTTATGCTGCTGAAAGACAGATTTGCTGTTACTACCGTTACAGGTTCAAATGCAAGAATTCCCCAAAGAAATTCTGATTTTATTCTTATATAGCCCTGCTGTGATTCTTCACAAAGAATATACGCTGTATGCTTTCATACTTTTTCTAGATAAACATCAATCAGCAAAGCCACAAATGCTTTCAATGCGACGGAAAGTTGTTGATGATGTTTTTCTTTTTTTATCAAAAAAAGGCCCAAACCCAAGTTTTGGCAGGCACAGCGGGAGAGTTTTTTAAATTACCGTTTTGGGGCATCCTGCCATCTTCCTCGGTGTACGCTGCCTTCCTGTTTATGCCCTTCACTCCCCCAGAACCCACAGAGGGGAAAAAAAGGCTACAACTAATTTCAAGGCAGCCTATGGAGAAAGGTGGGAGATTGAAAGTAGTTTTGTGGTAAATACACACGTCCCGTTTAAAAATAAATAATTTCTCTCAGCAATGCTTTTTCAGCTTACTGAGCTTCCAGAGAGTGCTAAGGGCTATGACAAGCTGGCATTGCTGCCGTGGTATCGTAGCAACTCCAGCAAATCAAGACGGCGCCCTCCAACAATGAATCATTCATTTAGAAACCATATCTCCTCTTTCCCTTACTTGTGAAAGATTTATTCCTTTCAGGAGGAAAATTTATATCCACCAGACCGATGTGAGCTGCACAATACCTCATGGAGTGTGTACAATAGCTTTGGAGGGATCGCTCAGGGCATTGCCTTCTGCCAAGGCAGGAGTTCTAAAGAAGTCTGAAAAGGGCAGGAGTGGTAGCTGTTTGGATAGCTGCCACTTCCCAAAGCTGCTCCCCTTCAACCTCTGCATTTTACCTGTCTCACTGAAGGGAATTAACATCACATCATTATAACCTTTGGTTCATCTTCTTCTGGTAAGGTAGGTGAATCACCTAGTGAGCCAGCAGCAGAGAGTAATGATGCTGCCAAGTTAGTTATTAATGATCTGCCTCTAAAAAGCATCTAAGCTATAAGCAGGAAAAAAAGAAGTAATTATTTTCTTACTAGGAAATCCCAGCTGAGCACATTGCTAAGAAACACATCAAAAGAGTCAGCTTAAAACACACTAAGTCAGATTTCCTAAACACTGTTAGATACCTTTGATATCAACTGGACGGCTGGGAACCTCCGTAAGAAGCCATCCGAACGAGCAGCCTGTGAAGAAAAAAAAGTACCTTTCCAGATCTATGTCCAATTGATGGAGTTAATAACAGCATCGGAGCACATGCTCTCTTTTTCATTTGATGTGCAGATTGGAAGTGAGGACTTGGCTTAAGACAAGTAAGCGAATTCAGTTAAATACAAATACAGAAGTGAAATGCCTTTGCGCAGTAAGAAGGTATAAAGTTATTCTAGCACTGGAGTTCAGCCCTTCAGGGAAGTAATACGGTGAAGTAATTTGATTAAATTAATAAATACAGGGTTATGTTATACTTAGGCTTGTTGACAACAAAGCAAACAATGAAAAAATTGCTTGGGCATTCACTGTAATCAAATTTTATTATATTTGGCATTTCCTAAAATGCTAATTCTTGAATTTTGTTATTTTACTAACAGTTCATCTTTTCAAAATTGACAGCACTCCAGATTAAACAATCAAAAGCATGCACTTCAAAGGGTTAAAAAATACAAACTTTAAATTTTTAAGCTAATCAACAGATATTTTTAGGGTTCAAAAGGTTAAAAGGGTTGAAAGGTATGAACTTGAATTTTTTAAGCTAATCAACAGATATTTTTGTATCAGATGTAGATTTTTTTCTATTGCTTCAGTGGTTCTAAAGCACTAGGGCTGGTATGTGTTGGTTTTTTACTTTTAACTTGGATATGGGAAGTTTTTAGGTAATGCTGGTTGAAAGAATTTACTGCATTTGAAAGAGAAGGTGAAAGAAAATTTGGCAAAACCATTTCTTCCATGCACAGCTGAGCTTGTCAATAAAAAAACCCCTCCTGTCCCCTTTCTCTGCCTCCAGCTTTCTTACCAGAGCTGCACAGAAGAACAACGATGAGTGAATAAAAGGGTAGTTTCATTGGCAAGTACCCTCTCTTTTTCATTGGGCACAGAATGCCTGATAATTCAATTAAAGTACTTTACATGGGAGGGCTTGATATCTGCTTCATCACAGTGCGCTAAACTTTAAACATAGCAGCTCTTTGTGCTTTGTTTTAACCATGCGGTAGTGGAGAAATAAAATGAGTTCAGTCGTTCATTGCTGCCTTAAGGAAGCATCAGATTGTCTGTTACACTTCACCGTAGAATAGGGTAGAAGACAAGAGACAGATAAGCTTTTTTGAAAAAGCACATGGAGATACCTTTCAAAGCTATAGTGTCCGAGTTCTTTTTAATCAGGGTTTTTTCTTCCTATTTCAAGGTGAGGGAAATAATAAATGCTGAAAAAGTCATGATTGGGGTTGAACCTACAAATACTTTAAATATAGCAGTTGAAAAGGATTTCAGATGCACTTGAAACCATTCGGCTACATCTCTGGTTATAGGATCATCATCATCACGAATCCAAGTTTCAGTCAGTGTATTTCAGCCCTTAGTTTATTTTCTCTCCTTTCCATCATCAGAAAAGACTGGGAACGGTATTTTCAGTTATCATGATGTCTTCATTAAAAATAAACATGTGCAGCGGTGCTAAGCAGTGTTCAAATATAGAGGAGGTGATCCCTATCCTAACAGGTCTGGTCCTTGAGGAACAAGGAGATGAGAGGAAAGCATTCCAGTATTTATAAATAGGGCTGTGGTATGGCTTCCCCTTCCTTAGAGTTCCATGGTGTATGTGCATTATTTTCTGTTCACCATCCTGAAAAAAGTTACTAGCTTTCTAGGGAATTGGTTGTATCCTCACTCTTCTTTGGCAAATAAGGGATGGAGGTTTGAGAGGTTAACCTCTAACAGAAAGGTCTGTAAACGTATGACTGTTCACTAGAGAAGGAGGCAAACCACCTAATTTTCCATTTCAGATCTTCTCAAATTGTTGAGTTTCAGCCTGTTTGGTTTGGCTCCCACATCAGGACTTTGAAAGTGTTGTTAAAATTCATAATATAGTTCTGTTTGGGAGTTTTTACTTAAAGGTGGATGGATTATTTTTTTTTTTTTTTAATTAATGTCATCATTTGTCTCTTGGCTATTAGTACCTTACAGTGCCATCTCTGAACAGAAATCAAGCAACACTGAACTTCTCTAGCCAAAGGGAGAAGCAATTTCTTTCTGTGGAACCCATGTGACTGCTTAAATCATTGTATTATCTTCACTTAGGAGAAGTGAATACCCTCTTCTCTTTCAGATCTCTTTAAAGGCTATTTAGGCTTTACATCTCTGGGGAGTAGAATGGTAGGTTTTCACTCATCCTCTGCCAGATTGGCTGTATCAAAATTTCAGGTCTGGCATTTCAAGTCATGCCTGCCCTTGTGCCCATGAAAAACTGAAGACACTTTCATAGGCTAAATGAAATCTTAGTCTTGATGACCTTTTCCTTGTTATAGGAGATTGTTTTTTTGGACTATGGCCTCTGGCCTTCAAGTGTAAGTATCAGATTTTTCCACTCGTGTGCTGTGAGTACTTAGTCATCAGGAAGTACACTGCCAGACAAATCATAGCTCTGCCTTTCCTGTTGTCACTTTTTAGTACCATTCTTTGAACTATTCATTTGCTGATGAGTTTTTCAGCAATGAATGCAGAGGAATAAAGTTCACGATTCCCCAGTGAACTGCTCACCACTCATCATATTTCTTCAAAGGATTGAAAAAAACGGAGGAGATATGTTCAGTTTTTAATTACTCAAAAGATGTCCAAGGTTGCTTCTCCTTCCTCCAGACATTTACAGGATGTTTATTCTCACTTTAGCAGTCATTCGCTCTCTCAGACATGCAGATGGACACCACTCCCAAAGGGGCAAAGTGAATAAACTTTGGTTCATTGACTGGCCTGTGGTAGGAAGAAGAGAAAACTGTAAGAAACCTTTCCATCTAGGTCTGTTTGGCAAGAAAGAAAAAGGAAAAAAATACAGGAGTTGCTATCTTCAGGAATTCAAGCCTCCTGCCCTGGAGTGTATTAAATTTAGAAAACATATTAACGTACCGCAAAACCCACAGGACAGATTTCAGTTGACTCCACCTAGATTTTGGTGGCAAAACATCCTGGCCACATAAACCAATGGAGCATTTTGTGTGGAAAAGTTGGCTTCAGCAGTTATTACTCACAAGTCAAAACAGAAAGATTTATTTCATTTTCCATTTTAGTTCTCCTCCATCTTCGAACCTCAGGAGGAAAGCTTCCTTCTTTGCAGTTTATCCAGATGCAAATACCTATAGAAAGTAGAAGGCAGTGAAGAATCCTCCCTGAAGCTTCCTCCTGATGCATTCTTCACGTTGGAAGGGATTTCTGAATTCAGAGAGGACTCTTGGGATTCACTTCTGAAGCCCCTGCAGCTGCTGCAGAAAACGAATGCAGCCACTTTTACGATTGAGCATTTTGGCTAAGTTTGTCCGAGTATATACGGTTTTTAAAAGTAATACTTTAAAGCAGGTAAATGTATTGGAAGATACTGTGGTTTAAGGTGGGCAGGCTCTGTAGCCCTTGAAGATCAAAAAGTGACGTGCAAACAAAAGAAAGTCAAGCAAAACCAAATCATGAAGAAAAAAGGGGGATGGAGGTGATGTTAAGGAAAAGAAGTATTTCTTTCCAGTGGACTGAGGTACCAAACTAACCAGGGTCTTTTTAGTTCCTAGCCTCGAGTGGTTTTGAGCAAGCTCAACCCATTCTGAGGCAAAGCAGCTGGCTCCTATACCTAGCTGGTGTAGGAGGTTTCGCGCCTGTCCCTATCTTGTACCCACTTAAATCCTTTCTGCGATTTAAGCAGGGGAAGAAGGACACAGATCCTGTCACACTCTTACTAAAATAAAATTCAGAGCCTGCATCCTTCTGAGGCAGAGCACCTTATTAAATGCAGAGTCCTCATAATATTTCATTGCTAAAAAATGCAACAAGAAGTCCTTAATCAAATTTCTTATTATCTTGGCTTGCAGTGCATATACAGTTATCTCCACTATATCTTTTAATATGTATTCATCTGTTCTGTTTGCACATGTAGCCAAGTAAAAACAGTGATGCTGATAAAATATTGGTTTAGCCGATGCTAAAGGATCAGATAAAGATAAGCTGGGGAAAGGCTAATAAAAGCTGAAGCCAGCATGATTAAAGAAAAAAGGAGGTGATACCTGTAAGTATAACAGTATTGAATAGTGCTGGCAGGCTGGTTTGACATGAAAGCAGTGTACAGAGAAAGAGGAGCCAGGTGCTTGCGGTGGTTGAGGGCACAGGAAAGTAGGGACGATGTGGTTGTGACCCATTCCTCCCTTACAGCCTCCTTTTGAAAGACTATAAATTTGCCCTGCTACTTGTTGAAGAGAAAGAGGAAGCTGTAGCCATAGTGTGGGGTGACCGGCAAAAAAATAGAAGGACTATCAAAAAAAACCCCAAACCACAACAACCTCCCCCTACGTAACAGAGCTGTTGCACACACATACCAGGCTCTCAGCAGCACTGAAACATGCAGCCTCAGAGGCCAGGCCACCTGTTTTGTGTTCGAAAACAGCTGGAGAAGGAGGGGAAAACATCTCTGGGATGGGACCTGGAGCACCTAAGCCAGAGCCCTCTGCTGAAGTTATCTTTGGGAGCATCCTCCGCAAAAGGAGGCGAGGGCCCCTCGGTTGAAAGCTGGCTTTTGGGGGCGTTTTCTTGCCTTCATACTGCGTGTTGTACTGAAAGAAGGGGTGAAATGGGACGAGAGATCCAAGCGACATTTAGTGCCTATGGAAATAATTAAAAAATAAGATGCAGGCCCCCCTTTGGTTTTCCAGGTCATTATGCCCCATATCTTTTTGCCCTTGTTACCTCTGGAGGAAAAACAGTTTTCTGTTTCGGTAGTTAGAGAGCCTCCTTCTAAACTACAGCCAAAATGTATCCAGTCTTGTTTATACCCAGTTTTTCTAATGCCAGCACTTTCTCCTGAATTAAATGGCTCCTCTTCCCTGTTTTTTCCATCATGGTTATGTTGAAACAGAGCAACCTCTCAACCTTCTCTTTGCTATGGAAAACAAGCTCTTCTGGTTTCCTCTCACTCGATCAGGTTTCTCTGTACCCCTGGATCAGCTTAGTAACCTTCCAGTGAACTAGGGATGCTCTGAAAGCCTCCTTGATCTGCTGCAGAGTTATTCCTGCTGTTGTCTTAACAAGGCCTTAAAACAGCAAAAATATTTCTCAGTTTCTACCAGAAATGCCTCACCAGACCCATTCTTCAATTGCATTTGCCTTTTTCCATGGCTGCATTGCACTGCCGGTCAGTCATTTGGCAACATATTAGTACACCCAGTCTAACTGATGAGTTCCTGGCTCGTGGCAGAAATTCTTGTTATTAGTCCCCAGTGTTTGGCTTGGCATTTTCTACTTTTTTTCATCCCGTTTTTATTACACAAGTCTCAAAGTCATCTGTGCCGGTGGTGCTTACTGGATTTGCATCCGTAGCGTATGTAATCTGCATATTCACAGTCTTTGTGATGTGGTGAATGAAAATTAATGAAAATGCTAAAGAATATCAGCTTCATCTTCAGGAGCCTCACCAGTAAATTCCTTTGAGGCCGGTGCGTCTCCTTTCAGCATTGCTGATTGCATTTGTCTTTGAGCCAGCCCCGCAAGCGTTTCAGAGGTCGTCTTCTAATCCATGTAATTATTCAGTCTGATGAATCCTCTCTCCTATGTGATACCATATCAGATGCTGTTACCTAATCAGATTGTACAAACACCAGCATGACAAATTAATTAAACCCCCTGCAATTTCATGCACTGGTTCTTTCAAATGTTTGCGGTGTAGACTGTCTAGCTGTTGTTGTCGGGACCCTGCATTAAGCTTGCCGAGTATAGCCTTAATCCACAGCTTTGCCTGTGTTTGACATCGCTGTATTTGACGAAAACACAGTGGTGAGATATTCTTTTGTTTTTGGAATGGTGTTTATTACAGTTTGAACCATTTCAAGTAATAATAAGAGGAGGGGAGTGTTCTACTTTATTGGCCGTTTTCTGAAGCGTTCATCATTACTTTTTCTCTCATGTAATAACTGCTTGAATATTTCCTCCCATTTTTTTGTTTTCACTGCTGCGATATGCAAGCTTGCTTGTTGACTTGATGTGGGCAAAGTATGTAACGTGGTCAGAACGCCCTGGCGTACCAGCGCCAGCAGTACTCCCACAGACCTGTGCAAAGGCGGCCGCAGCAGACTGGGATTTTTTGTGAGCTGAAACCAGCAGTCCTGCTTCCCACTGACTTGGTAGCGTTCCACCATGAAATCCACCATCGCCTTGAAAATAAAATCTGCGTGTACAGACAAATGAGGTTGTCAAAAGAGCAGTTGCGATAGGTGTGCAGCTTTGTTTCCCCCGGTTGACTTCATGGTCTCCTCTGTTGTTACTGCTGTCGGTAGAGATGCAGAGGTGGAGATGTCTGCCACAGCGGAAAAGGGAAAGATAACAACTCTCGGCCAAACCCATACCTTGCAATCAGTTTTTGGTTTGAAGTCTTCGAATATTTTCCTCTGTAAGCCTAATAAGACTTTTCTCACGCCATCTTCCAAACCTGTCCTCTTGCTCTGTTCCACATCTACCAGTGCAGCCACGACTGCCTGTACGTTTCTGTATGGTTTTCTGCCTCTCTGGTAGCAACAAATTGCTTCCTATTGCAGGCTTGCTGGTGAGAGGGCAAGCTTGATAAGTGTGCTGAATTTATGTTGCTGAGCATCCCAAAGAACTCAATAAACCTTAGGGTCCAAAAATTTTTTTAGTGTCATGAAGCATAAGGACTTAGACACTATGTATGCCTTCAAAATGGAATACCCATTCTTGCACTGACCTGGATTTCACTTTCCTCTTTTAAAATCTGTTTTTTCCAAACTACTTTGTCCTGATGGGAAATCATAATCATTTATGACACGCCATAATGCTGGCACTGAAAAAACTAACAAACGTGATGTTTTTAACATCAGGTTCTTCAGGAGGAAGAAAAAGAAAAGACTTCTGATTAAAAGCAAATTATTGAATGCCCTCTAGTACCAGTATGATTAAGGTATTTTGTCTAGGTCCGCTGTAGGCTTGTTTTGCAGTTTATTAATTTGCTGTAGGCAAACAACCTGGAATTAGAAAGTTGGAAAGCCCCTTGGCAAGGGCTTTCAGAGTCACAGGGGTGGTGGCTTGCTCACCAGCCTCTGCGTAGTCCCTACCATAGCTGTGACACCTCGGCTTGCTTCACATGGCGTAGAGTAATACAGTACAAAGCCTTCTGAGTTCATGGGTGTGTTAAGCCACTTTAGGTCTTCCAATCTCCAAAGAATGGTAATCCTAATCTGAACCAGTATTTCTAAAAATGAAATAAACACATAAATGGCGTTCATACAATTCTTTCATCATAGCACAATATAAACTGTGAAATGCTCCAGATAAACATTGCTCTGAAATGTAAAGTTGTCCGTGAGATTATGGCACCTTTGTGAACAGCCCTCAAATATCCAACAGAGTTGGAGGAGTTTAGGACAGAAAGCAAAGGCAGTTATTTAACTGAAACTTCAGGACCATTTCGCCTAACAGCTGTAAGAGAAACATATCCAAATCATACAAAACAAGACATGTGACTTTTCTCATGGTTACAGATGGAAGGGTTGAGAGTTGATAGCACCCTTTAAAAGATACTACCTTTGGAATATTAAAAGCAATATTAAATTCAGCAAAGCCAATCTTAGCATCACCACTTAATGTAGAACTGTACCGTTCCTTCTTTCCATTGCTGATATAATTTCATCTACTTAAGTTTGTGAGGCTGGACAAGATGAGAGGGGGAGGTCTCAACACTTGATACATCCTTCTGTATCTTCTGGTAAGACACCTGGAGAAGCAAAAACACTCAAGAAGAGTTATTCCTTGAGGAAAAAACATTGCACTGAGTCCAGAGGCTACTGGATCAGGTCTTACCATTTGCATGAAATAGCATTTTAAGTACATTTACTTTCCATTCACGAAACCTGAGCTTGCAAATAGAAGCTTATGTTCCAAGTTATTACCATGCTACCAGTTGGAGCCTCATCTTGAGATGTCCTTGTGGCTGTTAACAAAATTCTAACCAAAAATATAATGGCCTGTCTCAAAGGCCTTTACTTTTTTTCCATTTGCTTTTTACTTTATAGCCCTCGTTTCTTTCCCAGTGGTGCTTCTGACAACATGGGTTGATATTTAATGCAGCTCCATTGACTCTTCTAAAACCCTTTCTGCCCATCAGCTGGCACCTGCCCCCACGCTGGCTGCAAGGCCGAGTGCTTTCCCAGCGCAGGCAGCAAGGATGGTCCTCGCTGAGCGACCACCCCATCGCATCCCATCCCCGAGAAATGAGTGCTGACTGCAGTTAGTCGGGAGACTCGCGTGTACCTTCCTGCACCCTTGACTTCGCTGCTAGTTCAAATTAAAGGCTGTCACTCCAGCAGGTCTGTTAGGAGGGGTCCTCTGTCACTGACATGCCTGGCGCAGGGCTGGGGCTGGGATGTGGTCTAAGTGTTTGTATTGCGAGTTCTCACAACACAAGCACAAAGAGCGTGCCAGTTCATCCAGAGAAAAAAGTTCATCCAGTTCATCCAGGGTTTAGCAGAAAACTTAGGGTTTTAACTGTCGTCGACAGTACATCCATTAGTGCTGTAGATCTTCCTCCGAAAGTCTGAGAACAGACGGGGAACGCAGCTGTGCTAGCCAAAACCAGGGCTCAGGAGCTGATCTGCAAATTGGGGGTCAAATAAATACCATGACTGAAAGAGGTTCAAACTATTCTTTGTCCTATGCTATTTGGGTTTCAAGATAAGCATGCAACAGAGCTTCAGAGTAGAATTGCCTTTTAATTTTACAATGCCTATAATTGAAGGCTCTTCGGTTATAAATCCCTCCAGTTTCAGGGAGAAAAGGCTTAATCCACTAGATACCACTGTGACAAGCATCTGCTTCCTCAAAGGCATCTTTATTAAAAGGAATCAAGATAGTCTCCTGGAGGAAAGACATCACGAAAGCTCTGTAATAAAAAACCAAATACCTTATTTTCCTTACAGCCTTTTGATCAACAGCAGCAGCTTTGTTACTGGCTGCAAAAAAGAATTTATAGTATTTGCATGTGTAATTGAGTCAGCCTGTCTTTTGTTCAGAGTGAAATAAGTCATACAGCTAAAAAAAGACATTAGATTCCTCACCCAGAGTTTAACTGTATTTGTTTAAAAGATTGTTAATTGAGTTATAGAATTATTGCAGCTCAGTTCCTAATATAAAATGAGATTTTGGCACTCTTGCCTGGAGTTGACAAATCAGTCAAGCTGGTAGCTTGAATTTGCAGTGACAGCAACAGTTCTCCTCCACTTTAACCTCAACAAAGGATTTTCCCCAATCTCAAACACTAAAATGAGGCTGAAACATAAAGTCAGGTCTTCCAAAAAGAGAACACAGAAGTAGTAAGGGAGTCGCCTCATGGAAAAGGAAATATGCATGAATAGATATAATATATATGTATTTCCTCTACTTCTTAAGTTTGTGGAAATACAGTCCTTTTCTTAAGTTGAGACAATTCTGTGACACCATCTATTGCTCTTTGGTAAAGTGCACGATGACCTAAAGAAAGCTGAATCTGCTGCTGAAACACATTGGGATATGCATGTTACCCCAGTAGCAACAGGGGCAGAGGTGTATTTTCCTGGGAATTGGGCTCCAGAGCTCACTGGGTGTTAAGAATCCTGCCCTACGCTGTCATCACAGTAGAGTAACCAATTTCGGGAAATCCACTGCCTGCAGTAAATTTGGGGTGACCTGAGGGAAAGGCTCTTTTTGGATCATCTAACCTTCAGGTTAGACTATTCAAGAAAGGTGTCCTGACACCTGCTTTCATTTTGCTGGTATCACAGTCATGTTTTTGACTCTTTGGGACAAAGAGTTTCAAATAGAGCGTGTAGAAAAGATACATGCTGTGCAGCATCACTGAAGTCTTTCAATACCTGGAGTAGAGAACTGTGCTTTTACAGTTCTATTAAGCTGGTTTGGAACATCTGTGTCTTTAGGATGACCACTTCCAAATGACAGTGCTTTGGAGGACCATCCTGCAATACTCCTGCAGCTCTTAGACTGCAGTTCCTAAGCTAGAGCATTTCTTTCATTCCAGCAAAATGTAACCTGGGTTTAGCTCCAGTTATAAATTTTCCTTTGAGACCTGTGACTAGTATGAACAAGTTTCTTATTCTAGCCTGCTCAGAACAAACATATTAGATTATCAGCAGGAACATGACCAGAGGGAGTAGCGATTAAAACCATCACGAGGCATTATCTCAAAGAAATTTTCATTTTCTTTGCAAGCATACTTTCCAGTTTTTGTTGTAAGACATCAGCCAGCATTGACTGCTTCAGAGTGTTTGCTCACACTGCCATTCTACAAGGTCTGTTCTAGGACCTCATTTCCCTGATGTCCAAAATAATTTATTTGTCAAGACCAGCATAGACTAATTTATTCCTGACCTCCACCTGGAGACTCAGTAGTCTTTGTGCCTTCCTGGCGCTTTCTTCCCAGAAGTGTTCCACAGTGGCTGTGGATATCCTTTTTTCAGTTTTTCTTCCATGCAAGTGAAAAAACAGAGTTTTGTCAGGACCGCTGTGTGCTGTTGGCTTCGTGCATGCATCTGCAGTGTTGTATTCTATTATTGTGTACCACCCCTACAAGAGCTTCAGCATGTTTTTTTTCCGCCAAGATGCTATGCCCATTGTGGTCCAAGCTGGTGGCCTTAGCATCTTCACATTTCAGAAGCTGTTTTGGGAGCACTTAACACTGTTGCCCGGCTGTCCTGCAAGCCTGAACAAAGAAAGCCCAGCAGCCTCTAAGGGCTAGAGTTTCACCAGCGCAGAAGCTGGAGTCCGTGGAAGTGTGATGATGAGCAGAACATCCACTTCTTTCTATCCGTCCATCTCATGATGCTTTAAAAAGGAAGTATCCACTGTGGAGACTATTTTCCATAGAAAAACAGTGCTTCTAAATGAACAGATGAATGAGGATAGAATATATGTGCAAGAAGGGTTTTAAATGCTGTTGTTAAGCCCCGAGGATGAAGCCATTAGAGTTTCTTGTGCTACACTTCTCTGAGGACCTGCAAGTACAACATAAGCTGTTTACACCCAGTTTCAGAAACTGAAACTGAGCTGAAACGTGTCCTTTATTTCCTGCTTTATTGCTAAGCCCTACCAGAGTTGTCGGTACAGTCAGACAGAATGCAGGCAGTTTGGGCAGATTATCACAGAAAAATACCGTGTTTGGGTTTGTGTCCCCCTCTGCCAGTTTTCAAGTTCTGTTAAGGCGAAACACAGCTAGTTACAGACACCGTCAACTTGTCCATAGTACTGTTGGTTCTTTTATTACCTGTGCATCAGGGCTTTGCAAATGAGAGTCTGTTTTTCTTCTGGTTTTTTTCAGCCTTGTACCTTGTATTGCATTTTGTCCTCTGGCATTGAAGATTTCAGCAAAGGATAAATTGCAATCTACTGTTCTTGTAGACAGGGAAATGTAGTGAAGAATTCACTGAGTAAGACTAGCTGATAGGCCATACTACGCTATCAAAGCAAGCCAGCTCAATTTTTCGATTCCCACAACGGCAACAGTGTGACACGCAACATGACTCTCTTCCCCTTGGTGAGAATTTTGGCAGGATGCCCATCCGAAGCCAATTTTGTATTTCATGTTAAAGCAGCTCAGAGATAAATTTTAGCTGTGCTGAATTAATGCTTTACATCCTGCGTGCTTCCCTGCCCATCAGCCACAAAGAACAAAACAGGTATGGAGAAGACCGGAAAGAGATTGCATCTCCTCTGGCTTTGTGGAAATAGGGTGTTAAGTGACTCAAAGCAGAACAAGACTGGTCTGGGGATGGGGGGCCTGTGACAGGGGGCTGTTCTCCCAGTGAAAACTCTGCACAACGTAGAGTACTGCTGTGAAAGAACAGTAGATAATCCATCTTCATTGCATTTCTTACCACTTTTGAAATCCAGCAGTAAGGAAATACGTCATTTAAAACCAGTGACTCAGACAGAGAAGCTACTAGGCAAAGTTACCTGTTGCACTACGATGTTTCAGCATCAGTTTCGCTTAAGCTTCTGGGAATCCCTCCGTATTTTCACTGAACTTAACAAGTCAGGGTCTTGTATAAAACAAATGAAAAAGAGCTAATAAGTTTTAACTATGCAATTCAAGTCGAGGAATTAGAGGGAGTGGGTTAGTAGAAAAATGTTCATTGCTATTGAAATAATCCCTTTTAATAAGAAGGGATCATTGCGTCAGGTCATAAGGAGTGCAAGAACGAGAAAGGATGTCAATAAAGATAGTTTTAAGCTTGGAGTTAAGTTAGGCGTAGGCACAAGGCTAAGAGAGCATTGAGCTTATATATCAAGTGTCTCGTGATGGCGAGCGCTGTGTTGCTGAAGGTGTCTGTAGAGATGCTGCTAGACAGCAGAATTACTGTGGCACCATTTGCAGCTTCTCAGTTAGGGGAGCAACCCATCCACTGTGTGTCTGGTCACCTCTTCAGCTGGAAGAATTTAAAAGTACATAATGTTTTTTGTGTTTGGATTTTGTGAACCCAGGGGTAGACACTTCTCAAATTAGATTAAGCATCAAATTACACCATGTATTTGACATAATCAAGAATACTCACAAAGTCACTAGTGACTGCACTTCTGGTTAAGATGTGCCCCTACCAGACACATAGAACTAAAATTTACTTGCTAGTTAGGCTTGCTACAACTCCACAAGTGCTTCCAAGTCTCCTCTTCCCTGAGGAGAAGGCTGCCAAGGTGCTGCTTCAGGAACTCTGAGTAGAAGCATTAGCCAAGGGTTTGGTGAAGATATAACAAGATTAATTATTGCCAGGAATTTAGAGGTTACTCTAGTGAACCCCTGGCTCTAGGGTTTGTATGTCCCGGTATATTCAGAAAGAATGCTTTTTTGTCTCTCTCTGTAACTTATGTGTTCCCAAGAGGTACAGAGGAAAAGCTTGAAGCATTGATACATGTTCCAGTTCTCTCCTTTATTATCGAATCCAGTGAGGACAGAGTATATATAGCCTGTATTTCCATTATCATGGAAAGCCATTTACTATAACAGCAGCAATTGGGCTCCCAGCTGCCGTGAAGATCACGTAAGCAACAGTAATCAGGTTCTCCCATGGCTTCCTGCTCTTCTAGGTCAGAGAGGGTATTTTCAGCCTTGCTTGTATAGACATATTACTGTGCTTCCCCTTGTGAAAGATAGGGCGTTTCAAAAAGAGTGCATGGTTTCAAGAGAAATTTCTTAGTTACCTGTTCTCCATACACCCATCACCTGGAAAAACCCATGTGCAATAATTTCATTGTGAGTTGACTTGTTGACTTCATGTCATTGGATACTGAGAGAACCAGGAGAGAAGTTCAAGGCTCTCAAAACTTAGGCCAGGCACATAGAAGTTTAGATTTTCTGAGAGAAAAATTTACTTTGGAGAAAGCCTGCCCATTCTCCTTTCTGTCTTCCTCCACTCCTGTGTCTTTACCACCCACTTCCCATTTATTTTAAACAGATACATTAGGTCAAATTCTAGAGGCAGAATTACCGGTTTAGTGAGACCGTTGCTTTCTGCAGGTATTGGAGTATTGGAAAGTGCTGTAATAGCTGGAAGTGCTTCAAAGTGTGTTTTGCAATAAATCCGCCAGCCCTAGAGAAAGGAAATCTGTCACTATCCACAGTTTGTTTCCAGTTCAACTGAATAACTTTAATTTCATCCTAATAAAGCTAGTACAAAGAATAAGAATGGTAGGGAAAGAAAAACAGATACAAATGTTGTGGACTTTGTTTATGATGGGTGTTTCCAGCAGCGGAAACACCAAGTTTGTATTTAGGCTGGTGATCTGGGTGCCTTCTATTTGTCGCTTCTAAGCAGTTAAGACATGAGCTAATCTGGCAGCTCTACACTTGCAGTCGCAGGCACTCACACCTAACAAACTCTGCTTTGTGTAGCCCAAACTGTGCTTTTCCTAGCCTACCGCATGCTGGAGGGAACAGCTGCTTAATGACGGACTTTAACCAGCCGTGCTGCCTGCTCCTGACACAACAGCTAATAAAAATCACAGGCCTTAAATGCGTTCTGCTCCGATGAAGTTGGGCAAAGCCCTAGAACATAAGTAACAAGTTTGTGCTGGGCCACATGGGGAGGTAAATGCTTTAAGAGTAAGCTAATGGACAGTAGATAATTGCATAGTGCACTAAGTACACATAAAGGTAGGGCTGTACTACACATTCAGGGACAGCTGGGCAAGCTCCCACTCCTCAAGTCAAGCACAGAAGCCTTATTTGGTGATTATATGTATTTTTGTAATCATAGTAGCTTTGACACGTACTTTACTTTATAGATTGTTCTTTTTTTCTTTTTTTTTTTTTTTGACATAGTGCAGTTCTGAGGAGGATGAAAGACCAAACGGCAGTTATTTGCCTTTCTTCTTCCTAAGCCCAGCCATATGACAAGTCAAGAATTTTGTGCGTTTGCTCAGCAGGCTCCTTATCTCTCCTGTCTGCAGCAAGAGAGAGGGAACATTTACCCAAGCTGAATGAACAAAACCTGCAGACACTTGCTTCAGTTTGCTTTAGCCTTTCATCCTGTACAAGTAATGTTCATTAAATAGCAAAGGCTTGGTTGCTTTACATATTCTGCTTAGCAGACATATGTGATGACACTTGCAGGGTGCTCTGAGTGACTAAGGGAGCTTCATTGACAACGGAGGGGCTGCAGTTTGCAAGCTACTTTGGTGTGATGATGGCTACTGCTGAATTTGGACTACCCTGGGGGCTGGAGGGAGGGAGCAAGAGGCAGACAACAAAAGGTTGCCCCCCATAATTCTGACATTTTCAACTTTTGAGTAGCTAACTTTCACTTTGATCGCGTCTGAAAGTGATTTAAGGAAAAAAATCTGTTTTTGCACAGTGAGTGTCTTCCCTCACAGCCCTATTATCTGAAACCAATTTGGTCCCATCCTGCACATTGTCACTGAGGCTGAACTTCGCCATCTTCTGCAATCAAAACAGCCTGGGTATCTATCACTGAACTAAGAGAGACATCCATCTTGGGAGGCTTCCACTTCTTTATTACACCAAACCCCAAAACACCTGTTTGTGTGGCCACACTCCAACAAAGTAGCCCACTCCTCCCAGCTGACTACCAGTTCTGGCTGTGGCAAAATTAGTAACTCTAAACGATAGCAGCAGTAGGGTAATCTCTAGAGGAGCCATGAAGTGGTAGGATAGTACATGCAATGATACTAAAATATTTTCCTGCAGTATTGACAGCCTTGAATTTGATTGTTGGCTCTTGCCACGTTTGCTGAGTATAATTATTACATCCCTTAAATTCCACATGGAAAGACAATTGAGAGGAAATGCAAATTATTTGTCTTCCAAGTAGGAGGACACGGGATCTTAATCACTAACAAAGTGCTCAGAAATAAGCGAGCTGAAGCAATAAAAGTAAATGTTACAGATCTCCAGGGTCTTTACAGGCCTCCAGGGTCCTTTCCACAAGAGCCAAGATAGGAGAATAAACCACCTCACAATTCCTGAGAGAAAGAAGTCTTAGTAGGTTACTGCAGCTTCAGTCCATGGAAGGAGAAATGCTTTCCCTTTTGCTTTGAGCTAATGGTACAGGTAGTGTTTCCTTGTCTCCTGGTGCCTTAAGGATTTGAACCTATGCGGTCTCTGTTGTGTGGCTCAAAGCTTAATGCCCAGGAGCACACTTGGCACCGCTGAAATATAGACAAGATTTCAGTGCAGTTAAAGTAGTTTAACAAGTTCTACTGAATATGGGCAACTCATACTTTGCAGATGCTTGGCCAAGTTTTGATCTGTTTTAAAGGCACTTTTGATAGGCTGTGCCACATATCAGAAGTTTTCACCAAATGCTGCACGCATTAAGATTTTTTTTAACATGAAAGGTTTAAGGAAAATAGTTTAAAAAAATCTACATAGCCAGGGACACACCCCATTAATTTCTCCTATTCTTGCAATTGGCAAAACTATTTGCTTGGATTAATTTTTTTTTTTTTAATTTGGGTCTTTGCCTAGGCTGATGTTTTTAAGTGGGAAAAACAGACTTACACTAGATACAGGACCTTGTCATTGGGAATGCGAGGTGACCTTATGTGAAAAAATACCACTTAAGAGAACTACTTATAATATGTGAAAAAATGAGAAAGCAAGAACCTAGCATCATATGAAATGCGTGAACTTAGAAATACAAAAGAAACAAATACAATATCAAAATTACTGAAAAGTACTGTTCTGCTGTAAGTTATATCTATGAAAAAGCCAATAACAGCAGAACAGGAAGGGTGAAAATTGGAAGGCAAGCGGAGCTAAGTAATTTCTTGCCGTGAGGTGAAAATATAGGTCACTTATTGTCAAGGACAAGATCTTTGGCGAAAGCAAGGAGAAGTGGTAGAGAGCAGGCCTTTGGAGCAGCAAGGAGAAGTGGTACAGAGCAATGAAACAAAAGATCCTTCAGGAAAGGAGGGGGAAATGTGAGAAATGGAGATTCAGACCAATGCCGGCAGCGTGGCCTTCGCTGGCAGGAGAGTGTGTTTTAGTGTGCAAAGTAGATGGCCATGGATCTTCAGATGCCAGTTCTGGTTTCATGTTAAGGTTCAGGGTGAAGATGGTCTCTCGGGGTGGTTGCCCAGGGAAGGTGTGGGGTCTCCTCCACAACATCTCCCAGATGTTCAGCTTGGGGCAGTGCTTTAAGCTGGCCCCCAGGGCCCCTTCCAACCCAAACCTGTCTGTGCGCTTTGGAGCTTAGTGAGAAGGTGTGATCAAGGAGAAAGTGGCAATCTCCATTTCAGGAGGAGAGAGACACAAGGAGTATTTCAGCGGAGATGGAGTTAATGCTAATAAAAAGGCAATATGCCAGAGTTGTGAGACACTGACAGGTAAGGGACCTGTGTAGATTAGATTTGCTGTGTGCATACAAGCAAGTCTTATAACAGTCCTTGCAGAAATTTAATTTATAAACATGAGAAAATGTGATTTTATGAAATATGCAACTGATAGTAAATCAGCTTACTTTTTACTTTGGGGGTATAACGTGAGGAAGAGAACAGAGCCTGTTTCTGTGAGAAATTAAAAATAAAAAGAGCACTGCTGCAGATACTGTATCACTTGTGATTAAGGCAAATATTCTTTGTGCGTAGATACATGTGATATGCATTTGTGTTCTCCCCAGTGCTTTCTACCACTTAAAAGTAATCAAAATGGAATTTGGTGAAGAAATGATAGCTATTCCACGGGGCATTTTGAAGAGACAGGGAGCCAACCTTCTCCTAGTTTTATGTGTCTCAATTTATGTCTCAGTTTTATTAGTCCATGCACATAGACTTAGAAACAGAAATAGTTTTTGAGAGAAAATGAGTCTCTGGCCTCCACGTGAAGGAGATCTGAAGATAAATAAACTCAGCCTGGAGTTAGCCATACTTCTGTAACATAATCACAAATACTTCTCACCTTTGTGGATGAGCTCCAAGGGAAGCTGGAATACTTTGAGAACAAAGCATTCCCATTCGAGTTTCACCTTAGATATATTTTGGGCAGTTCATTAGCATCAGCCAGAGGATACCAGCCATAATGGCAGGGAATATCTCTAACATGTTGATTTTGCTTCTGTCCTACGCCCCTACAAGCACTGCTTGCCTAAAAAAAGGCCAAAGTTAGTGGTTGTCTCACCTCAGGGGACAGGTTTCTCAACAGCCATCTGTGGAAATGGCAGTGGTTTAGGTCTCCTTCATGCAGGTGTCAGCCATTCCCATTCAATACTACCTGGGGAATACATCCTGAAGGGCTTCCCAGTGTCATGGCTCATAGCTCTCTTGGCTTCGGGATCAGTGTTCTTCATGTTCCCCAGAGAGGCGACCATCTGCAGCGACTGATTCACCCCTCCAAGATTGCTCCCTGTCGTAAATATTCTGGCACTTTGTCAAACATAGTTTTAGATGAGGCATGTTTTGGCTTCACTGAGTCTGGATTCTTTCTCATGGTCCTGCACCATTATCTTCTGCAGCCCCCTGTGGTTTTTTGTATTATTCTCTGTCTTGTTGTGCGGGTTGTTGCGCCTAAATCTACTCACAGGCAGTAGGTGCACCGGGGTAGTGTGCCGTAGCTACTCTTCCAGCTCCCCAACATGTCCTCCTCTGCCTTAGTTCTTGCAGTGGGAAGGGTTTCCCATTTTCACCGACTTCACTGTTGCCACTGCTGCTCTAGTTATTCGTACGCCTCCTGGCTGTGCCTGTAAAAAGTGCTGTTGCCTGATGTATCCCAGGTCAAGTAAAAGCTGTGAGTGCTCTAAAATTATGTTATTTTGGATTTAGAGTCTTTATTTAAACTTCTCCCAGGACACACGTTCATACAGCCTTGACATTGGATAGTGAGTGGGAAAGTGGGAGCGTGATCACAGTCACAGAGTAGCAGGCATTTCAGATAAGAGTAGGAATCTGGCAAAAGTGTTCATTCTTGTTTTTCATTGCTGCTCAGGAGGGTGAATGGGGACAAAAATTGTTACTGATTGCATTCTAGTCTTCATGGCTTGGTTTTTGTTTCACAGGGTATACGGGCTTTCTTCTAGGCCATGTTCTCCTTACTTAAGGAGACAGAGTAAATTTGATTGAAATTTTGTACACTAACTTTTTATTTAAGATAAAGCCATGACACCTGCCCTGCATTTGCAGTTGATTTTGAATTAGGAATCAGCAAGAGACAGAAGAACTTCAGCTCTCATTTTCAGGGCAGTCCTAATGCTCTTCCAAGGATGGCCCCTCCAGAGACAGGCCACATACCATGGGGGTCTCTAGGTGTCCCTCTCTCAGGACAGGCGTCTCTTTTTCCTTCAGAACGGAGTTTGGGGCTGTGGTCTCTTGCTGGGGACTGGGATTATTTTAGTGGGTTGAACCGATGGCAGCACTTGCAGTGCTGTGGGCAGGGAAAGCCTGCGGGGCTTCTCTTACAGCCAGCTTTAGTAAAGGACCAGGAGGGAAGTCAAGTATTTTAATAGCGGGCTAATAGGAATTGACCTCAGATGGCATTTCAGTCATCCGACACATGATCTACAACAGATGCTGGCTCAAAATTAGAGATACTGAATTAGGGTAAAAGCATTGCAAAACAAAACCCCAAACAAAACAAAAAAGGCCCAAAACAACAGACACTCCTCAGTCATCATTTTCAAGCTACAAGGTCAGACTCCCTCTACCCCTTCAGGGCTATCTCTTCATATACTATCTTTGGGCGATCTTCTTGCACCAGGATCAATGTGTGTGTGCTATTTTTACCCCATTTCCTTCCACTTCTATGTCTATATTCATGGAAGCTTACACAGACCTGTGTCAGAGCACTGGCTGTTTCCCTCAAATTGCCTACCGGTGGTTTCCTGCTTTTATGAGAAACCCAGCCAGAAGCAGAGGTGCAGATGGGATAACGCTCAGGTAGCACCAACATAGCAGTCTGATGATGCCACGCTTACAGAACATCGGATCTGTCAGGGGTCCCCCTGGCAGCGCAGTTCCCGCAGTGGTGACAGAGGAGGAGACAGAACAGCCAGGGCCAGCTGGTACATATGATACTGAAGATTTCAATGTGACAGGATTTAGTAAATGAAAACTCAGCCAGCAATCATCAGGAGAGAGATTATTTGACACAGGAGAAAGACTGAAAGACTGTCCCCTACGTCAGCTTGCTCTTTTACTGGATACTTTGGCGCTTTTCCATTTTCTTGGGGGAGGGCAGGTAGGAAGAAAGATGTAGAGGGAGGGGGAACATGTTACAAATGTTTGCTGAACTGAATATACAGTTGGCCACGTTACTGCCAAATTGAGCGGGGTTTTGGTGTCACCCTTAGGTAGGTAACTAGCTAGAACAGACTTGAAAACATAGCAGGCAGAATCCCAGCTTCAGACAAGCTATAGGAATGTGACAGCTTCCATTAGGTCACAGTCTGCTCTTCCAGAATAAGCAAAATTGAGGACTGACAGGAATTACATTTCTTGGATTTTACTTGCTCTTATTTGAAACACGTGCACTGGTCAGGTATTGACTGCATAGTCAATAGTTAACTTCAAATGAAGTAGAAAATCTGCTCTTCTAGTTAGATATAGACTATTGAAATTCTATGCAGTACATAGGTAATAAAGCTTTTTTAAAAGCAGAAGGAAATGCATACAATAGGTGTGGCTTTCTCAGTGGATTTTTTTATGCTTTTATATGTCTAATCCAATACAAAATAAGCCATCAGTCATCCAGTAGTCTTTAGGAGAGGAGGATCATGTGAGAAATGGTCAAACACTATAGAACCAGCTTAACAGACGGACTTTGAATTTTTGGCAACAGAAGTGTGTAGCTGTAGACTGGAACCAAACCTTTTCCTGCCAACATTAGTGAATAGTGCTGAAACCTCATGCAAAACAGGACAAGCTAGACCCTTGACATTTTTCTTACAACTGTTGCTTTTTAAATCACTGCCTATGCATGCAAAAGTTTGTTGCATTCATCCCTTATGCATGTCCTAGGAATTTGATAGAGGTCTCATATATTCCTTCTAAGAGGATAAAGCCAGCTGCAGTACCCAATTGTAAAGATGTGGTTACTGGCTGGAAATGTTATTAAGTGTATTACTTGGTATTGCTCGGACTTGAAGCTTCTGGATGGGAATTTAAAAATGCTAGTCCTCTCTGATTTTAGGGAACATTAGAGACAGCACACAATTATTCCTAAAGAAGGGCTCAAGGCGTTGTTACCGGGTCCTCTAGCAAAGATTTAATCTTGCTAGTGATAACATAATGTGTTATAGAAGACATCATTGCATTGAAGTAGCTCTAGATCTTGGTGCCTGCCTTTTTGAGAAGTGCTTTAGGAATGTGACTTACTTCAGCTAACCTGTTCATACCAGATCATTCTCAGCCTGGAAGTATTGTGTGCTTTTTCCTGTTATCTCTAAAAGAAGGGTCAGCAATGTCAGTGACTTTATTTTAGTGACGTTTGATGAATAGTCATTTACTGTGACAATTTCACCTACTGCCATATTAGGTTAGCTATTAATTAAAAACTCAGGAGAAGGTGCCATCACCAATAGTCTTCCTTCTATCCAGCACCTGGATTTCCTAGTTCTCCCTTCAAGTTTGGTGTGAATAAGTCAGCTGAAATCAAGATGACATCTGAAATATGTATGATCAAGCTAACTTCTTATATTAAGTATTGTGATTATTATCATTATTATTATTATTACTGCCTAGTTCTGTGTGATTTTGTTGACAAGCTACACAAATCTTTGTAGAGATACGCTCTGTTATGCGTGAAACAAACATGGAATATGGATGCTACTGATGAAGTTTTGTTATTGATTTTTGTTCACACAAAAGGTCTACAAAATAGTGTCAGATAAAAAAATGGAGACCTTGCCCTGGTTTGTATGTTTCTTCCTTTATGAGAGACTTAATTGGAAATCTAACAGGAAATTAGACTGGAAGATTACCAACTGCATGGCTGGCATGCCATGAAAGATCAAGTGCCCGTGTCTTTCATATTGCACCCAAAGCAGCTTTATCAAGTATCTGGGATTTCTTACGGATTTAAGGATATCAAATAAAACATCAGCAGCTTCAGTAGCAAAAATATTCTAAGCTACATGGGGTAGAAAAGCTACACAAGTTCTCATATAGTGTTTGGAAGTTGAGGACGAAGAAGCATTGTCATCTTAAAGTGAAAAAGGAGTAAGAAAGCTACAGAAGCTAAACCATCTGTACACAACCCTACTGACTGTTCATTTCCTAAGGATCTTTCCAAAGAAGCATTTAGGAGGATTGCTTTTTCAGGGCTAGCCTCTAGAGTATTTCATCATGTCAGCCAACCGTTCCACAGGAGTATAAATTAATGGCAGCATACCTCTTACAAAAGTCCCTTTTGGATTTTGCCAGCTTACCTTACCTGGTACACAGTGCGTCTCTGGGGAAAATTACTCAGAAGGATCTACTTGGTTGTCATTTGTTCATACAAAAGAGATCAGAGTTCAGCCTGTAAAACCAGAGAGGGAGAGAAAGAGGAGTGCTCAAGTCTTTCTCTGTCCTACTTAGATGGAAAACATAGTTATCCCGGGGCCAAAGTCACATGGAGCTAGTTTCACTGGCTTGAGGACTGTGCTCGGCAAAGATTGTCCCTCTGTAGAGGGATCATAGTGCTGTGCCTCTTGACAGAATGGGATTTCTTAAAGCCATGTTTATGCCAGGGACCTTGTCAGAAGTGGATTACTATTGTCCATACACTCTGGTATTCAGTAGTTATCCAAACCAGGAAGGAAGCACTTATGACGAGAAGCTTTTAAACCAGACTACCTGAAATTGCTTAGCTGTTTCTCTCTAAATTGAAGCTGCCAGAAATACTTCACTGTTGACAGAAGAAAAGAGGGGGGAAAAGTGATCAAGGAACCCTCTATATGGCATATTTGCCTATTATTGGCAACAGCAACAAGGAGATTCAGTGTCTTTAGAAAGTTTAAATGCAAATATTATAACTCTGTATACACCTTTATATCAATTACATCATCACAAGCGTCATCACAAAAGAAAGCTAAACTTGACTATTCCTTTCAGAGGCCACAGTCTTTTCCACAAATTGGGTACAGTTTTATGCACACGCTAGTGGTTTTGGCATCTGCAGATTAAATATAAGTTTAATTCTTATCGATGCAATAGATGGAATTATCTATACCCCAGAAAAGGTTGCATATAGCAGCTGCAGGTATTCCAGATCTAACACATGGTATTTTCAGGAAGGGGCAAACTGGAGCAAGACAGATGAAAGCATTTGGAGCCTCGGGTGTTCAGGTCAGAGCACATTGCAAGAGAGAGATTTGGCAGATATCAAGGATGGAGGTGTTGGTATTTTCTACAGTTTTTTGCTATGATGTTGACAGTGCAGCTTTAGTTTCAAAAACTAAGCACATCTCACAGAGTAGAAAAGAACGGCAGGAAAAGTGCTCATTTCTGCTATGAGGATGCGGTTTCTTTTAAAGGCAATGGGAATTGCTTGCTTAGATGCTCTTTGGAAGGGAAAACAAAAAGTCAAAAGACAGCAACATAAAGTCTAAGCTTACATTTGAAACAGGAGCGGTTCACCAAGATTACCTGATGATACTCTGCCTGGTTTGTTCATTCAGAAAAAGTGGTATTAGAACTGCTGTGTAAGTGGATAGACTGAGATTTGGAGGGTGGCTTGGAGAGATGTTCCTGGTCGGCCTCATTGCCATGGCCCTGTCAGCACACATCAGCTGTAACCCGTAGGAGCTACATACTTGTGAAAACAAGTTGTATTCCATCCTTCATGCTTTTTGAATCAAATCTTGTTTTAACAGTTTGCTGAGTGTATCAGATGATTGATGCTGTCACACTGCAGATAAAATTTGTCATTCTGTCATTTTTATTCAATATTTTAGAAGCATTTTGGTGCAAACTGGAATCTGAAGCAGTTACACATTTTTTCTATGGTTCACCTTAGTTATAAAAATAATCCATCTAATTCTCAGTGATTCACTGGCAGACATTTCCTAAATACAGACCTAGAATGAATTAGTAGGTTGGTTGAACCTTAATATGTCTTGAAATATATATGCTTTATTCTTTTCAAATACGCTACAAGGAGATATAAATAAATATAGGATCAGAACCTTGTGAAATACATGAAAGGAGAACAGATATGTTTAGTCATGTGCATATTTGGCCTAGTTTCAAAATAAACATCATAGGATAGTATCAGCTATTCACAACAACCACATGGGATGTAGTGAAAAGCTCATTACCCTGAAAAAAAAGTTTGGGCTCCTGAAATTTCAGCATATAATAATGTCAGAGTTTTTACCTGTGCAAATGGCCTACAAGGACTGTGCTTTGTTCAGTTCAGGGCTAAGGCCTCAAAGTGGCATTTAAATGGTCTTGTATCATCCATGATTATTATCAGGTCATAAAATTACTCTAAAAAGGAAAGAAACTGACTTCTGGTATAGCAGGAGTTCCATTATATACTTTAGAAATAGATATTTACCTTAGTACCTAAAATACAGTTTATCTTCAAGTCTACTTTACTTGCACTTACTGTCCGTGTGAAATGATGAAGTTGTTGGTGTCACAAGTCACAAGTTACTGCTGCTGAGCCCAGAGATACAAGGTCCAACTTGGGATGAAAACGATGAGAGTGGAGCTTGCTTGTTCCTTCACAAATTGGCTGCAGAACATTGTTTTTTATACGCTTCACATGTGCTACATTATTTTCTCTTTCTGTGTTTCAACAGGCTTTGAATAGGGGCATTGCTGCTGTCAAGGAAGATGCTGTGGAAATGCTGGCCAGCTATGGGCTGGCGTACTCCCTGATGAAGTTCTTCACGGGTCCGATGAGTGACTTCAAAAATGTAGGCCTGGTGTTTGTGAACAGCAAACGAGACAGGACCAAAGCAGTTTTGTGCATGGTTGTGGCTGGCGCTGTAGCTGCTATATTTC
Organism: Larus michahellis; assembly: GCF_964199755.1. Taxonomy (NCBI): domain Eukaryota; kingdom Metazoa; phylum Chordata; class Aves; order Charadriiformes; family Laridae; genus Larus; species Larus michahellis. The sequence continues at coordinate 88,968,435 of NC_133897.1, forward strand.
ATACCTTAATAGGTAAGGTCACTTCACGTTTAATTAATATGTCTTTTAATTTTCTTCCCTGGCCTGTTCTTCAAACTGATGAATCTGTAAGTTTAAGATTTCAGTTGTAAAAGTGCAACAGGAGATGCAAAAGAGATTAAATCTCTTGGTCTGGTATCATGCCCATCCACACAATTTTTATTACTTTTTAAACAGGTTGTTAAGTGGCAGATTCCACCTCCAGGGCTTGCCTGGTGGCTCAACGCGATATTGATCTCTTTCCGTCAGGTGTGTGAGCAAAACTTTGGCAAGGTTGACAGGTTGCATGAAGCTGGTAGCTCAGGCTTACAGTTAGGTAGTGATGATCAACTAGCAGTATCTGCCTGAGTGGGTTTAGCAGGACTTCAAGGTGTGCTTGGTAGGTCTGTTGGTCAGAACTCAGTGGCATTGTTAGTGTTACTTCCTCTGTACTCATCCCTTTGCTACTTACCTCACAGTACAAAACTCTAAGCAAGTAGGTGCCAGCATCCTCATTGAAATATCAGGTATTACTCTTTACTAGTACTAGTCATCATCCACTTCTGTTGAATAAGAGCTCTTCATGCCAAATGGAGACCAGCTCCCTGCGTGAACTCTGAAGCCAAGAAAATGCACAAGCAGATATGAACTGAACATAAAAAGTAAGGCAGCCACAGGATTTGCCAGTTCCTAAGAGCCTGGAGAAGTGTGGTATCAACCCAAGCATCAGCCAGTACCACAACAATAAAAAGGCATGTGACCTGGAAGACTTTAACTTCATCCCCTCCAAGAACTGCACCAGATTCCCTGCACCTTCTGGCTCATTCCACAAAGCTGAAGCCTCTGGACCTCAAGCAACGATGAATAGGAGATGCTGGAGGAAGAAGCGGAGGGTGCATTGTATTCGACAGGTACAATCCTAAAAGCTGGGAGCTCTCAGGGATGGGAGGAGGGAGGTAACGCAGCAGCCTATGGAGGCACGTGTTGGTTGACAGACAGTAGGACTGAGGTGGATGACCAGCAATAGGAGGTCATTCCATCGCAGAAAGATGGGAAACGCAAGTGTGATGGCAATATCCAGAATTGCCATGAAATTATGGAGTGTCCTGGAAGTGAGACACCATTCATTATCAGGCTGTTAGTATCTCAAAAGCAGCACGGGCTGCTGGTCAGCGGGTAGTTCCTGCCGAGTAGGTACAAGAGCCATCTGGTAAATACAAATGCCCCCTGCTCTTAACCTTTAACAGGCTGCGGGCTATATTCACCAGCTTTATGTGCCTCCCAAGCACTCCAGTTTGTTTGACCTTAATGTCTCTTACTCCACCACTGATACGGCAGCCCTATGCTGTTTACCTTTACTGTATGTTATGGCCGTAATAAATGCTTACAGTAACGGCTCACTAGCTGTGGCAACTCTGTGCCAGGGATAAGCTGTTTCTGATTTTATAAGCTGAATCCATGCATTCAAGTTAATTTAATTACCAGTATCGACTGTTCACTTCTTCAATATGTTTACAGTTGAGGCTGCTTGATTGAGTCAGGATTATAAACTTTGGGCCATTTGTACGTTTGGCTCTCATTTTTCTTTGCTTGGAATGTTTCTTCAGCCCCCAGAGCAGCTCTTCTAGTTGCTCACTTGTTTTCCTGCCAGTGCTGGTCGAAGTTTTTGGCTTTGTCAGTTGGATAAAGAAATATTTTCTAGTCATCCAACATTTTATTTTAAGCTATGATAGATGTTAAGAAAATTTGAAGTATAACTATCAAATTTCCAGGTGAAATTCCATGTGGGACTTTTATTGAAGGGAGGTGTTTGAGGCAGCCATTTGAAAAACATGCCAAGATAGCTAAGTTTCTTTCCTTTGCCTGGAAATAGAGCCCAGCTGGATTCAGAACCTCTGAAATGCCCTCTTTGCAGATATTGGGGAAAAAAAAACAAAAAAGAAGACTGTACTTACCATGCTTTAAAGTCCTGAATTAAAGGGCTTCACGCAATCTTTGGGCTGCTTATGGTGGCAGACTGCAAAATATTTTTTAGTATTTTAACTTGTCTATGCCTGAAAATATGCAAAGGCCACAGCAGAGACTGGCAGAGCGCCCGAGAGAATAGAGTTAGTCAGATTCTAGCACCAGTTGCCTGGGTGATGTTGCCAAGTTTTATGTTCCAAGTTTCCTTTGAACATGTTTCAAATCGTGATTATTCTTCTCTGACCCACAGATGCACAACCTACCTAGCAGGAGGAGGAGAAGGAGTCCAGTGACAGACAGGAAGCCTCCTAGGACCTGCAGCTACTCCCCAGCAGCTGCAAACCTATCACAGACTATCTACAGGAGACAAAAATACAGGTTACTGATGCTCGGCAGATGAAAAACAGAAACAAATAGCACTCAGGGGACTGAATTTCTTCCACATGTGTATGGGGCTAAGGAAGATGACATGACTGTCTGCCATAGACTGTCACAGCCCAGGAAGGAACAGGGAACAAAAAGCCCAATGAAATAAGGAGGAGTACTGAAAGTCAGAAGGAAGAAAACAAGTGGTGGTAGAAACACAGTGACCACAATGAATCACCACATTTCCAACTGTGATAGAGACTATTTGCAGTCTGCGCACAGCTCTTCACAAACAGCAGCCTCTACGCATTTAAAATATCAAAACAGAATGTTTCACCCACTTGACTCATGCTTCATTGCTTCAGCACCAGCTCCCCACTACCGCTCCCCCACAGGGGCCAATGCAATCCTCTGTGGGAGTCAAACCACTCCAACTCACAGTTGCAAGCTTTGGGTCCCCAGTTATCACGCCAGCACATTCCCATGAACGTCCGCAAAGTCCTCACCAACAGTTCCTATCACTCCCCTGTACAGGTAGCAGTGAGACCCAAGAAATGAGTTGACTTGACCAAAGAGATTTGAAACCATATTCTCGTCCCACTTAACAATGCTGCTGCAAACCTTGGTCAGTACACAATTCCTGCATTTGCTGTTTCAGTTGCAATCTGGAAATAGAAAATAAAATGCTGCCTTCCTTCCCTTGTGCTATTTTGGAGACAGCCGCTGCCACCAGTTAGGTGGACAGTTCACTAGGTAGCCAGGTCTAAAACGTCTCGTTATTTCAGAGATTGGCTTTTGGTGGGAATTTTGGGCTGTAAGAGAAGGAATTCAAGATGCTAAGCCTGTCTGTACCTATTTTTGGCATCTTACAAAATTGCCAGCTTGACAGAGGAGAGAATTCATTGATATAATATTATGCTAACATAATGCATTTCATGGTGTTGCTGGTATGCCCTCCGTGCTAAGTGGGTCTCTAACCAGTGTCATGAAAGACATGCACATTTTCTTTGACAGTAAAACAGCATCATTCAGCCCTTCACTCCTTTACTGAGAAATAGTGTACTGAGAAAGTTTATTTCCTTTTGCATATAAATATTACTTTGCACAGCTCTCTGAGGTTCTGGAAATGACAAGGCAGAAGTGACTTTGGGGAAACATCCTCTTTGCTTAAACAGACTTCCTTAAGTGGTGCCCACTACACCTGATCAAAAACTACGTGATGGATCATTTGTCATTACCAGGAAAAAAAGGTTGTAACTTTAGTAACCAGGCAAGCCTATAACAGACTGGATGGTCAAGACATGCAAGTGATTTGTTTTGTGACAGTTTTTTGCTGATAGGCTAGTGGGCATGGGTCACTCCCCACACAGATTGCACAGGGGAAATCTTTAGCAGTTGCTAGTAATTCCACTGACTTTTTTCAGTTTCCCACATGCGTGGTCTCTGCATATACATGAAAGATCTGCATAAGACGTGAGCTATAGGTGTAAGCCCACCACTTCCAATGTAACACTGCTGGAATTTTCTACAGATTAGGAGTTACAGAGTAGTTTATGACAACCCGTGCTATTTTTTCCAGTCAGTCTTGTTCTGACATGCCCACTGTACTGGCTTGTATTAAACATTTCAGAATATAATCCAGGCTTGCTTTTGTTTTTTTTCTTTCTAAAAGATGACAAAATGTTATTCATTAAAAATACATCCTACTTCAGCATCTTCAGATGGCCATTGCTAAAGCAGTAATGCGCTTCCCCAGCTGCCCCAACCTTTCCCCCACAACAGGGGTAGTTTCTTATCAGCAGGGTATTCAGGGCAAAGGAAGAAGGAAGAAAGCCTATGACCAAAGCATTTGTGGGTTTTAGGATAGCAATGATTATTTTTTAGTTAAAACAGGCTAATTTTGAGACTTAGGAGATTTTAGCCTACCTAAAGAGATTTCAAAGACCACTGGTCATTGATAGATTTGGGAAAATCAACTAATGCAATTTTGGAAGTAATGCTGAGCACAGAAAAAGATGATTACATTAATCAGTCTGCATTAAGATGCTCCTAAGCTGTTTTGTTTTTTTTTTAATTCATTTATTACTATAAGCAAAAAAATCACAAAGCCTAAAACACTCTGATCATCTGGGCTTTTACAAGGGTGGACACAGGCTTTTGCTTCTACTTTTAGGCTAATCAGAGACATAAAGAAATCTATGTACCCTGTGCCATCTTCAAATGAAGATTTGCCATTCGGTTTTGGGGAGGAGGTGGGGTTTGGTGGTTTTTTTGCAAATTGGCATTTTCCTGTCTGCCCAAATCACTTAGCTGAACAAAATTCTGACCAGCATCCGCTTTGGCCATGTGAGACATCTCTATGACAAGCAGCAGAAGAGACTTTTACTTCTCAAGTTTCCAAGTTAATTTTTAAAACTGGCAACAAAGTATGAAAATGGAATGCATCTAAAAAGAACACACTTTAACCCAAAAACATTTTTTTGATTTTTTTTTCCCCTCTAGTAAAGCTAATATTGACATATGTAGGTCTGTGTCTGGCAGTAAATGGTATCACTTCCTCTAAGGGTTTCTTTTTGTTTTCTTTATGATGTGAGTATAACATGCTGGGCAGTAGACAGCTCCAAAATGACTACGGTACAGCTATTTGTTTGAGACTGCTGGCATCATTAAGAGCGTGTTTAGTTGTTTCAAGAATGTATGAAGTTTATGTGGTAGTAAATGCCTTGTTAGAGAAATTAGTGTAAGGAAGTGGAGATCCAATTAGGTATGCAGTGTTTCATTGTCATTGCTTAGCCTTCTGGGTCTTAAAACTCAACTGGAAAAGAAAAAAACAAGAATTCCTGCTTAAATGCTGTAGCAAGACTAATCCATAGACATATCAAAATAAATGAGGTATTAGAGGAGAGCAAACAGGCAGCTTGTCTTGGGGTTGGACTTCTCTCGTTTGGATGAAATGATGCAAGGAATGGGAAGAGCCATCTGCTTTAGCTTCATATAATACTCTTCAGCTCTGTTATTAATTTTGTGCCGTGATTCATAATAAGTTTGTAAGGTTGGCCAAGGTTAAGTTCTAATTGCATCAGCAATTGCTTTATTCACAGCTCAGAGACACATGCCTGTATATTTGTCAGTAAATCTCAGCCTGCTGAGTCCTTCTTTCTGAGGATGGAAGCATTCAGTGACATCAGCAAAAGTGATTGTGTGCTTTCACTGACATGGGGTAGAAAATAGTTGACTATTTTAAAACTGTCTTTCAAGTTTAGACATTACAATTACAAAATCAAAATCACATTAAAAAATGCAGTTAGGCTTTTTTGGATAAGGAGGAAAAAGAAACTTATAGCTTACAGAGCACGGCACTAATATCCCTACAAATCTTAAAAATGTGGTGCTGTGGAGTGTGGTGGTGTAAGTCCCTTGAGAGTGTCCTGCCAATAAACTGCAACCCTGTGGTGAACTGTCCCTACAAGTGTAGTAGTTGTGTAGTTCACAAGTGTAGTTCAGCCTCTGTACCCTCTGATTCTGTAATTTTTCTGTGATAGTAAACTGAAAAAAAAAAAAGAATTTAAACAGCTTAATGGATTCTAGAGCCAAAAAAGTTACTTATTATGCACTTTCTAAACAGTTTAAGAGTTTCCTTTAAAACGGGAGAAGCCCAAATGGTGAAGCACATGGAGAGCACCAAGGGTGACTTCTGCGGCGTGCTGTCTCCCCCGTACTGCACTGCTGGCGGAGGCCTCTCCACAGGAGCGGGTTTCTCAGCAACCTGGACTCTTGATTCCGTCAGTCCCCATGTGGGGAGTTATACGGCTGTGCTTCCTGCAGCAGTTTTTAAGTTTTTGTGCAGAAGTGTTAAGCAATTTCAATGGAACCAAAGAGACAGCTTAATGAATCAGACCCTCACAGGCGGCTTGCCTCACATGCCTTCCAAACTTCTTCTCCTTCATTCATATAAGTCGATTCAGAAACATCCATGTACTGCCCTGCCATAAAAGCAGTTTTCCACAAGGATTCACCATACAAAAATCCATGCATAACAGAGTTTTCAAAATACTGAGCAAAAACTGATGTATCGATATTTGTGCAAAACCAAAAAGAGGCCGTGCGTGATGTATGGCTGGACTGCAACAAGCACGCGGACACTTAAAGAACTAAACCGGCCTCCCTGCTCTGGGGAGAGGTTGGAATCCTGTTCTAAGGATTTTCCCTAATCCCTTTCAAAAGGAAACAAGGCTGGGAGTGCTTTAGGAGGATAGCTAAGAAACTTGGGGATTACTGGGTGAACTGAGAAGTTGTGAGTCTCTCATTATTCAAATGAAAGACATATAGATAGGGAACAGCATAGGGAAAGGGAGTCTTTAACATTTTAGCATCTTTGGGGCAGTGCCGGTTATCTGGAATGAGGCTCGTGCCTGTTCCCAGTGCTGTAATACCACCTTCTTTGCTGTAATACCACCTTCTTTTTTACTACCTTGTTTACTCTGCCTTGTTCGGACTTTAAAAGTCCTTTCAGTCCTGTTAAACATTTAACTCCTGTATCTCTAAGCCATCAGAAAACAATGATGACTTAAACGCCTCTTTAGTTGCTTCCAAACACTGTTTATGAGTTATAAAAGTTAGTTTTAGGCTAAAAAGATAGAAAAACTAGTGTTAGCATTTGTCAATCCAATTGTGTGACCTGCATGCATGAAAAGAATGACTTTACTGAACTACTCTAATGAAGGTCTGTACAACGATAATAGAGTTATTATAAATTCAAAATCAGATAGATGTTCACATTTGGAATAATTATTTTAGAAAAGCCACAAGTGGAAGAGACCTGAAGTAAGATTCCCCAGGCACAAGTAATTCTGCAGCTACTTGTGTTGGGAGGTTGACTTTACAACCTAATCATTCTTTTAACAGCTCTTACAAGCATATAGAGGAAACTACATAATAATAAGCAGTTCTAGAGCACGGTTTATAAAAGGTTAAAAGCTATTTGGATTATTTAACTGTGCATATTATTTAAGTCCCCATAGGTCAGAGATTCCAGTCATAGCTGACTCTTCATTATTGCCGGTCATGGGGAGGACTCTGGGGTTACTAAAGCAGCTGGATAATGTGGGTACTAACAGAGATGTAAGCAGTTCTTTAGAGAGACGTCTTATCAATGCTTATAAATATCTAAAGGGCGGGTGTCAAGAGGATGGGGTCAGGCTCTTCTCAGTAGTGCCTGGTGACGGGACAAGGGGCAACCAACACAAAGTGGAACACAGGAAGTGCCATCTCAACATGAGGAAAAACTTCTTTACTTTGAGGTTGCCAGAGCACTGGAACAGGCTGCCCAGAGAGGTTGTGGAGTCTCCTCTGGAGATACTCAAAACACACCTGGATGTGTTCCTGTCCAGCCTGCTCTAGGTGAACCTGCTCTGACAGGGGGGTTGGACTAGATCATCTCTGAAGGTCCCTTCCAACCCCTACCATTCTGTGGTTCTGTGATTCTGTGATTCTGTGTGGTAAGTCCCTGCATTTGTGCTGTCTTCAACCCAACACCTTGGGAAGAGAGAACCTGGCAAGAGGCATGTTGCCCAACACTAAAAATTCCTGTCTGGGGTTGAAACAGGACGGCAAAATAACATACTGGCAATCAGAAGTGGGTGGCAAGCCCACGATTTCTAGCAGTGCCCTTTTCTGGCTTGTGGCTCCTGAGATACCGGCTCTATATAAGTAAGGAAATGAACGCTGGTCGAGGCTACCCAGAGACCGTACAGTGAACTGCGCAGTGCCCTGACAGGTCCCAGCAGAGGTGGTCATTAGGTGGAGTAAGGGAGAGGCATAATGAGTGTGATTGATGTTGTATGCAATTCATAGTATCCTTTTACAGCTTTGGGCAGATTTACAGGTAACATCATGAGAATGCAGTGCCAGTAGATGGTTTCAGCATTTATAAAGTACTACAGCCCATGAAATACTCAATGCATGGTGAAAGCAGCTTTTCAGACAAAAAGCCTTGAGTTAATGAAAGAGCAGTAGATTTTCTGGAGTACCAGTGTGTTCATTTAGCAAACAGATGTGGCACTTACTATACCCGTCTCCCAACCCAGCCATTTGTTATCACTCCTCTGCTAAAGGTTACTTGAAAAAGAACCACGAGAGAACTCCTTACTCATAAACAGCAGCTGGTGAGGCTGTAATATCTGGAAGCCCCTGCAGCTGTTTGCTAAGTGGATGCGTGTCTGAGCTCCTAGATGTCACAGTCTTTCAGGTACTTCTGAGTATCTTACCCAGAGTCTATACGTAACCTTTATTATTCATTCCTATTCTTTTGTCTCTACAGCGTATAGCGATTTGGGGTATTACATTATTAATAAGCTGCACCATGTGGATGAATCAGTGGGAAGTAAAACTCGGAGGGCCTTCCTTTATCTTGCTGCCTTCCCTTTTATGGATGCCATGGTGAGTGCCTGAATCAGAACTGAATTTTAATATGAATGGGTTTTGGGGTTGGGGCTTTTTGTGACCTTAGTTTGCAAAGTCTGTTACCTGATGGGAAGCTGGAGGTGTGCAGAAGTAAGGTGTGTCCTTTGCAAGCAGTAGCTCTGGATATACCTGGACACATCATCTCCTGCTACCTGGAAAAAGCATCTGGGTGGACTTTGAACATCCAGAGATCATGACAAATGTGAAAAATGTCAGCTGCCTTGTTAGAGTATGCGCAGGATGGAAAGCACTGGTCATCTTCTGATGAGCTGCACCATTTGTCTGTGTTGTCTCATTCCAATTTGTAGTGAAAGAGTTGGATTTGCCTTGCATTCCCAGATCACCTGCAGAGCTCACAAGGAACAGGCTCGTTTTCTCAAAGCAAATTTCTTGAAAAGGTATTTCTTACCATCAATTTTTGCAAGCACAGCTAAGTCCAGTGTATCTGAAATGCTTGGGCAAGAGAGCCACACATGGCATGGGCTGCTGCTTCCCAGATCTCCAGGCTCACTGCTTGTGGCCTGCACAACATAAAAATGTGGCAGATCTCTTTAATGCCTTTACTTCTGTGTAAAACTGGTAAAGGATAACCTTCTCATGACCTGCCTCCACCACTTTCTCTAACATTTGTCTGCTTGAAACAGTAGCTGACAATAAAAAGAAGTTGGATCATTAAGTTTTCTTTTCCAGACAGGACTCAGTATAACTCAGTGGGCCAATTACACGTCAGAGGTGCATCCAGCTGGTGAATGGGAAGAAACACTTTTTCCTTCAGATTATTTAGTATGAGGTGTCCCTGCCCATGGCAGGGGTTTGGAACTAGATGATCTTTAAGGTCCCTTCTAACCCGAACCGTTCTATGATTCTATGATAATCCATCCTGTGCAGCATCTGTTTTATGAAGAGGGGGCAGTTTTTTATGAGATCTGCTCAGAAATTTCTATACAGTCTGTTAAATTATTCCCATTCTCCATGTCAGCCATGGCAATAAGGAACTGAATGCAGCAGTGCTTTCTCTGCATTACTGGCTTAACACGTGCCCAGGTTCACACCAGGTACTGCTGGCGGAAAAGAGCTTTGTAAGTTGTTTGTGTACAATGTAACAATGAGAAAACAGCATTCTGGGAGCTGAAATCTTTCACAAATATCATAATCACTTCCCAAACTCTTCTTTGCCTTTTTTCAGGCATGGACCCATGCTGGGATTCTGCTGAAACACAAGTACAGTTTCCTAGTGGGATGTGCCTCCATCTCAGATGTCATAGCTCAGGTAACGACTCCTCTTAGCAGTCGCTGGTTCTGTTGTGTTACAGACTAGATGCTTTCCTAAGCAGAGACTCTTTTGTACAGAGACTGTCTTCTCCCTCTACCGTAAACAACACAGCAGAGGAATTAATCTTGTGTGCTGTTCTCCGGTTGTTTCCCCATCGTGTCGATGCTGTTTGCTGACAGCTGTGGTTTTGACTGGTCTCACTTGACTGGATCAAGTCAATCCCAAAGCAATGTCAGGAGACGGGAACCAGGATTATTTGGGGTAGGGACATGTCTTCCAGCAACTCCACCTGTTTCAGAATGGCTGAGAAACAAGCTATATATAAATGTGTACATCTGGGAAAAAAGGAGGTGAGGCAAAGAAACAGATGGCTTCTACCAGTCCTGAGGCTGATGGAGTGCTTTGAAAGAGACCTTTCTCCCCCGTGTGCATTCTGCCCCATGCTTCGCACAGTTTCACTGAAATCATGAGTGGGGCTTGTAGGTGGGGAAGTGAAGGCTTGATTCTCCACTTCACCTGTCAGTTTTGCACATGCTGCCTAATCCAGTGCGATGCGGTAGTATAAGCCATCTTCTGAGTGCCAGTATGGCATCGTTCTTCTTACTGGTCCAAAAGGTGAAGGCTCAGAACTGCATCAGAAGGGATCTGTGGTGACAGCCCCTGGGTGATGCAGAGAAGACCAAATCTTGTTTGAATTTTCTTTTGTGAGGGAGGTGTTAAATATCCTGTTGCTTTGTACTAGACACACTTAAAGAACAACATTCATACACCTTGCTGATGGGCAGTGTTGTAGCACCCAAGAACCAATATACAGCCCTCTTTTTAAAGCAGATATAAAAATATTACGAAATGGAGAGTCCCAGCACCTGTAAAACAGTTGCTGTACTGCCCCATTACCAGCTGAATGGTGTAATGACTGGGTAAGAAAGAGGATAATAGCAGTAAAAGATCAAAGGAAATATGAAGTCAACAGCACTTAGTTCAATTTTCCATAGCATTTTCCTCCCACTAAATATGAGCAAACCATAAAGCAAGTTGAACCATTCAGTCAGCTGCTATTCTATGTTTGGCAGGTCTGCCTCTCTACAGTACCGTACTAAATCCCTGAAGATAATACCAATTACTGTAAATGACCTTAACTCTCAGGATCTGCTCTTTGTCCTACAAAGTTTGCTGACCCTAGATGCATGTCAGGTCACATACAGCTAAATACAGAAACAAATTCTTATTTTGGCCACAGTACACATGCCCTTTCCACAGTGGTTGGTGAGTGGGGTGCCAGGCGTTGTGAAGAATAAGACACCTGTCATCTTCTCTCAACAAAATAGCGCACAGAGCAAGAGCAAATCTGGTAGACAAAAAGTTGTGATTCTCCATGCCCCCGTAATTCCCTACACCTACATTTGCTCCTTACACAAGCAATAGGTGCACAGGCAGTGGCTAATTCTCCTTGCATAGCTTCATATACACACTTTTTGTGGCTGACTGCCTCTGTTTGCTGCAAAACAATTCAAGTATTTCTTGAGCTCTAACAGTGAAGGAGAGAACCTGCCCCTGAACAATGTGTTTTGTATTTCTTGTCACTCACTTGCCAGCATGTCCTGGCAGGGTTGTCCTTGATTCTGCCATTCACAGAACGAAACACAGTTTCGTTCCCCGTTGTCCCCCCCATCCAGAGACATTTAGAATGTAACAGTCACACCATCAGTTCTGTACTTAACAGAAGAGAATAGTATCATATTAATAAATTCCTTCGCATTTTCTGCATTGTGCATTTAATCTTATGAGACTGAATTATGAGCTGTTCATTAGCCCAAAAATTTCCATTTCAGTTACATCAATGGGGCACTTAGCTGAAGAGAAAATGATGAAATATTGAAATTTCACTCAAAAAAGTAGAAAATTAGGATGACAAAAGACTTCCTGCTTCTAAATGCTGAAGTGAATACTTCCAAACATCTGGCTTTTTGATTTCCACTGCCCCCTCGCCCCTCCAAAAAAAAGTAGGGTTTAGAAGCTGACCCTAGAAGCATGTCTCCAGCCGCAGTGAGTATCAGAATAGCACATTCTCCTGGGAAGGGGGACACTCAGCCACATGCTTGCTGACAGACCTTGCCAGACTTTCATGCTAACCTTCTCCTGTTTATGGTTCCCAGTCTGGCACCTGCCCATACCTTCAGGGACTGTTTAATAGAGCTTCTGTATGCTGTTAGCTCTTGTTCTTCCTATTTGTATGACCGAATGCAGGGAGGGTCCTGACTAAAGTTTCTAAGTGCCACAAGCTTGAAGTCAGATACTGTAGTCATGCGTGGTTGTTGGTTCAGATGGACTAGCTTGGAGTCAGGCAGGAGATATGTTGGCCCTGAAGAATCAGACAAATTACTAATCATGAATTTGTTTGCCCTACAGGTTGTTTTTGTAGCCATTTTGCTTCACAGTCACTTGGAGTGCAGGGAGCCTCTCCTGATCCCGATCTTGTCTTTATACATGGGAGCACTTGTCCGGTGTACCACGTTATGCCTCGGATACTACAGGAACATACATGATGTCATTCCTGACAGAAGTGGACCTGAAATGGGGGTACATTTTAATACTTTGCTTAATACTTTGAGCACTTTTGAATTCAGTAATTTTAGGCTTCCTTTTTGTGTTATAATACTGTATTAAACCACTGTGCATGAAGGGCCTCCTCTCTCTGTCCTGCAGGGGAAAAAAAATTCATGTAGAAAGACATGGTAGAAACTATTCCAGCAATGATGCGCATAAGGCAATGCTTCAGGTGGTATTGATGTGCTGTCTACTGAGCACCTCTGTACTGAGCTCTCTCCTTCTAGTGCTGTAAGACAGCACAGAATGAACTAAGTGGACACCTTATTTCACAGAGAAGAAGATCTCAAAATTCCTCTTTTTCCTGAAATGTCATATTGGTGTTCAGATATCTTTGTCTAGTAGCCAGAACAAATTATTCAGATAGATACCTTATGCATTATTTATTGAGATCCATGACACAGCTTCTTTGGAATCAGTATTGCTAACATGGGTGATAACATTTTAAGCCCTAGCTGTTGAAAACACTTGAAATGAATATACCAAAGTGACAGTGGGTGGGAAAAGCAAAAATCCTTTTTCTGTGCTTTTAGTTCAGTTCTGTATGTTTTTTCCAAAGCCAGTTCTTTGTTTTTTTTTTTTATTTTTTCCTATGTATGCAGGGAGAAGCTACAATAAGGAAGATGCTGAGTTTCTGGTGGCCTTTGGCATTAATTTTGGCAACTCAGCGAATAAGTAGGCCCATTGTCAACCTTTTTGTCTCCCGGGACCTTGGTGGCAGTTCTTCAGCCACAGAGGTAAGAAAGTCAGTGCTCTCCATTACTGCAAATGGCCATTTACATAGAGTTGCCTCTGTGTTTTTCTTCTCAGCCATGCTGGCAAGAAAAAATTGTCCTAAGTACATTTCTGTTTAGTGCTCTCTTTATCCTTGAAAAGAAGACGCTTGGACTCTTACCATGAGTGTTTCTGCCAGGCCTAGTGGGACCTCACCATCAACAAGGACAGTAGAATTTTTTCGCTGAACATTTCCTGTGTCCCAGGTTTTCATGCTCTACATGTAGGTACATACGCTCTGAAGCATTCAGATCCCAGAGATTTCAGGAAAGTCGTCTGTAGTCCCATATTGCACTATTTCATGTCATGTACATTTGTGGGCAGGCAAACTGATGTGAAACAATCCTACTGTTAGCAGTCAGTGCATCACACAGAATAGGGCAGAGGCGTAAGGAAGCACATTAAAAAAATCTGTCTCCTGGTTAGAATATGAAATGCACCCCGTTTTTCCTGAGGAATTTCAGATTACTCCAGTAGTCTCCTACAGCTGATGGGAGCCAGACTTCTGACCGTAAGGCAGAGCCTTCACCAATTGCTCATCATGAGCTGACCTAGTCTCTTGAGAAGCGTGAGAGGTCTTTGCTGCCAGTTTTGGTGGGAGAATGTCTAGATCCACGTAGTCATTAGCACATCTCTCACGCTTTTTCTATAGGAAAAACAAAGCTGTAAGTCACTAAATGGAAAGGAAAATTCAAACAGCTGATGCCTAACAGACATTCTGTCAGCTCGGCTAATTTGTCATATGTAATACTGTGTATTTCACTCGCTCAGGAGTTGCCAGTGACTGCAAATAAACAGCTGTGGAGAGAGAATTTAGGAAACACTAACGCTTCTACATGTGTAAATCAGGGATCAGGCTATGCATTAATAGCAGTCTTGGTACAAGGGGAGCCAGAGCACGTTAGCAGAGATTAGTTTGGATTTCTTGGTAACTTTTGATTTTAAGTGCATCACATTTCATAGCTAGCCTATTGCATTTTGTTGCCATTAGGATGGCTGCAAATATATGTCATAGCTGCTGGTTTGCTAGTCTTTTTACATGAACAGTAATGGTCACGTTTCAGTTTTCTCTGATTTCTGAAATAATTGCCTCTGAAAAGGGAGGTGCTGACAACACAGATAACATCAGTGTCTGGAGCACCAGTGTACACAGACGTTTTATAGGTCCCCTGTTCAGTAATATCAGCAACTTTCAATGTGGGCAGGACATCCCTATGAAGGGCTAGGCTGTAGCATATTCATGAGGACAGCAAGTCCACTTGCACTGGCCAACTCCCACTGCTTCTGTTTGGACTGCCAGCACAGTTACGGTGACTGGGGTAACTTTTATGGTGTTGGCTTTGGTGAGGCACTTTTTCACTTACCAAATACAGGTTCTAGATATTTAGGAAAGCTTTTGTGCATGTGTTTTGGGATCCCACCAATTAAACAAGTAAAATGTGTATAAATTAAATTTACGAAATATGATCCAAGGCTACTGTGAGCTGTAAGGCATTCTGCTGCTCGTGTATCTGTAGGTAAAATAACTCAGGAACAATGTGGGAGGGGAGTATTCAGCTGGCTGAGGGGAACACACCAGCTCAAGTTAACTGTTACCGCAAAGTATCAGAGTAATGGTGAAACAACAAAGCTGAGTAATGTAGCTTCATGGTGCAAAAGATTTCCTAAGCTTTAAACACTGGGCCAAATGTTGGACACTCTGGTGGTCTTCCTGAAACAAAGAGCTTCCAGTCGCCTGCCTGGTTTCTTGCTCCGTCAAGGTCAAATGTGGTGATGTTGGTGGGAAGTGTCACCCTATGTTAGTTTAACTGTTCTGTTCAAAAATTTGAAGTTCATGTTTCCCTGTCTTTTTTCATAGGCGGTGGCAATTCTGACAGCTACATATCCTGTGGGACACATGCCGTATGGCTGGCTGACAGAGATCAGAGCAGTATACCCTGCTTTTGACAAGGTGAGCGCCTGCGTTAGGGGTGTAATAAATGCTTTTCATGTGGTTTCACATCCATAGTCCTCCTCTTTCTCTCTGTTACGACATTTTCATTTAGGGGTGGCTTCAGTGATATCAGAGGAATTTCTGCCAAACAAACATGAAGAAAGTTAGTTCATGGCTCCATAATCAAGTATAACAGATTCTTTAAATAATAAACCATCCAAAGATTAAACAGGGCTGTGTTAATGGCCGTCTGTGCTTTTGCTTCTCTTTACTTTTGCTTTTGATGCCTATTGTTCCTTGTCCCATTGATAAGGTTTTCTTAAAATCCTAGTTAAAATGAATTGGGTTTTGGTGGCTTCAAGCTGTTGTCTGATTTATGATTTTAACCTTAGCTCTGTGTTACAAGGCATTAAGCTACCTTTTGAATAGATAGGTGCTGTATTTTTAAGGATTAAAAAAAATCCTCACTTACTATGATGTAGCTGCTTAGCTAATGAAGTGATTTCTCACAAAGTGTCCATCAGCGAGTGAGCAAGCTCATGTCTCTGCTCCAGATTCTGTGGTATTTCTCAAATGGGTTTGGGTTCGTTTGCTCATGTTAATATTTAGCAAAGGTTGTTTCATAGAGTGACAGTAACACAGATAACAGACGTTATTTTAGTAGTACTGACTTAGCTGACCGAGACTATGAAGATTTTTGTTGGCATAACACGTAAGTACATAAGAATGCAAGTACTGCTCCTGGAACTGAGCACAGAGTAAATATATAACCAAATTAATTTTGTTTAGACTCTTTTTTTGCACTGTTTTGGAACTGCTACTCACTAGGCCATATGCTGTGCGAAGAACAGTCATGTCCTGTGACACTCTAATTCAAATGCCAGATCCTGTCCTTCCCTTTATTTACCAATTAGTAACTGAACTTTCTGGTTCCAAATACTGATGAAAAAAATGTTTGCTTGCTCAGGGACGTGCTTAACAGAAGCAAGCCCCGTTTGATATGATCCACCATATTTCCAAGGAGAATTTAAAAACAAAACAAAGAAAAGTCTAGTCCGTCATAACTTCCTATCCTGCCTGTGTACAGCTAAATTGACCTGTCAGATAAAATACAATATGCAGGCTTTCTCAGAGATCACGCTGCATAAAAGGAACTGCAGATGCAAAACCAATAAACTGCAAGATAAAAGTGGTTTGGGACAGGAAACACAGGGGCTGCTAACCTCATCTTTACGAGCAACAATCAAATGCGCTATTGCCAAGCAAAATTAACAGCAATTAAGACTCCGAAATTCAGGTCTCGTTGAACTGGTGGAAGATGTGCTGCCAAATTCAGTGGTGACAGGATTAGACCATGATTTGTCTGTTTGTTTATTTCAGTTAAAAGGCTCCTCATAGAGCTCTTGTGGAACAAATCTGAGGAAGAAAAAGCTAGGGTAAGGCACAGATAGCTACAGTTTATCTAATTGCCAAAAGACTATATAATAAGGATTTTAGTTGCATTTTTTAAGAGCAATTTGGCATAAAATGCACTAAGTGAGGTAGCAGCAGTATAAAGGGTATCTCATCCTAGCAACCATGTGTGCAAATGCCTCCACCATACCTTTCAGACAATAAATACCAAACCAGAAACCCACAGTGGGTTTTTTTAGATCGCTGTGAGAATTGCTCTATCCTCGGTCACATGTCATTTGTGTGTCACTGTGCCTTTCAAAAGCTTTGTTTCCTTAAGCTAAGGCTTTCTCAGAAGAGTCTGGATAGAAGTGCTTTTTAATTTCCAGACTCTGTAAAGCCTCCACTGTGATTTTCAGATGCTGAAACAGTTTGCATGCATGCGAACTCCCATGTTCTTTTGTCTGTTACTCAGAAAGCTGACAATGCTGATGGACATCAGAAGCACACTGCATTGCCTTAACTGACTGATGGGGTTTGAGATCCAGAAAGTTTGCCCCTCTTTGGTGCCTCTACTGGAGAAGTCAGATTCTTGTCTTCACAGGGAAATCATTACCTCTGTTGACATTTGTAAAAGAGATGCAGAGTCCTGCTTAAGTCTATTATGAGCCTCTGTGTCCAGAGCAACCTCATGGCCTAGCAGTTACATTCTGGTTAAGGGTTGCTACTGATGTGCTAAAAGAAAACAGGCATATCCTACTTCTGCGCTCTGTTTACTGTTTTATATGGTGATACTGCCATTAATCTTAACGGACTGTGGCTGCCGTCTGATTCAGAGCAACAACACCGACTGTGAGAGGGTGCTATTTATCTGATTAATCGGTGGGAGTGGATACTCTTTTTGCTCCGTAATCTGCATAGTGTTTTGACCCAAGAACTAAACTATGTGCAAGAGATAGGACTAAAGAGTATATGGTCAAGAGTTAGAGCAAAGGATGGAGTACAGCAAGGGCACAGTTGGCAGCAGTGAGGTAGGAATGACCAAGAGCCCTTTTTCTTCACAGCCCTTTTGGATGCCTGGATTTAGGTATGCTTTCTTGCCTCTCTATTATTTTAGCCTTGTTAGAAAGTTGAGCCACGCAGCAGAGTTTGTTTAAACGCTGGTGGGTGATGTAAGCAAGGCCTATCCTCACATACATAAAAACTAACAGTAACAAAGTATTCCTTCAGAAACACAAGGAATAAGAATAGACACGTGAAATAAATGTTTACAGAGAGTTTTCATAAACTGTTCCCAAAAAGGGCAGGCGTGGGAGTAGCTTCCTGCTTTAGGGTCTGGGTTGCCAACATGCATCCTCACGCACCCAAGGAGATACTTAAGCAGGAGTTTGGAGCTGTGCAGGTGCCATCCCTGCACTGATCACCACGAAAGCTTTAAATAGCGAAATTCCATCAACTGTTTGAATGTGTGTGAAGTCATGTACCCTTCACAGAGCTCATGTTGGGTTTGTCCACTCCCAAGATCTGTTTGCGTAAGTTCCTATTTGTCTTACGAGTAACTTCAGCCTCCTTTAGGAGGTTGACCATGTGACAGCCACGGCTGTTCTACCTGAGTTACATCAAGGATGAATAAACGTTGTACTAGATCTCATGGTACGTTTTTTATCAGCGTGGGCACATACTGGTGTATCTCAAACAGCCCCAGGGTGAATGCAATAGATCACCAAGAGCCTATTTCTACAGGGCTCCAAATGGTGCCCTGCTTTTGATATCCCACCCTCTCCTTTCACAGACCATTTAGTTTGTTTTTATGTGTTCCCTGAGGGCAATTTTAAATCTTTAGCTTCATTTGCTATATTAGACATTTGGAAGAGGGCTTTTGTTGTTGTTTTAAGTAAAACTTTGCTGCCATGTGAGTACAGAGCCCATGTTCAAGGTGGAACATCTAATAATCCTAATTATGTTCTCTTCATTAAACTGCATTAACGGAGCCAATCGTTCCAGGAGGGTTGTTTGTATTACCTACTTGTCTAATTGGATCAGTAAGGGTGCTTGCATTGGTGTCTGGATTTGGTACCACTCTGTGGTAAAAAGGAACGGAATCCTATTTTTCCTGTGAAAACATGCTACAAACTTTAAACTAAGGTTAAAAAAAATCACGTAGAATTTCCTTAGAGCTACCACCCTTTTTCAAAGATGAATTTGTTAAATAGGACTTATTCCTTAGAAAAGTAGGAAGATTACTCAGCCCTCAGTGACCATAGGACCAGGTGCTGTCAGTTTAAGCGGAAAATAATCTGTGATGGTACAAAGTACTCAGAAAGCTCTAGGTTAAAAAGCAAACAAGCAAAGGCAGACTTGCAGGCGCACAGACAGTCAGGTCCAACACATGACTCTGGTGCCGTCAGCCTCTCAGTAGTCTGGAGCCAAGCTAATGCTTGTTATCTCTTTCTCTCACCCTAGAATAACCCGAGCAATAAATTGGTGAACACCAACAGCACCGTCACAGCGACACATATCAAGAAGTTCACTTTTGTTTGCATGGCACTGTCCTTAACGGTAAGAAACCTTTGTTTAACTCTGTCTTTCATCTCAACCAAGAAATTATGTCCTCTACCTAATGCTAAAAGCACTAGCAGTTCAAGAAAGGTGAGTTGTCTTTTCTTATTAAGCTCTGTTGCATTTATCTGGAGGAAGGAGTGTGATCACAGTACTGGCGTACTAAGAAAATCAACTATCGTTAACTCAGGCTGGATATCTTAAGGGCTAGAGTTATTTTATTTAATTCTCACTACTTTTCATTTCAAGTCAGCCTCCACATTCAAGGAGATATCAGAGATCTGCTTTTCTTTTTTCCTCTTTTTTTTTTTAAATGACCATAACTTCCAGTAACCTGCACATCAGGAAAATGACAAACCGCATTTGTCCCATGGGCAGTGGGATGGCTGCCTGTCCCTGGACATCCTTCATCTGTGGCAAATGGTGGGACAAGCAGCACGTGTCAAAACCGCAGTAGCTGTTCCCTGCTGCCTCGCATGGCACTGGGCCCCCGTGCTGGGGGTACTTTCATATATGTTGATTTTTTTCACTCTCAAAATGAACTAAAACCAGCCATTTTAGAGATGGTGCTGACACTGACAACAGGATCTAAAGCCTTGTCTGTGCTGTGAAACATTGCAAGGGGCTGGCATTCAGGGAGAAATTTCGCGAGCCTGCAGCATTTCAAAGCGACCAGCTTGCACACCTACGTACAGTGCGTCTTCCCCAAGAAAACTGTTTCTGCACAAGTCTTTTTAGCAACCCACAGGCAGTTGTGGAAGAAAACACATGCAGGTGGTAGGGATCATAACAAATAATGGAGCAGATGATCAGGGTGAATCCAACTTCTGTTTCTACATAGGATGGATTTACGTTAGTGCTTGGAGTTGGTCAAGCCACCCTCTATCCACTTGGAGTGGACTTGCATTATCAGCCACGCCACTGTCCGTGACAGTCATTAGCAGACATACAATCCGCGCACGATGTCCTAAGGAGGCCTGGGCTGGGTCCTCTCAGGGCACCGCCAGGCACCAGGACTTCCAGGGTCAGTCATGGCAGGGCTGGCAGCCAAGGCCCGTTCCATTCCCTAGCCAGGAGCAGAGCAGCCAGGGGGCACCGGGGCAGCCCCAGCACTGTCACCAGGCATCTCCCTGGGGACGGGGACTTGGGCCTGTGGGTGGGCCGGGCTCAGCGGGGCCCATGGCGGGGCAGGGCAGGGTGTGGGGAGCTGGAGACCAGCCCTGCTGCAGCATCGCTGGGGCAGGGGCTGATGGCCCCGGGGGTCTGACATGGGGTCCTGGGCTGTGGGCACAGTGAGGGGAAACCCTGGGGGGCTCACAAAGGGTCCTGGGGCATGGGTGACATGGGGGGAACCGCAGGGACTGGGCAGGGAGGGTTAGGGCTGGTGGTGCCCTCGGGGCCATGACAGCTTCTCTCCTCAGTATCTCACTAGGCAGGACAAAAGCCAAAGGAGAACCTAGAAAATGAGTTTCTCACAGAAAAAGGCCTTCCTCACAATAGAAAAGCAAGTGGGGAATGCTACAATTCTTTTAGGATACAATGCTTAAATTGCTAAAATTGAATCTGTTCATACTCCAGGCAGGTTTTCTCTTTATCCCCAGTGTTGCGTACTTTCCATGGGTTAGCTGGCTGCTTTGTAACTCTCCTATCCCCACGTTCAGAAATTAACTGCTGAGTAATGGAGGGCTGACATAATTTCTCTCTCCCCTTCATTTTTAGCGTAGAGCCTTTCTGACTGAGTTGCACATGGCCTGTGCATGAAGGGAAGCTAATTTACATCAAAGGAAGCTTTACAGTAACAAGCCTGAAGTATCTGTAACCATCCCTGCCCCCTTGTAACGACCTGGGAAAGTGGGATGTGGTACTCTGTCTTATTTCACGGTTGAAAATGAAGCGACTCAATCCATTCAAAGCTGAATTAGGAGATTTCTTCTGCTCTTTATTTCATATACTTTTCCCCTGAACAGCTACAACTGGCCGCCATCAAAGACAGAATTGCATGAGCCGATGTGTCATCTTTTCTGTCTATTAATGTCTAGATTTAAGCTTGAACTCTTTTCATGTGGCTTAGAGACCAATAGCTCTGGCTCTAACTTCTGTTTCCTACAGCATGTGATGGAGACAGACATATGCCTCCACTGAATTGGCCATTGTCTGGAGACTTTCCACAGCTTTCATCTTATCTACCATCACACACCTTGAGGTTTTCCCTTGTGTGCTGTGCCAGGCCAAGGTTATGCTCTCTACAGCCGGAGCCTCCCTTGAAGTCTGTCAGTATTGTTAGAGACCCACAAAGGGAAAAGGTTTCGTCTTTATAAGTTGTTCTGAGAATACTATTTCCGTCTCAAAGCTTTCTCTGAACTGACTGTTTTCTTAACCCTTCTGGGCATTTAACATCTTACTCAAGTTCTGATGGACCATGAGCTTCTCAAATTACCATCACCATCCTCTGCAGAGTAATTTTTAATTACTGCAATAGACTTTTGTTTTGTAACTTTACAGGGTGCTTTTTTTTCCCAGAAGTTCTCCATAGTACTTTCAAGGGCAGTTCTTTCATAAGCTCTTCATGAGAGATTTGTCCACACTGAAATTCCAGAAACGCTTTTGAGGTCCATAGCTTTTCCTGTCCTCTTTCTATTTTTGCCTACTAGTGACAGATTCTTAGGATTGCTTGTCAACAGACAGAGCGGAAAAATAGACACATGAGCTTTAAAGAGTCAGTTTGGTTCAAGGGCCTGAGCCTGCAAATGCTTCAGTGGACGTTGGTATGACTCAAGTTATTATGTGCCACAGGTTCTAAGGAACTTGACTTAAAATTTGCCTCTGTTGCAGCCAGATCAGATGGCCACTGTAACTGAGCTCACATGGCCATCAGCAGTTGCTGGGGTTTTCTGGAGAGGATCTATTGCAACAAATGGCAGACAGACTAGTAGCATCACCACAGGTAACATCTTCTTCTTTGGGATCAGAGGGAAAGTGGGAAACAGGCTCCCAGGCTGACCAAGAGATCAAAACAAATTAAATAGTTAGACGTGTCATGTGAATCCATTCTTCAGTAGATGATCTATAGAAGGATTCCAGAAGATGGAAAGATAAAGGAAATCCGTTAACCACTGGAAAAAATAACAGTGAAATTTTTAATATGAACATCAACCATGCAGGAAAGTACCCTTCCAGTACGAAACCCTGGGAAACCTCCCCAATAATGAAGACATGCTATTTCATACAGTTGGAAGAAAAATGTCCTACATCCTTCCACAGACCAGTTATACCTGCACAAGAAGTACTTTTTCGCCCTTGTTGATAGTGGCAGCATTGGGTCAGAGTAGAAAAAAAGGTATAGTTCTTAGTTGTATTGCTTAGTGAAAAATATGTAGACAAGCTGTTTTATTTAAAGGCTGTAAATAGAAGCCATTAGACTTCCAATATGTAAGAGATCTGATGTGATTAGTCGTATTGATGTTGTTTTGGTGGTAAGTGGCAACTCCTTCCAACAGCCCTTTTTTGTGGCTATGTAACTGAATGTAAAATTTATATAGCAGAGGGAAAGGACTCAGTTGAGGAATTTTATGCATAGAATTAAGGGAATGGTTCTGATTTTAGACTGGTTCTTATTTTAGAAGGGAATTGAGAGACTGGTTCATATTTTAGAAAATATGGCATGCTTGGTAATTTACACTCAGCTTAAGGAGTGTGCATAATGCTGCTTATCATTATTTGTTACTTCACTGCCGTTAGGCATTTCAGGCAAAAATGCTTCTTTCTATACATAAGTAGAGATACTGCCCCAAATAAATGACAGTCTTGCTGTCGTTGCTTAATAACGCTGTTGAAGAACTAAACGTTTTGGTTCAATGCTAGACCTGTTCAGATGACCCTACAAGTCAGCCCTGTGGTCTTTGCACGGTTGTAAACTAAGCGAGGACACAGACTCCAGGGAAAGAAAACTGGTGCATTTATAGCACACATCCCTTTGGTTGTGGGATGTGTCAGCCTCAGTACAGTGCAGAACTCCCAAAATAATTTGTCTGGGTGCTAAATTACTGCATTTCTCCATTGCAGCAAAGGTTTGCTCTGTCTCTTGCTCATGAGCTGTGTGTGGAGGGGCAGGCTGTGCGTGGAGTGAGCTGCTCAAGGGAACCCTGCCATACCCAGCATCAGTAACAGCAAATAGGCTGCTCTTCAGCAAGGGCTTTTCTCAGAATAGCAACGGTGTCTTTGAGCTCAGACACCACAGCGCAGAATTCAGGGGTTTTCCAAGGCAGCCTGAAGGGCACAGCTACTGCCAAATTCTCTTTCTTTCTCTTTTTTCCTTTCTTTCTTTCCTTCTTTCCTTCCTTCTTTCCTTCCTTCCCTCCCTCCTTCCTTCTTTCTTTCCTTCTTTCTTTTTTTTTTTTTTTTTTTATTCTGTCCCCATTTCCCAGTTGAGCTCTTCCTTAAGTATTCTGTGATGACACAGAAGTTGCAGTTAGTTCAAATCCTTTTCCCTGGCTAATGTTAGCTGCTGGCAGCCACATGATTGACACTTGGCCATCTGCCTTTGAGCTGCAAGGCTTCCCAGGCTGATTTCATGTCAGTTAATGCCCGCTATATGAAAGTGATGACCAGAGCGCTCCTTTGGGAGGGCACAAGCTCCTTCACTGCACTTGCTGCTGCCCACGCCATGTGGTGGTCACAGCCATGCCCTCACACACATGTTTGTGTGCAAATCCTGCACAAGTCGGTGAAATTGCATGCCCTGAGCTCTGCAAGCAGCACTAGGGGAAGTGGGACAGTTAACTCTCTGAGGGGACTGGGAGCGGTGGCCTCTGTTCATGTCTCAGAGTCAGCTTGGAAGGTAAGGGATGTCTTACTTAACAACAGCTGTGAGCACGCACGTTTAAGTTGCTGCTATTAGGCTAAAAGCATGGCCAGCTCTATGTGGCTGAAGCAAGATCACTGCATGAAGAGCGTACAAGATGCTAATCAGAGAAAGCAATTTCTCAGAGACCATTGTGAAAGCTCCCTAGCTCACCATCACTAAAAATGACCCAGAATAGTCTGTACTTACTCGTAGGAGCAATCAGTTCTTAGAGCAGCAGTTACTGAACCATGCTATTCAGTTCAGCTTCCTCTTCAAGCAGCCTCAGCTGGGACAGACCACAGTGCTTTAGGGATACATTTCCAAACACCAGCTCCTGTTAGCTGCACGGTTGCCGTTAACTAAAGTGTCAGCAAGACATGTGGCCAGTTCTATCTTCATATTCTTGAGTGCTCTATGTGTTACAACAGGTTTTCCCTTACCAATAAGACAGGCTCAAGGTGCCACGGGTGACATGCTGTGCGCACCACGCCACATTCATCCGTCTGTCACCAAGTTAATGTACAGCAGGAGAGATGCACAGTACTCCTCAGTTTTAACGTGTGTTCTATTAGAAACAGCTCAAAGCTCTTTCCAGCTTTAAGTATAATAGCATCAGTGCTATCATAAAAGGAATTTCAGTGCTGCTTTGCTTTTTTTTTAAATGGAGATGTAGTTACGGACAAACAGGGAAAGCAGCAGTTTTAATGAATAAACAGACTGATTAAGGGGAGAAGCTAATTGTGTAGAATGCTATCTTATATTTAATTAGCAGACACTGCGTAAGAAACAAAATCCAGATGTTCAAGTTTGCCCTGTGATTTTTCATTTCTTTCTATCCCAAAAGGAGACTGAAAGATAGAGTGGAGGGAAAGCTTTCACATTTACACTAGTGTGTGTGTGTGTGATTTATGCAAGGCTTAAAAATTTCAGATTTACTTGTTACAAACCACAGACAAACTACTAAAAACTGTAAATCTCTTTTTCAAAAAAAAAACCAAAACAAACATTGTCATGAAGTTTAATCTAAAGTGAAGGCTCAGACACTTAAGCTGAACAAATTGATAATCATCAGTTTTGTTGTGGTAACCAAATAAAAATGCCAGGTAACCTATACTAGATTTAAATCTCAATAAAAGTTTAAATTTAATGTGCTTAGGAGCAAACAGATGGTCAGTTTGGGCCTGACAGTTGAGTAAGTGTGTGTCAATACATGTCAAAATGTCATTTGCTTTACAGTCAGGTTTGTCCATATTTGAGGAGTCTAATGATAGCTTTAAAATGTTTCTAATACTTAGAATATTACTTTCTATATTTTATGTTAGGCCATTTTTTATATTCTGTAATAAAATATTAAATTTTTTTGTAAATAGAATGTAACATTTTGATTCATATCTGAACCTATCCTTTTGACAGGGGAAAAAACACATTGATTTCTAAGGGCTCCTGCTGATGAGCATCTGTAGTTTAAGGAGTTACTATTGGCAACTGTCTATTTCTTTCGTTTGCTGGACATTATCAGCCCCTACGGAAGAGCCGCATGCAGGCATTGTGTCAGCTCTCCAGTGCTTACATCTTGTAGCCCAGCAGCGTAAGCTACCATCAGTTGGCAGCTATGTTCATCTTACGTATCAATGTATAGCGTATGTAATTATAAATATGTATCTGATAAGTATGTAATCATATGCAGAGTGTAGTTATATATAATCGTAAGTGGGGGGTTTTATATTCTAATGATGAGAAATTTTAAGATGCAGCATTTAACATGTTCACCTATTGATCTCTTATTTCCCCCCAACCGTGGGCAGAAAAGTGGAACAGGCTGCTGGGGACCGTAGGCTCTTTAACTGATCTTGCAAGATTCAATAGAGGGATGCCATCACAGTCCTGAAACAGCAGAGAGGGCTCCAGAGTGGCAGGGTTTCTTTTGCTGGGCCCCTGTGATGGGATAGTTCAGTTTCACCCTGAAAAAGGCAGGAGGCAAGTCTCTGTCCCATTTGATGACAGTTTACTGCAAGACATCCCATCATTTGCCCAATCTCCAGACATCATCTGCTTGGTTATCTTTTATAATCAATCATCAAGCACCTAGGACTTGAGAAGAAAATCATGGTCAAGAACATGGAAGCCAGCGTAGACGGGAAAATTCCTGATATAAAAGCGTTAAAGTACAGAATACAGGACTCGGTAGTTGCTGCTTTCTACTTATTTCTTAATTCTGTAAGAGCTAGAGCCAGTCACTGTGGAAGAGAAGTAGCGAAGCAGCTGTGTTTCATTCAGGCTGAGAAGCCTCATCTGTTTAAAAGGCAGCTCCAGATGCCCAAGCTTTTGTGCTCTGCTTTGGATTTGGTTGTGCCAAACTAGGAACTGCCAAGTGGATACCATCTGCCGACTCTCCTGTCCTGTTGATCAGCAAGGCTTCACCAGCCACTGAAATGTAGGCACTGGCAGATAAAATTGGAGCCCACATGAATGAAGACAGAATATTCATACCAACTCAGTACAGTACATTATTGAAACAGCATTAGTTTATTGATGTATTCCCACTCTGACGCTATCTATCTACCAAACACTTTTTACTCGATAGTTTAGTTTAATTTCCAGTTGAACTCAGCAAATCTTACTATTTCCCAGCCATCATCCTGCAGCTGATTTTTCCTGTGAGGGTCACCAAAGGCTATCCAGTTTTCAGTAGGCCCATTTAATCTCAATTTTTCAATCTCTAGATTAATAAATATGCCATTTCGTATCATTTTCTGCATTTACCTATAAGTTAATTTTCCACATGACGAAGTATCCTGAGTACGTAAGACAGTAAAGTTTCTTGCGTACATAAGACAGTGACATATTTGATGTTTTCAGCTGTGCTGTCCTGCTAAACAATGAGACATAAAGCAATTGCTGGTAAAGGAGAGAAGTTAAAGAATTCTTTGCATCTTCGCAGCAAGACTGACTGCTATCCTACTAGGCATCCTTAGCTTGCGTTCAGGATAATTTGACTTAGGCTTGCTTATATGTAAGTCTAGGTAAAGGTCAACCTAGAGTACAGCAAAGTGATTTGCAAATTCTGACCAATGCAAGACACTACCAGGGCCTTTACTCTGTTATTTCTCCTTCACTGTCACTTAAAAGGCCTTCATCCAAGTATCTGCTACCTCATCCCTGTGGTTTCAAATGATTCAGATGCTGGAAAGGGGAACCAGAAAAAGCAAGGGGAACTGTTTGTATTTCCTTGTGACTGATGCCACAGTAGCCTGTGTTGAGAGAGGGTTACCACCTGAGAAAATCACCCAGTTATTACAACTCTTACAGCTTTGATAGCTGTACACATTCCAGGCTGCTAATGCTGGTTGTTACTTCACAAGCTGAAGAAAGCATTTTCAGAGGAAAGTGGTGATTTCTCAGATCCATAATTTAGGTGTTCCTCTCTGTGTTTTATTCCTGACCTGCATGCAATGCTGAAACCTTCCCACTCGTCCGTCTCAACTCTCATAGGGATGACTGATGGCAGACATATAGAAGATGTCCCACCAGGGCCAAGCTGGAATTGGGAAAGGGGGCGTGAAATACGGGCATATTTAATGCTAAAGAGAGAGCTAAAGATGTAGTCTTTGTGCAGTGACAGTGCGGGAGAGCCCAGCAGCTGAATAAGTAGTTACAAATGGACTGAAGTTAACAAAGCCTTGTTTTTTCATGAATTTGTGACTCATGGTTGAAAAAATAGCATCAGGGTCTGAAAAGGAGAAGCTGTACTTTAACTTCCTTGGCCTTTCAGATACATCTTTCCTGCAAAAAGGGAATGCAATATGACACCCGGTTATAAACCTCATTAATCTCTTCTGTCTTGAGGATTTGGCTACTGTAGCATTTCTGCCTTACTAGAGGAAAACAGGTTAGCCACACCATGTAAAACAGGATTCATCATGATGGTTTCTTTCATCTAAACAATGAAATCTGTGATTTTATCAGTGTTCATGTGCTCAAACTATAACATTGCACATGCTATGTTACTCTGTAGAAAACCAAATTTGAATTCTGGATCAAAAAGGTAACATGACTTCTGATGGCAGTAATGCTTTTCAGTTTTTGAAGTGCTAGTGTTTTAACAAACGTGGCCAGGGACATGAACTAGAGTTTTGCAGCGTTATAGTTCCAGCACATCAGTTACCAGCCACTGCATTAGAATTTATAAATGGAATACTATTCAAGAGCCAACTTTCTTAAAGTAGCTTGTGTTACTACAGTAACTAGGGCAAGCCTTTGTTGCTTTCTAAAGCTAACTGAGGTTATATGATTTTTGTGGGGCTTTTTGTTTGTTTTTTAAGGAAGTTAAGTCTGACTATGGAACTTCAGAGTTTGAATAACAATTGAAATTTTTCAATGCATCACACAGTATCAAATCATAGATTAATACTGCCTACCCTCATTCCCTTTCCAACAAATTTAAAGCAATTGTACTTTATAGTACGTTGTCCAGTTCATCCAGATTAAAGCTCATCCTCCCCAGTCCAAGGTCATGCTTACAGCTCTCCTCAGCAGGAGATTTTCCTTGAATATCTCCTTTTCTGCTTCTGAGAACAACTAATTCCCCCTGTGTAGTGCTGAAGAGCTTCAGACTCAGAGTAGCTACTGCAGTGTATCCCTCCATTCCTGGTATTTTTTACTTACTTTCAGGAAGACCTTTTTATAAGAAAAAAGAGCCTAGGCATGGCTAGAAATTGGCTTTAAGAAACAGCACAAACTGCATTTTTTTCAGAACCAAAGTAGTGTGTAGCATTATTTAGCTTTCCATGGCCTCAAGTTGTGTCAAGGGAGGTTTAGACTGGATATTAGGAAAAATTTTTACACTGAAAGGGTTATTAAACATTGGAACAGGCTGCCCAGGGAAGTGGTTGAGGCATCATCCCTGGAGGTATTTAAAAGATGAGTAGACGTAGTGCTTAGTGATATAGTTTAGTGGTGGGTTTTGTCAGTGTTAAGTTGCTGGTTGGACTAGATGATCAAAAAAGTCCCTTCCAACCTAGGCAATTCCATGATTCTGTGATTTCTCCCAAGTTTAAAGATGAATGAGGAAAACATGCATAGGGGCCATGTTCTGCTGTCACCATATATACCTGTGACATTCAGTGTCACAGGTCAAAAAGCAGCCAAAAGTTAAAGCCATTGCAGAGGCCAGTGGATTTGTGTTCAAGGTTCATTCACGTTTTCCTACCTTTTATTGGCTTTCTTTATTTTACATTTCTGCATTTCTTTATTATGAAAGGTTACAACTGGGCTTTATTAGAGTCATGGGATAATAGGACTGAGAGGCAGTAAAATCCACAGGAAGAAATGTTGTGGCAAGAAACCAGTCCCTCTCAGAGGACACAAAGCCAACTGCCAACAGTGCCAGTATCTGGAATTCCCTGGGTGACTTGAGTTCAGTGTTGTTATCTGTCATGAGTAAACAAAGGAAGGAAATAAAAAAAGAGCGACAGATTTCCCCCATGCTCCCCAACCTTATTTCATCATAGGCTTCATTATAGCCTCATTGTATTAAGGAGATTTCACAACTCCTAGCTAGGATATTCACATTTTTTTAAAAAAACAGCATTAACTTTTCAGACTAAATCCACATTCTTTATACTTTACTGTCATACATATATGGATGCCAGGGACAGCTTTTAGAATAATACCACCCATCCAGTGGATGAGTTTGTTTTCATTGCCTGTCTCTGAACTCCCAGATAGTTGTTTTTTTTTATCTTCAGGCTGCTGGCACAAAAATAACTATTGGAACATGACATAGTGGCAGACAATTGCTCAGGAAGCTTTTTACCTTTTCAAGGTCAAGTTTAGTTCCCGCTTCAGTAAAAATTATTTCAGACACGAGTGGAAGCATTCCTGCCTGCTCAGGAAGATGCTGGAGCACCAGAGGCTGACTTTATAAAAACCTCACGAGGGCCTTGTCCCATCCGCGGTGCCGCACTGAGCCTTTGTCCCGGAACAAAGGATTTCTGTTTGCTCCAGTGAGGTGGAGACGGATGTTTCCTTTGTGATTGTTCAGGTTTCATACAAAGGGTCTATTCTGCATGAGTGGCTGGAGCAAGCAGAAGAGGAAGGGTCAAAAATTGTCGCTAGAGCATGTTTCTGGTATAACTCTGTAATCACAAGAGGAAGCGGGAAGGGCTGCAGAAAACTCAGGACAGAAGAAAGTTGTGAAGTCAACAGTTTTCACAGAGAGCCTAGGAATCTGCCAGCGTTGGTTTATTCAAGCTTTTTTAAAGTGAGGCTGTACTCATTAAAATAACCTGCTTTCTCAAAAAAATAAAGCAGCATAATTCAATGGGGAGATATAGTGACTATCTTAAACAAGGTAGTGACCCAACCCAGCCTGAAAAATACCATCTAAGTATTTTCAGCAGCGGTTGGTGAGAAAGCAGATGTGGTATCACGTTAATGCTATCAGAGAGTCAGTGTATTCTGCAGCTGCTGGACCGAGCTTTGTTTCTGAAGAATGTCGTGCTCTGTCACTCTGAAGTATAAGGAAAGCTGGGGGAGGCATGGGGAGACTTAGATCTGTAGAAACCAATTATTTCAGGAGAAGATGTGAAGTTAGGGAGTTTTCCCGCAGGCAGGCTCAGGTTGCTTTTGCTCCCCCTGCTGCTTGACAAATTTTATGACAGCTGTTTTCAGCTTTACACCACCCTTCGCAGAACACAAAGTTCAGAGAAATCTATACTGACTTGAGTCCGCCTGAGGGATAATTGCTATAAGAGAGTGTCCTTGTGATTCAAATCATCAGCATTACAATAAACTGCTTTCAAATACGACTGCGGTCTGGCATTTTTACTGCACACAGACCCAGGGCTTTTTGCTTCACAGGATCACAGGATATTATTCAGGTTGGAAGGGCCACAGGAGTTCATCAGGTCCAGCCTCTGGCTCAGAGCAGAGTCAGCTGTGAGGTCAGGGCAGGTTCTCTGGGGCTTTGGCCAGTCTGGTCTTGAAAACCGTACATTTCCCACAGAAGAAAAGGGCCCACTTTCTGTCCACTTCAGAATTACAGGACACATGATCACATCATCATGATATCCCAACAGAGCGTCAGTCTGTAGGAACCTTCAGTGCCTCCATTTAGGCTCATCAGATTTTTATTTTTTGTCTCCAAGACTGTATATCAAAAGCTCCTCAAAACTGCCAGAACTGGGGTGGCTGTGGAAAGACCACTGTCTCTTGTGGTTTACAGCAAAGGTAGCACAGGATTCTGCAGGTCCATCCTGGTGCAGGCCAGGCTGTGGTATCCAGCAAGCTTCCATTGCAAGCCAGTGATGCTGGCCTCCAATGTCGTACCATGCCCAGCAATTCCACCACAGCTTCCAAAGAACTTTATGATGGTTTATAGCAGTGTCCTTAAAAAAAAAAACAAAAAAAACCAAAAAAAAACACCACACAAAAAAACCCCAAGTCTTAAATGCAACAAGTTTTTCAGTCAGTTATTTTCATGTTAAACTCACATGTGATTTCCTGTCAACAGGGAATAATGTCTTTATGATAAAACCTAGACTTCTTGATTTCTTGGTCCACAATAAAATAAGAAATCCTTTATTTGCGTAAATTGATGAGTAGTTGGATCTCCTTCCTTCATAAGAACCCTGTTGAACATTTTCCATGACTACTCGAGAGACTTCACAGTGGAATGAGTGCTTCGGGAGGCATTAGGAATTTGTATTCTGTTGCGCAGCTATGGTCAACACAGAAAACAACTCCAACTGTAATCTGAAAAGGGGTGTAACTAATAACTATATTTCTATAGTTTCAGTACTAGTAGTTAACAGTTCAAAACTGTTGCTACTTTTATTCTTCCTCATAAAAATACAGAAGAGAAGTGCAGTTTCCTTCAACATTAAGATGCTAGAGTAAGTTTTTGAGTGACAAGACCCAGTACTACGGAGTCATTGAGAGAACTAAATTTTCAAGGTCAATGAAGTTATGGATTTGGAATAGCCATAAGAACATCACTAACAAATTCAACATACTTTTTTTTCCAACACCTTGCAAAATAGATTGTTGAACAGAGGAGTCAATTTCAGTTTTTCATATTGATGCAAGTTAGAACAAGATATTGTTTTGACTTAGAAACATATTTGTGAGATTAGTTCATCTTGTGTGACACAAGCTCTGAAAGGACACAGAATTATGGTAGTTCTGCTTATGTGAGAAAGCAGGAGGCCATGGAGATGTTTGGCAAATCAGGAGGTTGGACCACGTAAGATTTGTTCATTGCACACTTCAAAAGGCAAAATCATATGAATTATATTCTTCCTTATT
This sequence comes from Larus michahellis, assembly GCF_964199755.1. Classification (NCBI taxonomy): domain Eukaryota; kingdom Metazoa; phylum Chordata; class Aves; order Charadriiformes; family Laridae; genus Larus; species Larus michahellis. The sequence continues at coordinate 89,000,913 of NC_133897.1, forward strand.
AACAGAAGTGATAAACTTAACTGATACTGTCCCAAAGATCTGAGGTGCAATTCAAAGCTGAGATGTGTAATAAGGTGTGAAGTAGATTTTCTCTGCCCTCACTGGGCACCACATAGCATAAATGGGCATAGAGAGGTCGTGAACAAGGCATCGGTTAAATTAGTTAAGATGCAGTCCTCAATACATACATAGAACAATATTTTGAGGGTAGAACACCTCTCTTGGACAGCCATAACTTCTGCAAACATAGCAAGCTCAACAAATGATAGGAAACATCTGCCAAGAGTTGTTTTGCAGAAGAAAATATGAAGTGTATTTCATCACAGAATAACCTTTAACAGGTTAACAGTACACTTCCCCATGGTAAAATCTGTTATTCCAGTCTCATTCCAGGCTGGTATGTGTCTAACACATTTTTAAAAACATCCATTTTGGATTCCATAGCTTCTTTCTGAGGAACATAGAGCCATACCGTGTCTTTGTGATCAGGCAGTGTTTCTTCTAACTGGAGACTGCACTGAAGTCTAGAAATGCTGTACTGTTGTTCATAGCTCACTGGAATACTCTTTTGTGCTTTATATTTATCAATGAATGTCCCAAAAGACAGGGAGCTTTCTACAAGTGCCTAAAAGCAAATCAGTCTAGCACCCTGCAGATTACTATACACACGATAATAGCCTTTGTTAGCATAATGTATTATAATGCATTATGTAGTGGGTCTCTGAGGTTTAGTAATCCCTGTCAGCAACCAGAATAAATGGAAATAGCTTCCAGGAGATGCAGAGCCTATGAAAAGACTGTTAGCTTTCAAGAACTACTGGCGTTCAGACTCACACACGCAGCATCTGAAACAAACTCTCATGAACAGTCTTTCGTCACAACCATTTGTGAAAGTCAAATGCATGAAGTGTACTTAAGAAAACAGATTAAAGAGAAGTTGGAGTGAGCACTGGCAGTTTGGTACTTTCCCTGCCATTCGCTCAGGCCTGTCGACAGCAGAAGTTTTTGATGTGTAACCTTTTAATATGCCTAGGCACTGAATTTGCTAGCTGAGAATAGCAAGGTTCCACAGGAAAGTAAGCACACCTACTTACAGAGAGTGTCTAAGCCACAAGTGAGAGGTGGGGTTTTTTACTGTTTTAATGCAGAGCTGGATTGCAAAAAAAAAAAAAAAAAAAATTAAATCATTAATTTTAGATATTTTGTCTGCAGAACATAATGCTGCATGGGATGAAGGTGCACCACAGTTACTGAACTCCTGAAGCTGCCACTGCCAGCAGCTCAGACCACGCAGCCAGGGACAGGCATCTCTTACTTGGCACTTTGCCCTGCTCTTTGTGCCCTTTCCTTAGGCAACCCCCCAGTGACCTTTAGCAGGGAGACGGTACTAATCTAGCTGGAGCTTTGGTCTGATCTAGTACGGCTGTACTGATTTTCTTATGCCGCTGTAAGTTATTGACATATTTAGTGAAGTCCTTCAAATGTGACTACTGTAGATCAGTTAAAGACACGTTACCCGGTTTTCAGTTTAAATGATTACAACACTTCCAGAAATGCTTAGGCTACTGTTGCTTATACAAAGATAACACCACCATAATAAATACTACCGTCTTTATTCAGGCCTGCAGATTCTCTGTAGTCTTCTGCTCTCCTGTTTACATCTTCAGTTTTCCTGTATTTTTAAAGTGCTCATCACTGCTCAGTTGAAGTTCCGTTTAAATGATCAAAGGCTTTAACAAAACTATCCTTTAATATCATGCTGCACTCATACCAGAAGATAACAGAAAAATCAAATCAACTCTCTTGCTAGAATTCCACAAGCAAAATCCTTACTCCCAAATCATTAAAATGCTTCAGCCTCAGCAGAGTTGCCAAGTGCAATGTTCATTACTGTATTTAGCCATTGCAGCCCATTGCGATTGCAACCTGAAGCTGCAGTGCCATTATACGTGCGTGTTGCTAGCCTGTACGGAAGCTTTTGCTGTTTCATCTTCACCTCTTGATTAGATTAAATGAAGGTATAACTGTAACCCTACCCAAGCCTATTTATTCTATTTTTAACCTTGCAGACACATGCAGAAAGACGTAAGGGGGAGGGGGAAAACCAAAGTTTCTTTTAACTAAAAGAAAGATAGGAGACGTACTACAGGTAAATCTATTTCCTGAACTCTTTCCTGAGTAGATCCCGTCTCCAACTGTGTGCGCCACGCTCCCTGTTTCACTGGACTACTTGCATAATTTAATCCGTTATCATTTTCTCCAGCCTCCTTTCTGATCAGTCCGTACCCTTTACTGAGGTAATCGCAAACATCATGCAGACCACTCAGCATCACAAAAAAGCTAAGACTTCATCCTATTTTCAGTATACCTCATCTGTAATAGAATCGGTAGCCAAGATACTAAATCTGCAAAGGCAGGAAGGTGTTACTGTTTTCCTGAAGTAGGGCCTGTTTTTTTTCTACTACATTTTGAGCTTGTCTTTGAAATAATATGGAAACTTCACAAGTTGCAGGTGCTCTAGAAATTAAATTGCAGAGGGTTTGCACGATGCAAAGCGTTCGTTTCCTGCAGCTTTGTCCCCTGTGGGCAATGAGAATATCATCTGCTCATAAGTTGACAGAGAGAAATCCCTTTGCAAAATGAAACTAGTTATCAATATTGCAACCAAAAGACGGAAACACGCTGAGAAAGAAATAGAAGGCCCTGCTGCTGCCACACCTCACCTCCTCAAACTGCTTGTTCTTGAGTTTAGCAGTCACTGCTGTCTGCACCCACCAGCTGCTATGTAAGAAGTGCTCTTTGAAGCCACTTATCAGCACTGACTCTCTGCTGATCCAGGGGAGCGGGGCCGTGGCAGTTTGCAACAGCTGAGGCGGAATGAGTGCATACCACCTGGGTGAAAGCCATTACCCCTGATTTGCAAACTGACCTTCCTCCCCTAGGAGCTGATTGGAGATTGAGTCTGTTCTTACTAAGGCCAGAAACAAAGTTTAACTTCAAAGAGAACAGGACTGAAAACAAGGCTTTTGGTCACTTGTCTGCCTAACCGTGTTAGAGTGCTCTTTCAAGCAGCTGTTGAAGAAGGAAAGACTGCTGTTATTTGCCTTTTGCTTGCAGTGGGCAGGCTGCTGTTAGCATAAACGTATGGAATCTTGCAGCAGCAGTAGCTATACTGCTCAGTAGAATGCTAGTGGCATTGTGCAGTACACGCAGCGTAAAGGTCTTTGCTTTCCTGAAAACAGCAAATTATAATTGAAGAGTGGACATCTTTGCATCTTATTTTGTTTATTGGACTTTGAAGAAAGGTTTGACAAAATATGCCCTGTGTGGCTGCCTTGCAGGTCATTTGTGGTAAAAGTCACTGCGATCTGCCTAATGAAGTCCACAACAATGAAAGAATTTCCTCGGTCACTGTACAGTTACTTTTTAATAATTGGATTCTCTACCACACAACCTTCTCTGTTCTGGATTGTCCCCTCTGCTTCACTCGTACCCTGTATGAGTAGTTTGACAGGGAGAGACATGTGCTGGCTAAAGCAGAAAAACCTCCATGCTCAGTTTATTTGTCTTCTGCTCTTACCTTCCTCCACTTATTAAGCTCTGTATAGGTGACAGAAATACACCGCAAGACAGCATCAAATCACTTTTTTAGTCACAAAACCAAATTTAATAACAAAGTAGTTATACTTAAAAGGATATCACGTATAACCCTTCTTACAGAAAAAGTCCTGTAGGGGCTGTCAGCACTGTTCTTCGATGAGTGCCTTCAACCGAATCTGGACCTGCCAGCTGCTAAGAGCCCCCCCAGCCTGGACTGAAGTCCTGCCTCAGGACTGACCAAAAATTAAACAGCATGTACTACCTCTGTACCATTTGGTTTGGGCTTTTTATGGAAGTTTTACATTCATGTGTGGACTAAACAGCACATTCTTTAAAATAACAAGACCTGGCAGATTTGTGACCTGAGGGCACCATGTCTGCAGGACTGTGCTGAACACCTTTGCTTTCGTATCAGCCATATTACACGCTAAAAGTATCAACGGCACACTTAAACCCCTAGTCTTAGATTTAGGTCAGATCTCTGAGTCTTGGAGTACTTCAAATCTTTAGTTACTATAACATTTGATAATCTGTTTAGGAATATGGGTGTCTTAACAGAGCAAATACTGTAAAAATCAAGTGTCTTAATGGTTTTGTAGCAATTAGACTTTTCATGTACGACCATTTGCAGGCACCATAGTTCTTTCTATACTCATCAGTCTTGGTACATGAGGAGCCTGAAGAGTAAGAATTGCTTCTGAAGTTGACATGCTTCTTGGATGTACACAGTCACCGTAACATTTGAATTGGTAGAACCCAAGTCCAGCAAATATTCTGTTAGATTTGCATACGTGTCATTTTTATAAACTTCATAAAGCTTCATAAACTGTTGAGTCAGGACTATTGCTTAACATGTAAGTTTTGTTATTTTCTTTCCTCAGTCTTTGTGCAAAGAGGCAGAAATATAGAAGAACAGTTAAATAAAGTGATTGAAGTTAATCATAAAATACATTTGTCTTAGTGATGATTAAAACTTTAATCATTGCATGCTATAGATCCCTGAACACTGTAGAAAAGCAAACTTATTTTTATGACTTTATATTCATCTTCTTCCTTCATTTAATACCAAAAATACCCATCAGTAGAGTAAACAAATCTTCTAGACCAGGAGGTTCTATCTTTTGTTGTGCTTCCCTTCTAAAATTTAAACATCTCTTAATTTTATTCTTTCTAGCTCTGTTTTGTGATGTTTTGGACGCCAAACGTGTCAGAGAAGATATTAGTTGACATAATTGGAGTAGACTTCGCTTTTGCAGAGCTGTGTGTTGTTCCTTTGCGCATCTTCTCCTTCTTTCCAGTTCCAGGTAAAAAATAAGAAAATAACAATCTATAACCTTAAAACCAAACTAACCTTGAGGCATGGTCATAGAGCCTGACATGGCTGAATATACAAGAGTGGCTAAATGCATGCTTAGCATAAGTAATATGGTTTTTATTGAAGCTGGTGTAGACCAAGACTATTTACCTCAGTAGTCAAGACAAATACTGCAGTAAGAGCAGCGAGCAGTGTGTCATTAGGCAGATTTCTAATTGTCAAAAGTTTGAATTCAGTCTACTCTAGCTGACCAAGAACACACACATGAATGGCAGTAGCAATACACGTGTGCCAAGACTGAAATGGACTGTTTGGAATAGCATCTAGGACCAGTTCCACAGTAACATCACCTCCATTAGTCTCCCCTTCTGCTGCCAGACTCAGTGGCACTTTCAGGTTTCATCAGAGCATAAACAATATGGAATAAAAGTTAATGCCCTAATCAAGAGAGAGACAAGCCTGACAGCAATAATCAAAATGTTTCCCCTCAAAAAATTTCAAACTTCCGTAATCAAATGCTACATCATGTAGTGTTTTCTGCTTAGATGACAAGACAGTTTTGTAATAAAGGTAAACTACAAATATAAGAATAGGTACATGTAGGTACCTTTTTTTGTGCCTAGCTGTTACGCCATATGCCACACAGCAGATAGACAGAAAATTTTCCTCGGTATGATTTCTCTTTAGGGAAGGGGACAGATTGTTTTTTAATGAAGAAGACAGAATGGGCCGTCTAATAAATTGGTTGTAAAAGAACAGCTCTTAGGCAGGATTGCTGTCCATAACTGGCTTCCCCCCCCCCAAAAAAAAAAAAATCAGTATGTTAAAGCAATTTGGACACAAGATCTGCTTTGTTTCTAGTAGGGTTTCTCAGTATGCAAAGTTACCAGAAACAAGTTTCACCATGGTTGTTTCTGAACAGTGCTCTCTGCAGGAAAAATGACTGATGCTGGTTTTACTACTCTTGCCTCCCTTTCTCCCCATCCCCTCCCCTTCCCCTGTTTATGAACAGTGACTGTCAGAGCGCACTTGACTGGTTGGCTGATGACTCTAAAGAAGACATTTGTGTTGGCACCCAGCTCAGTGCTGCGGATTATCGTCCTCATCGCTAGTCTCATTGTGCTGCCTTACTTGGGGTAAACCATTCTCCTCTCCACAGAGCCGATGGGTTTGCTTTCCTCTTCATTCCTGTTTCCTGTCACTTGATAACTGAATTTGCATATCTCAGAACATTTTCCCCAAATACTAACTGTAATGTAAAGCCTAAATAGTGTCAATATCTGGAAAGGAAACATGTACAAATTTACAAGTGTGACTTTGCTCTAGGCAAGCATGATAATGATGACCCTTTTGAAAAAATACGCAAATGCCAGAGGCAAAAATGTGCCCTAAGGGGAATTTATTTAATTTATTAAATGCACTGTTAAGAAAGCTAATGGAAGACTATCTTGTTTCTAAGTTAAATAATTCTACAACGCTCTGTACAAGACTTTACATTCTTAGTCCATAATTTGATTCAGAATGTGTTTCTTTTACTAAACAGTGAAGCCATTAAGAAACAAGAAAAGTCCTTTACAATGCCAGCTATTCCCTTTGCCAGTGCATTATGCCTTTGAAGGAAATATTTCTAACAACAGATTGATTCTATATACCAGTGAAAATACAATTATGAACCATGCTTTCTCACACAACCATGACTGCTTTCTTTTTATGCTGCCCACAGAGTTCATGGAGCCACTCTTGGAGTAGGATCCCTTCTAGCTGGTTTTGTAGGAGAGTCCACCATGGTTGCAATAGCAGCCTGCTACGTCTATCGGAAACAGGTAAGCATTAGGCTCTGCGGGATCTGGTGAAAGCAGATTTTAGTTCAGATGGAGAGTATACTTTTGAAATGCAACTCCCCAGCATCCCCACTTACTGAATTTGGTTTGCTTCCCCATGCAGTCTCGAGAGTGTGCAACTGGGGAATTCTCTGGGTTGAAATAAAACCAAAAGGTGCCCTCCAACTGCTAGCAGGCATTCAGGCCATGGGACTCAAAACATGGATCTCATCTCCTTACCACCACCTGTTTTGCACTGTAGATCTGCTACTACAGTACAACATAGCTTCTTTACGTAGACATAGGAATTACCCATCCGAGCTTATTACCTGTATGTATATATATACATATGTATGTATATGTATATATACAGGTAATAAGCTTGGATGAGTAATACATGTATACGTATATGTATACTTTTATTTCTTTATAAAACCAGCTCTGCTGGAAATGGACAAAAAGTACAGCTGCTTATTTTTTTGCCATATGAAGAAGTGGCTTAAAACAAGACATACTTCTGCAGCTGTAGAGGATAAGAGCTTACAAACTTAACGTACTTAAACAGGCAATGATTTCTCATAGACATGCTTGTACACATTTCACACACTACAATCCTGCATGTACGGAGTAGTAGCAGGATTTCAAAGAATATTTCACTAACTGAAGTCAAACGTAGGATAAATATTGGCTTGGTGACTGGGTGCATCGCAGTACCTGTGTGTGGTGCCCTTCCAGTTACAAGTTCAAGTTTCTGTGTAGGGCAGCAGGCCCAACTCCAAGCAGAAACAGCGTGGTGTGTGCATCGTTCCATGGTGCAGAAGGACTCTGTGGATGGGAGCAGAAAATATAATCTATGCATTTGCTTCTTTTTTTACAATTACATTTCTTACTAAAGGCCAAGTGAAGATGCCTACCACTTCTGTTTTTAGCAAAAAGATATGGAAGATGGAATATCTAAAAGCCTTGTGTTGGAACCAACTAAAACCAGTTTTGATATGTGTTAACAGCACAGGCTACAGCAACAGACCAAAGTGTACAAGGTTGACCTTGATCTCAGTCACAATTAGTCTGTCATGTTTTTCTTGAGCACCGATGAGTGAAACCTGTAGGCTCTGAAATGGCTTTTCTTGGCCTGTGGTTTCACAACATGTATCTGTTTGGACAAACTTTCTCATTGCTTGTTTGTTATAGTAGTAGCTCATAGAGCATTTCTGGCCAGGGACATGGTACTTAATTTTCTGCAGTGATGAGTGCAGGTAGTAGTAGTAATAACTGTGCCAACATAATTTATTCCCTTACCGGAATTAGTGTGTAGCTGACGGCATCCTCTCGACAACCAATGTGACGATGGCAGAGCCAACCGGTAGCTGTATACACCAACTTGTTTTCACCTACAGTGGTAATAAAAGAGCAGCGTTTGAGAGCTGCAAATCAAACATTGTGTAGACACCTTTGCAGTGTTGAAACTCTGATATGCCCAACTCAGCTGAATCAATAATACCTGTGGGGGATTTTTTGTCAGCTGTACAAGGGTTTTCTGTAAAACTAGTCAGCCTGCTGAGAAATGGATAATAAGGAACAGATGCTTCTACTTGTTTTGTAGTGGGGCTGAATGCTTCTTAGCTTTACTAATCCAGGACATCCTGGATGAATCATAGGACTCTTGAATGCCCTCCTGCTCCTGCTAGCCAAAAATACTCTAATATTACTTGGCCTTGGTGGGGTGGGGGATCACAGTGGATCAGCATTACCAAGAAAAGCCAGAATGCTCACATCTTGTAAAATTCCTGAAGTTTGACGTTTGAGAAATTGGATTGCCACCTCTCTCTCTCTCCCCCTAGAGCAGCTTATCTTCTCTCATATTTTCTTTGCTTTTCTGTTGACCTTTTTTTAATAAAAAGTCTGTGATGTAAAAGGTTCCAGATGCTCTCTTCCCTCCAGTCATGCTGAACCCTGTTTTGGATGTTACCTAGCATAAGAAATGCCTCTATTGTTGCATTTATGTTAGAAAGGAGAAAGCTGAGCCCCAGGAAAGTTATGGAAACCTTCTAAGTTAAGGCATCTTATTAGTGATGAGCCATGAATATGACACAAATATTCTATGTCTTAATAACATACTAAAAAAACCCACCTCATTATTTGCACCTCACTTCTTCCAGTGCCCAAAGTTTTTAGGACTGTGTTCATGCACAGCTTCCTGATAGGTTTCTGAATGCTTGTTTCGATCTAGAAAAAGAAGCGGAACGAGAACGAAGCAGCTACAGAAGGTGAAGACTCTGCAATGACCGACATGCCTCACACAGAGGAAATGACAGACATCGTAGAAATGAGAGAAGAGAATGAATAATAAATGGGATGCAATTGTTCTCTGCAGGGACGATTGGAGTGACACTTCAGCATCTTGTCGTCTCTCATACTTTTTTGTTTGTTCGTTTTTATTTTTGTAATAAAGAGGCCTTGATTTAAAAGGTTTCAGATAAATTCTCTAGCATACTGAGTATGCTCTCACTGATGAGGGACCTAAAAAGAGGTCTTTGCTTCTTTTTTCTTTTTTTTTTTCCCCCAATTGAATTTGTTTTCTCACTCCATGCAAACACAAAAGATACAATTGCATCACTGTAGAGTCTTCCTTACTTATGCATCCACCTTCTCTGGACAATCTGCATTTGTCAACCAAAGCCCTGCTCTCTGTGCACTTGTGTGTGTGTGTGCACACGTGTGTGTGTGTGCGCGTGTGCACCCCCGCACAGGCACACACACGCGTGCCACTGGCTCAATGCTACTGCCATAATCCCACTCCCTTCCCTCTTTCCTTTTCCTTCCTTTTCTTTATGAGAAATGTAAAGGAAAAGAAGTTTGGAATACAGAGCTTTATTTTACTTGCTTGAATATGACTTTGCTACATAAACTAATATACTATGGTGAACTATATCTTTTTGTTTGGCCTCATCACTAGAGCTTATACTGCACAGGGTACAAGACAGGGAGGAACGTGTAAGTCTCCGCATGCAAAGTGGAGAAAAACAGGTTCCTCTCTCATGTTAAAAGTGTGTGGATGTCTATATACACACACAGGTACATAAAGAGAGACATACATATATATATCTCTATATATATATATGCATACGATAAATAAAATACACACGGGACAAGAACTCTATGTAGCTTTCATTCCATCAGAAAGATAGTAATCTTTTGAAAAATGTTAACACTCAATTCAGAGTTTTCTTGACTCGTTAAACCCCACCTTACCTATAATTTTCTTTAGAAAAAAAAACAAACATGCACTTTCCTCTTGTGAAGAGGGTGATGGCAACTGATAGACTTTGACTGTATTTGAATTTAAAAAAAAATAAATATTGACAAGCTTTACCAAAGTTCTTGTCCACTGATTTGACTTTAATTTTTGAAGGTTGCTCTATATACTTATTTCTGGTGCCTATATATTTAAAAAAAAAAAATCAGATAAGGTATGCAGGATACCATGGTATATCGCATTACTACACGTAGCTCCATGAAATTTTTTATATAGAGACGTACACATACTCACACGCACACGTGTGTGTGTGTGTGTATGGATATATAAATATATTTATACACACACACACACACACACATATATGTATGTTTCGCTATACTATATTTACCTATGCAGTAGATCAAAATCCGTATGGTGAAGCTCAAGTACTGATGGTCCTCCCAGTCGCTAATTAGGGACCGTGATCGTGTGTTAGCTCTCAAGGCAGGAGTGGCGTGGCGGTGAGGAGCTGCTCGCATCAGTCAGCGCGGGCCGTGCTTCGCGAAGGCAGCAGGCGCTGCGTGGCTGGGGTGGGCCGTAAATGACAGAGCGTGAGGTCAGGTGGGTGACGTGTGTCAGATTAAAACTCAGCCTATGTAAGAGGTGACCGAACCGGAGAGGGTTTGGGTGCCGCCCGTGAGGGCTGCAGCAGCAGCAGCTTTGTATTTCTGTGCTCTTCTGCGCTTGGCTGCGGGGCAGCATTCGTTACCGGTTTGTCGTAGCTTGGGTTCTTTCAGATTTAATTGTGACGGAGTCTGGAAACGGTTTTCCTCCGTGCTATATCCGTAGATCAGTTAATTTAAACCTTATTTAGTAAAAGTATATTTTTCTAAGTTGTGGAGATGATTATTTAATTGTGGACAGATTCCATTTCTAGATTTATTTGCCAGGTAGTCCCAGCACTCAGAGAACTGATCAAAACTAAACATTACTTTAAATGTTATATCAATATATGTGTATGTAGACATACACGTGTATAAATATATATATTGTATATTATGTACATTTATTTTAAGCTACAATACATCTCCTATTTTTCCAAGTTCAGCTAAAAATTTCTCTAAATAACTACAGAGTTGGCTAGTAACCAGTTATGGCCATCAGGAAAGGCATTGTATCAATGAACTTTACATTTTCTTGTAAACATTTGTACCAATTTGTTACCTGTACAAATGCAATAAGAAAAAGCGTAGAAATTATTGTGTTGAACACCACATGTGCAAAATGAGTTCATGGCTAATGAGCAGTGGCACTGGGAGGGTGAGACTAAATCCATTAACCACACGCTTTCTGTGCCACCACAAGGTTTTTCTCCTTGTTTCTGACAGTAGTTTTAAAAAAAAAAAAGTTTAAAAAAACCCAAACCTCAAACAAATGAACTTTGTGCAGTATGTAGACTGTACATATTCATGAATACAGGCTCTCAAACAGTCACATGTATATAACACGTATATAGACTGTTACAGATGATGGTGGCCATTTGAGGTCTTTTCCGTTCACGTAGTTTTGGTTTCTCCAGTACATTTATATCCAAGTCCACAAGACACAGTTTTTCAGGAACTGTAGAGATAAAGCAAGAAAATATTTTTGTGTAATATTTCTTTTGATACATGACTAAAATTCTAATGGCTTTTTTTTTTTTTTGAAGAATTTTGAGTATTGCTGATGTAGGTTTTGAGGTAATAGTTGCACCAAAAAGTATAAATTTGAAAGCGAATTAAGTGAAACATGGAAACTTTTTGCTTTAGACAGAAGATGAATAATTATGAGAACTGAATTATTGATCATAGAGAATTAAACTAAGGGTGTTGCAAAACATAAATTTTCAGTTGTGTGGGTAAGACTTAATAGTCCTTTACTTGGCAAGGTACCGAATGAGGGCGGGAGTGGTGGGATTTGGGCAAGAACTGGCGCAGTCACCTAAGGGCAGCACGCATTGCGTCTCTTCCCAATTCTTGTGGGCAACGCATTTCTTAACATTGCTCTGCTGGATGAACAAAAACGCGCTGACATTTCTGGAAGGAGGGGTTCCAAACCAGCCCCTCGTGTCAGGGTGCGGAGCCGGGAGATGCGTGCTCAAGGAGCTCCCTGTCTCCCACAGCCTCTCGTTCCAAAACCTCCCTGCTCCCGCTCCCCGTGGGTGGCAAGTTGAGCTGGGCTGGCGAGGCAGCCGGCCTGGTGGGCTACGGGTTGGGAGCAGGCAGCCCTCCTCCTTGGCTGGAGCCCCAGTCTCAGCGTTACTGGTCCCAGTGTCTCTGTCAGGCAGACGCTGGTGCGCGCGCACCGTGCAGCACCTCTTCCTTCCCAAAAGGACTTTCCTGACTTCTGGTAAAATGGCTTAGCCGTCTCCTCTTGTGTTAATTGCTTAGGAAATCACTGCCTGTCTCTGTGAGAGGTATTTTCCAAGAGAAACCTGTTCGGTTTCCAGTTAGGAGAACCGGAGCACAGTCAACTCAATGAATCCACGTGGAGGCTTTCCAGACTTCCTTGAGAATTACTGAATTATACCATCGAGAGTTACAATAAAAAGAGATCTGCATCCTACATCTTAAATTTCAGAACAGCTCACACGGTGGGAAATAAGAGCAGAACACCAATAAGCTGTGGATTAATGTTCCTCGGTTTTTAATTGTACGTAAAATTGCGTTAACATCTTGAGTTTTCCTTTTGCAGAATTCCCAGGAAACATTGGGGGTGGGTTTTTTTTGCCCTAAGCAGCCCTCTCACGCTTACCAAGCAGTGGACCTGGTGGAAAAGGCTCCATGTTTCCCAGCCAGTGCTTGATGCCATTCGGGCGCAGCAGCAGGTTCCCAGGCGTGGGGCGTCCCCGCTCCCCGTCCGCCCCCCGGCACGGCCGGGCCAGGCAGGAGCGCTGGGCTGCCCCCTTCTTAGATAGAGCCACCCCGAGCGGAGAGGACTGGGTGAGTAACAGAGAAGTCTTTTGTTTTACGCTCATTTTGCTGCTAAATATTTCCTTTGAGGGGGGAGAGATTTATATCTGGCCCTTGCTCGGCTTTTTGCCGAATCTGCAGCCAGAGAGGGAGCAGCCCGAGACGGAGGGCGAGCTGATGAATGCAGCCGATTCAGGGCAGGCCACGACATGCGAACAGAAACCTTTTGAAGGCGAGGGCGCCTTCTTTTGTGGGATGGCGCCTCGCGCTTAAAAGGAAGGGAGAAAGGATGCTTTCAGGCCCCGGGTGCCCAGAGTCGCCAGGCATAGCTGTGCGTGGGGCTGCAAGGTGGCAACGGGGACGGGGCATCATTGCGGCTCCCGCATCCCGGCCCGCATCCCGCCGCCGGCATCCTCGGCAACGCGCAGGACGGTGCAGGGGATGGCAAGGCGGCAGGGTCGGCTCTGTCTCTCGCTGAGATTTTGTGGTTGCGGCGTGATCGGCACAGGGTCGAGTGGCGCTGGGTGTTACCTGGGCGTGGTTGGAGTAGCCATTAGTGTGTTGGAAAGCCACGCACAGGTGTATGTGTATGAGAGCGTTTTGCGGACATTTTTATTTTGGCACGTGCATAGTTCATTGGAACGAGGATTTAAGCCTAAACATGACCCTAATGTGGGACTAGTAATAAGCCATGTTTTAAAAATTGCGATTTAAAGCTACATGAAAGAGTAAATAAAACACCCTTTCAGCAGACCTTATACCAGTAAGCTAAAGCATGATTTAGATCAGTAAGGTGGGATAAGGGAGAAAGGGGAAATGTTGAAAAGCTTGCGGGTGTTGCATATCCAGCCTAAAGACAGCAGCAGGGCCTGGAGATGAGCGAAACGGAGCAGAAAACAGCAGAGCGGCGGCTGCCGCTGTTTCCCTTTCGGCTGCCCCAGAGAGGGGCTGGAGGGTGAGGAGCAAGGCGTCCGCTAGACACCGCTCTTAAGTGTCCGAGGGAGGAGCATGAAACATTTTAGAAGAGTATTCAAGCAGAAATGAACCAGCATGCAGGTTTTGGAAGGTGCGTAGAGGAGGCAGTACAAAGCTGGCTGTTTCTGAGTAACTGGCAGGGCTGCCTTGGGGAAATGTCATGTAACATTACCTCAATAAAAAAGAAAATTATCAAAATTTTGCTATCCAATTGGCATTTCCCAAAGACCAACTTAACCATAAAACGTTAGGATTCCCTTCCCTTGTTCACGTTTGCTTTTTTACTCAAATTCAAGTGCAGAATACCATATTTTTTGAGGGGCACAAGCTCCCGGGGAGGCTGTGGGGGCTCGTGGCAGAGCCCCAGTGGGAAGAGGAGCTCCAGATTCCTTCCACACCCTGCAACACGCTGTATTCAATCGCAGCCCGACAGCATCATGAAACGAGGCAGAATTATCAGCTTAGCAGCAAACCGGGTCCAAGCGTGGGTGCCGACCGGCAGCAGCACTGCGGAAGGGAGCCGGGGAGCCCTGGCTCTGGGCTCCGGCTGCGACACCTCGCCTGGGTTTGCTTCAGAGAGCCAAGTTCTGTTGTCGGTGGGTAGATGTGCTCCTCAGCAACACCACCGCCAGACCCCTCGGTAATTGGCACCTTCTGAAGAAAAAGGCCAAAGACAAAATAGGAGGGGGGCAGAGAGACCGAGCCTTAAGCCCAGCTAGGAGCGCGTACTCACACAGAAGGGCGTTTTGGCTGCAAGCTTGTGCAAATTGATTGTACAGTTAGAGCGTGAGGCTTCAGCCTCAGCATTTCATAATCAAGATACCCACTCTATTTCAGTAAAACAGAGGAATTTTGGTAGATTTTTAGGTGCTCTTTTGTCTTTGCAGCCCTGAGGAGGAAGTTTTCCTTAGTACTACCAAGCCTTGTCACTGCTCAAATCAATTTACTAGTTTTACCTCATCGTTATTTTCTGTCATGTTCTTCAGGCGTTTCCTTATTTTCTTCTGAAGGCTCCTGCTAGGCTTATTTTGTCTGTTGGCAGTTTGAGAAGGAAACCGCAATCGTCATGTTGACTGAATGTCAAGTAATGCCATGATTAAACAGTAGCTTACAACAAAACTCTTCTTTGACAGACTGTTTTTTCAATTTTCATTTGCTAAGCTGAAAAGGAGAGTCCAGAAGTAGAAGGAATGGGGGGGTGTCTTTATTTAAAATCGAGAATTAAAAGAATTAATTGAAGTTCACTACTTAACTCCAGCCACTTGGTGAGTTTCTAATGATCCATAAGGCCGCAACCCAAACTTTTCCAGCAAAGTTAGCACCGCATCCCCAGAGCGGCACAGAATAGTTTGAAGCCCTGGGAAACACAAGACTTCATATATTTCACAACTAAATGGGTAACTTAATGAGTTGGAGAGCCCCCTTAGCAGGGACAATCAATTAAGTTTAAAATTCAGCTGGGCATGAGCAGCCTGATACAATGTCTAAGGTCGCCCTGCTTTGAGCCGGGGTGGGAGATAGATAAGACGATGGCCTGCGGTCCCCTTCTGACCTAAATTGTTCTCTGATTCAGTCAGGGACCTAAAGAGGTCCCTTCATCTTAAGGGACTTGACTTTTTTAGGCTTTTGGTTCAGAGTTGAGAGACAGTGCCTACTAGGGCTCATGAGAGCAAAAATCTGGGCTGCAGAGATTCTTTTGCTGATGACGAAACTTTCATATTGCAGAGCCAGCTGTAAAGCACCTCCCACCCTCTGGGAGCCCACAAGGAGGGCAAAGCAAAAATAAGCTATTGTATCTGCAGATGAAATATTTGAGTACTGTGCTGCACTTTTCCAATTAACTCTCTAAGCAAAACTGCCTGAAACCAGCAAGCAATTGCATCTGCTGCCTGCTTCCTCCCGTCTCTCTTCATGCTCATCATTCAGCACAAAAAAAAACCCAAAGCAAAACAAAACAAAAAAACCTGCTCTTTGTAATCAAGGTAATGCAAAGTAAATACTTACATTTATGTAATAAAACAGCTTGGCCTATCTACAAATGAGAGCATATAAATCCCTTCTTAGGAAAGGATGAATTTTAAAATTGGAACAACAGCTTGATCCATAATTCAGCAAAAACACAACAGAAAAGCAAGGAAAAAAGTGCAGAACTTAAAAATAAATAATTTTAATTGCGTTAACTTTTAATGAGAATACTGCCTGGGTGGAAAGTAAAGTGTATGTACACAAGCAGAAAACAGCAGGGCCTGGAACTAACATCCACTGCTCAACTTTGTAGTTTGCTCTCCAAAGCAGCACTAATGTATCTCTGGTTTTGTGTCTTGTTATGATAAACAAAAAATTCTTCCTAAGTGATAGTTAAATAATTGAAAGGCTACCAGCAATAAGTTTACTTAGATCAACTGATTTCAGCCGCAGAGTTTTCAAGCACCACAAAATTGTGAAGGCAGAACCTCCAAAGACGTTGAAGGTGCGTATGCGTTTTTGTGGATGGCACATCCTTACTTACTGCCATCAGCAAGCTTTTTAAAATAAATCTAATCAATCTTTAAATAACGTATTTCAAAGTGCACTTCACTTAGTTTAGGCTTAATAAAAATCTGCCTGCAATATCCTGTATATTTTTAAAACGCAAATGCACAAGATGTGAAATTCAGCCTGCGTGTTTATACTGTGCAGAAACCCCCACCACCGTCATCAAGGCAATCAATCAGGCTTAGCTCCCGTCAGGTTTATGATTTTTCAGAACGTTGTTCTCACTGCTCCGTTATTTTAGCTCAGCTTTCGGTGTTGCTGCCTCCCCTTTTGTTTCTGGAAGCCAGGAGCCAGGGGAGGGTTTGTGGTGAGAGGCACTGGGATGGCTGGAGGACCGCCCCCAGCTCGTCTGCTGAGAGGGAGGGTGGCTTGAGGCCGGAACCTCGGAGCTCCTTTAGCAAGATGTGGTTCGATGGCTTGTCACTCCACCGTTGGGTGTGAGCTGGCGGCAGGGATCCTCCCCGGGGCTGGCTGTTCGGAAGACGAGGAAAAAAATAGATGTAGCCTGTTGCTGGTGGACTCGAGGTTGGGAGTATCAGAGCCCCCCCGTGCAGCTTGTACGATTTGTTCTGCGGCACTGTCGGAGCACGTTACTGCCCCAGGCCACAGAAATCCAAACTTGGAGACTGAGGACCCGACTCTGCGAGGTGGCGCGGGTGAATGTGTTTCACGGTGTGCGGGCAGCCCGGCCCAGCAGCGGTCCCAAGCTTGGAGAAAGTCTTGCTTCATCTGTGTCAGCCAGAAAGCTTCGGGGCATGCTCTGGAGGAGCACACGCGAGCGAGGGGGTGTGGAGGAGCGACTGTGTGTATGTGGAGCCAGAGGGAGTGCTGGGCACAAATGAGTGAGTTGAAGTGTCTTTCGCGAGCACCCCACACTGCGTTACCCTGCAAGGACCATACTGGTGGCCAGAGTGAGCTGTAGCCATTTATCATGTTTAGTGAAAGGTTCGCTGACCTTTAAAGGTTATCGGGCAGCATTACTAGATACTGGTGACTAGGGAGTACCAAACTTTATAGTGCTAGGAGCACAAAAGACAGCAAACTTCGCCATGAGAACACCCACACGTCCTGCTCCCTCCATCTTTGCGTACTTGAGCAGGGCCAGCCACAAAGTGACTCTAGACAGAAGCTACAAAGGTTGAGCAAAACCTAAAGGGCAGAGCAGAAGACGAGGGCTATTTTGTCTTCACAGCAGGAAATCATTGTGGAGGAGAACCAAACTGTGTAGAGGTAACCCCCAGAAAATCTCTCAAAGGAGATGCAGTTTCTGAACAAGGTTCAAGACAACTTTGACCACATCATGTGCGGTCAGACTGCGCTGTTTGTAGAGTAGTATTACAAGGCTAGCAGGTTCTCCAATCTCAGAGAGGTGCTATAAGGATAAAATTTACTAATGCTGGTGAAAGATGCTTGGATACTACAGGGAACACCACCACAGAAATGCCTAAAAAAACTGAATTCATATTTGCGTGTTTTAAATGTGCCTTTAGGTTCTCTAAAATTGACTTGTTTTTAGTTTCATGGAAATACTTTTAAAAATCGGGAGTGGGGAGTAGTGTCTGGAAGCAGCATCCTAAAAAATGGGCAGCACAAAGTCTGAAGACTCTTGCTTGGGAAAGAGGGGAGAGGATGCTTGGGGGCCTTGTCTTTTCCCCACCTGACCCTCAGACCATGGAGCGTTCTGCAGGACGGCTTGTTCTGTTCTGAGCAGGTTTCCGACACTGAAAGAGTCAAGAGCAGTAGCTGGCCACCCTTTAGGGCCTGCTGCAGTTGCATTGGGATTAAGGTCAATTCTCTAACACCTTTCTGTAGAGAAAAAGCACCATTTTTTCAGTTCATTTCTGTAATTTGAAGGTAAACCTGAGGACTAGGCAAAGGCGTATTTCACCTGAGAGGTATCGCTTGTTTTTCATTTCTTTCAGAATATTTTTCAGTATCATATTCAGATTCTTTCCTTCAGGATAAAGTTGTCTTTATGCAAAGCAGTGTGCCTAATAGCCATCCTCGACTACTTAAACAAGTCAATTTTGCAAGGACTGTAGGTGTCAAGCCAGAGCACCGTTTGGGACTACAGTACAGGGATCCTAGATCTTAAATGAAATGTTACCTCATGCATCATTTTCTGTCATACTTGTAGAATTCCAGTTGATTTCTCTCAAAATAAACATTGCTTTCTGTAGTTTGTACATGTGCTAAAGCTACCGGTTTGGTTTTTTGGTGACCATTTTGTTCTGCTTTAAACGTGGGTTTTCTTTAAACTCTAAAGAAACCAATGATGGTAAAAACTTTCTACATTTTTAAACGACTGCTAAGGTCAAAAGTATAAAAGTATCTGTTGCATTAAAATTGAGTGCTGTTTATGTATTTAACAGAGATGTATGGTTTTGCATTGTTAAAAAGAATGATCTATGCTTTCTTGGTGGGGGGGGGAATCTGTGCTCCAATGTTGTCTGATAGCTTTCATATTCTAATTACTTTAAGTAAAGTTCTAACAGTTTGCATACGATTCATGATTCTGATTGCTTCTGTTTTATTAATTCTGATAATCTGACATGGTCTAAAGTGCTCTTCTCATTTGGAACAAGCAAAATGTACCTCCTGGAGAGAAATAATTCCAACAAGCAAATTGTTTTTGAATTATGAGCATGATGCTGCCAACTGCAAGGTCTTAACTTGAAGTTAATGAAATCCAAGGGTATGTGTACAATGACGCAAGGCAAGCTCTGTATTTCTACAAAACCTCCAAGTGGTCTTGATATGGAAATACCATGGTCAGAATACTTTTTCCACACCGAATCTAAAATGTTCATCATTCCTGTTAAATAGACACTTAGTACTTAAAAGGAGAACATTATTCTCATCAGGCCAGGGCAAACCCAAATGTCATGAGAAGATGCTTCATCCATCCATCCATCCATCCGGCAAGCCACCAAAGCTGTTCTTACGACGCTGTGAAAACATTCCTTAACCAAAAATGTTTAGTGTTTGATTTTGAACAACACGTCCCCTGGGTACTCCCAGATGACTGAACCTGAGCTGCCCAGAGGCAGTGAGAAGGCTGGCTATGGGACCACAGCCTTAAATGGCTCTCCTGATGCGACACTTGAGCAGCCACTGTTTTTAGAAAGGTCTTGGAGAGGTACAATGTTAGGGCTTTGCTCATACCTGTGACCGACCCCCCCAGGAGTCTTGCTGCCTCAGCTCTCCTGACGCTGGCCCACAGCAGAGATCCAGACGATGCTCTTGGAGACCAGTCCAGCTTCTCCAGCCCGCAAAATGACCACCTCGCATACTGTTTTCTATTTTCAATTTTAGGCAGCCGGCTATCTCCAGTGTCCTGTATCCCTAAAGCCTGGCCTGCCTTAGGGTCCCCCGCACCTCCTCAGCCTGCTTCGTCTTGTCTCCTCTCCCTGCGGCTCCCCAGCCACCCTCTCATCCCCCCAGCACCTGTGGCCATTTCCCCCCTGCAGTGCAGGGGTCGGTGGTCCCCCACCTCTGTGGGGTGTTCCCTGCCATCCCTGTGACAGGGCTGGGAGCAGCAGCTCTGTTTATCCTTGCCCTTGGCACAGGATGGTGCAGGGGCCCTTTGGGGACCCCTGAACCGGCCACGGCTTTCGCCATGTCCAACTCCCCCTTCCCCGCTCTCCAGCCCCCAACTGCTGTCCCCATGGCTGGAGAAAGGATCCCCTCATGTCTGGTCACATTCCTGCCCGAGACCAGGAACACTGAGAGAGGCCGAGAATATAATTAGGGCATCTAAATGAGCAAACAATAGCTCCCTTAGCCACTCGCAGGTGCACACTCGTTAGCTGCCGGCACCCGCCGCTGCCTTCCCATGGCCTGACCTTGCCCAGCTCTCCCCGCCCGGAGCGCTGGCCTGGCAGGAAGCCAGGAAAAAAAAAAAATGGGAAAGAAAAGAAAAATAAGGGCTCTGATAGGGCTCAGAAAAAGATACGGCCTTTCTGCCTGCCAGTCATCCACACCCGCTCGGGAGAGCAAGGGCAAGCGAGCCAACATCCCCATGGATTGGGAAGCTGGAGCCTGTTTGAACACAGGCATGAGGATTCCTGCCACACTGCTTCATTTTCAACAGGTTGAGCACAGCCAAAAGGTGTAAACAGGGTCACATGCTGTGAGTTTGACTTTCTCAAACCCAGCTTTCTCTTTCAGGGACCACATCGGCTTTATTTCTCTCTCCCTAATCAAGAAAGGGTCAGATTGTAAGGAGATAAAAAGTAAGATATGCAGCATGATGCATTATTAATTAACCTTCTTTGCTTGCAGTCTTGAAAGTCCCCCTCCCTCCTCCTCTCCCATCAGCAGACCCTCCTCTGACTGTCCCTCCATCAGTAATGAGGACAATTAGTTCTTCCCTCCATGAGGTATACTGAAATACAATCCAGTTCATTTCCCCAAAGGGCACTCACAGACCTCAGACAAGAGAGTCCCCAGCCACAGGCAGAAGCCCTCCCGCTCGCAGCCGGAGCTGCACAGCACTTGCTTTTCATAGAATCATAGAATTGCTGAGGTTGGAAGGGACCTTTAAGATCATCGAGTCCAACCTTTAACCTACCCTGACAAAAGCCGCTTCTAAACCATGTCCCTCGGTGCCCCATCTACCCTTTTTTTAAACACCTCCAGGGATGGTGAATCCACCACCTCCCTGGGCAATATTTTGTGTCTAATAATCAATAACGAAGGGAGGGATGGAGGAAGGGGTGGGAGAGCACAGCTCTGCTGGAGGTCTACAGCGTAAGCGCTGCTGAAGGAAGGTCTGCTCTGTGCCGAGGAAGTGAAAAGGGCTCGTCACCACAGAGAGGCGAAGAATCCCGAAACTACCAGAGGTACGGCAGAAAGCGGGCAAAAGCACCGCCGTCATCTTTTGGCTGGGCTTGTCTGAAACGGCACTTGGGAGCCAGGCGTCAGGCGACCACAGCGACCGCTCTCCCTGTCCCCTGCCACACGGCAGAGACAGCTGCAGGGAGGAAAACCGACGCCTAGGAGTGGCTGCTGAGGAAGGTGCTGCCCAGAAGAAAGTCAAGCAGTAATTAACTCTCTACACGGGCCGTTCTGTAGCTGTGAAGAAGTGAGCCGCCTTCCTCTAGGTGACTTAAAAGATGTTGCACCTTCCCTTGTCTCATGAGCAGAGGAGCATTTTCCCAGCAGATGGAGCCAGCGCTCCCAAACCTACAGCCAAAACGGATCTCTCTGTGCTGAGCCCGCCTGTCACAAGCAGGTCGTTAATTCACACACCATCCGTCCAGTGCAGCATTTCTTTGAAGAACCAGGTGTTTCGGTGTCAAGCCCCATCGATGGTGACACCATAGCCCCCATGGTGCCACAGGACCACCTTCACAACTGCAGCTTTTATCTTCATTCCGCAAAGGAAATTTCACACCATTATTTTCTTTGAATTTTCCGTGAGCGTAGACCTCTGTTGCTGTTTTCCATCTTCTCGCTGGGAAGGCAGTCACGTCAGAAAGGAGCATCCATGGGGTGGGATGATGGGCAGGGGGATGTAGTAACACCTGGACTTTTCATCTGGGTGTCTTACAAACCAGGCGCTTGTGGAAGCCATCACAGATTTGTTCTAAACAGCCCTAAGCATTGCTCCAACTTAACTTTTTTTTTTTTTTTTAATAATGTTTCCAATCATCTACTACCTTTAAAAAAGCCCTCAGTTATTTTGGTTAATTAAAAGAGGTTGGTGGTTTTTTTAGCATGGTTTGATGAGACAAAACCCAGTCTGAGCGAGGAGAACGCTCTACAGAGGGCTTATCAGTAAATGAGCACCATGGAACCACTTGATAGTCTAAAAGTAACCTTAATATTAGATTCTAAAAGCTAGTACCTAGCAGCACGTGCCAGCCCCCTGTGGTAATACCTGCGGGAGGTGCAGGAGGCCAGTGATGCTCCAGCTGGGTGTTTTCTGGGGACTTTCTTCGGGGGCCTGGATGGAAGGCAAGAGTCTGAGACACACAGCAGGAGACAGCACGGCCTGCCACTCTGCAAGGGCTATTTAATGCAAGGGAAATAAACCGTTAACTCCCTGAAGTCTGGGGGGTTTCTTGTCATTTTAGTTGTAAAAATACCCTTCCCTCTTTCTTTTCAACCCTATTAGCCAAGCAGCTCGAGAGAAGAAATTTTATTTTTGGTTCTTCTGCCCCCCTCTAGAGTATAAATTCCAAAGACAAGCTCAGGTGAGGGAACAGAAGCTGCTGTTAACTCCTGCTTGCCGGCTCGCTGAAAGAAATGCAGTCCTCCAAAACGCAAGCGCTCCCTCGACGCAGTTCGTGACGCCCTGGCACAGAAAATGAACCTTGGCAAGAAGAGATGAACCTGCTGTAGAAGTGGCAAGAAGCAGGCTCTCACGCAAGCGGTTACTTTCAGTTCTACCGAACCACTCTTTCAGCAAAATACCCAGATCTTCTGCTTAAAACAAAGGCCAAAATGTTACACAATACTTAAAAAAAAAAAAAAAAATCCACTCCAAGGGGGCTCTAGAAAGAGTTTGAGTGAAACAGCTGCTGTTTTCTCATGGCCCATAAACCCACACTGTATATCTTCCTTGCTTAATATAATTTATTATTTCTCTTAACCTTTCATGCTAAAAAAAAGAAATCTTACAATGCAGAAAACATTCAGAAACACGAAGAGAGCAGCAGTCCAGCAAGTGCTCCACCTCTAAAGCTACACCTGTTACAGTTACATCCATTAATCTATGGATGCAGTGTTTTACACTGAATACATTCCCCTCAGAAATCATTTTTGTCATCCCAGAAATTCAGAAGCAACAGTATGGGCAGTAACAGAGGATTGTTATCATGTATATTCTGTTTTTCTAAGCACTTCACATCTTCATAATACATCTATGGCTAGAACTATTTTGTTGCCCTATATAATAAAGGCAGTAAAATTAAAATACGCCCTGCACACCTGCAAATGTGGTTGGAAACTAATAGATTTATACATTTTTAAAGTTATTTGATTTGCTCTTGAACAACTTGAGGATCCAACCTCACCGTTTTTCAACATAACATTATTCTCGACGCTTTATATAGCCTTGTGTTTGCGTAAAGAGAGTACGCTATCCCAGAAACACCACTCAGAATCACACAGCATGTCTCAGCTAAACCTTAAATTCTTAAAGAGCTTCTTAAAGAAGTTAGCCTGGCTGCGGAGACTCAAATGTGTCAATGCACCAGCTGAAGGTTTGGATCAACGCATAAACAAAACCAGATACTTCGGAAACCAAAGAGAGGGCTTGCTACAAATTTCAACCCCTACTTAGCAGATTCTTATTCAACATACAAACAGATGAACTATTTGGTATTCAAAAAGATAAAAAAAATTAAAGAAATAAAAATGTCAAGTCCCTTACCACTTCATTTCACAGCGTTCCATACACCTTCATCTCCCTGTGCACTGTTACGGGTAGCTAAATATGTCCCTTCACACGAGTCTATAAAGGTAAGCGGATGCTGCTAAGCCATGGCCTTTTGACATCACCACAGCAGAAGGAAAAGCGTTTTGGTGACGCTGTATTTACTAGCCATGATGGGCATCTATGTATCGTAAATGCGCGCTGCGTTTGCTGGAGGACCAAGGTGAAGTGACAGGTCGGGAGAGCGCCTGACTGTGACTTGGGAAGGAAGGTCTCCAAGTGCCACCAGCGGTTGTCCCTCCGTGCTCCCCCGGGCCTGCAGTGACACCTGCCGGCACACACACACCCACACACCCACACCCACGCCCCCCCGGTGAGGATCAGCCCCTGGGCTCCTCTGCAGAGCCACCTAAATACCAAACGCACGTACCAGGGGTCACCTATAGACTATAAAGTGAATATTTACAGTGAATGTTCTGTGAAACACAGCAAGACTGTCGGAGAAGATGATACTACTTTTGTGATTATTACAGCAGCTTTTTTTTTCTTTTTTTTTTTTTAAATAAAAGATGGGTGGGTGCACAACAGATTGAACGAGGGAGGTGTCTAAATTCTGTCCCATCCCAGCAGCACACAAACAGTTGCAGGATTATCTAGACTCTAGAAAAGAGAAAAAAAAAGTAATTGTACCTACCACATTCAGCCTAAATAATAACACTGTATAAAGCAAGTCATCTCCGCCCCCTCTCCCCCAATTAAAAAAAAATGAAAAAAGTCTGGGCTGACTGGTCTCAACTGTCAAACTGAAAGCTTGATGCTGAAGAGCATGTGCAGAGGCCACCTGCTACAGTCCCTGCAGCAGCCGTGTGCTGCAATAGCCCAAAGGAAATACATTGCATCAAAGACCTGGGGGGCAAAACCCAAACCCCACAATTCCAAAAAGGGGCAAACTGGGGAAACAATCCCCTGGAAGAGGCAGCTGGTGATGACATTCGATGTGCTGCTGCTTCCTCAGCATGCCACAGTACTCACCCAATGGCCCTCAACTTTAAGTCAGTACTGACAAGTCCTTCAATGGCTCATTACGTCTCGGGGTGGTTTTTTGGCATCCCACCAACTTGAATAGAAGTTGCGGGCAGAAATAAGAGCAACTCGCCAGCACCCACGCAGAAAATGAGTGCCCTGAGGAAAAGAGACTGGAGAGGCCTTTACCATGCTAAGCCTTCCCTATTTCACTTTTAACTCTGTTGAATTAATACCATTTCCTTCCTATTTCTCAGAGGTTGAGGTTCCCCTCCTCGAGAAATTTATAAATGGAAATATTCTTTGAATGTCTGGCTTCAAGCAGGTTAATCGATGCCGTAGCACAATTATTCCTCTAGCAGCAAGCTTCCAGAACACGCTGCCTGTCATCTTCCACCCTTACCAAAAAAGGGAGCATTCATAAAGTACATTTGTCCATCCTCAAAGAGTCTCAGTGCTGCCCTGCCAACTAGCAGCCTGGGGCAACAAATGGCAATTATGTCCAGAAGACAACAAAATGCAGGGGCTGCACTATTAAATATTAGGGATATGAGATCAGGAATCGAGCCCTGCTCTCAATACACAACGCAAGAGCTCCATCTCCTCACTTCCTTTAACACCTAAAATGGGATATGTGACCCACATCCACCGCTCCAGTGAGATACAAGTTCCTACCTTGCTCTTCACCCTCCTTCACTAATTTTTTTGATGACAGGGCTGTCGTTGTCACACTAACATAAACTTGACCAAGACTGGGTTGAGCTTTGACTCGTCTATCTGAATAAAGTTACAGTCCTGAAGCAAACACACCTGCTCCTCCCTGGGGCAGCCGGGTTTGGGGTGAGCTCCCACAAGCCTCTCAGAGCCGTACCCAGCCTAAGCTTTGATACCTTCCCCGCTGCAGCTCAGCCCCTCTCTTGACCCACAGCCAGCCATTCCCACATGGTACAATCCCAGTTTCTTCTCTTCCCTGAACCTTTTTCCTTCACACAAAGAACTTCTGCTGTACGCTTCCACCAACAAAAAGGAGGCTAGAGGATAAGCATCCCTTAACTTCATAACTTCTTTCTTACTAGGAGACTGAAGAAAGGCAAAATAAAAACTTTGTGCGGACCACACCTGTGTTTAGTGAAAAATACATACTTAGACACTTTTTAAAAAGCAATCAGAGAGCTCAAGTCAAAACACTATGACAGAAAGGAGGACGTTTCCATTTAACACCCGAAAGTATGCTAAAATAGTTCTGAAGAACACAAGGAACATGCACCTCCCTCTCCAAGAAGCATAAAGGGCAGAAGTTGAACTTAACAATAATGTTAAAGCAGGGATAAAAGAGGGACCTAAAGTGGATGAAGTATTACTTGCACAAAAAGCACACTAACTACAACAGCCAGAGTGAACTTTCTTCATCCCTGATAAATTCCTAGGAGCTCACCTATTACAGTATTAAAAATCTGGACCGTACCTAACAAAGTAGGCCACGTGTTAAGCATCTGCTTCCTTTAGTATGTTGAAGTACAGCAGATATTATACACTTATTCACATGTAAGACTCAGACATGGGGGCAGGGGGCAGAATTGATTTGACCTCTATTCCTCTTCCTTTCCCACCCCTCTCTTCCATTTCATTTATTTTATTGACTCTTTCAGTTTATTCAGTAGAACATGGGGAGGGGACCCAACAGAAAAGCAGTATTTATCCATTGCATAAGTCTAAATTAAAAATTGTCAGCTGCCAATTTTATATTTAAAATTTAAGCTAAATCAATATACTGCACACCACAGTACAGACTCATCTCCAAAACAGGGATGGAAAATACAAGCCAACCTCAGTTTTTCTACTGTTTGTTACTCAACTTCTGCAGGAACAATACGTGACTTAAGGTGTACCCGTGCCTTGTGCTCAGCCCTGTACAAGCCAATTATGTGAATTGTTACACACCCAACGGCTGCAAACTCAGCCCTTAAAAAGCCTCTGCTTTAGAGGCTTTTGTCCTACATTCAGAGCCACTGCTCTAAAGGTATGACAAAGACGCCTTTTTCAAAGAGGTGTTAAGTTTTAATCTCAAGAATATATCACAATTAGAAGACATCAAGATTTAAATAATTTCATTTATTTAAATCAAAACTACAACTTTTCTCCCATAGCTCAGTGAGTCGCAAAGGTTAGTTTATTTCTTTCCCTTTCAGCATTACTTGGGTAACAGCAATTCAGGGAAATTTTTTTTGCTGTCCCTGTGGAAGCAGCAAGCCAATCGTTACTTGTTTTACATACGTTGCCACACCTCGCAGCTTTCAAGAAATAACTAACTTGTTCAAGGATTTCAAAATTAAAAACTCAAAAATACAAAGCTAGGGAGAAAACAGGGCATAAAACAAGAAAAAAAAAATACTGCCAGGTGAATTGCTTTATTTTTATTCCCTTGTAGCTCCCAGAAGTTTTCAGTAACAGATCAAACCAGTTGTTTTAAAAGGCAAAGACAACATGATAAATATAACACTGAGGACATGATCAACTTCCTTAAGATACGTCTAAAACATTTTAGAACATGGTGAATACACATTCTCATTGTCTAACTACCTTTCGTAATAAAGGTTAACAAACAAATGAATTTTAAGTAGAACAAAACAGAATTGGAAGTTTTGCATGTCATTTCCTCCAGAATATCTGAAAGAAAAGTAGTTCTTATAATCTTATCCCTTGTATAGAAGGCGGCCTTCCAAGGGAAGCTAAGTGATCTGTGTATGACCAGCGTTTCATTTAAATCAACATTCACTCTCTTGTTCCAAGAATCATCTGTAGGGCACACTTCCACTTTAAGCTAAAGGTGAAGCTTTTATTATTACCTTAATTTTTAAGTATGTCAGCTCTCCCAGCATGTGATATATTCTGTATTCCTTCAATTTAAAGCATAATGAATAATTCTAAGCGGAAACAGAACCTCCCCAGATACCCCTCCCAAGAGTGGAGAAGTTGCACCACAAGTTTACTTCCATCTACTGCACTCCCTGGACAAATTAAAATCCTGATGTTCTCCACAGCAGCTGCCAGCAAGGATTAACATTACAGGAACACTAATATGAAGAGACATGGAAGTTAGTGGGCACGTGGTTATCTCATACCAGCTATCACAATTGGCGCGGGAATTTTGTGTAGGTCTTGAATTTCTGACTCACTAATAAACAACTTCTTTACTCCCTTACTATGAAGTCTCTTTGCCACGATCCTCCCAAGGAGTTGAAAGGGGAAGAGCTCTTTATTTTCTGTGTAATAGACAACTGGCTTCTAAATAAGAGATATTCATGTTGGAAAAACCCCAAAGCACTAGAAAACTTTAAAAAACATCTTTTGTAGCATAAAACATGGCAGGCATTAAATTCCAACTGGCAAAAGAATTATATTGCTTCCCGAGACCCAAGATGTGTACAAATTGCTTCTAAGCAGCATTAGAAACATCAGTCAGGACACTGCCACCTTACTTTTCCAAAAATTTCGATTCATCATTATCTCATTATTTCAGGGAGCAGAAGGTCAGCTCATTACAGAGCCTCACCTATCTTAAAAGAAGTAAATCTATAGTTTTTGCATTCCTATTCAGAATAAGGCCTTCAAAAACAAAAAAAAGAGGACTGCAGAAGTTTCCTTTTTTTTTTTATGGGCAACAAAAGCTATACTTGCAAAATTTTTGCCTTTTAAGGTAGTACCTATTTGATACCTTAGTTCAGATGTAAACTTCTAAAACATGGATTTCAAGTTGTAGATTTAATAACTCAGATTTCATCATCACCCTGTTTCAAAACAGCACTGGAAACCCCAATAAGCAGCACAGGTTTGTCTGCCAAAAAAAAAAAAAAAAATCGCTTGTTTACAGCATAGTCTCTTGGCACATTCTGACTGGAATATTATAATGTCTGTCATCTTCAGTTATGAGAGTCACCACAGGCCAGTCCTCCTCTGGGTCGTTGGGATAAAGTGTGATGAATTCATCAGTACTGTATTTATATAATCTGTACACTTGGATGGTATACTGCAGAGCATAAGCAAGGAGAAACATTTCCACCTACATTGGAAAAAAGCAGAAATATGACGTGTAAAATTAAACATACCTTTTACAAGATATTTCTCATAAAAGTACTAAACTACTACCTATCAGATGTAATTTTTCAAAGAAAAAAACAGGAAGAAAAGTAAATAAGAATATATACATGAGCATCTCTTGTTCAGCATCTCAATCATTCAAGCCATTCTTAACTTGCTGCATGAATACCTCTAAGACACTATGCCTTTAACATGGAGCTCTTCAGACCCAACAATAGTACTAAAGAAAAGCTACTTTATACAGAGAATCCCACCTCCCTGCTGCCATGAACAGGTAGGAAAGACATTCTCTCACATCAGTATTCATCCCATTAAGTCACTAAACCAGTCAAGAATGGGTTTCAGGCACTGATCCTTTCTCTCTTAGAGGGTACTCTGAACTCTCCAGCCAAATAAAAAGTAAACGGAAAGCCTCTACAAAACTTGTTGATATCAAAAGAAATTCAGAGAAAAAAAAATGGCAAGTCTTCTCTCTTGTCTGCTACAGTGGCAAGCATATCCTGTTCTAAGTAACAGTTTACAAATAGCACTGAAATAAAAGAAAATCTAGTAAAAAAATATGCAACATTACTTATTTCCTAAACTAAGCAGCAAACTAAGCAGACACCCACTAATCAGCTAATTTAACAGCACCAGCAACCTGTCTCATCTATTAGTTGTCAGATTTTTAAGCTAATAAACAAAACAAATACTTCCATGTTTCCAGTGTCTATAATCAAGTAGCGAATTTAACTGCAGTACCACACTTGTAACATATTCAATGGGATTTTTTTAAAATGTAAGTTCTAAAATCTCTCAGACTACTCAGCTCATTAACCACTACACACTTTGGTTTGGGGCTTTTCGTGATATGTATATGATTTCTGCAACATACAAGGCAGTAATTGTCATTAAATCAACATTTAAAAGGAAGGT
Source organism: Larus michahellis (assembly GCF_964199755.1). Classification (NCBI taxonomy): domain Eukaryota; kingdom Metazoa; phylum Chordata; class Aves; order Charadriiformes; family Laridae; genus Larus; species Larus michahellis. Next base: position 89,030,767 of record NC_133897.1, read on the forward strand.
CTTTACAGACCCTTACTACAGCCATGCAGTTCTACTATATTTTTCCCCAATAAAAGACCAGACAAAAGCTGTATTTCTTAAACCACTTTAAACAAAAACCTCCAAAACAGGAAAATAACAATGTAAAAACAATCTCTCCTTACTTGTTCAAGGCCTCCACTGTGACCTATATGATTCAAGTGATTATGCATTAACTGGCAAGGGTTGCTAGAGGTATCCCGTGCAAACAGTAACCATGAGAAGACAGGAACTCTCCTTCCATTTTTATCATCGTTGTACAATTCAATGGCAGTGTTAAGCATCAAAAACTTCAGTGCTTCATAGAGACTATACTCCTCCTCTTCATTTTTAAACAATTTATCACAAGCTTGTTGTTTCTCAATAGGACCCTTGATTTCACTTATGTTCTTCCACTATGAAAAAAAATAACACACACAACATGTATCAATAGCCATCACCATGCAAGACCTGCAAAAAGACACTTGTGAATCGTCATATGCACAGAATAGGCACTCAAAATTTAACTTATTATAGGCTTTGTGCCTTTTTAAAAACCACTTGAGAGTATTTCCACAGCTGTAGTCCTGTCAAGGTCAAGTTGAGTTAATCTAATTTTGCTTAAATTAGTCCTTAAACAAAGCAAAAGAAGGGAATATTCAAAATGGTTCCAAGGTGGCAAAACAAATGTTGTCATGGTGCAATAGGCAATAAGATAACAACCTGCCTGTTTCCTATATTATAAATCCTACTTCCTTCATATTTTTTACATTTCAGTTACTGATAATGCATATTTCATTCACACACTCAGAAACTGCTGGAATGCAGCCTTTAAAAAGTACTTAAAAGCCTTCAAAAAAAAAAAAAGAGGGTATGCAGAGTTTTTAAATAGGTTGCAGAGTTTCAAGGGGGTGAAAGACAGTATATTACCTAGGCAATATACTATTGGTAATATATTACAAACATCAAAAGAGTGTAACCATTTTCCTGTTACATTAACCTAGAATAAAAAGGTATAAACACAGAACAAAAATTACTCCTTTGAAATTACTTCAGCATTATTCTGTACTTTTTTTTTTTCTTTCCATGACCTGTTCAAGGTAGCAACAGCATTTATCCATAGGATACATCATTCCTTGAAATTAATACAAAAAAATAACAGAGGCGAAATATTACTTTGTTACATTAATTTCTTCATTGAAACCTGTCTAATAGCTTTCTGCAGAGCTTACAAATTAATTCCAGTATCAGGCTAACGCAAGCAGTGGAAGACCAGATCCCACATATCCGATTCTTTTCTTTATTTTTTTTTTTTTTGCAGTGGACATACAAAAAAGTGACTTCTTTCTTTAGTGAAAGCATCTTTATGCTAAATTGACCACACTCAAAAATCATTGTAATTTTTTTATTTGCAAGTGACCAAGAATAAACAAATACTTTTCCAACCTTTTTCCTTAGAAGTATTAAATATTCTTTAATTTCTTCACTTATTTCTCCCATCTTCCTGCCCAGTTTCTGTTTTAGCTGCCACTGCTTGATCCAGTCATATTTGCTCAGCAAATTTTCAGAAAGCTGTACGTTGAGAGAAGAAAAGGCAAATTAAGTCAGAAATCTTGAAAGAAAAAGCCACCAACTCACATGTTATTGTTTTACTGACTCCCCTCACTCCCCCCAAAGATTTTGCACCTTAAAACGATCCCTCGTATGTTCTTCTGAACATATGTCATACTAAGATGACCATAACTGAACACAATTGGCTCTTTATAATACTTGCTGGATAACAGCCAGAATACGGGTCTATAACTATTTCCAGATCTAACCAATACATAAGCACTGGAAAAATTAATCTCTCTAAGTTACGCATGGCTTTTTTTTTTTTTTATTTTAAAAAACTCCTCCAGCACCAGGTGACAGTGACTGTGTTTGAAAGTGTCCCCAAACCAACAGAAGAGAAGGTTAAAGACATGATGACATCCACCAGATAATCCAAAAGTCTCGGTGGAGTGCAAACGACTTAGTCCAGAACACACAAGCTATGTTTTCTTTTCAGGATACATAATTAAAACACTATGGGACTGGTTTTCTTATAAAAAAGAAAACAACTAGAAATGGGCATGTATGCATAGTTTTAAATTAAAAACAAAAAACAGACAACTGCTAGCTGTCACAACACACATTTCTCTTATGTGCCTTCTGCTTTGATGCATTAACAGTTTATCATTTCAATCTGTTTGTTTTATAGTTTTTTCAAACCTTTTTCAAAAAAGTGTTAATTACCATATGACATGCTTTCTTCTATAAATCAGTAGAAGAAAAATAAGTGAACGTCATTACAAACTGCACAGTACACCATTTTAAATAGTTTGCATGTTCTTTAAAGGAGTACTGGGAAACTATCTTCTATAGTTTGATAATGTGAAGAGGGCTATCAGCTGGGAAATTTATTTTATAAAAAGGAAATCTTTTTCCCATGCACTGCTGCAGTTAGAAACATTTCATAGAAATATTTTTTACCAGTAATTACAAAAACATATCAGCAGATGCTTACTTAATAACGATAGTGACCACAATGAGAAATTTTAAGATGGCCTCTAAAGTTATACAGAAATCTACTTTCTAAAGAAACCACATATGATACACAAGAACACGTATGATAATTTTGAAAAGCTGGGGTGGTTTATTTTTGTTTTTTTTTTTTTTTTTTTTTTTTTTTTTTCAAATGTGCTTAGAATAAGTTTATATTTTTTGTTATTACCAGCTGTCTTGTGGGAGACCTCTTACTGTTGTATTACATGCAGTAAGAAGAAACCAAGAGGGCAAGATGAACATAGACAAGTTACACTACAGCCAGCACTATAGTAACATTTATACATTGTAAACTGGAAACTAAGGGGACCTGGACTCAGTTCCAAGTTGAAAGGATCCCTGTAAACGTACAACAAAACTGAATGCTACCACTTATTAATTCAAGGATATTAAGAATTGAGCATATATAGCAAAACAAAGAAATGATATCATAAAATTATCAAATAGGTTAGAACCAACATTCCTCTACTGCCAGAAGATCAGAGTTTGACACGTACCATGGTAAAATCCTCACTCTGCAGCCAGCTTGGTAACTGAGTAGCTTGGCTTAGTGCCTGGAAAAGAGTTGCTCTGAGAGCACAGTAGTTATCACCTCGCACTCTCCTTATAGATGCAAACTTCTGAGCAACTGCTTCATATCCCTAGAAGAAAAAAAAAGACACAAAATGCAAATATCATGAAAGCATCAATAAAACCTGTTAAGGTCATGCATTGGTATCATAGAAGATATTCGAATATTAACATCCAAATGCTAATGTTATTTAAAAAACAGGGGTTGATCTGCTACTCATTTTGGAAGTTCAAACGCTTTGTCACAAATTATTCTTTGAAAAAAAAAAAACCAAAAACTTCCTTAGTTGTGCTGAATAACAAACAAGAAACCAAAGAAATTGAAGTAGATAATTGGTTGGTTGTTGCATTTATGTGAGAACAGTGCAGAAATATCACAGAAATGTGGGTAGCTGACCTAATTAAGTTTCAAAAAAAAAAAATCCAAACATACAAACATACACACACGAGACTATAAATGTAAAAAATATATCATGCTATATATCATGCTTACAAGAAGTTTCAGCTATAATTTATTCCATTTATGCAATACGTGTCACACGTAGCTTGGTTTTGCCTCAGGGAAAATTTGTGTTTACACTGAAATATCTTGACACATGCCTCAGCATGTTTGTCCCCTTCCTGCTGTTCCCATATGAACACTTTTAGCAGAAGCATCAACGTTGAAATGTAACTTTTGAAGATCAGCATGTCTCTTCAGCTAACCTAGCAAAAGCCAATGCCCAATCCATCAGTATTTCTCATACTAATCTCCTGAAGGTCACACTTGAATCTTTTGATTTATGGAAAGTATTTTTTAGGTTTACTCAGACACACCACTGAATTTTCAAATTGCATTGAAAAACAAAAAAAAATCCAACCAACCTTATGCTTTGTTTTCTACCACTCTAGCTCAAGATTAATATGAGAAAACTAGTCCAGAACCTACAAAAAAATAAGAATTCTGGAAAAATTTAAGAAAAACTGAGTCTATTCATTAAAGCTTTCCATCTTAAAAGTCATGCAATTCATCAACTTCAGTTATTTGCCTTCTGCGAAAAAGTTTGGTTATCTGCTCTGCCATTTCAACAGCCCACAAAATTACCATTTTTAATGGTAATTTTAATTACCACAAATTTTAAAATTCAATTGAAAACAGTAATGAAGAACAATATTAATTAAAACCCTAAACTATCAACAAGTAGCCTTGCTAAAAAACACATTTTGAATGAGTACAAACAAAACCATCTTCCAGGTGCCTGCCACTTGTAAGAGCAGACACTGTAAAACACTGCTATTGTGTTTCCCATTTTAAGGGTTGTTCCCATAGGAAGTCACCTACTAAATGTACAAAGGAAAACAAAAAGCCCAACAAAATTCAACAAAAAGAGAAATGGTACCTTTCTCATCCTTTTTGCTACTGGTGTATTTCCTCTCCATTCTTTTCTGCAGTATTCCATGATGTCCATTTCGGGTGCAACACTTAGTTTATATTCTGTCAAAATAGAACATGTAACATTGTACTGAGAACTGTGAAACAGCACAACATAGAAAAAGCATTGAATTTCTAAATACACTGTATCACTTTAAAGTAACATTGGTATCAAAATGAGACAGGCAGCACAACCTGTAGCTACTAAGTAATTATTAGTATGGGGCAGGGGAACAGCTGTCTCTCAAAATAACAACTGAACAAAAATAATAAGGTAGTCCAAGAAAACAGAGAACACACTGTTCTTCTCTTCTGCAAAATATTAATTGGCAAAAAGTAGAAATTAATAAAGTATGCTTCATTTTCATAGCAAGCAGAAAAATATTTGACAAAAGCTTCTCCTTTCAGCAGCCAGACTATAAAAGAGAAAGATAATAGATCTTTCTGAATAAACCAGAAAAAAGGGCAGAAAGAAGAAATACAGTTTTCTCTTGTAATCCCAACAGCCTTCATTCCAAAACACATAACACTATGGTTATCAAGGGATCCCAGTAACAGATGCTGCTGTAATGACTATAAATCAGCAATTTTCTATCGCAACGCTCGTAGGCTATATGACTGCTTTCCAAAGGATTCACATCCTCTTGTAAAGTAACTATAGAAACATGGGAAAAAACATACTAAGAGCAACTAGTTTTAGATAAAATTTATCTTTTTGTCAATTAGACTGTACAATGTACTCAGTCATGATAAATAACTTCTATTGCATACAGATACATCTGTGCACAAAAATCCTTGGAAATGAGGGTGTTAAATCATGACATATTGGTGTGATGATCTATAATGAATTACTGTGATAAATTGTAATACCGTCTTTGAAACGCCACACAAAGTTAGAATGTACCTGAAGAACTTGTCTCACAAAGTAGTATTTTCTCTCTCTCTATTTCTTCTGCGTCACGATACATGTCCTCCTCACTGCAATAAAAACCAACACATACTTAATGTAACAGCACAAATCTTAGTCATTTATCTTTCCCCCCATTTACAGCTACAGACAAGTACTTAAGTCATTCTCCAACTATAAATTCGACGTGACGTGCTTTCCATTTTACACACTTTCATAAAAACATGAGTTATCAAAAAAAAAGTTTAAAACACCTCTCAACGATTCCCCTCCCTATTTATGACACCACCGTTGGTAATGAATCACTGCCTGAATTCACTCTTTCTGGTTGTATGGAGACTACACAGTACTAACGTCCCTTTGTATTTGTAAATTTTAAAGGATAAATTTGCAAAATATAGAACCAAAATGCCTACTTGCTGAGTATATGAATACTACAACCTATGCACGCAACTAAGAATGCATTACTCACCGGTGCTTTGTATCTGCACTCCACTGGGGCTGAGCAACCTGCTTAACTACAAGCAGAATATGCAACAGAATACCACGATGAAAAGTAACTAGCTATCTGCAGCTGGTTTGAATGCTATGAACTCAAAGAAAACAAAATTCTAAGTGTGATTCAAAGTGCAGCCTACAGGCTAACTGAAATCCAGACAAACGCTTCTTCCTCAAATATTGCTTTTTTGGTCAAGATACACTGTCTTAAGAGTCAAATGTCTCCATATCGAGCCTATATACAGACATTCTGAAGTCAAGTTATGACCACGAGGAAAGACATGAGGGCCTAAAAGATTTTGTTTCCATGCATAGCCTAGAATTATCAAGAATAGCTCTCGAAGCTAGGGTGTGAACATTATTGTTGAGAATGCAGGTCCACACAGTGCTCAAAAAACAGACAATAAATTGCACATTCCTTTAAACATGATTATGAGTGGCATTTGTCATATAATTGCATCTAGCAAATAAACTTTAAAAACATCACACAGTTTCACAGCTAAAATACTTCAAAAAAAATTATACACCACCGAACATACTAGTAAATTGTTTAGGCTTATTACTAAAAGAAGGTTACATTGAAAGTTTATATTTTGAAGAAAGTACACATACAGAAAAAAAACCTGTAAGTATTATTTGTCGCCCACTACTATTAGTAGCTTCTAATCTACTACTAAAAAAAACTCAAACCACAGTGTGCTTGCAAAAGACCAGCAAGAAATTAAGGCAATGACCCTGCCCCATCTTACACTACTAAGAGAAGACAAGCAGTTAGGAAGACTGCAAGAAAGGGTTTAATGTAGCCAGCTGGTAATTAGGATACACTGGTAAGTTATGGCGCTCTATTTCTTTTTCTTTATATCCAAACCAGCTTACTTAAAAAAGGTAGCATTTCTAACCCATTTGCATGTATTTCCCTTGAGAGCAAGAAAATGTGTAGTATAAAGACAAATATAGCTAATACCAGGAAACTGTCATCTACTGTGCAGTCATATGAAACTACAGTTTAGTTTTTACTCAAATTTCAAACCTTTAACTTTCAAACTAGGTTTCCTGGGTTCTCAAGTAGCTGCTTGAAATCCAGTTTTTAACAATGCTACATAATAATTAAGAGAAACAATAGATGCAGTTGATATTAAACATAGTACTCCATAAAAAGAGTACTACTTTCTGAGAAGAAAAGTCACAGAAATATGTATCCCAAGTCCTTATCCTCATTACAGTGTGGCACTGGACAAACCCGAATTTCCATGCATAATCCTATTTCTCAGCAGAGATTAAGGTCCATTAAGGTTTGTGAAGAATTTCAAAAAAATTAACCACCTGGAAAATACTACGAAAAAAACCCAAACAACTTGGTATCCAACAGCAGTGATCTCTAGCCTACCTCATCTATAAGCTAAGTATTTAAAATATGAAACAACAACTTTCCCCGCTGAGCATGAACAAATCTGCTTCTACAAGGGCTCTCATGGGAGGTGGTGGAGCAGGGGGGAAGCATTACTTTGGGACACCTCCTGGAATACATTTAGGCTATAATGCACAAAGAGAAAAAGTGCTTAATTTAGAAAACTAGTGAGGTTACTCAAAGAAGTTTGGTGCAGAGTAAGCAGTGGCACTCTTCTACAGATATCACCTCATTTTCTTTCTGGGAGTTGACAAAATATAACCCACAGATTCAGAACCTGACAGATTAACACTCAACGTAAACAAAGTACTGCAATTTAACTGAGTTGTTTTGAAATCAAGGCAGCTAAGAGGTGTAATCCATCTGCACAGGCACTCTCATTTCAGAGTTGAAAGTGCATCTTAACATTGTTCTAGCATAGTAACTGTTAAGGAAATCTGTGGAAACGAGAATGTGGAAACTAAAGCCTTTTCCTATTAATCTTCACATTAATATCTAACAATGGAGTGAAAATAAAATAACGGAAAAGAATAATGACATGAAAACACGCATGCACAAAATAAAAAAAAGTGCATAGTGTTGTGTGTAAACACTTACATTGCTGAACTAGTAAATCAGATCCTGCTGAATCAAAGATACCAAGGAAAAAAAACAGGATGTCAGATTTTACTCAGAGTATCCTGGGCTTTGCATTTTAAAAACAAACAACAAAAAAGCTCCCACACCACCAAAAAACCCTAAACCCCAACAGCAAGTAAAACTAAGCTGGAGAGAAGGGAAAGGATTATGGGCAAAATATAAACAAACAGTTTTATACTAACAGATTTGCAGGACTAGAACTCCCAGTATTGAAGATGCCATAGAAAACAAAAACAATGCTTAAAGTCTTCCGCTTATTATCATGAAGGGAGGAATATTTAATTTTTTTATGTCAGATCAAACTCATTGCTATTAATATCAGTATGCCAAATAACAGCTACTTTAAAAATTCAGGACAGAGAACCTTATGTACCACATGTTTGAATATTTACATGAATCTGTGTATTAACGTTAAATGAGAATTAATATTAAACCACTCACATTAACATATTAGACTGTACTTAAATTACAGAGTAATTTAAGCATGAAGTAAGATTTTAAAAGCATACTTGAAAACATGTACTTATTTTTAGTGACTTTTCACTAAGTCAGCACTTATTGTAGATTTTGGACATTCTCTAAACTAGTCCACTGGCTACCTATAGAAAGGGGGTTAATTAGAAATCACTTTCTTCTCCTAGTATATTAATGTATTCTTCAACAACATAAAGCCGCTCTGAATGTACATTAATTTTGTTTCCAGAAGTTTGGAATATCTTTTTCTAAAACCTTCCAATTTATTTTTTTCCTCCAGATACCAAATATTCTTGTAAAGACTTCTACTATCAAATCTGAATCACACAAATAAATTTTTACTTCAGCCTATAGCAGGACGTTTACAAAAAACCAAACACACACAAAGCTGAAGTGTTAGGATTTAGAAAAGCCTTATATGATTTTCAGCACTGCACCTAACAAACTGTTCGGAAGGCTAAAAGCAAGCTACCAGAGTAGCTGCCTTCAATTCTGAGTCTCCCATTCTCTGCATGCTACTCTTAAGAGCTTAATGTCGCATCAGTTATTCCCTTGGATGGGGAAAGAAGGCCACTAATAAACTGTAAAAATAAGCAATTTATCTAATGGGTGAAGGTAGCCTTCAAAGTTTAAGATTTGACGTTTGGACCTATTTCACTAAGACATTACTGCAGATGAAATTTTGCCAAGAAATTAACTTTCACAAACTGGAAGTACCCCTCCCTTTCTATAGAAAAACTGTTCATATATAAAGAAAAAAATCCTCACTTGTCCTCAGATGATTCCACTGCTGAACAATTACCAGACATGGATAGGTACAGTTCACAGTCACTAAATGCATCCTGATCTGTCTCCTCAGGTCTCCTGGTACTTCTGTAGTCTTTGCTTATTCCTGATGTATATTGCTCTTTCTGGTCAGTAGTTGCGTGTGCTGAACCAAGTTCATTAGAAGGAACACCAACTTCCTCTTCATGCTGCATCAACTGTACGGTGGCAGCACTTTCTTTTTTCTGTGTCTGTTCTGCACCTGCAGAAAGGCTGGTTGGTTCCGTCATCCACCCTTGAAAATTATCCTGGCTTTGAAGAATGGAGAAATGTATGAAGAGCATCTCTCACAGAAGGAAAAAAGCACACGTTTTAAGAAAATTACAGTATTTTGATACTTATATTCTGAGGATTCAGAGGGTACTTAAATTATTCAAAAGCAGGAACAAGAGGCAGAATAGTGTGGTAAGATAACACAGCACCCAAGTGTTTTTTTTTTCAAACTCGTCTCCTTGGCAAGCCAATTTCATTTCTCACTGAGGCTAATCTGTGCCAGTTCCTCAAACACAACCCACACTAGAATCGGGTATTATCACCTAAAAACCTGAGGATTAACAGAAACCCCAAGGAAACAAGTTTCAGTCCTGCAAGAGGAAGATTTTCGCAGACTCACCTGGTGCTTCGTGAAACTTCTCATTGCACCGGGATTATTGCTCAATACAAAAACTTCTGATCTTTGTTTCTTCCAATACAATTTCCAAGTTATTATGACAGGACTGTCTACAATCCATTCTAGCAAGTTCTCCAAAGGTTTAGATTGTGCTCGTATAGCAAATTTTCAGGAATGTTTACCTTAAATTGATACATAACCCTCCCCCCAAAAATTACAGGTTGCTTCGTGGTTGCCACATTCGTGTTCTAGACAATTCTTACCATTGTTACACAGGCTGATCACTTCAGAAATCAGAGTTTTAATAGCCACTACATACCTTAAATATACACCTTAAAACTGCACAACTCGTTTCTATCTTCGGATAGAAGACTGCCACACACCCTTCTACCCCACATGTCACTGTCCTTTCGCGCTCGAGCCCTGCTATATACCGAGCTGTTCCGCAGAACCAAGCTCAGGAGAAGACCTGCACGCCTTGTTCCCATTGCTCCCAGCCCCGTTCCCCAGGGAAGGACGAGACAGGCTCGGTACGGCACACGACCCACCGTACCCACACCGCGACCCACCGCACCCACACCGGCCGGCCGAGCCCTCACCTTTCCGGCACGTCCTGTCCCGCGGGACCACGGGCCCCACACAGCTCAGCGCCGCCCGACCGGGCGCTGGAGGTTGCCCCCACTACGGCTGCCCCCTGCCCGGGGCCGTGGGGGTCGCACAGCGAGCCGCCTCCCGCCGCGCCCCTCCCGGCCCGCCGCTGGCCGCTCATGCCGCCGGGGCCGCGTTGCCGGTTACAACGGGCGCCGGTTACAACGGGCGCCGGTTACAACGGGCGCCGGTTACAACGGGCGCCGGTTACAACGGGCGCCGGTTACAACGGGCGCCGGTTACAACGGGCGCCGGTTACAACGGGCGCCGGTTACAACGGGCGCCGGTTACAACGGGCGCCGGTACCCCCATGGCCACAGCAACAGGCGAGCGAGCGAGTACCCGCCCGGCCCTTGCGCGGCTCCGCAGCCGCTTCCTCCTCACCGGCTGCCGGCAGCCTCCGCGCCGGCGTCATCACGCCGGAAACAGAGTGTATACGTGGGTGCGCTTCCCCCCCCTTCTTTCCGGCCGGCTGCAGTCAGGCGGGGTAGGGTGGGCGGTGGCTGGGGAGGCGGAAGGAAGGTGTTGGTTCTCTCGTCCCCGCTGGTGACTGCGTGCCGGGGCTTACCGGTGAAAATCCCCAAGCTCGGGGACAACAGCGAGCTTTAAATATAGGAGCAGGGAGGGAGGGGGAGCGGAAGTCGAGTTGCTTTGCAGTCGTGAGATGCTCCGTATAAAAATACATGTGAGGAGGCCCAGCGCTGTGAGGATACACGCATACGTAACGGCCGCCGTGTGGAGCTTGTCAGAGGCTGGAAGGGCCTTCCAGGAACAAAAAACCACAAATTCTGATGTACCTTTATTAAACTCTAGACAGGAAGGAAACCTTCGTAGAGATTAAATGATAAACCTTTCAAAATTACGTGTTACTCAAGAGTTAAGCATACCCGGTGCTATTAAAAACCTACTACTGAGAACAGTAAAAAGTAGGAAAGCGGTATTGTGGTAGAAAAAAGGCCACTGAAGTCAACATTCTGGAGGGTGTTCACGTTGAAGTTGGGTTTCAAAATAGAAACGTGCCTTCTTTCTGGAATTTCCCTCATAAGAATGCACTTTCTCTGAGTAATATAAGTGATTCTAAGACTGGGGGAAGGTAACTATAAACATGCTGATAGTGAAGGAATTTGAAACATGAGTGTTTTTTTAAAAATCCCCTTCATTTATCAAACAGTACAGGGAGGACATTTTTAAGGTGGAGGTTAGGTAGTAAAGCCTGTAAAAGGTTAAAATGGCAATAATATTTAATTTGCATCATGAAACTTTTAAGTCACATAAAATTGATTGACGTTTTTGTAAACCACCTTTTTCCGTTTCTTTTATCCTTGAGACACAAGAAAGCATCATCAAGAACGTTTGAAAAAGAAAAAAAAAAGCATTACCTTAAATTTTTTTGAATCACTGCCCTTCTTGTGGAATAAATCTGTGCTCAACTGGTCTTGACACTGACATTTCATTTGAAAAATCTGTTTGAACAAAAGTTTGACCAACAGGTTTGTCTCAAAAGGCATTCTTGTTTCACATTGGCTGTTTCAGACTTACTCCTGTTGAAACAGCGAGTCCACTTCAGATACAACTTTTTCACACGTTTCTATAATTAAAATAATTTAGACTCAGTAGCATTTAAGAATCACTACGCTTGCCTGCTTTTTTAAGTTTCATTTCTTCTTTTTTAGTTTCTTAGTTACGCACATTTGCCATTCCCGCAGCAACTTTACGGGAGAGGCATGTTGGCTGACCATTTCACAACCCTTCAGAGAATGACAGAGTGGAGTAATTCCATAGAGCTTTGTAACGTAGGCAAAATTGCAACCTAGACCTAATTCTTTATCATGAGGAAAACGGTGTATTGCAAAATTGACAGTGCAAAATACATTAACTGAATCTGAATTGTGAAATGATATTTGCAAATTCTATGCCTGCTGTATTTGGAACTATTTCCTCGTGACAGAAAGTTCCTAAACAGCAAATTATGTTTCCCTTCTCAAGAGTTACTAAATGAAAACATGGCTATGATGTCATATGTCAGGCTGCATTACAGTAATGCTTGCCATGTGAACTTGAAAAAACGGGTGCAGTCTTTTCCATTTATATTTTTCTGCTTACAGATGCTTATGTCAATTTTCTCTTTTCGTGACAAAAAGACCAGAACCAAATACCCAAAGTAGTGATGTTCCTGATAAAATTTTGTGTTTGCATTACTGGAAAAAAAGTATTCCAGATGTCATTGGCTGAATAAATAAATTCGATGGAAAAGTCCACTCTCTGCCCAATGTTCCCCCCATAAGAACAACTGGGAAAAGTTCAGAATCTTCAAATCAGATCTATTCGGTAGTTAAATTGATAAATATAATGTAACAGAATATTCATCAGTTCAGCCTTTATGTAAAGTACTTCTAAAACTGAGGTTTCTCTCTGCCTCTTGTAAACAATATATTGCAAGCATAAGTGAAATCTGTTTTCTTAGCAAAGAGAAATTTTGGGTTTAGTGTTGGTATATAGTATCAGGAAATAATTGAAAAAATTCCATGACACATTTCACAAGATCAAGTGTGGGAAAAGAGTTGTGTATTAGTCATTGACTTTCAGGTTGCAGAAATCTAAATAATAATTTTAGCTTGCAAATAAAAAACAGTGTCTTGGGAACTGAAAGCAGTAGCTGTCAAAGAGCCTGCAACAACACTAAATAATTTAATGTTAAAGGGAAAAGAAACAGGTATAATGAAAGTGCACTAACACTTTGGTGTAGGTCTCAAATATTTCTGTATTTGGTACTTTCTGGTGAAGGACGCTAGCAACTGAGATTTTGATAAAGAAAAAGAACTCATCAAACACCAAGATAAAATATTTTTATTGTTTTTACCTGATTTAATGCATTTTGGTGCTTGCCAGCCATTCTTATCTTCTTTGCTAGTTACCGTGCACTCCTTGAAATTTGCTCCAAGGTTTTCCTGAGTACGATTAGAAACCTTTGGGTGATCAGTTCTGCTTGTGATTATAGGGGAATACCATTCAGAAGAAAATAGATGGGGAAAACCCACCAGTAAAAAACAAATGGCCAATACAATATCAGTTATATACTTCTATAATTACATATTACTTGTGTCTGTTGGTTTTTTTTTCCTCTAGCATCCCTGAATTTTTTACAGTTTTTGGAGATGTATTCTTAGAAAGATGTATCTCCTACCTTGTACGTAAAGGCAGGTACGTATACATGCTGCTTTCCACTTTTTGCAGTTTTCAGTTTTATATTTTACTAAGTCAGCTCTAAATTGGCGTGCTGCTGTCATGCAAAAAGGCGGTTCCAGCATGCTCTGTTCCGTTTTTAAATGACTAAGAAAAATATGTAGGTTGTGGCTTTGATGCAGTGGGTGGTTTTTTTCAGTCCCCTGAACAGAAAATGGAGCATGTGTGAATCATACCAATATAACCTATATATCATCGGTAAAAATTATGGCTGTTTGCAAATTTAAAAAAAGTCACTATTTTTCATGGTGCGCCATTCTAAGCAATTAAAATAACAAGTCTTCACAAAAAGAAAAAACAAAGACACCTTGAAAATCCTGCTTCACGGTTTTTCTGAACAAGCTTAGTTTGCACATTTGAAAATACATGAAGATTAAAATGAGTAAATGTAGTCCGTGCGCTTGATAAAAATATTTATTAAAAGAAGTTACAGTATGATGTAGATCATTTTTTTCATCATTAAACAAAAAGTACCTCATGTCCCCTAATTGGAAAATATATAATTAATTTTTTTAGAGTGCTCTCGATAATTCAACATTCTCGTTGATTAGTATGTCCAAGCCAGCAATACTTCCTGTTGACTGTTGCCCAGACCAAGAACACTCTTAGTGGCTCAATTAGTTAACTAAACCTCCCTGAGCAATTTGTGTGTTTCATGCCTTTTTTCCTTTCCAGTTTCCACATCAAAAAAAAAATAGAGATGGGAAATAGAGGTCTGCAGAAACCAAATAATGATAGTAAATGCAAAACTCCAGCAGTTTTATGACACAGAAATTTAAGAACCACACACACGCGGGTTGCCTCATCTTTTCCACCCATAGTATCAAATATGTATTTCCTTTATTGATTGCTTGAATATTCAGTTTTCTTTCAGCTTACAGAGAAAGTTTACAATTCGAGTTACTGCTCCAGATCTTATGTTAAATCTGCAAAAGATGTATGCATTTTTATTATACTGTAAAGAAGAAAACAACTGGGTCTTGTTTTGATAAGATAGCAGAAAAAAAAAAAGTATGATTTTGCTCATGTAAAACAGCATGATTGCTGCTGCTGCTGCTGCTAAAACTGACTCTCTGTTAGTGTGAATGAATTAATTGCTATCAGTAAACTTCTGAAGTTACCTGAACCCAGCTGGGAAACAACACATGAGCTGGATTACGTGATGAAGGGAAGTACTTGGTCTATGAGCTATGTAACAACTTCTGGCCTGCAACATCAGGCTATTTTTTTCAGGGAAAAATTTCTACTAGTAGGGTTTGTTGATACAGGTCTCAGTTGAGAAGCATGCAGTTTGGTGGCAGGGCCACCAGCTTCTCCTTGGAAATGCTGTGACCTCCTCTTCAGTGAGGAAGATCATGAATCTGCCTGACCACCTGAAAGTAATAAGGTAGATGAAAGACCAACAGTGAGAAGTAAAACCACCATAAGGAGTTGCCAGGAGAAGTGATCAAGATGAAGTCAAGCGATGAGTTGTAACGTTCTACCTAGAGAGTCCGACATGTCTGTATGCACCACATTTGCTAGGTTATGTGATAAAAGCTCATCTGTGCAGCCACCAAGAAGCGCAGAGAGACCACTCTCATGAGCTGTACAGATGGCAAACCTGTAAGCCTGGCTTCAGATCTAATGAGAGGTTAAGGTCAAGACATCAAGAGAAGCAGCCTTCAGTTGAGTTACTGAAATAATAAAAAATCCCAAAGAACTCACAGAGTATGCAAGCTCCACTATAAAAATTGTATTTTAGTATCAAAAATCAAGAAACTAAATGTCTTTTATTACAGCGCTCAAATTGTGAGTCCCCTTTGCTGTTTTCCAAAAGAAAAAAAAGTGGCATTTTACTCTAATGAGTCAACAGATTGGCCTCAAGATCTTTTCCAGTTCATTAATCAAATGAACTAGATCCATTCATTTGGAACAAATCCCTCTCAGCTGATGTTCATAAGTCTCCCTAATGAACAAGCCTTTGGAGTTGCTCAGATGTGGCTGCCCTTGCAAATACCTGCTTGAAACAAGGAATATATATGCGCCTGCTCTGCAGCTGCTCTCCAGCCGACCAGCTCCTTCGGCTCATGCTTGTTGATGCTAGCTCCTGTCTTCTGCCTTTGGTTCTTGTCCCCTGACAAGATGCAGCTTTCTATTTCTGGCTTGACCTTGTATCAGCCTTCCACAACGAGGAAGACCAGGGCTACTGAAGCCCTTGTTCATTACCCCTCTGCCAACTGTGCTACTGGAATTGGCTTCGTGAATGGTGTAAGCCTGTTTCTTCTCAGGGTGCAGCTGGCAACATACACTGGCTTCTACCAAGAAGTAGACCATAACTCTCAGCTACAGCATAAACTCTTTACTGTGATACTGTTCTTAAAGCTTCTCAATACACACAGAAAAATTTCAGTTAAAAAATAATCTCTCCATAGGAGGGCTGAACTGATCCATAAGATGCTGAACTAGAACAGAGATCCTTTGGGGGTTTGTAACAGTAGGATTAAGTCTCTGGAATTTTGTGTCTCATAGACAGACATTAAAAAAATATTTAGAGTTCCTCCTCCTCCTGTTCGTGTTCTTAAGTTGAGCCCAGACGGTAGTCACAGTATTCCCCTTTCCACTCAGCCTCCCCAAAACTGAAACTAAAAGAGTTCGACTCTACAGTCTTAACTGAATTTAGAAAAACAGGAGGACAAGTAGCTTCACTTGAAGGCTGCAAATTTTTACTGCTTGGCAAGAAACTGGGAATTTCTAATTGCTGGCAGCATCTCAGAGGAATCATTTGCTATGTTACTAAATTACGTGCATTCGGGGCACTAAAATTACCTACAACTATCTTTTATTTTCAACAGCTTCAGAAATATAGTTAGTGTGAACTTCTCTGTTAACATGCATGTATTTTTCTATAGGTATTTCACATTTGGGGATCCCAAAGGTACAGTTAGCATACCAATACTCATTTATGTAATCAAGCCACAATATTCCTACCTAGCTCTGATTGTCAGAGGAGAGAAGAGTGAAAGCAAATTAGAACATACAGTCCAGGCTGACAAAATATTCATTATGTTTAAGAGCATATCACAGATGAAGCTGCTGCACTGCCTTATTTAGGCAGAAATACACAGATGGGATAACCTGAACTAAGACATCCAGAAGTGTCTGAACCTCAATTTAAGTCAGTAACAAAGCACAGGGAGGAAGAACAGCAGACACTTCCAGCCAAACAGGAATGATTAGTAACAGAACAGAACGGCTCCGTTTTCAGAAAGGTGAGAAGTCGTAGCTCAGATTGCTTCTTCCCTTTTCCCACTGCAGACATCAGGTGTTGCAGAGTGATGCTCTGCCGCGTGAGTATGTATGGATTACCACTGAGTTTTGCCCAAGTTGACCAGAATAATCTTCAATTTATGCAGATAAATACCAGCCTGGCAGCTAGTTGGACTTTCCAGCACACCGGAGTGCTCGTAGCCTGTTGGAAAAGGTGCTGCTCAGAGCACAGCCTCGCAGCTGCCAAATGGAGCCACTCCCTACGTGCTGACATTTGGAAGGGCCCTGGGACATAACAATGAAGGTAGAGGGTAAAGAACCTAGGGAGCGATTTTAAAGACATCAGGATGCCAATAAGTAGTCTGTAAATTTGTGTAAGTGCTCGTGTACATGGAATTTGATCACACTGTTTTCCTGAGCTTACAGCTCACTGAGAAATGTCAGGCAGCAGAGGGCATTGCAACTACAAGTTAAGAGGACAGAAAAGGATGATCGTCAGTCAGCCGAGGAAAAAATGGTGATCTTTCAGCCACCAGCACTCTTCATTGAGGAAAGCCATGTGGAAGACTGGGCATGCAGGGTCAAATATCAAGTATTTTCATATTTACTGAACAATATTAGGCAGCTACCTTTCCACTATATGATGGCGTTTGTGCTGCTTACCTTATGCCTTGCTTTGCATGACCCAAGCCTGGTTCCACTCTATACTCCCCAGCTTTGCTGGGCTTCTTTGTTCTCCTAGTCACCGTGTTTCCAAAGAGAGAAGAAATAGAACAGACTTTGTTTTTCCTTTACATCCCCTCACAACAAGTAGCATCCCTCCTTCTTCCCAGCAAATTTCCAGAGCAGAGCTGCCACGTGTATGGAGTTGGTAGGAATTTCAGGATTATGATATGAAGAGATTTTAGTCATACCTTCTCCCGTAGAATTTCAGCTATCCTCCTTTAAGCAAAATCAAAAAAGAAGCAAATTTTGTTTACTATGTGAGGTCTCTTGATCTACTTGATATTATGTAGGTGGAAGAGAAAGGAACTGAGAATACTCTTCATCAAAACCAGTATTTTATGCACTTAATTGTACTGGAATTGCATTCCTTTAGATATTCAATTATGTCTTTTTTTGAAAAGGGCAATAAAATATCCACTAATAAATAGGCTGGTGGCTTTCCACACAGGGGTGTTCTCTTCTCTCTTTATTAAAATCATGTTCCTTACTTTCTTCACCTCTCCTTCTTGCGTTTCCACAGTACTGGGCTATCAGCAGCTGTAACTCAAACAGCTCTAATTTGATTCCTGAATGTATTGTATTTATTCTGTGCAGTATTCTGTATCCCTAGATGAATTACACATGGTGGACCAAACGTTAGAACCAGCTTTCCTGACTAACACTGCTGTTAAATCCTTTAATTAAAAGCCATTCTTACAGTCTGAAAAAATGTCTTTGATCCCTTTTTCAAATACCGCTGTAATAACATTTTTACTGTTTGAACTGTCACACCTTTTTTTTTTCCCCTGCCTTTGAGTAATTAAAAGAGCACTTCTATGTAGAACCACTTCTGGAGCTGCCCAGAAGACAACCACAACCTTGCTCAGTTTGCATGGGTTCTTTAAAAAAAAACATCCAACATGAACTGCTCACATCTTTTGTCCAGCATCCATGGACACCTTGTGCTACTTTTAACCAGGTAGAGCATCCCATGGTGGTCGCTGCAGAGTTTTGCTTCTCTCCAGGTGATTTTGCTGTAAGCTCTGTGTCTCAGTTCCCCATATTTGTATCTGCAACTTTCTGGAGTTATGCTCAAACTGAACACAATGGCATCTCTAAGATGTGAAGAAATTCATCTCATTGAGTATGCTGAGGGTCTAAAGTTTGACTCCCGCTTTCCTCCTTACTTAGGTAATATATTGTAGTCTAGTTGCCCACCACTGAGGACTCAAAAGCTCCCATGCTGAAAACTAACCTGAGAAGGCTAGTGAGGGAGTTCAGCGATATTTCCCTGAATATACCTTTGGTGACCCTGAAGAAGTATACATGGTCCAATTTGATCAGCCAGACTCCCTGATTAGATGGGCTTTTCACAGACTGTGAAACAAGAGCATGTGGTTTCACTCATGTCTCATTCAAAACTTTAACAAAAGGTGGCTGAAGTGTTTCTTGGCTGTATCATGTTTGATGCTGCAGCAACAGAAACACTGTAGATGCCAGCCAGATGTGGGGACATAACCCACAAACAGGAGACCTTAAATGAAGTCATTCATACAGGAAAGACGGGAAACACGTGTACATTTCTGGAGAACGCTGTCAGCAGTGAAGTCCTCTACTTTGAAAGGGTGGCTGAGAGAAGCTTAAATGATGGTAGGCATGATGTGTTCATGTGCCATGTTTCAGGCAGCAGGACAAGAAGAGCTGCAAGTACACCTTCTGTGGATATTACACTGGAAAATTCTCCTATCTCCAGTCATAGACTAGCAGTTCGCACACAGTTAGGAAGTGTCCATGGACTTGCTAAGTTTTCCCCCATGAACTTGTTCACTTTTCCTAGCCATGTCTCTTCCATACCTTCTTCCTCACACTGCTACCAACCTGTTTTTTCTTCACCTTTAGGTCTTCGCTTGAGTTCCCATGTATCTCCTCTGTTAGGTCCAGAATCATTCCATCTAACACTCATTATCTCCTGTTACGCTCTGCAAGAACTGAAGAAATCACTATTGCTCCTCTGGGCTACCATAGTCCTAAAGATGTTATTAAGGAGAGTGAGACAAACCTTTCTAATACCATTTTTCACATGCAGGATTGATTCTAAACCCTTACCTTCTGACCCCTTCCTCCAGACTGCTTTGCTCCATTCTAATCCATGTCCTGCAGAAATATATGTGCATGTGATAGGACATTAAAGAAGCAAAGAAGGAAGACACCAAAAACATGGACTTACTTTTTCCTTTTTTTTTTCTTTCTGGTAGCATGGATAGAAGCTATATTAAGTTGAATAAACTTTTATAAAATTGGTAACTAATGTGACTTACCAAGACTTTTAGAACTTACTTATCCCAAGCCAGCATTGGAGTGGGTACACCCTTGAAGGGGGAGACTGAGGCATAGGCAAGGAGTGAGAAACAAGGAGGAGCAGAGAGAAATCACTACATCCTGACTGCACGCCCTAGGGCTGCTTGTTGCCTCACTGAAGGGACTGAGTGTGACCTGTGGCTATAACAAGGGGGAGAGGAGGAGTCTGGCATGAAGCTGAGCCTGGAAAAAGAGGAGGGGTGTTTTTTCCCTATTTGTTTCCCAATACCCAAATCAGTAATCACATATTTATTTGCAACAAATTGGCAACAAACTAAGTTAAATTCCCCAAGTTGGGACTGTTTTGCCCATGACAGTGCATGATAAGTGATTTCCCTGTCTTTATCTTCGCCTAAAAGCTTTCTTGCTCCTGTTCTTCCCATTTTCTCCCCCATCCCGCTGGAGTGGAGCGGAATGAGTGAGCAGCTGTGTGGGTGCTTGGCTGTTGGCTAGGGCCAACCTACCACTATCATCTGGGCAACCGGGACAATCAAAGAATTGCCAGGAGAAATGAGCTTATTGATCTGCATTTTCTGATGCTTGGAAGCCATCTACTGGATAGCTAAAAAGAACATAAGATCTTTCATAGCTAAATGCTAAATTTGTCATCTGAAACTCAAAGACTGATCATTTTCAACATTTGTAAGATGCAGTGGATCACAGTGCATCTGAAAATTACGACCGTGGAGAAAACATTCAGCTGAACATGGCTCACTCCCTGGCTTACAGGACACAGGGAGTTAGTAGGTGCTCTGTGTGCGACAGACTTCAGCAGTTCCTGCACACAACCTCGCACAACTGCATTCAAATTAGTTGCCTCCACATTTCAATGAAGAGTTGATCTATGGCCAAACGCTTCACTAAAGAGGAAGATGTTTTGGTTAAATACTCTCCCAAGGCATTAACCTTTGAGTTATGCAAAACTAGGATACGCTGGAAGTTGAAAGCATCCAGGACTCACCCTATTTCTTTCACGTTTTCTATTTTTCCCTCCCACCAGCACTGGACCAGCAAGCACAACCCCATGCCACAGGTCCCAGCAATGCCCCAACCATCTTCCTCACGCACTAGCCCTGGCTGACACAAAGCTGACATGAAGGCCCATGAAGAGAGATGCAAATCAGCCAAACCCAGGGAGATAAGTTCTCTGCATTTATCTCCTGTCCCATCTAGGTACATCACCTCCTGCCTCTGGGGCGCGTAGGTTTCCTTGGAAATTTTCTGACCAATCTCTAAAAAAGCCTCTGCAAGGCTGCCTCCTTCATCCCTGGCCAAGATCAGTGTTGGACTAACACCGTGAAGGATGCTGTGAACAGGAACAAACACCACTTAGTGAGGCAGCAGCTCCGCTCCTGCCCAGCTGCCACGCCAGGCTCCTCTCCCACATGATTTCAAGGGATCCTCAAAGACCTGAATTCTGCCCTCTCACAAAAAACAGGCCCAAAATAAAAGTTTCTCTCCTGCCCAGGGAGGCCTTCAAGCACCCCGAAACCGCAAGGGAAGGACCAGGGCTTCTGTGGCACCAAACTCCGAACTTTACCTTTTCTTCAGGATCGTGAGCTTTTCAGAAAAATGAAGACTCTAAAAAAACATTAGTGCTGTAACGGCAGTAATGTAACAGGGTGATGGGTGGGACTGCTGTAATAGTGCTGAAGCATAACGGGACAGGGAAATCCCACTACCGCCAAAAAAACATACGTAGGTCTTTTCTGTGCTTTGAAGGAATGGACATATCTTTATTTTTCTGGATAACTAGACTAATTTGAAATCATACCTATTCCTTAAATCTTCAGGCAAATTACAAACTGCACTTGAGAACTATTTCCTAGATATTAAACTCAATACCCTGAGACTAAGCAGGTAGACTTACCAGCAACAACTACACTGGGCGATATTTAATTTGCTTCAACTTAGTAGCCACAGTCGATACAAGAAGCAATTTCAGCTGAAGAATCAAGATTGCCAGTATTTTTCTTTGGAGTTAAAAATGAAAAACGGATCGTGGCTCATACATTTTTTGAGACACAATTTTTAAAAAAAAGATGACATTCAAAATCAATATCTATTTTCTCCTTTATAAGAAAAGATACAAATTTCTTCAGCTGCTCTGTTACATATTCAAGTTTGGGGAAAAATACAAATCCCCTGCTGAGGTTTCAGCATGTTTTCTTTTTCTTGCTAAACTAGCAGCAATAAATAATAAACACATCCTGACTGGAAACATTAGCTGCCTACAGCACTGCATTTAAAAAAAAAAAATCGGTAATGACTGTACGCTTCTGGAATTGTACAGCAAGCTTGTCTGTGCCACCGGTTGGAAAAGATGCTGCAGGACCCATCACTTCTGTAGTACCAGTTAGTCCCAGATACACTTTATTCAGGATGATTTTCTTTTTTCTGTATTTTTCTTTTATATATATATATACATAATTTCTTTATATGTAAAAAAGCATATATTTTTGCTTTATACATATGTAAAATATATTATTAGAGAACCTGACTAAAACTCAGTGCAGCCCCAAACACGTCTCAGTGTTTCTTCAGATCCTGTGTAGAGCGCGCTCTGCATTTATCTCTTAAGACTTGTGATCGTGCTCACCTGAAGTTCCTCTTTCTTCACATCCCATTTCTGTTCCTGCCACAATCCGGCTAGCATCTCTGACAGCTGATAAGCCAGCAGATCTCTTTCAACATGTTCTTTCTGGATTCTTGGCACACAATTAATCTTGCCTAACTTCAGACATCTCGAGCAGAGAGATTTATGCTCATCCCTGCCAGCTCCCACTACAGTCAGTGAGGAGAACCAGACGCTTGTAGAGACCCACTCTGACTGACGGCACGCCACTGCCTTCCGCTGACAAGGCAGACAGCCCCAAGGTGACCAAATTCAGATGCAAACATCCAAACTGGCGAGATAAATTCCACTGTCTGTGTTAGATCCCCCCACTATTAATATGCTCCAGATTATAAAAACGTACATTTTGACAATTTAACACTTTCAGCTCTAATGCTTTTGTATTCTCCTAGTCATAAATAATACGCAAACCATTTAAAAGATGACTATAAAAATACATCCTTTTTTGGTATGTCTGCTTGTACCAAAACCAAGAATAAAATAATAGACAAGTATTGATAGCTCTAAGTATTACTGTTGATGCAAAATAGATAGCAATACCCTACTCTCAGGCATTATAACATTTACCCATGCAGAGCAGAACCAAATCTGAAGTAGGCAAATTATTTCATTCAGTGAAAAAAAGTTTATTTTAATAAATAAAGTACTTGATATGCAGGTTTTGATGAGATGAAATTATTATTGGTAGCAAGCCTTCTTAATTAAAAGCTCTACAAATTACTGAACAAAACTGAACTCAGAAAAACTTTCAGGAAACAAAACTGTTGCAACACAGAACTCAGGTGTTTGTGTTTATAAATATATATACATATACAATACAAACAAAAGGACTGTAAGGGATAAAATTGCCTTCCTTTACACAAAGGAACCGGGCGCTGTCTGTGCACTCCAAGCGTTACCATTTCGCTGCCTCATGCAACTGCTGTAGCTCCTGCAGGCCCTGTTCATGGTTTTGTTACTTGTATTTTCTCCTGCAGGAATTAAAAACTAAACCTGCCTGTCCCCCTGTCTCTCGGATAAGAAAAGGAAAGGCTTTGTTTTTTAATAAATCCCACTTTCTTCAATACAACCATATGCCTACGGGATTTTAAGCTTTCCACAAATATTTTGCTAGATCTGCTGTATCATTTTAATATTTCTTCAAATTAAGGTGCCTAATTTTTGAAATAATCAAAACACAACTGATTCTTTTAGAAAATAGAACCAGGCAAAATGTTGCACGTAATAAGGTAAATGTCATTTAGTTGTCCTGGACAGACTTCTTCAAACACTGAGGTCTAAACTAAAGATAGCAATCTTATGCAAGGAGATTAATACACGCTCAGAGGATAAAACATGTATACACACTGCTGAATTCAAATAACGCATAGAAAATTAGTATTTTCTGAAAATGCAGTGTTTGTGAATGTATTCTGTGCACAGCTTTCTCGTATGAATTGCAAAGGACATCTTGGCAGGTAATGTTGAAATAAGCCCTTAACAGGATTACAAGTTGACAAAACCCATAGTCTAACTCTATTGCATGTTACTTACTAATTAATACTATCCTTTTTAGCTTTGAAAAAACTTGTCTCCTTTCCTCAGTTATAACGCAGATCTTCCGTTCATCTGGCATGGTATCCATGTGTGGGGGTTGGGGTTTCCCGCCCCCCCCCGGTGTAACACTTCTTCACCTTCGGCTATCAGCGCTGAGCGCAGACAGTTTAATTTCAGGTGTGTGAAGGAGTGCAGCCTGCCCATCCCTGGAGGGAAGCGTTCCAGCAATGGGGGGAAGCCAAATGGGACTTGAGGCAGTTACGCAGAGGGCCCAGTTTACATTCTCCCATCCGAGGTAGCCCCAGGTCACTGCAAGTTAAATAGCCTGGAGTATAAGCTGCGGGACCCCAGGAGCTGCTTCCTCTGCGATTCATCCTCCCTAGCTAGAGACAGGCGAGGGAAAGGCAGGAATTGCTTTAGGAACTTGAGTTTAACCCGTCCAGAGATGTCCCTTAGGCTAGCAATGGAAAACCCAGCATTACCTTTGCCTTCTCTGTCAGTGCAGTCCAATCTTTTTTGTCTGACAACCCTCAAATATGCTATTTTTTCTACCAGACAGTACAGCGATATATTTTATGGGTTTTTTTTCTGGCCGACTGATGGCGAATTAAGCTGCATGGGAAAGCAAAATGTTTACACAATAAACCATAAATCATTTTGTAATCATTAACGAGCATTCTCAAAATCTTACTGCTGCCAATTAGAAACGTAATTCACTGGAACTGGTCACTGACTATATTACACAAAGGAAAAAAGTCACTGGTCCTTCACGTCCTGAAAAGGGGAATGTGATAGTAGCGGTCATCCTCGGTCAGGAGAGAAATCTCATTCCATTCCCTTCGGTATTCGTCTGGATAGTTTACTTGAAATTCCTCAGTATTAAACTTATGCAGTCTGTAAACTCTTATCTTTACTTCAAGTAAGTAGGCAAGAAGAAACAGTTCAACCTAAAGATGAAAGAAGTCTGTAAGACATTTATTTCTAGACTTAGAAAACTAAACCAAAGATAATCCAAGTTAAGGCAAGTCACCTAGCTTCAAAACAGTAGACAAGGAATAAAAGGGCACCTTTTGTAAGTGAAGTAAGAAAATTAAATGTCTGAGGGCATTTTCAAAGTCACAACAGTCCTTCCACTGCTCTTTTGCACGTAGAGGATATTCAGGTTAATGCTTGGCACTTTGGAAACATCCCTCTTCCACCTGACATAATACTTAAATTGCTCCCAAAGCCAGCTCACACAGCTTAGTGGGAAGCAAGAAGGGACGAGCTATTATTAAGAGCTATTATTACACCTTGAAAAATGGGAAGCCTGCCACCTTGTGATCACTTGCTACATGAGGGAAATATAATAGTAAAAGGGAAAAAATTTCCTTGTACTTCCATGTACATGAAACTTGAGAACTGGCATCTTCATTGACGCTTCTTGCAAAGGATTGCTTAATCTGGAAAAATGCTTTGGAAAAAGGTCATATCCTTGGGCATAGCCAGACAGAGCAGAACTTGTCCAGTTATAATCAAACGGCTGCTGAAGGTGACTGCAACATGTAACAGTTGACTTGGTAACTGAAATTGATTATAAAAATATTTTTCACTCATCTGAAAATGAAACTGTTTGCAGAGTGGCAGTGTGGAGCTTAGATGTCAGTACTTAACTCCTCACTAAATATAAAACTGAAAAAAAAAAATCTTAACATATAAAGGTGAACAGTTAATAGAGTTATCATTACCTAGTCTTAACAGACATTAGATCTAATGGGAACCAAAGAGAGGGGGGAAAGTAGAGTGATGATAGAGGGTTTGGCATGGTGGAACAGATAGGAAAAGCGAAACAACAGGTCAAAGCTGCACAATCTAAAATTATTTTACACATCAAAGATATCCTTGTTGTAAACTATGTCTCATTGATAGCTTGCAGCATTTATTTATGGCACAGCAAGAAAACCGTCCACCCCATTTTACTCTACTACAGGTTTTTTCCTGGAACATAAATGACTATCCTCACTCTACTTCCCCACATCCCAAAGAAAAAAAATGGGCCAGCTATCACAGATGACGTATGATATATTCACCTAATCACATCAGAGATGGAATAAGTTTTGTGATTTATTTTTCATTTATATCGTTACCTGGTCTAGGCACATAGAGTCACCTATGGCGTTCAGATGATTCATCATGAAACTCAAAGGGTCAGACGAAGAATCACGAGCAAGAAGAAGGTTAAAAAGATTGGGTATGGGTTCTTCCCTGTTCTTTATCTGCTCATAGGCTTCGACAACTTCGTAGAGCATGATGAATTTTATGGCCTCATACAGTTTGTGCTCCTTGCTCTCATCAGAAAAGAGGGTATTACACATGTTTCCTCTTTCTTCCTGATCTTTAGTAGCACTTACTTCAGTCCACTGGAAAGCACACAGAAGAATACTAATCAAATTATTAAGAATCCTATTTAATACAAAAGATTCCAAAAGAGGAACAATTGCCAGTCTGTACTATACCATTATTGTGGCCAAATGGTGGTGCAAATAAGCAGGTGGCTCTTTTGCATCCGCAATAAAATTTGAAGCCTTACACATTTTGATTTCCATTTATCCAGCTGAACCTATTTGCTACAGACAGCTCCAAGCATCTGGATGCTAATGACTATGAGAAAGCAAACGTAATTGCCCCATACGAAAGCCACCCACTACCACTGCAGTAGATCCAGCTGTCATTGTCAGTAAAAAGCCTGAAAGAGCGTAACCACCAAAGGTCCTCAGAAAGTTACCGGAAATCTGTGTGGGTGCATCAGACGTACACACTAAGCCATAAGCAAAGGTTAGATTAAGTGATGGCCTAACCTGTTTATAGCTTACAGCTTCCAAAAGTCAGTGATTTTTCTCTATAGTACCCTTTACATTAAAGTTGTCCTAGCTTGAATTCTTTAGATGCTGAGTCCAGTTCAGAAGCATGTCAATTATAAGGAACCTATAAAACTGGACAAGCCAGAATGGTATTATGAACTGTACACATTTTTATGTCTTTAGTGTGTTCTGCCTCATGAGGTGCAAGTTGGCAAGTTGGCTGCACAAGAAGGGACAACACAAAGACAGGCATGGGACACAAATGGGATAGGAATTTCTCATTCTGCTTATGGCTGATAACTGGAGCTCCTGAGCTCTCTGTTGCTCTAGAGGGGTCAAAAACCAGCACTCACACCCAGAAAATGGGCCATCCAGGAGACAACGTTGGACTGGGTGCCAAATCACAAAGCTTAAAGCACCCAGTCATGAACACAGTGGATAAAAAGAGTCATCAGGAACTGAGAGGTTTTTTGGGACCACCATAAGAGATGATGCTTAATGACTGGGATTCAAATGAATTTCAGTTAATTCTGTGCTTGTATCATTTATATGTTGAAGTGGCCATAAACTGTGAATTACAACTAAAAAAAAAAATCTAACTTCCCATGAATACTAAATCGAGAAACAGATCCTCCAGTCTCCTCATGCATTCCTGAAGACTTTTCTTTACAGGTTAAAAATGAGACCAAGTGGCTGAACCACTGATGTCCCTTTGCTAGAGGACATCATCTACCTAAGTGAAAAGCCCGTCCTAAGCGTCAAGCACTATTAACCAACTTGAAACTTTTTTCTGTACAAACATGCAGTTTAAATGCTTTGTGCTAAGGGACTAACATCAACTTACAAGAATGACAACGAGTTAAAAATAAAAGCCGAGCAACCCAACACCGGCAAATGCAAAGAGCAACCAGAATGATAACTGCACAAAGAACCACCAGGCACGTCTCAAGCTGACAGGCAGTTGTCACCGTGGCACAGCAAGGTTGCAGGCAAGGGACGAGGACCAGATATTTTAATTCCCTCTTTTTATTACTGTATCATTTACTTATGTATTTATTTATAAATAAAATATTTTATTTGCTTTGTTTCTAGGGCTAAATAAGTCTGTGGTTTGTTGTTTTTCTTTAACAACTACTATCACTGATAATAGGGTTTAAAACCACAGAGTTGTGGCTTGCATACAGAGGGACACATAAGTGTGCACCAGTAAAATAAGCTGTTATGGCTGTGGTAAGACATTCCAGAGCCGTAAGGTGCACTGTAGAATTAAAAAAGTCGGTTTAAGATCAGGTATACTGGATAATGGATGCCTTCAGAGAAGGGTTTCAACCTAATCTTGGCCAAGACCCTGGAGAGTCCAGCAAATGCCAGTATCCACCTGATGACTGTGACCGAGGAGAGGATACAAGGCAAATGCCCAGCAGGAGGAAGATGGGGAGGAGGTGGTGGTGTGCTGGGGACAGCTTGTGGCAAAGCAAATAGGAACAGTCCAGAGCTTACGCAACTGCAGACACGCAGAAACCCCCGAGGAGCTCAAGGAAGGTGAAAGGTCTTGTCAGGACGATTTTTTAGCTCTGTTTCAGAAGGCTTTGGGGCTAGTAAAACTCCCCAAGTTTTAAATATGTAAATAACTGTTATACTCCTGGGTGGGAATGTAGGCAATCTGGATATGCTGAGTAGAGGGGGGGATATGCTGAGTAGAGGGGGCAGTGAGGCTCAACAGGTCTCTGTAATCAAGTGCTTCAGGTTACAGAGAGAAATTGTAGTAAAACTGGATAAATACAACATTTCATGGAGAGGGGAGCAAAGGAAAGACAACAGTCTGAGAAGAAGGTGCACTGTTCGTTTGTTCCTTCCCACCTGGGGAGGGAATCCAGGAAGATCTCATACAGCATGTTCTTATTTTTAATCAAAATGATGAGGTACTGCAGGAGCCTTGATGGCAAGGGCAAGTAACCACGCAGCAACCAACAGATGTGGGGAGAATGGCCTCCGTAACTTTTGGGGGGCCCCGAGGATATAACCTAGTAGAAGCCCACAGAGGGGATTCCCCCCCAGGAGAGGCGACGGCCTGCCCAGCTCAGCTCCCTGAACCTGGGAGTGGGGCTGACTGCCACAGACATATGCAACACGGAGCAGTTCCCTAACTCGCTCTCAGCCCACTTCTCGGTGCTTTTATTCCCCCTCACCCATCTCACAAATACTCACGTTGGTCTTCAGTGTCTCCATACATTTGCGCAATTTACCAAAGACATTGGGACCTGTGTATCTTTGTGGCCCAAAACTGTATTGCTGAATCCAGTTGCAACCTTGAGAATACAAAAGCTTTTCAGGGAGCTAGGGAAGAAAAAACCAAAACCTAATTAAGTAGAGATCATAACCATAACAAGAAGTAGAATATAAAGTTATATAAACTTGTCGACACGCATTTTAATTTATGATGTGGTTGTATCCTCTGGTTGTACAATTCAAACAAAAAATATAAATGGGCTTCAGAACAACTCAAACGTTAACAAGGAAGCTCCATTTGACTGCCAAGTCCTTAAGAAACTTTTAAAACAGGGCCAGACAAAAAAAGAAGAAAATATGCTCCAGCAAAGTATATAGCCCATCCTGTGGAGAAGCTGGATATATGCAAACTCAGTGAGGTTTTCAGGATTACAGACACCTTCCAGTTAGCACACGTGTGCCCACAGGCAGCAGCTACAGCTCCCTGCCTCCTCGCTGCTGCCTCCTGGCAGAGCTCCTGGAGCCCAGGGCAGGATTCCTGCTGCTCCAGTAACAGGCTCAGCAGCTCCCAAGCGAGCTGCTAGACTTTGCACAGATGTGGAAGAGGTGGATTCAAAGATCCTTTCGTGTTGAGGGAGTGACATCTAGCAGGGTGGCAGTAATGCTTATCCATCCACTTTTTTTTTTTTTTTTTTTAATATTTAGACTCACATTCATTTCAATACATTTAGATCAGGGACATTTTTTTCTATTAGTTGTAGTTCGAAGAGTTTGAAAAACTTCTCTTCAACTTCTGATAATGATTCTCCTCTACTTCCCTATCAGACACATAAGTTTTCACATTAATAAAAGCTTCCTTCTGCAATGCAAAGTCACCTGAATCGTGTTCATTTAGGAACTGAATTTTACCTTTAATATATCTCTCTCCTTCATCCATGATGGAAAAGGAATGCCTTGGCTGAATATCTGAAAAAGCACTGCTCTTAGTACACAATAGCTGTCCTTCCTGACTTGCCGCAGATATTTGATATGATAGCTCCAAAACAATTCTTCATATGCCTAGAAAAAGATCAAAAAAATTTAGTAATAAACATTTTAAATCTTGGACCAAACCCATGTTGAATTGGAGTCCAGTTCCAAACTACTCATAAGATGGGGCTAGGGGAAAGGGCGAGTACATTTATAAGTTTTATATACACAAAAATGTTCTAACTTCATAGGTTTTGTAAACACCTTACACTGGCACTGCCCCTAAAGAGTGATCCTGCACGCTCTCCAAACCCAGCAACTCGCTCCAGTCTCTGCGCTGTTGCTCATGTAAACATTCAGAAGGTCAACCAAAGCAGAACAGTCAGCGAAGACTTCTTTGCCATAACAGCTTTAACCCTGACCACTTCACAACTCGTGCTGACACGTGAGATGGAGCAGCAAGAGGGCAGGAAGGGGCGCCTGGAGAAAACTCCTTTTGGCAGAAACATCTCCTTACGCTGACCTGAACCCATCGTGCAATGGTGGCCTGAGGCTGTGCAGATCTGGCAGCTCTGTGCTGAAGTGGGTGGCCCTTCTTCTGGATGTCGTCTCCAAACACGTAGAGGAACAGGAAGTTATTGGAAGTGGTCAGCATGGATTTACCAAGGGCAAATCATGCCTGACCAATCTAATAGCTTTCTATGATGTTATAACGGGTTGGCTGGATGAGGGGAGAGCCGTAGATGTCATCTACCTTGACCTTAGCAAGGCTTTTGACACTGTCTCCCATAACATCCTCATTAGGAAGCTGAGGAAGTATGGTCTAGACGAGGTGACAGTGAGGTGGATCGAGAGCTGGCTGAGTGACAGAACTCAGAGGGTTGTGATCAGCGGCACAGAGTCCAGTTGGAGGCCTGTAACGAGTGGTGTCCCTCAGGGGTCAATACTTGGACCAATTTTGTTCAATATATTCATTAATGACCTAGATGAGGGGACAGAGTGTATCCTCAGCAAGTTTGCTGATGATACCAAGCTGGGAGGGGTGGCCGACACTCCAGAGGGCCATGCTGCCATCCAGCGTGACCTGGACAGGCTGGAGAGCTGGGCAGAGAAGAACCTAATGAGGTTCAACAAAAGCAAGTGCAGGGTCCTGCACCTGGGAAGGAAGAATGCCAAACACCAGTATATGTTAGGGGCGGACATGCTGGGAAGCAGCTCTGAGGAGAAGGACCCGGGGGTCCTGGTAGACAGCAAATTATCCATGAGCCAGCAGTGTGCCCTTGTCGCCAAGAAGGCCAATGGCATCCTGGGCTGCATAGGGAAGAGTGTGGCCAGTAGGTCGAGGGAGGTCATTCTTCCCCTCTACTCTGCACTGGTGAGGCCACAACTGGAGTATTGTGTCCAGTTTTGGGCTCCCCAGTTCAAGAGGGACAGGGAACTACTGGAGAGAGTCCAGCATAGGGCAACCAAGATGATTATGGGACTGGAGCACCTCCCTTATGAGGAAAGGCTGAAAGAGCTGGGACTCTTTAGCCTGGAGAAGAGAGGGTTGAGGGGGGACCTGATTAATGTTTACAAGTATCTAAACGGTGGGTTTAAGGAGGACGGAGCCAGGCTCTTTTCAATGGTTCCCAGTGACAGGACAAGGGGCAATGGGCACAAGCTAGAACATAGGAAGTTCCGTTCAAATACACAGAAAAACTTCTTTACAGCGAGGGTGACAGAGCACTGGAACAGGCTGCCCAGGGAGGTTGTGGAGTCCCCTTCTCTGGAGATTTTCAAGACCCGCCTGGATGCAGCCCTGAGGGATGTGCTTTAGGCAATCCTGCTCTAGCAGGGGAGTTGGACTAGATGATCTCTAGAGGTCCCTTCCAACTCTGAAGATTCCGTGATTCTTCCAGCTACACACTCCCTGTATCTCATCTGCATTACCTCTGGCTCTCATCTGAGCCCTTGGCGAGACAATTCAAATGAATAAACTGGCAGACAATTACCTTAGCAAGAGGACTCTACAGTTAAACAGGCCACTGCATCAGTCTCAGTTTGCTTCCTGGAGGGGGCAGGAAGACGGTCTCAATTCCAGGTCCTCTTTCACCTCAGTTGCTTTCTCACCCCATCCCACTTGGCCACACAGTCTCCCCTACCCTTACTTTGCATTTGCTGTGACAATCATAAGCCTGCTGAAGCTTTCCTGCTGGGGAAGCTTCCTGCTGCTTCAGCGAGCTCAGGTGTCTCCATCAGCTCACCACCTTGGTGAACCACATCCAACAGAAGACGTAAGAGCCAGCACAAAAAAGGCAGAGGAACGGTTTAGCTAGAAT
This sequence comes from Larus michahellis, assembly GCF_964199755.1. NCBI lineage: Eukaryota > Metazoa > Chordata > Aves > Charadriiformes > Laridae > Larus > Larus michahellis. Next base: position 89,063,425 of record NC_133897.1, read on the forward strand.
GAGGTGAGGAAAAGGGAGAGACAAGACAAGCAAGGGACTGCCGCTTTTGGGGACAGCAAGCAGGTTAAGCTGGTTCAGGATCTCACGAGACCTCATCCTAAAATGTGCTCTTTACTGTGATAACCTCTACCTGATATAACCAGCCACCCACTATACTCCCCCGAGTCTCCTTTTCAGCTCTGATCATCTAGCAGGCTCATGGATTTTCTGAAAGGCTTGTTGCCCAGTATGAGTTTGCAAATTTATCAAAAGTTTTGCTGTCTTTTGTTACTTGTTCTTCCAAATCACTTTTGTCCTTGTTGCGTGTTGTTCTGGGCACTTTTGGCATTGCTGTGTTCCCTCATTTAATCTGGCAAAGTTGGATCCTTTCTCTGTTCATCATTTGGACGTGACTCCAGTTTTTTGAACAATACCTTCTTTTTTCTCCTAAGTCTCTTATGCTGCTGTTTAGCCTAATTAGCTTTGTTTTACCCTTTCCTAAGTCCTTCTTGGTAGGCATTTGCTCTGTGATTCCACTACCATGAACTAAAGCAATATATATGTCAAATACACCAACTATAAATATTCCAGTTTCTTAGCCATCTTTTAGGTTCTTTTTAACATACTTCCTTGTTTTTATAAAGTTGACCTTTCCGTAGTTGGATGCAATTGTAATAATTTTTTTGCTTTCTTGTTCTTACATGGATGTTGAATACGTGCTGTTTCCTATTCCAGAGAACAGCAATAGACATTAGAAAGCAACATCTTAAGGCAGATCCCGTGCACTACTCAGGACCAAGGCAAGGGTTGCTTCCTTTTCTGAAGGCTCCCTGAAAAGCTGATCTATCAAACAGTCATTGGCAGCACCTTAAATTTCAACCCCACGGCTGTTACCAGTGCAGATGGCTAGTCGGTGTCTCTCATTACTACTGCATCTCCTGCTCCCTCTGCCTCTTAGATCTCACTCAGCATCTCATGGTCAGCGTTCCCCACCATCATCAGATAATCAGAAATATGGACCTGGTGCTACATTTGTCCTGTGCTAGTCTGAAATGCTACACCATGAAGATACGAGGATATAATGTCACTGTTAGCTGATTCACTGGACTGGACTCTAAGCTTGTTTTAACAGATACTACTACTCTACCAGGGGTATAGCTACTTTAGCTATACGTTTTATGGGAAAAGCAAAAATCCAGCCCACAGTCTTTGAGCCTACCTTACAGCTGAAACAGAGAGCCATTAAACATGTGTTGCTCCTGGAGGCCCAAGTTAGGGTAACGCAGTGCTGCTCCAACTCCAGGCACTGGTCAGGGCGCTTCAGAGGGCACTGCTGCTCTCACCATGTCCCCTGCCACGCTGCCTCCAATAACGACCACCAAGCTGGAGCTGCCAACAGCCCACTGCGTGTGCATTAATGTACACCTTTTGTGGGAAGTGCAGCTGCCATTCCTGCTTATTGGGTGTAAGCACGTACACACACCATACGCAACTGAAAAACACGTTGGTGAGGTGACAGAAGACAGTGTAGCTAGCATTGGTGAACCATGAATTTAGTAGGTCCTTGGCTCAGGAGTTCAGCTATCCATGACCCAAAGCCCGGTTCAGTGCAGCACAACTCTGTCACCTTGACTCACAGGTATGAAGAAAACTTGCTAAGCTGCAAGAAACTATTTCAGCTAAAACAATGCAAAGTATAAGAAATAAAAATCCAGGGAGAAGTATAATAATTAAGATGGTGACAGCTAGCAGCTCAAAGATACAAGATGGGGAAAAAATTACATAAAATAAAAGAACAACACAAAAAAAACCCAGGAAAAACCTTTACATGGAAAGGAATAAAAAACATAGGTTAAAAAAAAAAAAAAAGAGAGAGAGAGATGGGAAAAGAGCAGCACCAAGGATTAGCTGATGCCCACAAGCACAGAGTCTCCACCTCCCTGTGCATCCCAGGGCTGTCTGCAGCCGCCCCTCCGCAGCCGATCAGAGTGCTGAGGATGAGGAGGACATTAACTGTGAGACGAGTAGCTTGTTTCTCCTAGCTATGTGTGATAAGAGGCAGCAGGAGTTGCCGGGTGTAGCTAGACTTGTCTCATGCGGGGGAAGATGCCGGTGGAGGGGGAGATGCCGATGCAGAAGTGCCTCAGCCAAGGAGCACCACGGCAGCACCATGCATCCCGGGATGCAGAGATGGAGCAGACGGGGGCTGTGTGAAGGCAGGGGGTGGCCGCCATCCATCAGGCTGGTCCTCGCCCCAGCTTGGCACAGGCCAGGTGTGAGCTTCTGCCCCCAGCTGCAGCTGATGCAGCCGGCCAGGGGCCTTGGTGGCAGCTGGGGAGGGTGCCAAGCACTGGCTGCTGCCACAGGGAGCTTCAGAGCTTGGAAGAGAAATGGGTGTGGTGTTTCTTTCCTCCCTGGAATGAGAGCCTTTGCCTTAAGTCAAAGGCTGGCTGAGAGGCAAGCGCCTAAGACCAAGTTATTTGGGCTGTAGCATTGGGGATGATTTTTCCCATTAAAGCCACCACGTGGGTCATCGGTCCTATGGGGGGAATTTGCAGAAGACGCATGGCTAAAATCTGATCCACGTTTTGACCTGCTCTACCGCAGTCTTCATCTAGACCCATGCTCATGGCGTCCCTTTTGCTTTTCTTTTAGCCAGCCGGCGTAGCAGGTTCTGGTAGCCGTGACAGCTGCTTGCACTGGGATTGCTATTCCTTTCCCACAAACAACTTCTCCCCATCCTCTTGAAGAAACTAAGATTTAAGTCTTACCTCCCTCATGTGTTTGGCCTGCTTTGTCTCTCCTTTCCATTCTCTGGCACTATAACCAAGCAGATCAACTTCTGTCAGCACACTGAGATTCCCTAAATCGAAATTAATTCATAGATTAGTTCCCTGCTGCTGTTCTGCATTTAAAGGGTAGCGGTGGTGGAGGGGATTAAGGAACACAGAATGACAACAAAAAGATTACTTATGAGTTTTCTCTGAAGGTAGTTGCTCCACCTGAAAACCAAATGATAAAACAGGTGTCAAAGAGAAGTTGCCAAAGTTCAATATTTACTGAAATAAGAAACAGCGTGGAAGATTAAAGTCTGCATAATAAAAACCTACCGTTTCAGTAACTGCGCTAAAAAGCTGTATAGCCTCCTGCAATACCAACAAACAGCCACCAGGAAAGACATGCTTAGCATTAGCTGCACTTTCACTTTTTGCCACATGAGACACAAGGATTCCTTGGCAGCTGCTGTCCAGGACCGCACCTCATGCCTTCCTAAAACAGGGATAAAAAGAGAGAGGAAAAACAATCTTATCACTGTTTTGCAATACTTGCTTCTCGTCGTTTCCTTACAAAAAGAAAAATCATCCAAGTAGGATACCACTCCAAATGAAACACAAAACACGAAATGTAAAAGGCGAGTATATTTTTGTATACTTAATATATCTGTATTTTATCTACTTAGTTTTTCGAGTTTCTAGGGCTTTGGGTGCACGTGGTTCACATTTCCAAGCTTTCCTCCACACAGCGAAGGCTAGATATATAGTTACCATGGAGCCACAGGAAGACTTGATATCAAAGCAATTGTTCAAGAACAAAAAAAACCAAACGAACTTGCTTTGGAATGTGCTGATCCAGAGACCTGTACTGTGCCATTAAGTCAAGGTTTTAAAGACCAGAGGTTCCTGGGAGTTGTAGTCTCCAAACAGGCCATATAAGGCAATATTAGCTGACTAAGCGTCATACGACTGCCAGGGGAACTAAAGGAATGTTCCTGCCTCGATTTGGGCAAGTTGAGGGTCAGTTTAAAACTCCAAAGAAGGCTCCTCCCTGGGGATTTGGTAGAAAGCTCAGGAGATCATCACAAAGCGGGGGGTGTTCAAACTGTTCTTCACAGACAAACCAGGCACGTTTCTGTTGGCATTACAGGCAGGGTTAGGGAAGGCTGTAGCCGTCTTTTGTTGATAAGAAACCCTAGAACTTAGAGAACGCCTGCAGACTGAACAGTTGACAAAGGCAGTGTCTGCTCCCTAAGTGAGAAATTTATCCTCTGGCTGAAATTTGAGTATAGGAAATTCCCAGAGTTTATGATCAGCAGCTGCTCTGTTATTAACTTATTTATTGATTCAGTACAAAACTTGAAGAGAACTCAACTTTTTATAAAGGCATCCCCAGAGAAGGCTGAAAAGTCCACAAAGGGAATTACTCATTCAGCATAGTTTTATGGCAGTTAAACTTCTGCCCCTCCTGGCTTTAACAGGAAATTTAAGAGGGGCTTAAGTTTTCCAAGGAAGTTAAGCCCATGCACTGTGGACAACTACCAAGTCATAGAGTTACATATGAATCCCCGCCTTGGCAACAAGATAAACAGTTACACATACATTTTTACAAGCACCGTTGCATATATACAGAGCAGTGCTGGTATTTGGCCTTTTCCAATATTCTGTTGTTTGAAGAAGTTTTATTACAGGATGTCATATGCAAGATGTCCGGAGGCAAGACCCAGACCTCGTCTCTCCCATGAACACAAAGCAGGTTAGGAGCTGTAAAGGAAAAGGTGTTAATGAACTTTAAAAACAAGTGATCGGACAAGCTTTTGGGGTGCTAGTTGCCATTTACACAAAACTCGTACTGCTGTGAACACTTTTAATACAAGACAACAGACAGGTCCTCTGTCAGCTTCTACTCGTGTGCTGCACTGACCTCTGTGTTCCTGGCACCGCTGGGGGTGTCCTGCTGTGAGGTAAAACAGAACCAAGTTTCTTTTCAGTAATTTTACTTTTCAGTTAAGCCTCTTCTAATGCTCTGAAATTAATGGTGTATTTTTCAGACAGTATCCACTTCTAGCAGATAAGGTCTGATGTTCATAGCGAATACCAGGGAATGGTACGCAGAGAGGCTCCTGCTTATACTTATTGCTATAACAACCAAGGTCAGATAATTTTGTTATTTGCCCCGTTGGAGGGTCGGAAGCAGAAAAGGAAAAGAAAAGCAGAGTGGACAGGACAGGTGACCCAAAACTGACCAACAGTGTATTCCATCCCATCTGCATCACGCTCAGTATAAAAGCTGAGGGATCAAAGGGTCAGCTTTCTTTCCTCAATGGCCGGTGTCCGAGGAGGACCCTGTCTGTTTGTCTGCCTTTGATCCTGATCCATGAGTTCCTGAATCCAGATCTGGGATCCAGTTCCCATCTGTCACTGAGTCCAGTCTGGGACTTTCCCAGTGCCTGCCAGTGATGTGATTGTCATCCTGGGAGCTTGACACTGGATTTGTGTATATTTCATTGTTTTATTAATATTATTATCTTTCTCTTACTCTATGTTATTATTAATATTTCATTAGTTTCATTTCTTTTCAACTCCTAAATCTTTTTCTGTCATTTTCTCTCCTCTCTGAAGGGGAGAGAGGTAAAAGAGAGCATCTGTCATTTGTTTTAGTGGCCAGCCCAGCCCAAACCATGACCAAGGGTTATGCCTGCACACACTGAGTATGAAAAAGCAAGATGAAAAATCTGAAGCTGCAGGAAGCATTTACTACTGATGCCAAGTAACAGACAGCAAAACATCAGCTGTAAGGTTCGAAAATGGCATAGTCGTGGAAACACCAGGACATTCCCACCTCCAGCACCCAAACACACTTACTGCTGATGGACACCAACAGACACAATCTTAATAAGCACGCAAATTGCTACCTAGAGGACAAGAACTGAGGATTACTAACAGACGACAGTCATGTCAGAATCAAGCCACCACGATTTTTTCTTTCTCTTCTTTAGGATAAAGGCATCAGTGTTGGAAAAACCTCAGCAAACTGTAAATAACCGAGCCTTCTGCTAAGTAGAATGGAACCTGAAGGCTTATAAATGTGGTTCAGCTCATGGATCGATGGGTATTCTGGATTTATATTGTCACGCTGTCGTATGAAAGCCAATGATGATTCAAATGGAATTTGTTATCAGCAATTTAAATATACAGTATCAAAAGGGAGATCCAGCAAATTTTCCTTTCATGACTTAAAACGACTGTATGGTCCCTCTTTTGATTTGGAACAAACTGGGACTATAAAAAGCGGGAGCTGGCCCATCTGTTCAAATGCCATACTTTGCTTTATTGAGTACCAGAAACACATGTGAGCGCAAAATTTCTTCCTTTACCCCTTTTACTGCCAAAAGGATGAGAGGTTTGCATCAGCACAAGGTTTTAAGTTGAATCAAACAATCTTTTGAAAAAGCTTTTGATGGTATTAGTCCTGCAAAAAAACCTACTGGAGGCCCACAAGCCTCCCTTTAAGGCACATGAGTAACTATTCCTCAAGGAGCTCTGGGAAGCGCTGGCTTACTGATTTCAAACAAAAACACAAATTGGTGTCAGAGAACAGGAGATATAACTGAATATTGTTTATCCATTTTTAATTAGCACGGGAGATTTATAAGTAGGTATTTCCCTAATAAAAAGCCTAATGGGAGGTGGGAAAGCCTGCAAACAAGTGATTTTGAGTATTTTTGCTGCACTTGTATTACAGCATTCCCTGGACTTCATAAACCTTGCCTCCTGTCATGGGAAAGTTGCTGTTCAAACAGCACTTAGTGATTCAGTTACTACTTTCAGTGCTTATGTCACACTTAGAAATGTAATTACATTTTTTATTCAAGTAAATGACATTTAGAAGTGGCAGCTGGATCACGAAGTGCCGCTGGTAAAAATACATCACAAATGAGACGTGAATTAAAGAAGAGGGCAGCTTAAAATAGGCCTTTCCACCCCCTCCCTGCCCCCTCCAAAATTCTTCAGAAACCAAAGAGCAATTAAATTAATAATGCACTGGCAGGGGGCAGTAAAATAAACCCACGGATTTTTAAACCCAACTCATTCCCTGGGATACGGGCACAATTCATCCTGTTGCTCAGGAGACAGCGACAGCCCGTCGGTGCTGCGACTGGCGGCTGGGGCTCACGTCTCTTTGAAGACTGACCGTGAGCATCACCGCGGGGACAGGGAGGACCAACTCATCTCCCACACCAGAGCATAAAGCCCTGGGACTTCTAAGACAGCTCCAAGCAGAAACTTGCATGAGCAGAGGTTTGAACGGAGTTGAAGCAGGAGCCCATAGCAGCGTTTATCTTACACTGCAAGAGGTACACCATGTTTTCGTTTCATACCACATCATCAGCTCCCTGCCAGGGCCAAACTTTAAACTTTTACCCCTACACAAAGTCAAGCCAGCAGCAGAGACACAAAGGGGGGGAAAAAAAAAAAGAAAAAAAAGGAAAAAAAAAAAACCAACAAAAAAGGCCAGAAAAAAGATGAGTAAGAGACATCTGCAACATCTGCTTCTTTCACAAGTAACCCAAGAAGAGTCTCTAAAGGATTAGCTCCACATCTGACACCCTCACAACTTTTTTGGAGGTTGCCACTTTAAAAAAATGTGTAACTGATGAAACGCAGAATGTAAAGGATCAGCTTGGGAACTAGCAGGCAGCACTGCACGCAGAGCCAAAGCACAATCTAATATTCCAGCTTGTCTGATGGCTCATTCACCTTTTTACTTTTTTCCTCCCTCCCTGTAACAAGGCCATCAGAAAGATAACAGAGTGTCTTCCAAAATGAAAAGCTGACCATGTGACTTCTTTTCAGGACGTTCCTCTTCACAGCCTTTTTGGTACTGAAAGCAGGACATCTTACTTGTTACCATAAAGTGGCCAAGTTTCATACTCCCATCACACAACACTATGTTCCTAGTTCCCAAAAAACAGGTATCCCCTCCTTCAAAGAGGGAGGCAGGCTTTGGGATCCCCCTCTTCCAACCCTTCTGCTGCCCGCCCGTATCCCTCCTTCTTCCCTCCTCTCTTGGACCCAGAGGTAGGAAGAGAGACCCCTCCACTGAGAGACGCAAGGCTTGGCATGGAGGTCCAAGACTGCCTCCTGCATTCAGTGTGTGCCTGCAGAGCTCTCTGCGCAGCGGCACATCACTTTTTTTCCAGACTACATAGTATCAGTACCGAGGTATGCTATAAAATTGGCTAACTCCATCTTTTAAGGGAAAACAAGCAAACATCCTTACGGAGCATTCATCAGCGTGATGCCTGGATGCACACATGAGCATGTACACCTCAACTGATTGAGCCAAGAGGGAGACAGAGCAAAGAGCTATTAATTATAAAAATTCAATACCTACAAGAGATTACACCCCGTAACAGTTTAGACGAGAGAAACATGCCGTTTTAAGTAGTGCCAAGTGATTACAAAGTCTTTGATTTCCCGTTTTATTAGCAGAAAACAGAACAGATCAAGCACAAATCACGGTATGTGGGAAACACTGCTTAATTCAGTAACTATTATTTCATTACAAACTCCTTCCTTTACAGAGCAAAGCAAAGCCAACCTGTTAAGAAAATATTCATCTGTTCTAACGTAACAACTAAAGATGAGAATCTGTACTTGATATAAGAAGAAAAAGATAATCATTTACAGGCAAAGATGGTAATCATCAGTGACTTATGAAAAGTTCAACCATGTCTGCTGATCAGATCTCCACTTCTACTCCAAACAATAACAAAACAGAATCCCAGCCCCAAACCATAACTAGAATCACGCAATTACCTAGAAAATGGATAGTTTTGGTAGCTCTGAGGCCTTATTTATACAGCTGTCCTGCGTGGGCGTCCCAAGTGCTCTCTCAGCCCTTGTCCTCTTTCTTCAAAGGTCTTTCAGGGAAAATAAGAGCAGGAAGGCTGGCAGCCTCCTTTGCACTGATCATCAACAGGACCCAAATTGCTGCTGTTAATGCATCTATCCCGTTGTGACACTTACGTATTCCTACTCTGTAGCAGGAAGCATAACGGGTTCTTACTTACTGCATGAGTATCTACAAAATACCCTATTAGAGTTACCTTTACAAAATCGATTTCATCTATATAATCAAGATATTAACACACGCCCTAGCCTGCACATACCATTCTCCTCTCTCTAGATGCTTAAAAGAACAAAAGGAAAGTTCAGTTCTTGATCTCCTGTATAATTGAGCTTCCTTTTTAAGGCACAGGGTGCTTCATCCAGGACCTTTAGATGAATAAAGCTCAGCTACACTTCCATTTATGTAAGAAAAAACATGAGAGAAGACTTCAGAGAATTTACAGTCCAGAGCAATACATGAAAAGCTTTTCATGCCACAAAACCCAAACATTTCTTTAAAGCTCTTATTCCTAAGTATGAGTAAAAAATAATGAAAAAATAAAATAACCTCCTTTTAAAGAAAGAGCCTCTGAAATTTCTGCTACTGCAATGATTTATTTTTTTTTAATGTGGAAAAAAATACGTCCTCATTCAGCATTGGTATTTAATGCCTGTACACTCCAAACAGAACTTACGTAAAAGCACTAAATCTATTATTTGAAGGAAGCCCACTCTAAGGATTCTTTTTATGCCTGCTGCTGAGCTGTATGTTGAGTCATCCCTAAAGCCACTCATGTTTGTTTCTGGTTTATCTATTTGCAAACGCAACTCTCAAAATGCCTTTTGTAATTTTTTTTTTCTTTTTGCCGTGCTGAATCCAAACTGACAGAGTAAAGGAAATATCTCCCTCCTGAACACCTTCTTACACTTAAGTTTAGCTGATAGGCTAAGTGGTGTGAATACCCACCATGGGTTTTTCTGTTGATTCGTCTAGATAACCGAAGCTTTGCTTATGGGGGAAAAAAATAATGAAGTCTTACTTAGCAATAAGAATTATTTTCCTCCTATTTTTTAAAAATCTTGTTTGCTAGACAGCTACAGCCCAACGCTCCAAGGATGTGCAGTCATTAGGTGCTAAGCAGGCTGGGTGGTACCCCAGGCAGCATCCCTCCAGGTCTCTGCAGGCAGAGGGCCCTCAGGCTGCGGCGGTGGCTGTCCCCTCCCCAGGGCTCCCTGCCGCGGGACCCTGCCTGGACACACGCCCGACCCCCCCGGCAGCGCAGGCACCAGGGTCACTGCCACCATGGAGGAGCAGGACCTCCTCGAGCCCACTGCCCATCGCCCCAAAGAAAGGGACTGGTGGGGTCTGCAACTCCTGCAAGACCTGCAGCAGCGGCCACCGTGTCGGCACCGGAGGAGGGATGGCAAGTGACAGAGCAGAGGAGCCCTCCAACTGCACATGAGGAGGTGGGAAGACACCTGGATTGAGGAAGAAGGAATGTCAACAGAAACCCGCCTGGGAAAGATATCAGTGCAAGCAGCATAGAGGAAAACAAGCTGCATATCTGACTCCACCGGCAGCACTCCTGGGACAAAACACCCCACGGATGGCCCCGGGTGACTCCCCAGCCGGCTCATTCCTAAGCAGAGGTTTGACGCCTCGAGGCACCCCTTGCTGAAGTGCTGTAGCCCAGAGGAGAGAGCAGCAAGAAATGCCAGTGAACTTGGCTGGCACACACTGCAGGACAGTCTGAGGAATTTTAAGTTTCTACCTGTCAATAAACAGTTATCCCAAGTGATAGCCTGGACAACAGTAGCCTCAAGTAACCCATGACAAACAAAAAAACCCTCATCTGAGCTTGTTTACTGTCTAAGCGGTGTCAGTCACAGCTGTTAATTCTTACAGGCAGTGCATACAACTGCCATCAGGTAAAGACCCCGCTCTGAAAGCCGCCCCCCTTCGATCAGGCTGCATCCATGTCGCTCGGCATTCCCATCTCCGTACAGGGTCTGGCTGCTGGACCCTCAACCACACAGATTTTATCTCTGTCTTCAGAGCACAGCCCCCTCCAAAGGTGTACCAGACCCTGCAAGCACACCACGCAGAGCTGTGCATTTTTCATATGGATTCATAATCTCATATAATTTATAATTAACAAATAATTCACATCTCCCGGTGGCGCGTCAGATCACACAGCCCATGCCTTCCCACTAGGTACGTGCAGAGGTTATTCCAGCTGCATTATTTGTTTGCTTGGGAGTTTTACTTCTCTCTCTCCCTCTTTCCGAGACAGATTAGAAGCAGAAAGGAAAGGCAACAGAAAGCAAAATATCGAAGCCATCACTCTGAACGCAAATGACAGGAATTGGTCTTGCCCCTCTCTCCCCCTGCCGCTCAGCGTCCAGCCTGACGAAAGTCAAAACTTCAGCTTTATTCTGCAGAGCTAACGCTATTAGGATGGCAGCAGCTGGGGTTTTTAAACCCTGCTCTATCTTCATCTTTTAAAGGGCAACAGTTTCAAACCGGCATTTCTTAATTAGCTCACATGCAAACGAGTCCCTTGCCATTTTTTTGAGAGCGCCATTACCAGGCACTTCTTGCCTAAAATCTGAAGCAAAACCAGCATGTTGAAAGGTAAAACTGACTGCATCAAAATAACTTAAATTTCAGTTTTAATACTCAGTGTAATACTAAAGTCACAGCTAGTACAAACATTTCATAAAAATGTGATTCAAGAACCCAGAATATTCCAGGTAGAAGTTCTTTGCTTGTAAAAGCCACATTATTATTGTTGATAATGCACTTTTGATATTGTTACAGACACTTGGATGCCAAGAGAAGCTTCAAGCAAAGCGCTCCGGACATTGGTCACAGGGACCAAGAGACCATGGTTCCCTGACACCTCTGCATTTGCACAAACTGCCTAAAAACTGGACAGTTAGGTGTCAAGGTCTACATAAAATAGAAATTATGCAGCCCTGTAAAATGAAGTGCATATTGAGCTCTTCTCAAGGGGCTGGCACTTGGCAGAGGCACAACTTATTTTCACTCGTAAACAAAGAAAACAAAATACAGAGAACTGGACAGTTTCTAACACTGGAACCCAGCAGTATCATTTTTCAAGATCTACAACGACATGAAATCACCTATTTTTAAGACCTCAGCCTTCGGCAAGCATGTCACAGCTGACAGTGGTGCGCAGGAAGGGACACGAAACAAAACCAGAACTGAGGAACAGTGGACATGTCCGCACGTCGCTCACGGCCAAGCGCGGCCGGCAGATGCACGGCATAGAGCTGTGCTTGGAGCAAACCTGGGGGAGACCGGTAGGACACTTCTTTGTCACACAGACAGACCTGAAACAAGTATTTAAGTCTGCAGAAAGACTGATTTTGCACAAACTCAGCAATTAAAAATTTGCCAGCATTTCCCTGGTGGCAGCTGACCCACAGGCAGTGCCAAGCACCTTGCCATGATGCTTCTTCGCCGCAGAGATGCCAGGGCAGGCTTGATGACACCTACCACACCATGTCAGGGCACTAGTTCGAAGAGGGTAGATTTAGACTGGATATCAGGAAGAAATTCTTTACTGAGAGGGTGGTGAGGCACTCAAACAGGTTGTCCAGGGAAGCTGTGGATGCCCCATCCCTGGAAGTGTTCAAGGCCAGGCTGGATGGGGCTTTGAGCAGCCTGGTCTAGTGGGAGGTGTCCCTGCCCAGGGCAGGGGGGTTGGAACCAGATGAGCTTTAAGGGCGCTGCCAACCTAAACCATTCTGTGATGCTAAGGTACACATTTCCCACTTCCATTGCACCATTCACCCAAGATGACCACTCCACCCTGGCAACATAAATGCTAAACACAAAAAGTCTAGAAAATTTCCGCAGTTTATTATGGACACGGAATCTGGGAAGGGTTTGCCCAAGAGCACAGGCACAGCTAGCAACAGCACTAGAGACTGAGCACGTACAGCCACACCATCCCATATTTTCAGCCCTCCACCTTAACACAATGTAGCTCAAGACCAAACAACTCTTCTGCTCAGCCCACAGCCTTCTCCTCAGAGAAATGCTTGTTGTAAGGAATGTTTGGGCAGCACAAGTCACCTTGCTAGCCACATCCCTCTGAATGGGTACGTGGCGTAAGTGGCATCTGTCCCCAACAGTGGCAGGGGGACAGGAGCTAGAGACACACCTCCTGTCTCTGTCAGGAGCCTCCAGCACCTCAACACAGGCTACAGAGCAATCCCAAGCACTGGGGTCTGGATCCTGAGCATGCCAAAACTGGACGGTGTTGCTCCTCAGCAGTGAAAAAATGGGAAGAAACTACAAAGACAGAATAAAACCGTGAAGAAACTAAAACTAAAAGCTGCTGATGTAAAAAAAAAAAAATCTTAAAAAATTCATGAAGTAGCCTGCAGCAGTTTTGGAGAATTTTACAACATGTTTGCCTTCACTGGAGCCTTCTCAACAAGTGGGCAGTAACACCCTTATCTCCTTTTTTTCCTCACTTAGGCTGGGGCGAAACTTTGACACGATTTTTCACGATCAGGCAACAGATAGCCCAACCATGAGTTATACTGTTCATGGGGGAAAAAAAAGGCAAAAATCTTTCCATCATACCAAATTTTGTAATACACAATCTAAATGCTCTCTAGCACCTCAGACCTGATAGAAGATCCCTAGCTACACACTCTCCTCTTAACACTATCATTGACCACTTTTACATTGCTGCGGCTGGAGTACACCAGTCCTGACAGTTTACTATCATGAAACACCAACATTTTTGTTAAAAAATAACTACTTCTCTGTCTTTCTGGGAGGCACGACATTGTCATACCTGATCCCTGGTGCTGCAACCATGCAGAGAGGAACCAGCATTTGCCACACCAGGAATCTCAGCAACAGAGCACGTTTACCAGCCCAGGAGTGTAGAAAGGATGCCATGTGTCCACCATGCTTTCCCAAATTCCCTCAAAGCAGAAGATTGATCCTGAAGTGATTCAGGGTCGTATGCCAGACAGCAACTCCGAGTAGCATTTGAGTTTAAGAGTAATGTAGCTCCTTTAGAAGTCGTAATACCTGAACAAAAAAGTCATTAGAATAGCACTAATGTGGCCCAATGGTAATTTAAAAAAAAATAAAAATTCCCAGCCTAAACCAAGAGGAAATGAAGAAGCTCCTTAAGATAAACTTTATGCAATTCTCATCACACCCACCAATTTAGTGTCCTGATTTGCGTTATGCAAGTGTAATGAAAGCAGTGTAATTATACAACCTTTTGACTCCTGAACACTGGTTATCCCTCGTGTTTTCAAAACAACTAAATTATAACCGTACTCGTCTCCCCTAGCACAGTCTGGCACCATGACTCCCACGGTTCAGCTGCTCGGGGTCAGGAGGTACAAGACAGAGGTATTTGTGAAATCTCAAACTCATTTGCCTGGCTAATCATGCAAAGACAATCATTTTCAGACATTAAGTTCAAGAAAAACTGCCAACGTTACTGAAAAACCCTCTAATATTTGTTGTTATATCCTTGGTAGATAGGATGTGAGGATTTAACCTGGAAGCCGTATCTAAGAAACAAGGCGGACAGAAAGTCCTGATGCTGAATGGGAAATCCACACCATCAAGTCAGGGAACCTGGTCCAAAAAGTTAAATGAAATGAAAAAACTTATATCCCAATGACAAAAAGAAACTCAGAACTGTGAAAATTAAACAACTGTTTCAGCAGTCCAAATCTGAAGGCAGATATTTATCCACAAAAGCACTTACATTCAATATGCTGACCAGCATTTTAATGCTGCTTTTGTCCTTGAGAATCAATTCTAACACCCTTCACCTGGTGCTTAAACAACCCCGGTAGTATTTTGTATAGATATGCAAAATTGCAGCTTTTCCCCTTACTGTATGGTGCCCCCTTCAAGTTCTAATTAAATTATTTGTCCAGCAGTAACGAAATAAAATTCTCAAAGCAGCAAACTTCAGAGACTAGAAAGGAGTTTTCTGAGATTTAAAACCAAAAGAGGTCGTTTCTTCCTGTTTCACGCACTTTACCTCTTTGTTTCATCATTTGCAGAAACTGGAGTGGGCCAAAGGACGGAAGTGGGAATAACTGTATTTGCACATATTAAGCACACTAGCTTAAAACTCACTTGCTAAATACCACAGAAATCTGATTCCGTCTCCACTGTAGAAAATGAAAGTACAAGTTGAATACAAGTTGTACAGCTCCTCCAAAAAGCAAACCAGTTGGTTGGTATGAAAGGCAGTGCAAAATGAGAGCTGGACCGGTAACCATCAAAGCAGAAACGTATCCTAAAACGTACAGCAGAAAAGCAAGCTGGTAGGGCATGGTATCTTCTGTCTAAAAGACCACTTGACAGTGAGTTATGAGATGTCTAATACTGAGAGCTACGAGCAACTGGCAAGCAGACCAGAACGGGTCTGCACGTCCATCTTCACAAGTCTTCCTGAATCACGTGCTTGTTTCTGATCCCTTTTTTCCTAAACCTTCACCTTTCTGATGGGAACAGAAGCCAGTCTGCAACATATAAATTCTGATTCCACATGTAGGGAAAAAGAAAAGAGGAAAAAAGAGGAAAAAAGAGGAAAAAAGAGGAAAAAAGAGGAAAAAAGAGGAAAAAAGAGGAAAAAAGAGGAAAAAAGAGGAAAAAAGAGGAAAAACGAAGGAAAAAGGAAAGAAAAAAGAGAAAAAGAGAAAAAGAAAAAGAAAAAAGAAAAACAGAAAAGAAAAAGGAAAAAAGGGAAAAAAGAAAAAAGAAAAAACCTGAATAAAATAAAAAAGGAAAGAAAAAGAGAGAAAAAGAGAGAGAGAAAAAGAGAGAGAGAAAAAGAGAGAAAAGGAAAAAAGAAGAAAAACCCAACCAAACAAAGCACTCTCCCCCCAGAAAACCAAAACAATCAAATAACAAAACCCTAAATGCCCACCTGCCGTGAAAATGCCCGGCGTTGCTGATTTACAGCTAGGACGACCCCCCCTCCTGCGCCGGAACCAGCCGCGCAGCGCTCTGAGAGCGCCCCAGTGCCCAGACACAACCCAAACCCATCTCAAACGCACACAGCTCCTGCCAGGAGACCTGCCAGCCTGCCAGCCTCTCCCCACAAACACGCCCCCAACCCCCCCCCGGCCCTGGGCATCATCGTGTGGGGGGGAAGCGGGGACGGGACACGACACCGCCGGCGGCGCCGCCGCGGAGACCTTTGAAGCAGCTTTCCGGGTATTGCCGCTTCGGGATAAACAGCCCCGAAAGAGTCAAGCGGAAAATAAAATAAATAAATAAATAAAGATATAAAGAAGTGACACATAAACCCAAACCCTCGCCGCGACCGCGGGGACCCCCAGCGCCGCCCCATCCGTCCCGCCGCGCCTCACCCGCTCCTCCGCCGCTCTCCGCCTGCGCCTCCCCCGGCGACCAAAGCCCGGCCACCCGCCGAACGCCGTCCCCCGGGGCGGGGACACCGCCGGGCCGCCCCGGCACCGGAGCGAAGGTGGTGGTGGTGGGGGCTTCTTCAGTGAGAAGGCCCGAAGCCTCTTCTTTTCGTCCCGAAAGCGAGGGGTAACGCAGGCAGCGAGGTGGTGGCATCCCCCGTTTCGAGGAAGAGGAGGGTGAACGCTTGTCACCCATCCCTCAGGGTGTCGGCAGCTGGAGAAAGGAGCGGAGAGCTGCGTCTGCCAGCGGTGGCTGCAGCTCCGACGGCGGCTAGAGAGAATCTGGCCGTTGGTGTCACGCTACACGATTTTAACTTTTCTATCAGCAGTTCCCTTCACAGAGAGCAACGTCATCAGCATCTGTCTGAAATCTAGCCATGACACCTAAACGCAACTTAGTGACTTCAAAGTTGCTGGATGTTTTTCCTATTTTTTTTTCCTATTGTTAAATGTTCCTCATTAATTCACCCATTAACAAGATGAGGTACATTCATGCAAAAAAGAAATTCCTCCTTGCCAGGTACCTTCCCTTATAGCAGTCTTTCAGGTGTAATTTGTCCCAGCTGTATGTAGAGAATTTGCATAGACCCGTGTAATTCATTTCCTGGTTACACATTAAAGAGCAGTTTTCTTCCATCTCCCTAAGGACTTTGCAGGGAAAACAGAAGGGAATTGTAATGGTCTGAACAAGTGACGCAGACTTAAATCTTTTACAGCGTTATAAGCAGTTTGCTCCAATGCACAGCTAGGACAAACTTAGCTCTGTGGGTTGGTGGTTGCTTTTTTTTTCTAAAATAGCATGACATTAAAATGGTTGGAGATAGAAAGTCAACACTTTTCATGAAACAGCGAAGAGATTTGTACCGTCTGGCATGACTATCAGGTTGTTTCTCCATCCGCCTCAGTTAATCCGGGCAAGGAACAAAACAGACAAAACCTGCTAAGTATCGGTGTGCCAAGTGCTCACTTAGGTGCGCTCGCAGAAAGCCACCAACACCCTTATCCAAGTAAAAGAAAATCTAGGCTTAAAAACCAGCTAAGAATAGCAAAAGTAAATCGTTGACTTAAGAGGCCTAAAGCTGTCAGCTGTGCAGCGCTGTGTGCTGCTCCATCAAAAAAATCTATTTCGGAAACAAAAAATAATGTTGGAAGTGCCAGCTCATTGCTCCTCTGCAGCATCAGTGAGCTGGTGCGTTCCGTTTGGAGGCGCAGTCTGTGATTTACCATAGCTGCGTCTCAGGAGACACCGCTGGGACAGATGCCGTTAGGATATAGCTCGTGAGGCATCCTCCTGCAAAGGCTCCAAGGTACCTGGGATTTGTTTCTGAGCCACGTCTTGGCTACAGTGATCGCATCCTTCAGCTTCCCTTTCCAGCTTTCTTCTTGCCTCGACCAGGCCAGTGTCGGTGCCACTTGGGGGTTTAGCGTTCCAGGCAAATCCAAATTTGCCTCTTTCTGCCCTCCCCAACCTGCGTTAAGATCTTGGGATTTAATAGGTGGTTTCTTTGTGCAGACAGGCCTGAAAATTAATGTTTATCTGGTTGCTGACTCATTAGGGAAGAGAGATGAAACACGCAAAGTACAAATGCTGCAGGTCAAGCCCCGTAGCAGTGAGTCCTTCCCCCTTCTCTGCTCTTGGCTCTCTTCTTGGGGCATTTATTCAGCACGTCAGTGCAATCTAGAGAACAGCCTATGCCCCTCTGCACCTGCTCTTGCTGGGAATAAGCCCTGGGGCAATCAATCCATCCATCCATCCATCGGAGACCACTCACTTGAAACCTCTTGAAGTACTTTTTTAACCAATACTGTCCGTATGCCTTTTCTGCCTCTTAAGCTCCTCCTGGACCTCTTCCCTGAGCCACTCATGGAGAGCTCTCCACTACCTTTTCCCATTTGTGGGCTGTGGCAGGAGAACGTTGTCTCTCCTCCTTGCAAGTCGCTGCAAGGGGACAGCCTCTACCCACCTCCCTCCCCTGCGAGCCCCCCTCCTCCTCGGTGCAGACAGCCCTGGTGAGACCAAGCCAAGGAACACAGAGGCCTCCTGCGCTCTGTCTTGGACTGGTTGGGGCGGGCTCGTGCCATTCCCGTTAGCTGAAGAGGAAGGGTTAGGGTAATCCTAAGGAGAGCAAACTAGGTCTGAGACGGGATTGACTGCAAAAAGGGGAATAGCCGCTAAGTGGAAGGCAGTTTCTGTTACAGAAGGGGAAACACGCTGCTACAAGGGTTCAGAAAGCTTCAGAAAGGGTGAACTTCCCCTAAATACCTTGGGAAACAACATTGGGAGCTAGAGAAGGCCTTACTTAAATTATGCATTCAACATTTTTCCACAGAACTCATGCCTCCCCTGCTTCGCTGCCTCTGATGAGGCAGCGGCTCCGTGGGCACGAGGGGAGAGCTGCGGGGAGCTCCCACTGGAAGCAGCCTCAGGTTGATGCTGTTCCTCCAGACTTCCTGGCGTTTTGCACGTGTTTATGATGCTCTGACAAGGCTATGTGCTGATGGCAAACTTCCACCACTTAGAGATACTTATGGTATCTCCTGCCTTTAGGGGAGCATTATGAACTTGCCCATAACATGAGCCGCCAGGTTTTTCTGCATCTCCACGCTGCAGGCGTGACTGTGACTGCCTCCCTCCACTTGTACCCAGACGAGACTGCACAGCAATTACAGCAAAAGCTTATCCTGAAAGCCGCACTGAGCAAGTGTGAAGACGTTTTAACCGTCTCTGTTCAAACCCACAAGTCAGCAGCAGAAGCAAGTGCTGTGTTCTTGCCTCTATCTGCAGGTGAGCAGCAGGATTATAACCACAGCCCGAAGAACATGAACAATTCGAAAAGAGCGCGAAAAGGGTCTGCTGAGACAAAGGCAACAGCATCCAACCCGGTAAAAGTAGGAAACCTAGGTCCCTTCTTAACAGTCAGGAAACATTTCCCCTTTTATCCCCATTTATTACGACTACCAAGGTCAGGTGTAGTCCCAACGCACAGGGGAAAATCGTGCCCATGCACTGTGATCTGCAGAACAGGAGCTTCCTATAGCCGATCACCGGCTTGGTCAGATGCCAAAATTTAGAGCACAGCTCTACGAACTTACCAACGCTTCTCTTGGAGTGGTTAATTCTGCTCCGTTTTTCTTGCTCGGTGAACTGGTCTCTGATCTTACTTGCCTTTCCGTCGTGCCGCCTCTGCATCTCCTCTCCAGAGGGTCTTCCCAGCTGGATTTCTCTCCCCGGGCTTCTTTCGCTGGGGGCAGAAAATGAGTCTCTACAGCCTCAGCTCGTCTTCATAGATCAACAAGCTGTGAGAGGATCTGGCTTCCTGTTTCATTTCCGTTAAAGTTTTCAAAGTCACACAGGCTGTGTGTGCTTCTCCATATCCAAGCCACAAAAAAAAAAAAAGACCAACAAAACAACCCAAAAAACCCCAACCCCGAGCATAACTCAGCTATTTATAAAGGTCACATTGCCACCTCCCTCCCCGTCTCCCAAGTTGTTTGGGTGCTGGAGATCGCAGGGAGATTTTCAAACCGTGATGGGTGGCCCATAGGTGGTGTCTCTGTCTTGGTGGTAGTCCTCAGGGAGTCATGGCCTCTTCTTTTCAGCTCCAATGGCATGTTTGATTGCTAAGCATTTAAAGTTACTTATCACACGATCAATGTGCTTTCTGTAGAAAAGCACTGTGTGAAGAGGAAACAGGTGGTCACACAAGCATCTATTCAGAGATGGACTGTGCTCTGTAAAAGCAAACTTTACACTGATATGATTAAATCACTTCATAGATACAGGATTTTTAATAAGAGTCAGCAAAGGGTCCCCCTGGGAGATTCTTTCCTTTCCCCTCCTCATTATTTTAAGTTAAATGAGACCAGTGGTTTCTCTACAGCCTAAGGCTATCAATTGCTTCTTAATTACACTGTTGGAAGATACATCCTGATGCCATAGCTTACAAGTTTACTAAACCCAGGCTCCTGCTCTGAAAATACCCACAAGTTCTTGTTTCAGAGGTGGAAGCAACCATTTGCCCTTCCAGATTTCTCTGCTATTGCTCCATGTTGCAGATGGATTTAAAAAAAATAAATTGCTGGAACTCTTACAGTTTCTGACTCACATTTTCCCTTTCACTGGAATGTTGATTTCCCTTTCTACATCTTTTATTACAGTATTTTCATTAAATTAGTTTAAAAATGCTGTTTCTTCATTATCACCTTTGGATCAGGAGCATTTGCTAAAAAAAAAAAAATAAAATAAAGGAAATTCGGAAAGGCGGGGTTGGGGGGGATAACCATTAATTATATCACATTATTCTTTTATTCTTTCTGTTTGTTGGCACCTCAGGAGCTGAAGGTGAACTCTGCTCCCCCTGCTCCAGTCCAAGGCTCGGGCCCCATGACTGCAAGCCTGCAAACACTTCTTACTTCACCACTTACTGTGGAGGAAGGAGGAGAAGAACAATAAAGAATTTTCTGTCTTTTAAGTGTTCACTTGCTGCCTTTGCATGCTCTCATGCTAGCCACGCTCCACACCAGCGAGCACGCAAAGGCAGCAAGTGAACCCTTGAAGAAGTGTGTGTATATATATATATATATGTACACACATGCACACATTTATATGTATATATGCATGTATATTTTTTTTTGGTCTGTGTTCAGTTCTCAGTCGCAGAACAAGATAGTTCCAAGAGGGGAAAAACTGGGCTGGGTACAGGACCAGTGCCTCTCCAAGGGGAGATTTGGAAAGAAAATTAGTAGGAGAGAAGAAAGAAACACTTCACATGCCCCCTTTTGCTTTACTTGCTCAGCACTGTTTTGGATTTTGTTGGTGGCTGTTTCTTTTAATAAAGCAAAAAAGCAAGCTGTTTAGTTTAAATTATGCAGTGAAAATTAACTGTCTTCACTGCATTGAATTCCCTTTCACCATCTTAAATTCCTCTATTGTACTTAATCCATTTTTGTCTGGTAGGTTGGTTTGTTCTGGCCAGAAACGGTTCTGGATGTTTAGCAGTGCCTGCTCATCCTCTTTTCTTGCAGTTTCCACGTTCTTTAACCCATATACCGTATTTCCCAATGAATAACTCTTTAACAGCTTTTTAGGCTTTACCCAAGCAGCAAAAGCACCGATCACCTCACTTTCCGGCTGTGCTGGGGCAGGAATTATTTGCCCGAGCTCTGCATTTCTTCCATAGCCCTGTGAGCACCCTTAGAGCATGGTGAAAATGATGGGACTTGTGAACACTCTGTGTGTCAGGGATCTGGGAACTTCGAGGAGTTTTGGAAAGTGATGTCGTCTTTGCTCCAATAGGATCAGGCTATTGGCAAAAAAAGGGCTCCAAAAGGGGGAAGAGGACAGAGCAGGACCTTCTGCACCCCTTCCTTGCAGGAACACCTCCGCTGAGCTTTGGAACGGGACTAAGTTACAAAAAGTACAGGATAAATTACACACACACAAACACACACACACACTGTGCCTTTTTTTATCAGAAAGAACTAAGAGGTTGACCCAAGGTCACGGCGAGAAGAGGACGACAAACCTAAAATGGAAGATGACAAGTTTGCTGTGCTAGAGGCAGTGACCAGCTGGGCAGATATAATCCACAAACTAAGAAGAGCTGCGTTTTACTAAGTAGCTAGTGTTTGCATGCCTGCCTGTTTACACTTCTTATCACAGTCACAAGCTGACAAGGAAATTTCCTTTGTCCGCCCCCATGCTTCTGCGGCGGGTGTTATCAGACGTCCTCTCCTACCCATGACATTCCCTTGTGGTTCTGCGAGACGTAGAAAAGGAGGTCTGCATTTGACTTCACCACAGCTCAACACGTTGGTTCCCCTGCTCACCAACAATAGGAGAGCTCTTGGTCTTCAACAGCCGTTGGGAAACCCAACCATGACGTGGCACAACATCACCCAGCTGTCTGAAAGCTTTAAGCACAAATGCTTCAGCGACATGATGACCACCTGAGTTGCAGGCAGTTTCATCTTTATTACTGAACTCTAGAGCCAGCTTCTTCCGGTCTGCCTTTGCCCTTTCAATTAGAAGCAGACTAAGGTTACAGAGACAAAGATGCCCACCCTCCGATTGCACGGTGTCCTGGTTTGAGGACACCAACCATGACACATGTAGTCACTTTTGTTGTGCTGTAACAAGTTGTCCTACCCTCGCATCTGTTACCTGGAAGAAAAGTCACCCATTTAGGAACAATTATCCTTATCGTTGGCAACTTTCTGCTGCAGCCAGAGAGGTTGGGGGCAGAAGAGGTGCTGTCCTGTGCAGGTGCGCAGCAGGTTACTTAGTGGGTCAGCAGGTTATCCTTTTCCTTCTGAAGACTAAGAAGAGGACTAGCATCAATACAATCCACTTGCTGGACAGATTAAGATTTTGGAAGCACCAAGCAAGTTGTTAGTACAGAGGCTCCTAGGGCCTGGGCTTGGGCACAGGAGATCGACATCTCTGGGAAAAGGAATCCCTGTTACAAAACCTGTGGTGGGCCTTGCAATTCTTTATAAATCAGATAGATACTTCATACTTGGAATGAGAGTCCATATCATGGCTTCTTTTTCTTTAGAAATCAACATGCAAAGACTCAGAATTCAGCTGTTTCTCCTTTGGGCTGTAAGACGTTACTGCCAGAAGAAACAAGACAGGGCCTATTTGTAGGCACTTGCCTTTTCTGTTTTTTTTTTTTTTTTGTGTGTGTGTGTGTCTAGTGTTAGTGCCTGACTTTGCAACAGTGACTAAATATTTATGTCTCACTGTTAAAAGTGCACAGCAGCAAATCAAAGTAAGCATTTTAAGGCCTGGTTGCTGTGAGTGACTCTCTGAGACTACGGAACCGAAGGTCAGCACACCCCCACCCCTGGGCTCCTCTTCTGAGTGAGCCACTTTCTGCCACCTCCACTAAGAACCACAGCAGTCGTGGGCGATGGCTTGTTTTGTGCTGAAGCAGCAAAACAGGATGGATCACTATGGGGAAGAAAAGGGCTCATTCTTTTCGGAGGAAAGAGTCACCCCAACCCAAAACATCAAATGCCATCAGTGAAAAGAATAAACTTTCTTCAGAGGGAGACTGGGCAACTAGCAGGAAAATGAAACAGATGTAAAAACCAAGGCCAGAAAGAGAAAGCAGTAGCCAGTACACAAAGGAGCAACAGTGCTGATGGAAAAGTCAGGGAGCAACAAGGGCTTGAGCATGTACGTGCCCCCTTTCATAATGCAGCTTATTGATCTTAATGGCTTTTAGGTTAATAGAAACCGTTACAGAAGATGTTCCTTTCTGAAAGACGCGTTGTGCGGATGATAGTTTCCTTATTCTGAGTTGCAAAGATAAACACCCTGGGTCTAGTTGCCGTTTTCTTTCCCCCATCTTGTAATAGGACCACCATCCATGCTGACAGCTGACATTAATATATGTGCTTCTTCATTTAGTTGGTCAAAACCATCTACTGCTAAGCTAATATATGCTATACTTGGCTATATATTTCACAACACAGAAGGAAGGATGACATTAATTTCTTTTAATGAGGTTGCAGGACAGGAATTTAGAGGATCAAAGTCTGTTTTTGCATTTGCCAAAATCTTAGGCATCTTCAGCAAATCCTTTTACCACCTGTTAAAAAGGGGAAAAGAAAGAAGCAGCTTTCTCTATCTGTAAAGCAAAGTTTGATGATTAAAATTGAGAGATGCCAAAAATACCATGGTGATGGAGACTCTTCAGCTGAATATACAGCCCCCGCTGTGATGACAAGCAGCACTCTCATCTCCCTTGGCAGTCAGTGACAATAGAGACAGAATTCTCCTACTTGCAAGGGATGTCAGCACCTTCCTCACAAAGGATTCAATGATTTCTTTTTCTGCAATTTTTTTTATGGATCTTACTCCTTTCGACATTCTACTACTTAGACTGCGAGTATTAGGATTTCTACTTCTCTGGCAAGCAAATTACATACATTTTCTTTAAAAAGTAACCTGTGTTGAGAATGTAAAAATGAAATTTCCTGGCTATTCCCGTATGGCTTATTCTGAAACATACACATACACACGCGTTTCCCTGGACCCACCTTCCACCACAGAAATTTTGTCGCAGTGAAATTTGGCTTTGGACATTTATAGGATTTCTGAAGACCCTGTGGCCCTGCAAGAACTGTTGTTTCCTCAGCGTGTCAGGCATGCAGAGACCCCAGGTGCCACCCATGGGTACGCACAAAGCAGCCTGGGCAGCATAGCTCGATCCTGATCCATCCCCGGCAGGTTGGACTCCAAGCACGATCGCTACTAGTTACCGGAGTCAGGAGCTGGTACTTCATTTCAGCTTCCTGCATCCATTTTACAGAAGGAAGGTATGGATTTTGAGCGCCACTAGAAAAGCAAAGCAGAAGTCTTCCTCCTAAATTCGGAAGAAGTAGGACTGGGTCTTGGATTCTGCCTTTATTTCCTCGAAATTACTTCTAGATTTAATCATATCCTCTGAACAGTCTGGATTTACATTACATCAGAATAACGCTACTTTCTGTGGCACTTCAGGATGACAGTTTGAAGACACTTGAAGCTGCCACCAAATTTTTATGGGGAGCTTTACATTTAAAAGGATCATTAACTACACAATCACGTAATTGGATCCTTATGTCACAGGTTTTGCTTGAAAAGCTCAAATGGGTTCTACATATGTTCATGAACTTGTTTTAGCGCTGAGAGCATAAATGCACGACAAATTGTCTGGGAGGAGAAATGAAAGGGAGACCATCTAAACTTCCATTTTTGTGAGGGAAGGAATCTGACACGCTGGGGGCACAGCAGGAAACCAATGAGGAACAGAATGTACAACCACTGTTGCTGTTAAATATAGATCCTCGGCTCTGAGGCACTGAAGAGCCTTGCTCTTGGGGCCTCTTCTGCTAACAAGTGTCTTATGCCCAAAAAGCATCTCACCTTCAGGACATCTCAAAAAGTTGAGCCAGGTATTCTGCCTCTTTCTCCATCTACTGGAAGTTATTCCAGAAGGTGCTGGAGCCCTTTTCTACAGGTCAGACAAGCATAACGTTGCTGGATTTTCTTTTTTTTTAAAGTTTTTTATTAGGTCTAACATAACTGTCAAATGCACAGCTCTATTCTGCCGTCAATTGTGTATTACAAGTGAAAAAACCCAAGCAGAGAATTCTTTATGCTTTGCTGCATTTGTTTTTTTTCAGCGAACGTAGGAACAGTCCTTCCTTCACTGACCTCCAAGCACTACTCTAACACAAAATGTACTAGTATGAGTCAAACAGCATGACTACAAACGCATTCTGGTAAGGTAAATACCATATAGTTATACTTCCTTCCACTGGCAATATTTACAGGAGACAGACTTCATAAAGAGCTACACCCAATAGTAAAATAATTTGTGCTCAATAAACAAATACAGAGAGCTGTTATAAAGTCCAACGGGGAGCTCAGCCAGAAATGAGCCATTACTTTTAAGTGGCAATATGTCAGCTGCAAATGAGCGACTCAACGGGAGCTGAGCCGTTTGTATAGTCAAACTAGTAGGAGGCCTAAAACGCCAAAGATGGTAGTAGGTTTTGCAAACCGAACACCCTGGGTCTCCATACGCGGACCTATAGTTTTTGAAAGCTTTTTTTCCCCTCCTCTAAATTAGGTTTGTCTTTTTTATGGAATTAATTGAAACAATTCATAAAAGCAGCCTAGGTGTGGCTGTGGGAATGGCAAATACACGCTAAGCAGCTGCCATGCCTCATATTTTCCACAGGAAAAGGACAGGATCTTACAGTGCAACCTAAGGAGACACCTCGGCTACTGTCCTCCCTCCATCACCTAACAGCCATGATAGACTTGCTAAGCCAAACACCACTGTCACGAACAGTTAAAGCAGTTTTTTATATAGGCTTTTTATGTAGGAGCTCCACGGTGTGGAGTCAGCTGCCTTGCTAGAGACAGGAAGCTGAGATATGCCCATTGCAACGGCAGATTTAGGATGCGATGCCTGCCTGGTCACCTCAAAAGACGATCAGGACATGCAATGTGCTTTAAAACACTGTAAGGCGACAATATCAGTACATACAAATTTTTGTAAATAACTTAAGTGGTGGATCTCCACGTGTATAGATTCTTCCCAACAAAACCGCTCTCAACACCTGAGAGCTTTGTTTCTAGGACAGGGGACTTTGGACACAAACCTGTGTCCTTGTGGCGAGTCCATCCCTGTGTCCTTGCAGTGCGTTACATCTCCTTTGCCTGTCTGATGTCCATCAGCATAACTGAGGCTAGGCAGTCAGCAGGAGAGCACAAATTACTACACATCTCTCATGATTTGCCGTTTGTGCCTTTTCTTTTTTTGCCTGACACAAGCATTTCTACACCCCCTGCCAAGAGCAGCTCGGAAAGACCTTTTTAACTGTTCCATAATCAGCAAAGAGCCCTTTGCCTTCCCTCTCACAGAGCGGTGTAGGAAAGCCGTAAGTACGCACAGGAGGGAAGAACCTGGAGAAATACGAGTAGACGTCTTGGGAGAGCAGCTCCAGCAGAGCTCCCCAGCGCGGTACAACCAGAGCTCTGGGGATCAGGGATCGTGTCCTCCAGCAGAAAGATTAGAACAACAATCCCTGCTAAAGGTAATGCCTTTCAGTGCAACGCTTCTCTGCAATGAAATAACGTCATTTTCACTTCCAGTGGCTGGAGAAACTCTGAAATGCTAAAAAAAAAAAAAAAAGCAAGCTACTTGACTGCAAGAAATACCTGCAATAAGGCAGGGTGGCAGATGCCCCTTGACAGCACCACAGCATAAAAGAGAAATGCAACAGCTGTTGATACTTAAGACAACCCACCCTTATGCTACTTTGTTCCAGAAGACCTCCAACATTTACACAGAGACATATTCTTCATCTAATACCCCTTTATCCAGTTGGAAAACTTTTCCCTTGCACCTCTAAAATACAACAAAGGGGGAAGCTCAAGTAACACAGTCGAACTTGATACTTCTCTGCCTGACTTGGGCAAAAAGTCAATGTTCAAAAAGTCAGTGTTTGACGTCAAGCAAACTTAACCATGGAAAATAAACCCCTGCATTACATAGGACAGTAATACCAAGGCTCTGAAAAAAAAACTTTTACAACTTTGTCTGCAGCTTTCACGCTATTAGATTCCACAGCATGCATGTGTGGTTTCAATACCTCTTTTTAAAAAAAAAAAAAAAAAAAGCCACTTCAAATGGAAATGGATTATCACAGTTGTTGCTTGCTAATACAGGGTCTGATGTGTGATACAAATTATAAACTAGAAAAGGAAGATTGCTAGAAAAAATACTCAGGTTATTTGGGAATCGATTTGTAAGGCAGATAAAGAGTTTCTGTGGAGCACTTAAGTACAGAAATAGTTCACATCTGAACTAATGGAAAAGAGCGTTACCATTTCCTCCTCACTTTTTTTTAAACTGACAGATTGTGTTTAGGCCTTGTAAAAGGTCACCCCTCTCAACTCTTGCAGTTGACTAGCAGAGAAAAATACATTTCTTGATTATTTGTCAAACCAAACATTACAGACTCAAGAGGAAGATTCAACTTTAATCAAGTACTTGCACTACTTACCTAACCCCGCACAACTGGAAAAGTCACAGCATGCAAACAGAAACAGATGTTTGCTTTCACAATCAATTGCCATCCCTACCCATCCATAAATCCTTCGGAGGATGAAAAGGAATCATAGTCCTATCGGCTATGTACTGACTATCCCAGAACATTCTTCAAAGATACTTATAATATCTTTATTAAATACCAAATAAAGATATTTTCCTCTCTCTGAACTTTATCTCTGTGGTCTCTTTGGGATATTAGCTTCCAAGACAAGCAGCAGATACTTCTAGGGGAATGCTTTTAAGTTGCACAGCGAATAATTTTGAAGGGAGGCCATCTATTCTCAGTGTAATCTTATCTTGCCTCCACTAGACCCATTAGCTTATCAGAAAATACTGGAAATACTTTTTAGAGTAAAAATCTTGATTACTATTTTGCATATTTGAACATGTTTCCAAGACAATCCTCCTCTTTCCTATCTCAAGGGGTTACCATCTGTTTCAGCATTTCTCCCATTCTGCTCCAAAGATGCTGAAAGTTGGCTGCAATGTCTTTCTCAGGGCTGAACTGCTGGGTGGCAGTGCACTCTCTAAAGCTAGTCGTGACCTAGTATCAGACAACTTACAGCTACTACAAAAAGGCAGCAAATAGCATTGCATGAATCTAGAGAAAAAGACATTAAGTAAATTAAATATTTCACAGAATCATAGAATCGTCATGGTTGGAAAGGACCTTTGAGATCATTGAGTCCAACCATACACACACACAAAAAAAAACCAACCCAAAAACCCAAAAAAACCCCCTACAATCTCTGCCAGTAGAGCATGCCCTGAAGTGCCACATCGAGACATTTCTTAAATACCTCTAGGGATGGTGACTCCACCACCTCCCTGGGCGGGCTGTTCCAGTGCCTGACCACTCCTTCAGGAAAGTAATTCTTCCTAATATCTAATCTAAACCTCCCCTGCCACAACTTCAGACCATTTCCTCTGGTCCTGTCATTATCCACCTGGGAGAAGAGGCCAACACCCACCTCTCTACAACCTCCTTTCAGGTAGTTGTGGAGGGCAATGAGGTCTCCCCTCAGCCTCCTCTTCTCCAAGCTAAACATGCCCAGCTCCCTCAGTCTCTCCTCGTATGACTTGGTCTCCAGACCCCTCACCAGCCTGGTAGCTCTCATTTGTTGTAGAGTTTCATACCAAAATGCAGAACATGCACAGGCAGCCATGTCATGGTTTCTGTAAGTGCACTGTGCTTTTCTTGGTCAGACACTGAGGCGGTGGCCAGGATCAGATGCACAGTTAAAGTCCAGTGTTGTCCATGCCTACTCCTAAGGAGGCTAACTTATCATTGGCATCCCAATAAGACAGGTGCAGTTATTTTCTTTCTGTGTTTGCCTGCTGTCTTTCCCTTGCTTCTCTCTGTAGTCTTATTTCTCCCCAATCTCCATCTGTCTTGGCCTCCCTGAGTACTTCTTTTTGAATTGCTGACTGCCTTAAATTGGACATAGCAACCCTGGCTTCTCCAAGGCGCCAGGCAGAACAAGCTCATGCTGTTATCATGTCATGAGTATCAGGAGTAACTCAGGTTGGGGAAAAGCTTTAATTTCTTTCCCATGAACTACCACATAATTCAACTCTGAGGCAAAGCTCTAGGAAACCAGGCTTCCTTTCTTGGTGCGTATAAATAATCGCCTTTGTCTCTCTTCACCACTGCTATATTTCTACTCACAGAGAAAGCAAAGGAAGGGCAAATATCATTTTATACATGACATTAGTTTGCAACCCCTGAATTCAGAAAAAAAACCCAACAACCTACCAAGAATTGTATGTGCAGTCAACATGCCTCAAAGAAATCTATACGCTTTTCCACATACATACATCTTTTTGCAGCATTTCCAGCATGCATGCACTCCACTGCAGCTGCCACCCTTTCTTACAGCACAACATTACGCATGTTTGCCAATGCAATTTAGCAGTCCAGACATTATAACCTGCATTTCCTCACATCTGATGGTCCATTAGAAGTAAGGTAGTTAGAGAAACGGCAACATAGGGAGCACATGTTTTAAAGCGTGCACGTGAATGACCGGTTTTCTTTTCTCCTGTGAGTGCTTGCGTACGTGCCCCACACTGTGTGATAAACCCAGGCGACACCATACACCTTCACAGAGTAACTGAATGTGTCTCAGGCTTTTACTGAGCAGCGACGGGAGCATCGTACATGGAAACTGAGGAACAGCGTAGTACCTTTCTGCAAATGCAACTCCCCAACAATGACTTTGCAAATCACAAGGACAGGACATTTTTCACTCCTACTGCCTGAGCTGCAGTGAAGAATGCTCTCAACAAAGGCAGCAGATCTACCTTGACAGTCTTGCTGCAGGTCATGACACTGCCAGCTAACCAGTGAGACTACTTCCCCAGGGTCACACCATTAGATCACTTAGTTTTGGCAACCACCACGTATGAAGATTGCCCTAAAAGGTTTGATTTTCTGCAGAACGAAGGAAAAAGCTGAAGTTTCGTGTGAGTAATGAAGCAAACCCTTGACCACAGAAATGTGCTGGGTGGAAAAGAAAACAATGACAATAATTTCTTGACCCCTGGCAGAAACACCACACAGCTATTGGCCCAGCATAAGCTCTTAAAAAACCTGATAAATTACCTGGAAGAAAACAACACTAGAAGGAAAAGTTACTAGACCTGAATCCCTCTCATGATCCTGGAAGAAAAATAAGTTTGTCAAAAGGTGAAGCTGTTACAAGCTCAGATGATTGCCTTATCCATATCATGACCACCGGTGTAACAGGAATTCAGCTAGGATTTTCATACCTAAAAATTCCGTAGAGAGCGGGATGAGAGAAAACAGAGAGCCTCTTACAGCAAGCAGATCACTTCCCCAGTAGAGATGCTGACCCCTGTTGCAACCTTATACTTTAGCATGTGTCAAATATTTATGCTATATCCATACTTCATCAAATAGGGAATATCATAATTCCGTTTTAAAAATTAACAGACTATTAAGCAGGTGGAGGTCTTGAAAAGGAAATGAATGCCTAAACATTAAGTGAAAAATCAGGTCCACTTAGAAAAATTAGCATTTAATCGAAAAAAGACAAATAAAGACTAGACTCACTTTACACTTGAGAACCACTCAACACCCAAGCTGTGGGATGGAGTACAACAGCATGCTTTACGTTCGCTGCAAGCAGGTCTGAAAAGCAAGGTAAGACCCCCAGTTGTCATCCACAAGCAGCAACCAGTGTAAAAGCAGCAGTCATCACCAGATTTACAGCCTGCCTTACTTTGTGAAAGATCCTTGAAGAAAAGAGTTTAGGCCTCCATCAAACTCCAAGAGCAGCAAGTAATTTTGACGTTCAGGCACTTTTTGGTGGTGATCAGGTTACCCTCAGGACAGCCCATCCTAAAAGCCTCCCCTTATTACATCATGATATATCACGACATTTTTTTTCTATCAGTGTGAACCAGCCAGGACTGTCCACCAGCACCTAAAGCTCCCAACAACAGCATGGATGCATTAACTCCTGTAACTGGGACTAGCACAGATTCCCAGCTTTGAGTTTTCCTGGCAAGCAAAGGGTCCAGAACCCTCCAAGCCCCAGGACAGCGCTCCATCACCAAAGAAGGAAGTACTCTCTCACCATCAGTCTTGAGAGACAGCAAATTACATGACATCATTCTGCAAATACTCGGTGGATCTTGGCATCGTTGAAGGGAATGTCTGAGAGCCTGAAGAACCATCCATCTCAAGGGATCACATGGTCTTCAGCAACACACAGGCAAGATGTGTAAAAACAAGCAAGATAAGTGATGTAAATTGCTATTTGACCAGAAGTGATTTGGAAGATTCCCAACGGTACAACAGGGCAAACTTCCAGCTGCTGCCAGCTCTTCCTCAGTATTTGGGAGTAATCCTTGGGGTAGCAAGCCCTCGCAGAGACTGAGTTCAGGGTGCACTAAGTGAACTCCTGGTGCTGACTACTGCCTGGTGAGTCTTCAGGAAGCTTAATGTGAAATTTCTGCAAGTAATCTTTGGATTGCATGATTTCAGTGCGGAAAGAAGCCTCCTTTTGCTGAAGTGAGGGTGCTAGCCTCACTAAAATCTGTGTTTGAAACTTAATTTGAAGAGTTTCAATTTAATCAAGTCAGGTGAGGTAGGCTGACTATCTGAGTAGTAAAATGCAGCCCAGCAGTAGTCAGCTTCAATTTGTTTAACGTAAGAGGTTTCCATGCTCAGTTCCATCCGAACAATCTCTCCCTGAGGCAACTGTAATACCTCAGCTTTGTCTGGGAAATAAAGCGGCTGAGAAAATTCAATGAGAGAAAATTCATGTTTGTAGGGGGTGTGCTGAAAGGGGGATCCAAGTTTTACATGTATGATCGTGGGCTCTAAACTGACCATTGCCGCACAATCACAGAATTTAATATTCTAAGAAGTATCAGCTCAAAAGAAGTCAAAGCAAGGTGAACATCCAGCATTTTTAGAAAACGAATAGAGAACAAAGTGCCATTTTACAGCTGTGCAACTCACGATGCACCTATATCATGAACATTGTGTGAGCTTCACCCCCTCCCATCACAGAAAATATACAACTTGGAACTAGGGATGGTTCAGAGAAAGGCAATTAAGATGATAAATAGCTTCCCCATGAGGAATAAATCATGTAGTACACTTTAGTTTGGTAAACAGACAGCCAAATGAAAAATAAGATAG
This sequence comes from Larus michahellis, assembly GCF_964199755.1. NCBI lineage: Eukaryota > Metazoa > Chordata > Aves > Charadriiformes > Laridae > Larus > Larus michahellis. The sequence continues at coordinate 89,095,821 of NC_133897.1, forward strand.
AAGACTGTAAAAGGAAAGTGGCACACAAAAGGTGGGGAGATGACCTGCTCGTTGCCTTTTCCAAAACAAAGCTTCGGAGACATCAAAGGAAGATGACAGTGAGTTCTTCACACTTTATGGAGTTCAACTGCATAACCCATTGCTACACAAATTTATGGATACCACTGGTTTACTGCCATGCTAAAATAGTAATTAGGTGCTACGTAATCCTCAATGGACTTTTCTTCCATGGGATGCAAAGCCATCATTTTGTCAGGAAGACCATTTAGTATGACAGAGGAGAATACAGTGTGGTGGTTAACGACAGAATGTCTTTGGGGGGATGGAAATTTAGTTTGCAGAGATTAAAGTGCTGCTTTGGTGTTCAGGTTTCATCCTTTCTGAAGTTCACTATGTTCACTGTCTTTGGATGGAAGATATTTTCATTGAGAAACACAGAAATTTGGAGCAATGAGAACCAATACATTACCACAGGCACAATGACGGAATCTGAAGCTTCATCTGCTGCAACTGATGCGGTTTCAAGTACCTCATCTACACATTTCCTCAAACGAGGATGAAAAGTCCCTCCAGCAGTCAAAAGAATGTATGTGTTAAGAAAACTCATTAAAAAATAGCAGCTTTCAGAATACTGCTCTCGACAATTAGACAATGAAAATGCCATGACTATCAACGTTCCTGAATATAGCTCAAAGAGCTCATGTATTAACCCTCAGATGTATCTCTAGCATGTTTCATCATTTTAACCTACAATCTGTGGGGAAAACCAGAAACTTGGTGCTCTTCTCTACTACTAGGGTACATAATGGCTTCTTTTATTGGAAGGCGTAAATTGGCTGATGGCAGGCTTGGTGCTGGCTCTCCTGACATTACTAGGGGAACAGGAGGAGATCAGACTGCTCTCCTCAATAACTCCCAACTGCCCCTCCAACCCCCTTCCCCTGAAGCTTTTTGGGTAGGGCTAAGGGGAGTGAATTAGAGGAGATGAGAACTGTTCCTGTTTTGAGGACAAAGACATCATGAGAGAACGTCATTCTCCTGCTCCTACGCATCAGGCTCTCGGTCCCTGTGGCAGGTCAGCGAAACGGGAGCTCTCGTTCTGGGTATTGATGCTCAGTGTTAGGGCACGGCACAGAGGACAACTGAGTGCATTTACTTGGGAAATGCTGAGGTGACTGCCAGGCATGTGAAGCCCGAGGTGCTGGGTATGTGTCTTTGCTTGCCAGGAAGGAGAGGGACCAGTGGGCACCATCTCCTTTGCCGTGATGAGAGATCATCCTGCTCTTACCTTACAGCGCGCACAGAAAAAGCCTTTTGTCCTGACTGCTTGGCGAGATGTGAATGTGTACAAAGTACTGGAAGAACAACCTCTACTGATGCAAAACCTATCTCTTACTCTCTAATATAACCTCCACCAAGATTTCAGAAATTTCAGAAAAAACTTCAGAAGTTGTTGGCCTGAGGGATAAAGCAGTAGTTCTGACAAAAACACTGTGATACCTGGGCCTGGATTAAACAAATACAGGAAGTTGGTCTTACCTGGTTCTACCTCCCTCCCTCCCTCCATGTGCAGCTGAATCCCTACAGCAGAGAAGTTAGTAACACACCCACGCTGAGTCAATACGCACAGAGAAAGGGTACATAAAGCTTAGGTCATCTTCTGGACTGGAGCAGACACGGTTAACACATCCTGCACTAATCCCTAGCACACAAATACACTGCTGTTTGCAGCAAAGATTGGACGTCCAAATACTTCACCAAATACCCACTACTCATACGTTTCACTACCCACAGCCTCTGGTTAAGTATATTCCTGTCTTAATGTCTCTTAAGATTTTGGGAACCATGGCACTTAACCTCACATCAGCCACTGGTTTTCCCCTTGGTTATGTTTATTTCTTACTCACCAGCCCCTCTTTTTGATGAAGTCCTACACTGACTCCCTCAGCAGTGGAGTTTTAATGCTTCCTGATAATATTATGCAGTACCTTACATGCAAAGAACATGCCATTATATTTTCAGGCATCTTCTACTACCAATCAGGTTTGCACAGGTAATGAAATCTTTTCAGGAAGCCAGATGCTTTTGCTGTGTCATTCTGGAGGATCTGGGATGGCCACATCCTGAACATGGCCTGAACATGCTTTTGGATTTGGAGAAAGAAAAAAAACAACCATTTTTCCTTCTATTCATCAACACATTAATAGTTCCATCTGATAATGTGGATGACTTAAAGTTAAGTGACCTCTTTACTCCCACAAGAGAAAACCAGGCTCTCCCATCCCATTCCTCATGCGCACAGGGAGGTACGTGTTAGGCCTCTACCCGTTAGGAAGACAATGTAGGTTGCTTCCCTGACCAGGGAAATATATATCTAGCCAGGCTTTTTGCTTAGCAGTTGCACAATGACTTTCAAGTTAAGCTGTACTTATCAAATGTGCAATGGAAAACTGCTGCGTTGCCAAACCCTGCTTGAAAAGTACTGACACGTGCACTGACTTTAGTCTGGCAATGTCTTCTCTTCTTCCTAAACTATCAGTAAGAAGTGATTGGGGTATGTTATCAAAAAGGAACATTTAGACACATTCCTCTCTTGAATCTCCCTGGCTATTCTCCCCTCTTTCAGCTACGATATTGACTGCCATTCCCTATGCTCTACAACGTTCCCACATCAGAAACCTCGTACCAGCTGCTCTCACCCATGCTTTTGGTTTCCACTCTGTCAGCCTGCGGTGCCGGTTTGTTGCATGCAGGACAGTCAACAAGAACTGAGCCCAACTGAGTCCAAGTGGCATTTGCAGCCCCGACTACGCAATTTTGCAAAACAAAAGGACCTTACACATATGTTATCTCTTCAAAGCATTTGAAGAGATATCCAAGCCGAGGAGCCCATCATTGAAGCTTTCTTCAGCTGGAAGCTCTTGCACCAAACAGCAGGTTTCAGTGCAAAACTCCACTCTGTCAGAAGATGTTAGCTTTCCCGAGTAACGGGGCTCACAGAGGGCCAGGAACAGTGCATTCTACCTACGAGTGGAAGAACATATCTCTGCTAAAACACCTAAAAGTGCATTATTTATCTTAAAAGCATTTGGGTAACTTCTCCATAGGTTAGTGTATCTTCAGTCAAGAAAAATTATTTTAGAGAACTCAAAGATAACAAAGCCTTCCATGGAGCATGTTGCCACCTATTCCCTGTCATGGAAAAAGCTTCCAGTGGCTCATCATTGGCAGTACAACCTTCCTCAATATTCTTTCCCTCAGTGTAAAACGTCTCTCTCAATTGTCTCTCTCAGTAGAAAATTGTGAGGAATAAAGGGACTGTTTCATCGCTTGACAGGTAACAGCAGAAAAAAAGAGTGAAAAAAAAAAAATCATGTATACAGTGCAGTGACAAGCATAAACACTCCGTTATTGTTCCCTGACCTTTCACTTCATTTTGAATTGCAAATGGATTAATGATAGCAGAAAAGGGAGAGAGATAAATGTACACAGTGAAAAACTTTTCTGCTTCATCCCTTACAGGATGCGAACCGAGTTTAGCTGCAAAAACCAAGTCCTTATGGCTGAAAATAACTTTTCTTCATAACGAATCTAGAATGCCTAAAAGATGTGGGAAATCTGTTCCCCAGTTTAACATTAAACTGAAATACGATCCTTCAGTCTTTAACTGGAAACATCTGGTAGAAAACTTTGCTGGTCAAAATTTACTAGCTAATAAAGACTATAATGAATTTCCACAGTTAGAGACTAACACATGTTTTATATAAAAGCAATCATGACGCTACAAAGCACTCAACACTTAGAGCAAAGGCAAATATTATTTTGTAAGGCATGAAAGAAAGATACATCATTTCAATTTAAAATGAATTTCATGGCAATAAAATAATGTATTTTTTTTCCTTTTTAAATACAGAGCCCAATTAAAATATAACCAAACCTAAACTTTCAAACTCCTTAAAGCAAGAGATCAGACAAATATGTCAAATATGTTTAATTTTTTTCAAAATAACTGATGGCAAAATAAAATATTTACATCACGTCATACTGTGTAAACATGTAACGTCACTGTACAAAGAAATATACATGCAAAATAAAGCAAAAATTTAACTAAAACAATAAAGGAAAATAATACACAAACATAATGATATGAGATTGGTACGAATACACATCCAGTTTTGAAGTCAGTTGTTTTCTTTAAAAAGTTTCTGTACAACTTTACAAAAAAAAAAAAAAAAACAAAACAAAAACAAAACCCAAAAAAGGAATAAATAGAATACAGTGGAAGCCGCAAAGCTCAAAACTAACCCAAGCTAGGTTATGGCTTAAGACCCATATATCTAACTATTGTGGGATGTCGGCTTGGTTTCTTTAAACATGGCATTTCACACAAACATAGATGACAACACACCCATATGAACTCCGTGATGCACAGAAAACCATCTCTGTCTTTTTAAATAGCTCACGTTAATATTACTTCAACCTTAAAAACAGTTACTAAGACAATTACATTAACGTGTCAGATTCTCCTCATCTGACCACTACTTTCTGAATGTATTCTTCACCAAAGAGCACAAAATTCATTTGTTCATTTCACAGAAAGAAGTAAACACAGATTTGAAAATTCTAAAAAGTAGTAAGTGTTGAGACTGATTTTGGGAAAGTCAGACTTTGGCATTTTGAATACAATAATACATTTTAAAAAGTGTCACCCTACTTCTGAACCAGTTTGAGATTTGGGATACGAATCTCTCTCTTTTTTTTTTTTTCCCCCAACAATCCTTAAAACTGACTAGTCTTGTCTAAATTCTATGCTAACCCTCATCTTAAACTAATAATAACAGTGTGGTACAACACACCCGCCCCTGCCCACCCAGAAACCCCAAACACACAAAACAAAACCATAAAGCTCGCCGTACTAAGTATGTGCTTTTTCTATATATTTATTACAGTTACAACAGAGGTCCTCATAAATAGTTGCATAAAATGTTAAAGCCACAACATTGCACATGATATGAAAGAAAACAAAATCCCAAATGAGTGCATTTACAGTATTTCATCCTGCTGTATACTGCTTGACAATCGGGTCCGGCAAGCTGGGCTCCAACCCGAAGTTCTTTTCTAAGGGGACAGTGAGAACTGACCCAAACTGAAGACCCGCACAGTGGTATACCACCATTTAGGAAGATGGGGGTGGGGTGGGGGGGAAGGATAAGGGGAAAGCGGGGGAAAAAAATTACAGACCGAAGGCAGGTAACAGTCTATATACAAGTAAGGCCTACATTTTATCAGAGCAAAACGATTCATTCTATTTGTATGCAAAAACTTTGAGGTTGGATGCACTTAAAAGCAGAGTCTGATCTCAGTGCACTGCTACGTGAGATACATACAGGCGAGGCAACTGGAAAGCTCTAGGACCAAGTGAAAACCAGATGTTATAAATGGAGGCCGTACCAATGGGCAGCCATTTTGGTGAGTCTTCTCCAGGCATGATTTCATTTTTGTTTAACACCAGTGCTTTGAACATAGGCATTTCTTCCTTGAATAAATCTTGAAAACGGTAGTTAAGTTCACTTGCAAAATTCAACTCTTGTTCATTAAAAAAACTATTTTATTTTTTTTTTTTTTGCAGAAACCTGAATAAAATACTGTTACTGTATCGCTCGTGACTGCTTTTTGCAGAGTACAGTGCTATCGTCCTCCACCCCAGTGAAGTCTGCATCGCCAGTCCCCCGCGCCGCCCCGCGCGGGTCCCCCTGGAATGCGTTTGCACACGAACATTCGTTAGCAGCTGGTTGGCTCGGGGTTTGCTTTCCTTAAAATTCAAGTCAACAGCTGATTGGCAGGAGGAGTCTATCTCCAGTCTGATTGATTGGCAGGAGGAGTCCATCTCCAGTCTGATTGATTGGCAGGTGAAAGAGAATGAGAGAGAACTTCAGGCAAGGTCAAACTCTTGGCAAGAGCCTGCTCTGTAAGAAGTTTTTAATGCTACGGATGGGTCGAACATCATTCTGGTGTTTTCGCCGCTCAATGAACGAAGTCAGTCTGGATATGTCAATGCTGTCAGCACTTTTGCTATTCCCCAGCTGCAGCCATTGCTCCTGGAGGGCCAGTGCAGCCGAGGGACGCTTAGCTGGGTCATCCTGAAGTAGGAAGCATACAAAATCTTTGGCCTTCTGGCTAACTCCTTTGAAGTAGTCATCTGGGAAACTAAAGTCTAAGCGGCAAATATTCAGGCAAGTTTCCTCTACACTTTCATCCAGGAAAGGAGAGACGCCACTAAGAAGGACATATGCGAGCACTCCAATGCTCCAAACATCTGAAGTGAGGGAAACAGGATTTCCAAGAATAATTTCAGGAGCTGCAAACTCTGGGTTTCCAAGTAACTGGTGGATATAATACGTGGTATTGAGCTGGACTGCGTCTCCAAAGTCAGCCAGTTTTATTGTTGGCTTCGTGGAACTCTGGTCCACCAAAATATTTTCAGGCTAGAAAACATAAAAGCAAAAGTTAAAATGTCTTTTTTCAAGTCAGTTTAACACATATTTAATGCTCCAACGTTACCATTTCCCAGTCAGTGCTCTCAGCTCAGGAATGTAGCAAAGAGCTACAAGGATTACTACTGACGGCCAGCTCTGCAAAGCTCCTAGGCAGTCCTACCAAGGCTTCCCCCAGACCAACCAACAGGCAACTACAGTATGCAACAAATGTGTTTTAGCTGCTGGCACTATAATTTTTGCAGGAAATATAGTTCTGCCAGATAATACTGCGGATGTTCACAACAGCAGCTCTGCAAAGTTTCACAGGAACCTGTGTTTGGGAACTTAAGCCTGAAGAACAGCAATGACAGAGGGTGAATAAAGCAACTGAGACAACAAAACCCTTGCATTTAAAGATTGGAAGACCATGTCAGAATTTTCATGGCGCTTTCAACAGAATTCAGCTTTACTTGGTGATTCTTAAATGTAACGCAGCTGTACAGATGAAGTCAAGCGCTGTAATGTGACTACGGCAGCAGAAGATCCTGCTCGATGCACATTATTTCAAGAGAACTGCCCCACTCTTGGTGAGCTGAAAGTGGAATTATTTTTATGGTTTTATTTCTGAAGCTACTCCTGTTGTAGCTGTGATCTTAGCAAACTAGGAGTGACTTACCTACAACTAGTTTTTAATTCGTTCATCTGTATGTAGCCTGAGACTGGAAAAAGTACTGGTAAACTCCATACAGCACTAGAAAAAATTTTGGGTCTCCATGATACATGCAGGACCAGACTGGTTCTGCTTGGAAAACAGAAACATGTAGAGGGAAGATGCAGGCTCTTTTTGCTTTTTCTCACCTTTAGCCTTTTGGCTAAAGAGACTCTGCCTACAAAGATGACTTGTCAATGCTAAAATTCCTTATCATTTAAATACAGGTGGAAAAAAAAGTGTAAAGAAGTAGTCTTCAATTAATATTCACATTAAGACCTTCCTATATAGCTTCTCCTACTAGAATGCATCAAATCCATGTGGCTCAAGTAAAATTCAAAGGGTAGAACAGAGGCCCAAAGAGGTACCATTCAGACAGATATTGCAGCCCTCAAAGTACAAAGATGAGAAACAGATTTACAGGAACAGAAGAAAAGCAGTCTCTTTCTCAAGAAGTGTAGAGTTTGTTGTGAAAGAAATGGGTTTCTGCTGCAAGTTTCTCAGAGTAAATAAACAAATGAATAAATAAATGAAAATCAAACAAAACTGTTCCTGTCAGCAATTATTTCCAGCACAAAGGACCACACAGGGTCAGCAAGCTTTGAGGAGAAAGCACAGGGAATTCAGAGTTTCTGCTTTGCTGGCTATGAGTGATCTAAAGCATTTGAGGATGCAGCCTCAACCCATACCCTTCATACAGTCTCAAGCAATTCACAGTTCTATGTTCCCAGCTGCAAGTTTCCTAGAAGAGGGAGGTTTTTATGACTGGAAGGGCACACACTTACAGGAATCCCATTCCCTCCTCACCTTTAGGTCCAAATGTGCTATTCTGCAGTTGTGAAGATACTGCACAGCTTCCAGAATCTCTCCCAGGTAGAGTCTGATCTTCCCTTCTGTGAGGTTTCCCCATCGCACGACATAGTCTAGAAGGCGACCCTGGTCAGCCCTATTGGAATTACAAGGGTTATATTTTAGATTAATCCATATATCAGAACTTAACGGGAGTAACTGTAGCCTACAGCACCTAGAAGACAGAGGACTAGAATATGAAGAGGAGATCTGACATCAAGCTAACAGATCACAACATTCCTAACTCACTCGTTCAATCACTTGATATAAAATAATTCCTGGACCTTCAGACTAAGATAATCATCCACATATCAGTTTAATATCTCAACTTGTTTCCTTCTGAGTATTAAACTCAACATTTTAATAACAGCATCATAAAACTGCAATATTTTACTTAGGTGTTTTCAAACTTCTATGAAATCTTAAAGTTCCTTATTCATAAACCACTGTAAATGCCCCAGAAAGTCAGCTGCAGAGATTGCATTTTAACAGATAACGTTAGAGTCCACATACATTTCTAACACTAGTATGTAGTTGGTGGAGGTCTCAAAGGTATCGAGAAGGCCAATGAGCTGGGGATGCTGAAGATTCTGCATGACTCCAAGTTCATGGGTAACCTGGTCTCGCTTCATCAACTTCTTATTCACAAACTTAGTGGCTACTGCTCGCTTGGTTCCCTTCTGGTCACACTTCTTGACGACAGAAAATCTGCCCCTGGAATACAATATTGAAAGGAAAGAATTAACTGAGAGATGCACTAAGTACATACTTTTACCTTGAAAGATATCCTGAGCGGGATCTAAAAATTTAGATCTCTAACAAGCTACCCTTACAGAGCAGTTTCTGGACATAAACAGGAGTTTTCAGAGCATGCATCTTCTGCAAAATGTGTCTGTATAAACAGTTATCTCCTGACAGAGCTCTATTTTATTGCATTGCAGAGACCTCAAGTCGAAGTAGTATCCAGCTTTTAAAGGTCATCCATTACACTGGACAAATGTATATTCTCTACTCATATATATGGACTTATTTTGCCCATTTTAAGACTTTTTCTGTCTGTAATTTTCATCCCTAAATAAAAAGGTTTAGGAGAACTTTACTATGGAAGCAGCGTCAGTCACTGTAAAGCATGCTCAAAAAAATAATAATCCCTTAATCTGTGATACCACTTCAGCCTATATACATTCTGTTTATGCAGTGCCATCTAGTGCTGGTGACATCTTTTCTTCCTCATTTTTATTTAATCCAACATAATTCTGGCCTTTTAGGCTCATATGATAACTACTTTTCGAAGAGAATTTCATTTTTAGAAAGAGAAGTTAATATTTTGATGTAGATAGCTTCAGAGATCAGCATACAGAACGCACCTGCCAAGCTCAGCCACTTCACTGTAGAGGGAATCAAAGTTGTCTTTCCAGATTACCATGATCCCATCACTTCCAGGACCTACAAAAGGATAGCGTGGCCAAGTTTTAATACACTCACATCCTCCTCAGAACTAAATCGTTGCCATCATAACCAATGTATTGTTTCAGATGTTTACAGAAGGAGAAATATCTGGACTTTATATTCAGTTTGGGAATGGATTTCAGAAAGAATTTGCCTCAGACTGGCCCCTGTCATCTTTCTTTTGAAGCTGAGTGTGTCCATATTGAAAAGCAACTCATGGTCTCATACTGTCCATCCTCTTGCAGCTCAGAAAGAAAATTCTTTCTATAATCAACTACTTCACTGATGGTTTATAAAGGCTACTACAGCAACAAAACGTAAAGAGTATTATTTACTCTTTGCACAAGATAACGCACAAGAGTTGACTACAGTCAAATGGCAAGTCCTTCAAGTTCAAAGGACTGAAAAAGACTTCACAGTTTGATGTTGAAACCTTACTTTGTGCTACAGCCTTAGAGTTTTCATTTTGCTTTTACGTACTAGGGGAATGAAGGGTAGGATGGCCCCAGAAAAAGTGGGGCCAGAACTTCTCTGCAGAAGTATTAGTAGAGCTGAGTAGAACTAGCAAAATACAGCTGCCTGTCTTTTGGAGTCTAGTTGCAGAGTAACCAAGATATAACAAATTCTGGTTTAATTTTGATTGAAAAATGATCACTTACTTTTGGACAAGGTCAGTAAGACTGAAGACTGTGGCCGACAGACAGTAGTTTAGTCTACAAGACTTCTGTGACTCTGATTCTGGCCAAATCCCAGTTTTGGGCTTCTGTACTGGTGTAGGAAGGACACTCATTACACCAGTTCCCTAAAGCACACAGTTTTATGCTGATTCTTGTCCATCAAGGGCTTTTCACTCCCCTGACTAGAAAGTTTCCTTGGCTGAGATACTATCAGTGGAATCACACTGTCCTATTAATCCCCATACAACACAGGGGGGCAGCAAGACAAACTGGATTACACACCAAAGCAGCCTGGGCAATGCAGCAGAACAAATTCTATAGTGGAACTAATTCAGGTGCAGTGGGAATTCTCTGTATAGGAACAAGTAACTGTGGCAAGTTGAAGGAAACAGCAAAAAGAACAGGCATCTTGCGTTACGTCTCATTATCAACAATACAGCTGCCACTGGGGAAAAAAAAAAGTAATCAGATAGTGTAGCAGCTACCTGAAAAAACCCTCAATTTTTCAGGAAACATTAGTGTAAAGACCAAAATTTTATTTTCTGCCTCTTTTATACATTGCAACACACCCATCCTAGGGCTTAACCACTGGCTGTCTTGGGTCAGTGAGCAGGAAGTGCCGGCAATAATCACCACCCCAATATGTTGGCAGTAAGGCACGGACTGTGGCTGCCAACAGGCAGAGCTCGAAGTGGCAGCACTGATTATAAAACTTGAAAAATTTCAGGTAAGGTTTTGGAAGGGACACACCTTTCATGGCCTGGTTTCAACGTGCCAGGAAAACAGCAAAGTTTTTTTGAAAAAAGGGAAGAAAGAAGATATTTTGGAGAGGTTTGGGACAACTGTACAGAACACGGCACTTCATATCTTCTTTTATATGATTCAATTTGAGACAGAGCCATTCCACCTAAAATGTATTAATTAATTCTCAGCAATAGATAAATATATGAGCCTCTCAATGGATTAAAGGACCCAGACAACATAAATTGTTATAAACGACGACACGTAAGAAAGACTGCTATCCTGCTGTCTCCCTGTGTTTTCCCTATTTCTAAAAATGGAGGGTCCTGAACACTTAAGAGAATAACTGAATGTACAAACACACACTGAAACTTATCACTATGCCAAACACATCAATTAAAAATAATTGTTTTTCCCCTTTGCCCTCTGCCTCCAAAACACAGGCATTTTTCAGCTTTGCAGGTTTCCTTTTTGTTCTCTCACAAACATTCAGGTTGCCTTACTTCAGGTACTGAAATAACGTAATTTAAGTGTAGATCCATGATGTAAAGACAAGAAATAGTTACATGTTCGCCTCAACACTGTGGCTTTACAATTCAAGCAAAGGAGCATATTAAAATACAGAGCAATGCTACTCTTTTCTTGTCTGTGCACTTTAGAAATTACATGTCAGCATAGTAACATTCTTTGAGACTAAACTAAGCATGCAGATGATAAAATCATATTTTTAGTATGTTTGAACTAGTATTGACAGATAAGGTAAGTGCCCGTTGACAGTACTGTGTAGGCATCTTGTCTGTATGAACCTCTAATTAGTTACATCCTAAAAGAGCATCTATTCCTGCTGAAACAATAATATATCACAGATGAAAAGGTTTGTTACAACACTCCTTTAACAGAGGGATGCCCAAGAGTCAGAGTTTTCTTCTTCCTGTCCTATGGGTACCAGACACTTTGAATGTATCTTTAAAAAAACGCAAAGAGACAGGGCTACCTAAAACTCGTAGACTGGCGGAAGATGAAACCGAACCCATATCGTTTGCAGCTATACATGTATAGATACCATCGTCTTCTGCAGTGACGCCAATGATTTTCAGTGAAGCTTCTCCTAAGTCACTGGGAAACACAATGGCATGTGTTAACTTTATATTCATTTTACAGACCTTAAGTTACAGAAATCAGACCAAGTTATATTGATACTGTTAATATTTCTTATTCTCCAGCCCCTATCTCTCTCTGGACAAACATTATTAACCCCGTCCCTGCCACTTCAGAAGCATCTGCCACAATTTGAGCACTTTGTGTCCATCAACTATCTTGGAATGTCCTACAGACTATTAGAAAAACATCCACATTGACACTCTGTCTCAGCATGTCCCAGGCTCCACTGTGTTTGACAAATCAAATCCTTCCCCTGTTTCTTCCTGCTTCCTCTACTTCCTCCATATTATGAGAAGTCGTATCGAGATAATGATCCATCCTTGGTTTTTCTGAAAGGTTAGTTTCCATCCCTGACTCCCAGGATATAGAAGCTGATCTCACATTCGTACTTTCAGAGCATTCATCCCTTGAAAGAGAGGGCCCCCCTTCAATACAAAAGACGCACCTTGCCCACAACATTGGAGACCTCAGAATCTGGGAGAACCAAAAATGACTTAAGTCTTCTCTTTGCTCCAGGGCAGAGACAGCAATAAGCTATGTAAGACCACAGGAGAAAGATTCTGCAGACTCCTCCTTAATCTTTCTTACTGCTCAACCACCCTTTTTGTTTGATGGCTCGTCTTTAAATGTATACTTAAATCTCCCTCTGTGCAATTCATTTCTAGTACTTTTTTTGACCATCTGCCATGGACACGAACAGCAGATAATTATACTTGCAAAAGTTTCTCACAAATGTGAATACCTGGCAAGTCCTCCCTACACTTTTCACCTCGAGGCTCAAAACAACCCTAACATTGTGTTATTCTTTCACAATAAGGCATAGTTTCAAGATTTACTATCATTCTTATTGCTTTCATTTGGATTCATCCCAGTCACTGCAAGTCATTTGACCTATTTGCTATGGTCTTCACCACATGACTTAATTTCAGTGAAAAAAAATGAATGTAAATTTTAGGAACATAGGAAGATGACCCCATTCCCCAGCTGAAAGAACACTTCATGATTATTACTTCTAAAAATCTGTCAGTCACAGTTCTCGTTCAAGCACTAGGTCAGTGTGACAGAACCACAATGGCTTCTGCAATAGTTAATCAGAAATACCAGCTGAATTTTCTTTTGTTTTTAAAAATCAACTGAATATGACTTTCGGGTATCCCAGCCATACATAAAAGTTACATTTCCGAGGGCAACCCTAGCTTTATGCCTCAAAGCCAAAAGCTATCCTGTGCCAAGGGTGCAAATAGAAAATATAAGACTTTCAGTAGTTTCTGTTGAATGTTACACAAATTACTGTACCTGTACGAAATGCTGTGATGACCGTCATTGCTCAGTGTGTTATGATCGGGACCCTTCCAAGTAACTGAAGCCTTGGGGCGACCACAGACTTTACACCTAAGCACGATGGTCTCTCCTGTCTCACATGTTACCTCACTCAATGGTATTATAAACTCTGGGGGAACTGGAAAAGGAAAATTAATGGCATTAGGTCAATTGAAATTAATAAATTTGCTTTTCTATTCCTTGCACTCTCTTTTCTATCAGACAAAGTAGTATGGTACTTTAAATTTCCAAGGTGTATCTACCACTCTACCTTTGGAGCACATTCATGGTGAGGCCATTTGCTGGGGCTCTGCAGAGCAAATGAATTTTTCTCCACGTGAACTTGGAGACAACACTACTGCTATGCCACGGATAACCCTGAAGCCTACCACGGTGAACCAAACACCCTGTTTATGGCAAGCTGAGGAAACCCTACAGTGAAAAGTATTAAAGGAAGTGCTCAGCTAGGCTATCTTTATATTCAGATAAATTTGTAAAAGGGAAGACAAAACACCTCACTCATCCACTGAGGCACTGTAGCATTTTCCCTTTTTCACAGGTGAAACTCAAAAAATTTGGTTCTGTGTATTAAGATAAAAACCCAGTTTGGCTCTCAACCCAGAGGGCCACTATCTTTGTCCTGATCAACCTCTGCAACGGAGAGGCCCTGAATGTTTCCTAGGGTGCAAGGTTAAAAATGAAGCAGCTCCAGCTCCTGGCCTTGTTATTTTGCAAATTCAGCAAGGCCCAACTTCCATACAGTCTCCATATAGAACATGTCGTATGGTCCTTGTGTTTATGTTGTTTTCGACTTATGAAGAAAAATGCATTCCTTGCATGTTAAAAAAAAATAAATATGGACTTATTTCATTAACCGTCTCCTTTATCCAAAAAGGGTCTATGTATATTTTGATAGAAAACACTCAGTTCCTGACATAATTCATAACAAGCAAATTTAAACAAAGTAAATAATGTTTTAATGAATTACATTTACTGCAACTTTTAAAAATTAAAGCAACTTACCATCATAAATGTAATTGGGGTTGAGAAGCTGGAAAGGAGAAATTAAAGAATTAATGTCCTGATAACCTTATAATAACTTAAAGAACACAGCACAGTGATGGGTCAAAGTTAGCTGAACCCACAAAGATCCAAGAAACATCTGACCACCAGAATTTCTGCGTCACTCTATCCTTTCTGCAGTGTCTTTATGCTGTATCACGCTTGCAGGCTCAAAGATTGTATCTTCCTGTTTTCAGATTTGTCAAACACTGCCCATTAATACCACTGTTACCTCTAATTCCTTCACATGAAATTCTGACAGAAGCTACTTTTAAAGAAATCCTAACACAATTTCTTTTGAAAACCACTACATCTTTGCAACACTTACCTTTACAGAAACCTTGTTGGCAAGTCCTTCTCGGGATTTGCGGTAACCATTTTCTAGCTTGCCTTCCCTTTTGCCGTCTTTATCTTTTTTCTCAGATTTCTTCCTTAAACGGAGTGCTGTGTGCCAAGACGTTGACTTCCTGAATACGGAACATTAATCTTTGATCAACTTTTTTAACTCCAGGTTATGTGTTATAATAATTTCAAATGGCATTGGAAAAGTATGTCAAAATTTATTTCATTGTATTAAAGTATACTGAAATGAAATACATTAAGTACTCCAGAAGAGATGCTACTCTTGGATAAAACTGTAAGCAAGCTAGCAAGATTAGTCTGTAGTTCAGTATTTCTTAGAATCATTGCTCCAATGTTAAACTTTCTATATGAAAACACAAACTGTCAATAAAACTGACAAATGATCCGTAGAAAATCTGTATCAAATACAGCCTATAGAAGCTTTACATAAAGCTTTAGTGCTAAGAACTTTGATATAATTACTCTAATTGCAGATTTGAGAGAGATCCTCCTAGCACAACCAGTCATTTTCAATAGCTTTCTGTATCAAAGTAGAAATCTAGGAACTCTGAAATCTCCTTTCACTTGGAACAAACATTCCCTGATTGTTGTCCTAAACAAAGGTGTCCAGCCTGATAACTCATTCTATTAAACAAAGCAGTAGCTATTGCTGCTCTTAGATCGGGTATTCTTTCATCATCTTTTCCCAGAGGATTGCACTACTACAGCTTTTAATAAAGAACATGTGCTTCTGGGCTCTTTCTTACTAGCTTGTATTTTGAAGTTTGCTAAGGGACTTCTCAAGTACTCATTCTCCTTGATGTTCATTTATTTCTCAAAGATCACATCAACTTTCAGTTTAAAAGGTTCCAAAGCTTTGTCTAAACTGGAGGTTTTTCTCCGTCATCCCCTTCTACACGTCGAAGCACTCACTTGATGGTTCCATCAGGGTTGTCAATGATGACTGCACTGGTATGCCCCAAAACATAGCCGGGAATCCAGCCCTCGGCTGCGGGGCACTGATCAGTGGCGGCTCTGAACACCAAAAACATGTTCTGTTGGTTGCTGGCTAGAATCTGCACGACCTCTCCTTGGTAGACATTTATCTCATCCTCCTTCACTGCCGTGTAATCGTGTGTCACCAGCATGGTGGAGATATTGCTACTGCTGCTACTTTCACTCTGCAAGTGTCAATTGGAAGCAGAAAGAGGGAGGGGGGAAGAGAATCAAGTTTAAAGATCGTGAAGAAGACAGGCTGTTCTTGGCCTGCTACGTTACCTGCATAATCCACATAACTTAGACTGTAGTCAAAGAAAAGAGCTACAATTTCTCTTTTAAAGTTGCCTGTGTCTATTTATCTTGTGCAAATTAGTTTGGTCGTTGAATACCTTCACGTATGGCTGTTGCAGATATTTATTCCCACTGCTTTTACTCAAGACTACTTCCTTTAACTGAGAGTCAGATTATACATAGATCTCACCTGGTCTTCCTTTCAACCTCAGACACTGAACCTCGCATCTTTATCAGGCAACAAAACTACAGTACAGCACAGTTTTTCATAGTCTCACAGGTGCAGTTTTAAAATCATAAACATTACCTCATAAACACCAGAAATTCCAACAACAAAAAATACATAGTCTTTCCTAGATCTCAGACACCAGCCTTCTGCGCACAAAACATGACAAGGTACAAAAGAACAAGAAAGGCTTTCGACAGTGTCTCTCAAAACCACAAGGTTTGTCCCTGGTTGCATATGTATAATCAGGTTTGTTCCTTTAAACGCACAGGATGAGGTAAATCACTGAAATACGAAATTATTCATTTCTTGGGCAAAATAGGCCCACAGAACTATCAGAATAAAGCTGCAAATCTCACTTCCAACTGATTAGTGACTGATAGCTGAGTGTTGTTAGCTGTTTATCATATGCTTTCAGCTAGTGTTCATGAACGTTGTTCGTTTGCCCACCAAGCATTTGCAGAAAGCTAATTATGGCTCATCAGGTGTACATTAAAAGCCGTACTACTCTTCAGAACAAAAAAGCCTTCTCCTGGTCATGAATCCACTGGCGATTACTATTTTTTAAAAGTAAGACTCATTTTGTCCATTTGCATGCATGAGGTTTAATAAACGGAAGTGTGAAATCTATTATCAGACAATGCAACCTATTCCCTGAAATAAGGTATTTCCTTCTTGAAACAAGCTAAAACCAAAGTGGATGGTCTATTAATGATGTGGCACGAGGCATGTGTGTCCCCCTGTGTTTTGTCTCTGTTCTTCAAACTGTTTCAGGTCACTACCAGTGAGGGCTCACTGTTGCTTAGTAGTAGCTGAGCTGAAGAAGGAAAGCAGTACCCAGCTGTAGCTGGAGACTACTGTCGCTTATACAGCATAACATCGTAGCACCACATATGTGTTAGCAGTGCGTGGAAAGCTTGGCATACAGGTTTAAAACAATGTCACTTTTTTCTCAAAACTGTCAAATATTTCTCCCCTCAGTAATGAGGAGATGCAGCAGGGGTTAGTGGACAGCATGGGACACTGGGAGCCCTGAGAACCACGTTCTCTTCCAGCCTGCTAATGGCCTTGAACAAGTCACTCCATCTCTTGTTGCCTGTGCTTCCCTGTGAGTTCTTCGGCTGAGAAACCAAAACATTTGGAAGTGAACAGTCTCAGATTATTCATTCATAGCATGTTCGATGCTTGAGTTTTCCAGTGAGCCTGTACATTTTATTCTAGCTGGACTATTTTATTCATATGAGTCACTGAAGTCCTCCAT
Organism: Larus michahellis; assembly: GCF_964199755.1. Taxonomy (NCBI): domain Eukaryota; kingdom Metazoa; phylum Chordata; class Aves; order Charadriiformes; family Laridae; genus Larus; species Larus michahellis. The sequence goes on from NC_133897.1 coordinate 89,113,384, forward strand.
GCATTATTTTTCCTTAGCAGGATGATGAAGCAAATGCTACCACAGAGAGAAAGATCTCATCCTGGACTATACCTCTACTAAAGGACAGTATGTTATGTTATCCTTATGTTAATTCCAGATGCTGTATTTCCAGTGGGAGAACTCATTTTGTCTGGCTTAGAGGACTGTCTGCACGGTCTTTTGTATTAGCAGGCCCTTTCCATGATTCAGACAAACTGGGAACAGTAGAACGAAAAAGCCAGTCTCATTTTCAGTCATTGTTTAAATGAAGATTACAACTTGCTAGATTCTTTTAGCTAGATGAAAAACAACTCTATTCAGAGAAGGCTGCTTTTGTTAACTCCTTCTGTTAGAACCCCATGCAGTGCTACAGGATTGGGGCAGAATGGCTTGAAAGCAGCTCGACAGAAAAGGACTTGGGAGTGTTGGTTGACAGCCGGCTGAATATGAGCCAGCAGTGTGCCCAGGTGGCCAAGAAGGCCAACAGCATCCTAGCCTGTATCAGGAATAGTGTGGTGAGCCGGACTAGGGAAGTGATCATCCCCCTGTACTCGGCACTGGTGAGGCCCCACCTCGAGTACTGCGTTCAGTTTTGGGCCCCTCGCTACAAGAGGGACACTGAGGTGTTGGAGCGTGTCCAGAGAAGGGCTACAAAGCTGGTGAGGGGCCTGGAGGACAAACCTTATGAGGAACGACTGAGGGAGCTGGGGTTGTTTAGCCTGGAGAAGAGGAGGCTGAGGGGAGACCTTATCACCCTCTACAACTACCTGAAAGGAGGTTGTAGAGAGATGGGGGCTGACCTCTTCTCCCTGGTGACAAGTGATAGGACGAGGGGAAACGGGTTCAAGTTACGTCAAGGGAGGTTTAGATTGGATATTAGGAGACATTTTTTCACTGAAAGGGTTATTAAACATTGGAATAGGCTGCCCAGGGAGGTGGTGGATTCACCATCTCTGGAGGTGTTTAAAAAAAGGGTAGATGGGGCACTGAGGGACACGGTTTAGAAGTGGCTCTTGTCAGGGTAGGCTAAAGGTTGGACTCGATGATCTTAAAGGTCCCTTCCAACCTCAACAATTCTATGACTTATAAGGTGAGATAAAGGGAAGGCTGAAGTTGCAAAACCAACCTAACTCCTAAACCTTGTCCCACACACTATTCCTGAACATACTGTTTCATGCAGCAGAATTTGTATAACTGCAGGACTGACCTTCCTGTAACATAACACTTCTTTTTAATAGTTATGTCTTGGAGAATCGTATTAAACTCTGAATATTTCTTATTTTCAACAAGGAGAGAGAAATCTGTTAAATAAACAAGTGCCTGGTAACTACTATGTGACAAACGTTCTTGTGAATGTGTTTATATCAGAATCTATTCTCACCACAGAAAGACAGTCTTGTCTTTTGCTTTGCAAGGAAGTAATTATTCTTGCACAGTTAATGTTTTTCTATTGCAAGTTCTGCTGGTCATCACTGACCTCAATTACGGGATTAGAGGAGGATGTAAAATACAAATATAAAAAATTCCTCCCATATCCCTGAAATACTAGCAAAAGCAATTCCCTCTTCTTCTTCGAAGTAACTTTTCCATAAGTAACCAATCTTAACCATATGTGCATGTAAATACACACATCAAAATAAACCTTCACAACCGATTTTCTCTAGCCTGCTGAATGTGGTGTGAAATCCTGCTAAATACGGTCTAGAAATGAGGTTGTAAATGAAGAATTACGACCCATCTTAATTACCAAACTAAAAGAAACTTAGTTGTGAAGCAGAAGGCATGCATTCAGATATTATGGTTTATAGTAAGATAAAAAACAAGCAACGGTGTCTTTGCTGACATACTATCAAAACTCAAATGTTTTGAAAACTCAGCACCATCCCGACTCTCCCTCTCTCTTTTTTTAATGGAATGACATCAATTAATATTAAGCAAGTCTTCTCTTCATAAAAAACTACCACCATCTTGATTCATATACTGTGCAGTAACTGCAAAATATTCAAATTATCCCAGATATTATATTATCATCACATTCTGCTAGACTGAAGGTAAACACAAGACAGAGCTAAACCAAATGAAAAGCTGAAGGAAGATTGGGACAAAAATACGATACATGCAAAGCAAAATTTTTTCTTCTGAAGCTATTATAAAAGTAAGTGTAAGAACTAAGAAGTCAAGAAAGCTCTGTGTGTTAAAACAGTTCTATAAAGAAACGCATGCATTTAAAAAAAGGTCCGACAAGTTAGGTGATTTGCAAAATCGGCATTGCATACTATTTGTGAAAGAGTGGAAAAACAAACATTTGTGAACACAACATTTAGTGAGAGAAAAATCAAATGCGAGTTTAAAAGAGAAAGGCACCATAGCCTGCCTACCACATCCATGGCAAATGCCTTGAACTTTCTGCTTTATGTTCGCACGTGCCCCTGTGATTGCTGTGTTGCGTTTCCTGCTGGACGTTATTACAGAGAATGTGGATTCTGTTGATACCCCAGCTTTCCGCACAAACATACCAAGTGTATACTAAAAGGTTGAATCTCCGGATGCCCTAAACCGGTTCTTCTTACAAGGCAGAAGAGACAAGTGGAGCCACTATTTGTTTTGATTGTAGTAGAAGGAGGATTATTTTAGCTAGGCTTTGTTGGTCTATTTTGAGTGGATTGAAGGAACCTTCCTTGATCAGACACAGGATTTAAAAAGAGAATGTTGTACATCAACTAAGGCTGAAAGGAGAGGTGGGGGGAAATAAATTAATAAAAAATAAAAATCAAGCTGCCCAGGGAACGTACTGTAGATGTCTCCACGAAGTTAAAACTCAACAGGACAATGGTGGCGGATTTGTGCGTGAAAGGGAAAAAAGCCCCAAGGCAATCTGCCAAAATCTTGAAGTCAGATTTAAGTGCTGGCTGCAATGCGTACCCCAAGGTGCTCTGGCTGCCACGCTTCAGCATGTTAATTATGTGCCTTCAAATTAGAGACGAAAAAAGCAAGGAGAGCAAGTTAGTAAGTATCAGCCTAGTGATCTATGTTTTCAGCAGAGGCAGAAATTGCATCTAATGTTAGCAGTTGCTTTTGTGTCTGTATACATATCCACATTTGGATGTATACATACACAGAGAGGTGGACAATTTTGGGTTTTTAATGTGCAGAAGATATTCGAACAGTTGATTATTTCAGAGCAGTACAGCACTGGAGAGCCAGAAGTTAGTACGGAGAGTGATGGTAACGCACAGAAAGGGAGCATGGGAAGGTTTTAGAAGAGCTCGCAGGACAGAGGTGCTCCGCTCTTACCCCATTACTCTGGGTGGAGTGAACTGACTGCTCGCTGGTCGAGGAGCATGTGCTCATGCGGTCTGTGTCCTTGCTGTGTGAAGAGTGGCGGTGGACCTGCCGCTGGAGGGAGTCATTGTCCCCAGGGAAAGTGAAGGAGCCAGGGCGGCTGGCAGGGGATGCTGGGATGGAGCTCCAAAAGGAGCCCTTCTGCAGGGGGCTGCTGGGTGGAAAGGTTTCTTTGCCAAAAGGAGAAGGGAAAGTCGTGGAGAGAGGAGAGTTCATTGGTGAGATGGCTCCTGGCCTTGGCTTCCCAAGCGTCAGTGATCCTATGCTGTTTCTTGATCGACTGTCCTCTGAGCTTCCACGTGAGTCTTTCTGGGCTCCATCAGCTGAGCCAGAAGTGTTTCCCGCTGTCTTCCTGGGACTTTCAATAACTTTCATCTTGGGAATCTGCTCAGCTTCTCTCTGAGGACCATCCGGTTCTGCATTGGGAGGGTGCCTGTCTGGCTGGCTCAGGCCAGTTTCTAAGGAGGTGTTGTAGTGTGGCAGGGAGAGATTGTGAATGGACATACCTGACATCTTGTCTGCCTCTGCTTGGGCCGAGGCTGCAGAGGAGACCAGGACTGGGGAATGGTGTCTGACAGGCTGGGGGATCCGGGATGGCCGGCTACGGCTGGAACTGGGGATGCCACTACAGCTGCTGGGGCCGCTGCTGTTACCGCTGCTGCTCCCGCTGCCGCCTCCACCACTGCTGTGGTTCCTCTGGTACTCGATTGGGGACGTCAAGGCTGCAATGGGGGCAAGAGGGGAGGTGATCAGGGAAAGGAGGACAGGAAATGGAACAGGAACAGTTTAAAACAGACATGTTTACTGGCAAAAGGGGAGCGCTGTTCAAATAAGATAAATTCCCTCAGCAATGCTGGTCATACTGTAGACCTCAAGTCACTTTTCTATATCACGCCTTCATGACCTGCTATATGTACCTCTAATTAAAGATGAAAAATCTGAAACCAGGGAGAAATGTTTTCCTCTAGGATCACATTGTCAGTCAGCAGCCAAGCTGGCAAAAAACAGGTGTGAGTCCGAATTCTCAGATCATTTTCCCATCTATTACAACTTTTTTTAAAAAAAAAAAAAAAAAAAAAAAAAAAAAAAAAGAATCTGGATTGGGGCAACAAACAATCAATACAAAAATACAGCAAGAACCTTTTAGTGTCACAGCAGACACCACCATCTTCTAGTTTTCTCCTGCAGAATCTTCTGAACGTTGTTGCTACAGTAAGATGCAACAACAATGGCCACCAAAATAACACAAGCAAAACACATTCTGAAGACATGCTTAAAATTCCATTTGGGTTTAGCCTTTAAAGGCTTGCATTTACTTAAAAGGGATACACTAACTCTCCATCTCAATGGATGGTGCCAATCTTGATTCACTCCTACAAAACATTTGGAAAATTTCACCAAGAGAACACCATGTAAATTCAGACTACCACTCTCATAATAAATGCTAGCATCTGTTCTGAAGCAGAAATGCAGCATGCATCCCCCAACTGTTCTGTATTAGCTCAGGAAAAAGGAAACTTGCAAATCATTTCAAAGCCAAGAAACAACAGATGAGAGAGAAGTCGTTCAGTTATGAAGTTTCAGTGAGAGGAAATCATTTACCATTTAAAAAGTTGCGCTGGTTTTCCAAAATTTGGTTAATTTCATGGATCCATAACTGGCGGACTCCTGGACTGGCGGAATGCAAAATAAAGGTCTCTGTGACATCGCCCGTTCTTGATGTTAGTGCAAATTTACATGGATCGCTGTCCACATTTTCCTCCAGGGAAAGGCAACTCACCTTCATGTAAAAAAAAAAAAAAAAAAAAAAAAAAAGAGAGAGAATTTACTTCATGTATTTTATGAGAAACATACCTCTAAAATCTCTTCCTTAGGACCTCAGAGTAAGGTCTTCAAATGATGACCATTCTTTCCTTCAGTAAAATAATACCATGGAATGAAGGATTACAGTAAACTAAGGATTAGCGTACAGCTTACTGCCACGCTGTGCCTGAACAATCTCCAGCTGGTCAGTACGGCCCAGTGTTCTCCATCATCCCTCACTCTCCCTTCGTGTTATTTAAAATGCTGAGCCCGCTGTGGAGCTCAACCACTGGCCCACACTGAAGGTTTCTGCTGCAGATACAGCAATGCCTTGGAACAGGCTGTCCAGCCATTGCTAAATAGGATGTTCAGCTGTAGGCAGAGCACCGAGGTGAATTAAGGGAAGCAGGGTCCACCCAAACCGCTTCACAAGGAGGGGCGGTGGGCCCTAATATCATCAGTTTTTGTTTCAGGGGAAGCTTGAAGTGAGGGTAAATGCTTTTCGTTCGAGGAAGAGCTGACACGTCTAAGAAGGTGGCATTACTTACACATGTTACTTACACATACTCCAAAGAAGGGATATGTGGAGTTTTTATCTTTATTTGCAATGATTTTCCAATGTGGTGTACACACAGCACAGAGCTGAATACCAAACTCTTTGTGACCGCTTGTCCGGTTTTGTACAAGAACACCCACTTTAGTATGCTGCACGTGGGAAGCGTCAAGGGTGCTGGGGTCCAAAGATTTCCATTTATCAGAATACAAATCCAGTAGGAAGTACTTTCAGGAAACGACTGACACCTCATTGTGCTTTGTGATTGCACATCTAGATGTCACTAGTGACTCCACACTGAATCAGAAACTGTTACCTTAGCAGAGTTTGTGCAGGGGATGCAAAGACTCACACACAACAGTTACCTTGATACTGTTTTTAAACAAGAATCCGGGCATGGAGAAACCTTTCTTTTTATCTAGCAGCTCACTGAAAATGACAATCTGCTCAAAGAGGAAGACCCGTCTCTCCTTGCAGCGTGGCAGAAGTCCCGTGTCCTGGTCTGTAACCAAGAATGTGTCCTGGAGCAGGAGCTTACCCTGGGCTACAATTTTACCCTAAACACAGAGGCAAGTGGAAACACATTTAGTGCAGTTCTTCATTTCTTTCCTCAATCAACCTTTCTGAGCAGATGCTCACGCCAAAACAGCTTTGAATGTGTCCCAATTTCTGAGTGTCACTGACCATTACACATTCATTATTCCTCCTATAATACATTCATTGATCCTCCTATACACAAAACATTCCTGTGCTCTTTCTCTAAAAACAAACATCATCAAGAAAGAAAACCCACTCCACACTTTTCAATTCATACTGCAGTTTGAGGCTTGTAACACTAAGGCTTTCATCTCTCTATTCTCAGTAACTCCCACAGCAACTCATATATTCTTCCAATGTCTTCCAGGGTGCTGGAAAGGGGAAGAATTGAAGTTCATACCTGCATCACAGAGCAGAGAGGACTCTGCAAGTAGAACACATGACTATGGTCTGGCTGACGCATACTGCTTCAACAGCCAATTTCCATCTCTCCTAGACTTAGCAAAAGAAGCGGAAGGGCTACAGTTGCCTCAGGTACTTTATTGACCTTAGCAACTCCTCCTTTGTCTACACTACTGAAGTCAGGTCTGCTCACCTGCTGGTAACTGATTCTTCACTATTTTGCAAGTCATTAGTCAATAATAGATGTAATAACACCAGCGCTTCCTAGATTTTGCAGAAGGACTTATCTAGCACGATTGACACAATAGGTAAAGTTTCCGAGGAAAGTCCTTGGCAGAGCTAAGACTTAATTTTTCATTTACTGCTTTTTGCACCAGCTAACCAGATAGCAAGGGAGCACCCTACCTCACTTCTCCCCACAATATTAATGGTTAATCTCTAGAGAACCTGACAAAACCTCTAAGCAAAACCTCAGCCAACTTACATCGAATCCTTGCAGGCGGCCAACATTCATCATGTCATTACACCGTTTTGGTACTATACACATGACCTCTACAGCTCTCTGTTCAAGACAAATAAAAAGTCAAAGCTTTATTTTCCAAATGAGTTAGCAGCATGACATTTTGTTTCATTTGCTATGGTCACTTTAGAACAGAAATGTGAAAAGTAAACACTTATAATCACATTCTCAAGAAGATCAGAACAGGAAAACGACTCCATCAAAACAAGAGAAGTTCAGAGTAAAGAGCATTCAAATCACTAAGAGAAAATGTCTCAAGTACCTCTAGTTCTGTTGTGTCAAGATTAGCTTTTTTAGAATATTTGAGGAAGTCCTGAAAAAAAGAAAAAAAGATAAAATGAGTTCTTTTCTCATTAGTCAGCAAAGAGAAATCTTAAAAAAATCTGCATTTGCTATCCTCTGTCAGAGAATGACGAACTACAGAAGACACACAGAAAAATTTTCTTTTTAAAGCTTCTTGCTACACGCTGCCTTGCCCCCTCTTATGTTTTAAGGTTTATTCAGCATTTTGATTTAGCTCATACAAGAACACGTATTAAGGCAATGAACTCTGTCATACACAGGGCTGCTCTTCAGTAAATACTTATGTGATATTAAAACGGTTGCAGATGTAGGTGAAGTTGGGATGAGTCACAACAACTCCTATCACATTTACATCTGAAAACAGTTGGGAGATCCCTCTTCCCTTCATATGACATTGGTCATTTGGTTTTGAACTGTTAAGAGAAAAAGCAAAACTCCGCCCAAGCTATTTACTGAAATTTTTATAAGCATCTGAATATGCTCAGAAAATAATCACATGACATTGCTTACAAATCTGGGTTCTGTTTGGGAGGAAGGTAGAAAAGCATCAGCAATATTTAAAAAGAAAATATATTCGTTAACACATATATTAAATCCTTCATCTCAACATCACTTTACCTTTAGTAACAGCTGGTATTTCATAATTCTCTGCACAGGTTTTATTAGCAAGTCCGTGAGCTGAAGTCTGTGGCCCAGGCGTTGCTTTAGATCCTGAGGGTTGTAAAACAAACATTTTTTTTTTGTTCCTTCAGTTAGAAACAACTTTGTTTTGTTAGAAACACAGCAGGATGTATCACTATTGATGGCTATCAGAGCAGAAACTGGCAAAAGTCAGAGCAGAATCTAATCTTCAGTTAAAAAAACCTGGAGTCCTTCCCCCTTATCTGCATCAGCTTTGTTTCCAAAGTATCCCTTTCTCCAAGCATCTTCCATATCTCTTTTGGAAAAGATTGTATAGTGAAATGTAATTTTTCAATCACAGGCTGTGTATAGCCTATTTTCGACAGTGATCTTTGCTCATCCAAAATTGCCACTTCGTATACTATGCACTGTTAACTGCTTGCGCTAGGGCTAGTAAGGATGAGACTCTACTGGTTAATTAATATCTTACACATAAACTTTAGTTTTCTTCCCCTATAGATTAATATATCTCTAGGAGCCTGTATCAGACTTGAGAATCCAGAACAGAAATGGCAAGAAATTATAACTTAAAACAGTTACAACGATATGTGCTTTTTTTTTGTTTTGTTTTGTTTGTTTTGTTTTGTTTGTTTGTTGGGGGTTTTTTGTCCAACAGATCTGATAATGCTTATGATTTGTACACATTCTTTACCTTGCATATATCCTCTCACTCAGAAACTTACCTCAAAAAACGTATCAATGTATTCTGAGACAATGTGCTCAGACTTTGGTTTGTTTTGGCAGTAAACTATGTACATGTGCAACCTTCTCTCCTAGAAGAATAAGGATACAGAATGATACATCATCATCAAGGAAAAAAAGAAACCATGTCAGATTGAAAAGAGTTACTAATTATAATAAGTACAGCTGTTTAAAAGTATGAATTTAAGAAGGTCTTATTGTGGAAAAAAAGCAGTTGCATATGCAGAAATTACAGATCTGAAAATGCAATTATTTGGGAATATCATGACGACTTTAGAAAGGCAATAGAAGTAAAAAAACTGCCACAGTTGTAAGTAGTCCTGAACAACAGGTGTTTAGAGATGATAGCTCAGCACGTCCCACAACAAAATTAAGTATGAAAATGGTTGTATTTTTCTTGTAGCAAGAGCAATGGACGGAGCCTTTGGAATACCATATTTTTTATTTAATTTTAATAATCTGATTATTATTCTAATACATTAATGACATCCTCTTGTTTAGCTGTACAGAGTAGTTAGGAGAAACCTCCCAAGTTTTCTATTTAGTATTAGTAGTCCTATTGGAGTTTGAGTGGGGATGTAGGTGACATAGCCTGGAAACGATGGCTGTAGCCTGGGAACGGTGGCGCTAGCATTTTGTAACTCTGATTCTGTATTTTGTGCATGTGCTTTTAATACCAAGGCAACAAAGCATAACTTCAGCCTTTAAGATTCATTCTTGATTACTGACCTTGCTGGTTAAGAAACACAGACATAACATATGTGTCTATTACCTACTCCAAAATCTTTCTTATCATTTTGCTAGGATCAGTTTGCTATTAGAGGCTTTGGTGCTCAGAGGCTTATGGAGTACTGACCAATGAAGACAAACGGAAAGCAAAAAAGGAAAAAATAAGATGGAGATTGAAAAGGACACAGAACATAGAGATTAAGAGCAGGAACTGGATCGTCATGTTCTAGTTGATAGTCAGGGTTTTGCTCGAGGATGTTGTAATAGCATCACAGCTTGTCTTTCCATCTGGAGTCGTAAGGGTGCCTTTCAAAGACAACTCAGTCACAAATATACCAGGAGAAAGTAAAACAGCAATCAGAAACAGGGAGAGTTACTTCCTCCAGGTTTCCCATTTTACCAGTGCCAGTATTCTCAAATTCTCTCCTCTCCCCATGCCTTTTTTTTTTTTTTTTTTTTTAAATAATCCCTCAGAAATTAAACAGCTCATTCCTCATCATTAGTCCAGGAATTAGGCCTGCCTTCCAGTGTTATTGTTCCATTACCGTTTGGTTCTGTGTGCTTTTGTACCGTGGTATTGACCTCAAACACAGACTGCAGGGAAAATCTGAAACCCATTAAATCTGTTTTAATCCAGTCTTTCTTCAGTCTTTGCACACTTGCGCAAATGATCATATTTAGCAGGCAAGTTTCCCTTCTGCTGTTTTGCATGATTTGGAGTACCCTGAGACCTCATCTCAAACAGATATTAAATTATATTTCTACATAAAGAGACACCAAAATCAGTGGCATGTCTGATGTGTCCTGAATTTTGATATCAAGTTTCTAGATAACTAGTTCATCTGATTTCCTTCTGAAGTGTTATAATATTCACATGTATCACAATGTCATTCCTTTTAATAAATAAATGAAAAGTGGAAAAACAGGGACTTGTATAAAGCTACATAGGGTACTGTGTTGGAGTAAAATTAAACATCATGAATTTCTGGCACTCTCAATTCCTTCCCCAAGGGAAGAGGGAGGAATCTCAACCACTATTATGATTCTCAGAAGGGGAAAGGATACAGAACTAGAAGGCACTGAAAAGGGAGGAAGAACGAGCCTCTTTCCTATTTTTGTTTCCCATGTTCCATGGTACTGCATGGGTAGCTGGGATTAGAAGGCAGGTTTCTCATGAAATGACAATTCCCTTGCACTGAATTGTAACTGAATTGAGAAATGGGGCCCTCATTCCTATTTCCTCTCCACAGGAAGATACTGGGGACAAAACCTAGAACATTTCCTTAGTCTATGTATAAGTTCTTATAAGCTCTCTCTCCGCATCTTACAGTAAAGAATACTTTACAGCACTTTCTTAGCCATAAATAAATTCTTAATAATCAAACGTTGATCAATAAGAGCAACAGAGGTTTGCCAACAAAGATACTCGCACTTACATGCTTAACAAACAGGGATCCCAGTTTTTCTGGATCTTCAAGGCACTTCTCCAACTCTCCTAAAAAGAAGCTGAAACATAAAGACAGTAAGTACTTTTTTTCTGATAGCAACAGGTAATTGCAAGGCAACGTGGGTCTTACTGCAATGTCCACTTTGTGTCCACTATCAGCAGCTTTGGATATTAATGTATGACCAAAATGACAACGTTAGCAGTGTAATATTTTAATATAGTTTTCCAAAAGGACACACTGAATCCGTGCCAAGATGAAAAAATACTGGTGTACACTAATAAAATTCTTTAATTTCATATATTGATTGAAACTTTTCTCCTTTTTAGTCTGAATGCCTGAGGCATGATATTGCCAAGCTAGCCCCTAAAAAAATTCTTTAGACTGTATTCTTAGAGAAACCATTTTTGAAAAGAAAGCCTCAAACAACGTACAAACTTCTGTACATAATACTATCCATGCTATAGATTCTCAGTTGAAGCACTTGCCATATACACGCATCCTTGTTTAAAGCAAATCTTCATACCAACATTTGTAAGCTGAATCTACAGTATCTACAACTCAAAGCACAAGATCAACCATATCTACCTTGTATCTGAATATTTGAGGAAAAAGAAATAATTCTTAAAGTCAGTCTAGTATTTTTTTTAGGTAGAATTGTTCAGCAGATGGTTTTCAAGTTAATACGTACTCTCTGTGCCAGTCATAAATCTGGTGAATGTTTCCAAATACAATCTTGTCTTTGCCTTTCATGTCGTCGGGTACACCATCTTCCTTCATAAGTGCCATATAACCCTGCAACAGTCCAAGGAAATCCACTGTGAACATTTTAACTTAAAGGAAAGTGAGATGTCTTTTAATCCCCCTTTTCCCAGAAGCTTTCCAAATTGTCTGTTACAACAGCTTGTTTGGGACACAAAAACAAACCAAAAAACCGCTCTATAACAGCATAACATAAAGCATAGGCACAAAATACCACCAATCGGCTTGAGGTCGTCTACCCAACACTGCCCAGTGCTAGAAAGATGAATTCACTCTAGCTAATTTAGCTTGGGTGAACAGGCTCAAAGCACAGAGGAAACTTCTACAGCCCTTCTCCTGATTGTCTGAAGCAGTGGCAATGCTTTGCCAGGTTACCAAGAACATGTCAGAGCCACTGAACTGGCTCCTTTGCTCAGTGTTTCTTATTTCTGTCATCCACACAAACCCTACACCAAAGCCTGCTGGGGAAGAGAGCAGCTGCACTGCATATGGGTCTGCACTGCATGGACTACTACTTGCGGTAACAAGCAAACCAAATACCCCAAAAAATTGAAGATCAATTTTATTAGCAAGCATTCTCGCTGCAATAAAGTTCCTTTTGCATTTTCCCATAGTCCCGTCTTCTCCTTTTTGGTGTATATATACTCATCTCACTGTGCGTTCTATGACACAGTTAGAGCTGGGAGTGGTTTTAAATTTTTTAGTATTCATGCAGCTCTATTCCTTTTTTTCCCCCTAATACTTCTATTCCTAATTAGCCAGGTCTGGTTTTAGCTTGCAAAGTTTATGTTTTGATGTCTAGCATTTTCACCAGGAATTACTTTGTTAGTTACAAAAATACACCTGTTCATAGCCTTCTAACGCACCCTTTAAATACTGTAAAAAGATTATCACAATGCTGATCTTTCTTTACATCCCTCCTTTTAAAACAGAGTTTAAGAATTGAACCTTTTTAGGCTGAAATTCAGTGTCATGCTCATTCTCTCTACTCTCCCAAATGCGTTTTGTTGGTAGCTGAAGAATGAAGGGAGACGCATCATGTTATCTCATTTTACAGAAGGGGAAACTAAAGTCTAAGGGAAGCCCCGCATTAGGAGAGGAAGAAAGTCTTTCAAATCCAAGATCGTTGCTCTATATGCTGAGCTACAATGCTTTCTTTAATGTAGCTATGCTAAATAAAACCATCTAGTCTGAGATACCATTAGGCCAGAGATAGCAATCTTAAAAAATGACACTCCTCAGAAGAACAATAAGGTGGATGTGACAACAAGAATAATGAAGGGAATAAGATTTGATTCAGTATTTCTAATATGTTAAAAGCCTGCAGAAGGGAAAACTCAGAATGCAAACATTCACATTTTCAGTTTCTTACTGTGTTTTTGTTTTGAAAAAAATAATGGTGAGTTTCAAGCTACACAGCTGGTCAGTACCACATTAAAAAAAAAAGAAGAAAAAAAATTAAGAAAATGAAAAACATCATACCTCAACTACATAGCCTAGATCTCGTACATAATCTCGTTCTGTCTCCACTAATTCCTGTAAGACATAGCTACAATGCAAAGAAAATGGTGAAGACATATTTCATTAAAAAACGAAACAGATTTTTAAGGAGGATTAATGGCATACAACTTTTTACACATTTGTAGTCACATATGTTTGATAAGCAGAGCTGAAATGGAAGAATTAATGCACATTCTTTCTAAGTAAGATGCTGCTTTGACTTTGGAACCCGAGCAGGCTTGCTTCTGTTTATCTGAAGTCAGATGTTTTCTTATATGTGTCATAAAAATTAAACATTTAACTATTGTTTAAAATAAAATGCTATTACATCTCCGGTCTGGAGACTCTTAAGTACATGAACTGTTATTTCTACCCACAGTTTTAAATAATTTTGAAACCAGGCATGTTTTTGTTCTACCATGGAAACAGTTTACTACTACATAAAGAAATTAAGAGTGAGGTGGAACAGAACAAGCAGAATAACTAATTTTTTGAAGTCTAATATCCCTCTGAGCATTTAAAGATCAGCATCTTCCTGAATAACTGAGTCCGACATGTGACAAAAGTCAAACATAGGATGACTATAATTAAAAATCACAGTAAATTTAAACTGCAACTGATGTTTGAGAAAAAAAAAAATCTTTGCATAATGCGACTGCATGCTTGACACCTAACACAAGCCCTCCCCCTTTCAGACTAACAGCTTCTGCTGCCAGTTCAAAATGGACATTTTTTTAAACATTTCACTTCTCTCTTCAAAACACTGTTAAAAATGGAGTGAAAAATGTTGTCTTACTGTCGTCTTTTTAAGGAGCTGGATTTCCTTTCTTCCATCTCGTCTATGGGTGATGAGGAGGAAAGAAGGGAGTTATCTGAAGGGTTGAAGGATGGACTGCTGCTGTCACCTTGATCTACTAACAAGGAACTTGGACGGTCCTCCAGGGCCTGAGAAGGTGTTCAAGACAGACAGCAACAATGATTTATTTCCCTTTTATTCACAGGATTTACATGCATCACTCACATCACATTTACATGCAGCTGCATAAGGGAACCTATGAGAGATCAATCATTGTAATGTATCTTGGCAAAGGAGATCTCAAGCTTCCAGGAAACCAGCCAACAACTTGGCTTTCCACGACAGATAACCTAACCTTCTAGAAGCACGTTTGAGATATGTCAATCTTTCCTTCAAAGGAACAGAAAGGCGTTCACTTGGTTTGAGCAGCAAGGGCTAGAAATCATACTATCCAGCTCAGGATCTAAGTACTTCTACGGTGGAAGCTACTCAGATGCGTGCTTATTGACAGGGATCAAATTGTATTTGTCATACTTTAGTTCTGGCATATGCAAGTTACTTTCAATAATAAATAGGGCATCTTTAAAGGAGATTCTTTGGATGTTACATTTTTTTAACACAACAGAAGTGGTATTCTTTGTCAGACATTTTGTTTATCATATTAACTAGCCAAAATATTGACTCATTGAAGAAAATAATGACTTCTACACTGTCAATGTTGCTTTTGAGCTTCATGACAGTTCAGATCCTAGGAAAGAGTCCCCGTCTCTGCCAGATACAGCCTCCCTTGCATGGACTCCACAGGCTTCTGCTTCTATAAAAGATGGAGAAGCCATGTGAGAAATAATACGAACAAACTTCTATGAAGTATTTATTGTACTTCTTCAATTCAAGTCCATTATCTTGGATCAAGCTACAGTTATGTATCACATTTTCCTTGCATGTGATACACCCTTTAATACAAGACACATTTACTTCACCAGGGTGGGGTTCAGCTGTAATCTTTTTTCTTTCCCTACAAAAAGTAAAAACCCATTAATGATATGACTGGCCCAAAAACCAGGGGAAGCTGACCCTTGGCTAGAACTCTGAAATGAGAACATCTCCACCAGGGACTATATGCATGGATCATTAAGTTATACCCGCTGCTAGGCTGCCTGAAAGACACACTGACTATCAAACTTTCCATTTACAGAAAACTATTGAATTCTCCCATAGATTGCTTCTTATTCACCCTCCTGGTGCAAGAGAAGTAAAAAGCAAAGTTAACACTCTAAGAGAGTGCAGCAATTATTTCATGCAGTAATGGAATTAAAGTGTAAGTCTCTGAATGAGGAAATATAAAATAGAAATTAAAATTTCTCATTCTGAAATTCAAAGCTGCTTAGATTTAGAACGAGCCTGGGAAATATCAGCCTCTGGTAACGTGGGGCTGCCATGCTGCAATTCTCTGTAGCGTTCACAGCGGCACTTCGACTAGGCCCAACAGGGTCTATGTTGCAAAAGCCAGACCAGCAAGGTCTATGGCACAAAAAAGGTTTTGAGGGAATCACGGAATTGCTGAGGGATGTCTTGAGACCATATATTCCAATCTCCCTGCTCAAACAGGGTCAGCTAGAGCATTTTTTCCAGGACTGGGTCAAGTTGGATTTTAAATATGAAGGAGGGTCTGCCTGGAATTATCCATACATCCTATTGTTAGTCATTGAGCATCGCCAGAAACACAGAAATTTTAAAGGAACTTAAGGCCGACACAGATTCTTCCTACTTAATTTGTTAGCAAAGACTAAAAAGCAAGAAAGGAGGCACTAATGTGCAAAATGATCCTTTTACTCTTTTACTCATTTCTTCATTATCACGTTGCCTAGATATGTGATAGCATAAATGTTTCTGTGTGAGCATTATCTGCTTTACTGTTGAACCTTGCAAGATTCGCTATAAATTTAAGTTTCAGGGATTCTTCTCATAAAAGTCTATCAGGCTAAGACCCTGGGTCTTTGCATTCATTTTACTAACAGGACATTTTCTGACATCTCCTCGCCCTCTTACTATTTTTTGCTTCTCTACATAGCCATTTATGTTTTCAGTAAGTGCTTTTACAAAAGAGGGTGTACAAAATGACCCGTACACCAACCCAGAACGCGACTTTTGAAACGGGCATCAACTTTTGCAAGTCAAACACACGTAGCTTTCCTTTAAATAGCAAGTTGGGACTTAAAGAAACAACTTCTTTAAACATACGTATCTGCCAGTCAGCCTCACCATTTTACTTTTGACGAGCTCTTCAATCGCACTGACTAGTTCTGCAGCACTGGGTGTCTCGGAGCTGGTCGGCCGCACCAACAATCGGGAAGATGTCTGTGCAATGACACAAAGGAAAGAGAATCCCAGAGTTAGCCTGGTACTTGCTCAAGGATCAAGAGACTTCCTTCACTCCTCTGTCAAAGGTACCCAACAATAACTGCCAGTGTAATATAACACTAAGATCATCCCTTCCAACTCGGGCAACTGGAATTGGAAATTTTAAGTGACCCCCACGGAAGTTAAATGCTGGGATAAAAATTCCTGTTCCTACATGCAACAGAAGTCAAGGAAATATCCTTCCATCCTGCTGATAATGCCTGACAAATAGCTATAAAAATCACCTGAGCCAACTCAATGGACAACAAACAGCTCGTTAACGTATTTTATTGCTGGTTAAACAAAGCAACAACTGCAGAACAGTAACGGGAACCAAAAAGACTTGAAATAAAGGAGGAAGCATCACTAAGTTAAGAAAAAACACACCACTAACTGAGGGGCATTTACTTTTCTAAAGGAGCTGGGGTATATTGCCCAGATTCAGAGGGGAAAGTGAGCTCACCATTCCTTGTGCCATCCATTTTCCCCAATGGTATGTGTAGAGCACAGAAGATCTCTGGCCTCATAAGCTATAAAATGCCAGTTTATAGATACAACTGAAGGTAAAAGGTGTTCACAGTAAAGGATTCTGGGAGAGGGCCATTAAATTCAACCTCAGTAATTTGCAAACAGAGTTGTTTGCATATTACATTTATCATTAAATAACTGGAAAGTGGAAACAGGGTGTAATATGAACCTTACTTCATATTACGAACAGGACAGTGAACATCATGTAGCACAGGGTAAGCTGTCCTGCAAATGTTTCCAACAAACTGGACAAAGAAATGGCACGTATAATGACTTTACACAAGAGGTTCTGCTCAAATCAAGCATGGGTGTAACAAGGCTCCCCATAAGTCAATACAAAAAAAAGAACATACAGATTTTAGGTAGTTTGCCTTGCATTCGCCTTATTCGGAAAGGAAAACAGGGGTTGGGTAAGCAAAGGAAATACAGACAACTTTAAATGGAAAGATACGGGAACTGAGCCAAAGCAGAGACAGAACACAAGTCAACATAATGCTGCATCAGAGTTTACAAAAAGAGAAAACAAAAAGCAAAAATAATTAGTTTCATATTAACATAACTGATCTTGAAACTTTAATATTGTTTATCCAAAAATTAAATGCAAACAACTTGTAAACTGCCATCAAATGCAAATCCATGAAGTGTGCAATGATTGTACCGAACAGAAGAATGCATACTGTGCAGATGAGCTCTTAGGGGAGAAAATGGTTGTATTATTCAGTGATGTTAGACAAATCAGCATGGCCTAGCACATGGTGTTTTGCATGCACACCAAGAACTGAGCAATCCCACAGCTAGCGTGTCTTTTAGGCAACTGTATGCTCCTGACATCTGACTTTTGACCATGTTTTTAAAAGCTGTGCTTGTATGCGGGTTTTCACTTTGGATATGGAGGTCAGCTTAGCCTTACAAAACACTGGCAGCGTTGGAATTAGGCTGGTCAAGGTCCCTTCTCTCTGTTATTGCTCTACATCCCTATTGTATACGGGGTGTGACTGTTGGTAAAACTTCACAACTGGTTGGTTTCCAGTTCATGTGGTTAGATCACGTATCATCTGAAAAAGAAGGTGCTGCATAGATGAAGTCTGCCTGCTGACCTTCCCCAGGATGTACTCTGGGAGCAGAATACACCCCTTGGCCAGAAAACAAGGAAAGCTGGAGGGAGCAACTGAGGAAGGGCAGGTGAGAGATGCTGCTGGAGCCCACAGTGGGCTGGGCAGGGAGGGAGAAACCCAGCGAGCAGGGAATTTCCAGCATGGAGTGCAGACCAGGAGCCCTGGAGAGGAAGAAATGCTCGCAGTGAGGCACAGATGAAAGCCAAACCTCTGAGGTCACAGAAAGGAGGAGACATTCCTTGGGATCCAGAGGAGCTGAGCAATCCAAGAAACCACTGAGCGTGGCAGGAATGTGAAGGAGGACTCCACCCAGGAGGCAGACAACTGGGAATTTGTTTGCAAGCCTTTTATTAATCAGTAACTCCATCAATAGAGCCAACTGACTGCTGGGTAAACCTTCGCTCTGGCTTCTCACTTGTGTGTTCCAATAAAGCATTTACTTTAGGTCCTGGAAATTGGTGGTATGTCTTGGTGTGCGGACTTCAGGGAGGCACACGCAACCTCCCAGGCTGTGACACGAGGTGACTTTTTTGCCTCTCACCATGCAGTAGGACAGATATTGCAAAAAACTAATGTATCACAGAAGAATCACTATTTACGTGTATTGAAAAATTATGTTATTAACTTTCCCAAATTTTAACTTCTCAGAAGTCTTCTCTAGAATGCAGTTTAAACTACCTTAAAAACTGTCCCAGCATGTTTTTACTGCAGTGGGTGCATGTTAAGAAATTAAAGTAAAATTGACTGGGGACTGAAAGCTACCCAAAGCTTCTGACTCTACTGTGGTAAGGGTCTGACTTTGCACCAGAAACACAGAAGTGAGCAGACACTGACTTACAAGGATATCCCTTCACATAACTGTTCTTGGTGTGTAATGAGAACTACATAAGCAAAATCCATTTTTCTCTGGAGAACGTTTTATAAGACTTGCATATCATTTTTTTTATCTCACTGAAGGGACATGCAAATACAGCAGCTTATCCGCAGGAACTTTAACATACTTTCACCAACATTATTTTTATTCTATTTCTAAGCCTCAAATTGAGATTATTATTTTCTATCAATAAAACATTCTCTCAGATCTAAAGGCTGGCCTATTTTTGCTTGGTTTGTTTCAGGAATATTTCCCAATATATTGAACTCCCCAACTCATATATTATACTTTTTCCAGTTCAGAAAACATGTAGGAATGAAATACACACAGAGCATGGGGCTTAGCCATTTTGACCCTACAAATGATAGCTTCAGGGATGAGTGAGATCCTCACTGAAAGACAGTGTTTTAAAAAGGAAGGAAAAAACCTAGAAATAAATAAGATCAGCCAGAGTTATCAATAACGTCTGCATCACCGAGAACAGCGAGTAACCAGCCACAAAATTCACAGACACTAGTCAATGCTATAGATTACAAAGGTTAAAACTTTTAAGCAGCAAAATGGGAAGAAAACATATTTGCTGCATATTTGCTGCACAAGTCCAGACTATTTCCATTCTAAAAACTTCTATTTCCAGGCTTGATACTTGTCTCCTAAACATTTGATGCAGGTTGAAATTTGAAATAAACCCTCTCAATGCATGAACATTTAAGAAAAACAGATTATATGTAAGTATGATCTCCTTCACACAGTTACTACCTACATCCGTAATTTCATTACTGATGCAAAGTTTTTACCCTCAATTTGAATGTGCCTTTGTAAAAACCAGCTGCACTACTACCCTTATTTGGATATTAACTTCTTAGTACACCTTTTTCTTAGGCACACCCTCCCAAAAAAAAGGAGGGAAAAAAACAAGAGGAAAAAAAAAACACCTTAGAGTTGATGTGAACAGCTCCTTCTGCTAAGGCACACACCTAGAAAATTTTTTCCCCTTAACTGAGGCTATCCAAAATAGCAGTGCTTGGTGAACAGCCTATGATCTAGAAAGTTATGTACAGCTGTTAATTTCTCCAGATAAACTTTATTTGCACATAGTATTTTAACCTCAGTACCCAAAGGTATGATTATAAAACAATTAGACTCCAATCACTAAATAGGCATCAGTCAAACAGATGTAAATAGGCCTGCAAACACACACAGAGGCCCATTTCCACATTTAAAGGGCTAGTAGGAAAATTTCTACACTTGTGCTTTTTGAAGAGAGAAGCATTTAATTCACACTCTTTCCACAGGAAACACTTTTAATGTTGTCTAAAGTGGCACAGTGATTACTTCTGTCTACCATAAATCTGTATTATGTACACCACAGAGACTTTTGGAAACAGAAGAACGATTTGTGCAAACAGAGGTTATCTCAACATGTGAAGCCTTCCCCGCTTCCTCCTCCTACCTTGTCATCCTGCGAGTCAGGCTGGAGAAGACTGTGTTGCTGAATTGCCATGGGAGGAGGAAGTGGTACAGCATCCGCTCCCTCTTCGCCTTCCTCCTCTCCGCAGCTCTGCATGCCTGAAGAGGATGACTTGGAGAGTGTGCCACTGCTCAGCCCCTCGTTCCGACCTCTCTGTAAATAAAATCAAGACGTTCAAGCTCTGTCACCTCCTCAACAGCATGAAGCTTGTTCAACATAAGCTTGCCTTAAACAAGTCTCTTCTGTAGATACATCTCTCTCTCAACAAGTCAAGATGATCCTACAAACACAGTGCAGTTCCTCAATGGAGGGGGGAAAAAAGCAGATGCCAAGGATAATGTTTTCAGCGTTTGGTAAAAGCAGATGGATAAAGATACTGAGAACAAGACATTCAGCTTGAAATTTACACAGGAAAGCGTTACCAAAGCCACGCTTGCTTTCCAAGTTCAGTTCTGTAAAGAGCCACACTCCTCTAATTTAGAAAGTCAAGAACTTTGTAGCTAAAGTACTAACCCTCATAGCAGGACTTATAAAGGATATAAAAAAAAAAACAACCCTATTACAACATGAAATATTTTGTCAATTATCTTTTCTGCCCCTTCCTCCTTGAAGTAGTGAGAGCAGACTCCTTGTGTAATTTTTACAGTTGTCTTGAAAGACAGTCCTTCAACAAAGAACTACGATCTCGCAGGGTAATTTAACTGTCTCTAAAGGAAGACAGTATAGATGCTTATTGTTTTTTCCTGACTTTAAGGCAATGGCCTTATGTTTTCCCTCCCTCACAGAACTGCAGAATAACAGATACTTCCAAAACAATGCTACAGCTGCATCACAGAGGGTCTCTTTCTACAGCCTGACGTTCAAAGACAGAGGCCAATACTCCTTCCCAAACCACATCTCCCAATTCACCATGCTGCCGAGCCTCTAGTCTTTTCTTTCCCTACATTTACCGTATAACTTCACTGATGTTCCAAGCTTGCAGCAAAATATGTCAGGAGCAAGAAAAATAAATAAATTACTGAACAATTAATGGGCATCTGAGATCATTTTTCTGTATGATAACTACAAAAACCGCTAGTCAGATTCCAGCCTGGTAAAAGGGAATAACTGCACAGCATGCAAGTGGCTGTGCCCCTGGAAGTAGTAAGATGCCATTTGTTTCAGCCTGAACCATAGGTTTGTAACAGAAGAGAATCTGGCTCTGTCTGCACCTAACCAGAGGCTTTGCTCATACATGAGTTCCAGGTTTAGAAGGATGGGCATATATTTGTGGGAGGAAGAGAAACCTTCAGTAGATATCCTTGGTGGCAAAATCTGGAATAGTTCACTAGTTCCTTTCCTCCAATGAAAACTGCCATGTTTATTATTTGACCGATGGTAATTACCTTTTTGATTTGAAGGGACAGTAATTTTTCTGCGCTCAAACTCTTGCTTAAGGTGTGAATACAACTTTAAGCAGTTAAGCAGCTCTCCCTATATCTTCCCTGATCCACCAACACGAAAAGGAAAGGAAATACAAAATGAGCTGATTATTCCCGGAACATGAAGCACCTTTATCACAAAACTGCTTTCCAGAGTGGGTAGGACAGCAAAGCCAAAAACAATTTTTTACTCTCCCATTTCTTTTTTTCAACTAGAGATCCTTCTCCACGCAGCTTTACTAACACTGTCAGTGCGGAAGGTCACAAACTGTGCCTGGCACAGCACTTATGCAGGGTACAACAGTCATGAAGAATGACATGCCACTTCGCTCAACTGCTGGACAATCAATGGAGGAGACAACCTTCACCTGACAACACTTAGTTCTTTGAAAAACATAAAAACAAGTCTCAGGAAGCTGTCCTGAACACTTACCTCTTCAACAGTTTCATCTTGTGGGGTTGCTGCACTGTCATCTGAGTCTTTCTGAGAGCCCGCGTCAGCACTTTTACGAACTTCTCTACTCTTCTTATGCTTGTGGGCCAGTTTTTTGACATGCCCGTCTGCTTTTCCGCTGCTAAGACGCCTCACGGGACTGGTAAGCCATTTTCTCAAAGTATTGCCGGGGCGCTTGGGGCCCGGGGAGCTCTGCGCACCGATCATGTGGGGCTGAAGAGACGTTACCGAAGCAGGAGGACTGGCATCATTGCTGGAGACCGAAAGAGAGTCTGAAAAAAAGAATAAGGGGAGCATTTTAAAGCTGAAACGCTGGTAAGTGAGAAGCAAGTCGTATGTATGTCGTAATGGATATCAGATTGGATTTATGGATGAATTGACCAGATTATTTTGAAGTAACCTGGCCTTTAACGACACCACAACTCTCAGTGTCCATGCTGCACATGGCCACCCCCACATAAGCACCATTTTTGTGCTTACAACAGTCAAGCTTTATTAAGTCGCTCCCGCCTCAATTATAATTCTTACCACTGCTGATACTTATTTGATAGTGCACTGTACTTTCCATATGTCATCTAACTTTATGGAAGGATATGCCTGTTTTATCTTTTAACTTATACTGCTTTAAGGATGGGCACGAAGAGTAAAAATAATTGCCTCAATGAGATAAGTAAATGATTTTTCAAACACCACACTTTATCACAAATGCTCCAGTTACTTTCATTATTTACTTATTTACCCTACCCTTGGAAAAGGGGGAAGAAGAATCCAGAAACAGCTAAATGTCTGTCTTTCACTTAAATCTTCTCAGAGTTCTGGCTGTTACTTTGTTTGTTTTTTAAACCAGCAGTATTTCTCAGCATGACGATGCCTGAACTTCTGTAGTTAAACAACGGATACACTTTTCTCAAGCCATAGTTATATGTGCATGAGGGCAATACCACTTTCCCACCAAGGCTCCTGTCACTTGAACTGGACCGTATGCTTATGATAAACGCCCACTGGTTAGCTATTGTGAGACAACACTTCTTTTTTCCCTATGCAGCACAATGCCTTTTCCCCCAGCAATTCTCTTTTCCTGAAAAAATACTTTGTGGACGCATTCTTGTAACACCACTCCTATGAATACCATCTACCACTAGGGTATTAACAAGACTCTCCTGGGTTGTCAAATATGTTTCTTTTTTCCCCCCCGTGTGTGCACTTTTGTAGATAGATAGTTTATATAAGGATGACATAAATAATGTTTTGTTGAATGTTTCCACTGCTGGGAATTAAATGCAGTGCTTGTGTTCCTCCTTGAAGCTTGACACAGATGTTCAGGTCACCTCTTCTGGCAGCTTTTCCATAAGAGGCGTATTGCCAGCCTGACCAAAGGTAGTTTGAATTTTGTAGAATAAGATGGTCATACTGATGTAGCAATACACTTCATTGTAAACACCCAAATTCCTTGGATCTACACACAAGTATGTGAGCCTGCTCTGTTTCCACAGTGCAAATTATGGCTTTGAACTGAGATGGGGAAAAAGATAAAATGTGAATATAGTAAGTTGGGACTTTTTATTTTTCCTTCACTGCTCAAGCTGTTCCAAAAAGTGCATCCTTTCCTTGGAATCCAAAATTGTGATCTATCAGGCTGTTTGTCAAGATTTTTCTTGATTCTAATAAAACCCAAATGGCATGTGACCATTAAGATACATCAGCTCTGATGCCAAGAACTCCTGTAGCTTATGCTGTATGAACACATACATAATAATTACTATTAACCACCACTTTAATAATGTTTCCATAAAACAGAAGATAAACAAACTTTATAAAGCATACGTTCAGTCCAACAAGCTAGCTGCTAACAGCTTAAAGCAAGCCCCCCAGAATCAGGATTCATCTACGGAATTATCTTCTAGCCACAGCTGTAGCTGTGCTGCGCACAGGTAAGGAGACTTCCTATCATGCCGTTAACCTGGTTTCAAGGCTTTAAGTAATGGGTAATACCAAAAAGCAGATGCAGCATTACACTAGTCAACTTTGTCTCTAAATCTGGAGATAGCAGTGCTACAGAATTACCGCAATATTTTCTTGTTGAAGCAGGAAACATAAGGAAGAAATTAATTATAACAATGGTTTTCAACTTGCAATCTGAGTATCCCTCAAGGCCCTGGATTACTGCTTAAGGGTCCTCAGCACATACGTAAGAAAAGCAAGCCTACTAGCCATCAGCATCCACAGCACGACAGGTTTTTTTACTTAACAACAACAAAAAAAGTGGTCTGCTTATTAAAAAAATTATAAACAAAACTTCCAACCATCTGCAAGCTCTCCACAGGAATCCAAACAATCTCCTATTAAACCTCTGTAATAAATTAGTTTGACTTCTCTTTCACCAAACTCAACTTTACCTTTATTCTATCATGCATCTTTTAATTTTTATCAGATACCTTGTTTCAGAAATCATAGCAATCATCGGCTGAAAGGTATATCAATAAATAACCTTCTCCCATTCTGTGAGTGGAACACAGAAAAGGAGAAAACCATGCTGATGTTCTTGTAAATAAGTTTCTAAAAGCACAAACGAAATGCTTTGTTTTCAAGACTCCCAAACTTGAAGATGTTATAATCACTCAGCCAAGTTTTTCTTTCATTTGTATATATATTTTTCGTCCCAATAATAGTTCATACAAGTTCCTTCCATACAAATAAAATAGAGCACATTCACTTGTTTACATATTAAAAAAAGAAAAAGCAATTAAGGCTTTGCAGAAGTTCACCATGTACTGTTTTGTATTTTTGTATCTGTTTCATTTCTTTCCTTTACAATCACTCCTTTCTAAGAAAAAGGCAGCGTGGTGGTGCAGTAACTGATTGCGTATGATTTACTTTTACATAAACATGTCTATCCTTAAGCATGTAACAGGCTCGCAGTTAATAAACCCATTTTGCTTTTTATAAAACCTCTGCTCCACCTCCTCAAATTTGCACCCATCCTTTTGACAATCAACACTTCCCAACTACCAAATTTCTTGTAAAACCGAATAGTACAATGCAGAGCCCCTGAAACCGTGGGAGACGAGTATTTTTGTCTGACTGAACTTCTGCTGCTCCACTCCTACTCCTAACCCAAGTCGGCCAAGAGTTTGTGGGCAGCAAGAGGGAAGAGAGCAGGAAGAAATACGTACGCCCTGCTCAAGGGGAGAGGATCTAAGAGACGAAACAATGTTAGCCAGACATGTTTTGCAGCACATACTTTAGCCATATCCTCCCACACAGCATTAGTTTTCATTTGGCATGCAGCATGTAACTGCTTCTCATCTTCTCTCCTGCATGATATAATATGAAGTTCTTATTGAAATATTATTAGGGCTTCAGGGAATCATAAAAGTGGACAAAGTGTAAGCAGTACACCAAAATGATAGCACTGTTCTGCTTTGCTCTTTAAAGCATGAAAGCACTGGGGGAGAAGGAAAAGCTTAAAACAAATAAAAACACTGCGTTGCCATAAAGACTTCAGCTTATCTACCAAATTTTATTAATAAGAGTGTTTGTTTTGCCTTTTTTTTTTTTTTTTCCAAAAAACAGGGGGGTGAGGTTTAAAATCACCACTGTTTACCTGAACAGAATACCAACCAAGCCACTAGCCTCTTTTAGAGATCAGACGTAATTTTTTGTCCCTCCTTAAATTTGCAGAAAACATCCCTGCAGCCTCATAGGTCAATGTTAATATTCACTACAAATATTCCACGCCAGTATTTTCGCCAGTGAGACCCTTTACCATCCATTTTCCCATCCCATCCCAGCTGATAGGGATCCAGATTCTCCAATTCTTAACTCCCATCTGATTCCTCAGGAAACCAGTTACAATACTAGAGCACAGTCATGAAAAAAACCCTAGGTGCTCAAGTTCATATACTGAGGTAGAGACATTGCCAGATCCAAACGTTAGGGAATATCAATATCCAATACAAGCATTTTCAAGAGCACAGAAAGACCTTTCACCTTCACTATGAGAACAGCCACACGGGTGTGTCTTATTTCCCCCTGCCCCATCGCTGTATGACTACTTCTATCTATATAATTAGGGATACAGACTTGGTTTGATTGATTACCATGCTCGGGAATGTTTGCACTAAATTGGCTTTGTTTCCTTTATGACTACATCGCAAATTGTTTTTCTAGGGTTGCTCAAGAATAATTTATCGCTAAAAACATGCTAAGAGGAAAAAGGAGTATTCAAAATTAAACCAAGAACAACATGGACTTTTAAAACCAAAGCAGATGGAATAAATTTGGGGTATGCTAACCCCAACTGTGTTTCTAGTACAGTAAACTTTCTAGTGAGTGTCAGATTCCCTTTTAGAAAAGGATAAATGCAACAGATGGCCATCTTGGAGAGAGAAAAAAATAACACATGTATAACCATCACACACAGCAACACCAATCCAACAAGAAACTATCAAATTTAATAAAATCACTATTTGCTCAAAATAACTGCTTTGTAATTCAATAAAGTATTTTAAAAAAAAACCTAATGGATAGGCTTTGTTTTATAATTCATAGCCACAATAAGAAAAGAAGGCATTTAACTGCCATTTCTCTCAAAGTAAAAACCACATATGTTGTTCTGGTGGCGAGGTCAGAGAGTTCACTGAGAGTCCATAAATATATTTTTGAAGCTAAAGGGCAGGCAGCATGGGTTCTGACCCCCTCAAACTAGAAGATAAAGTTACCTCCAACGAACAGGCAAATTTTTGAAACTGGAAGGGAAATGGGAATTCTCATTCTAGTCCCAGCTTTCTTAACACTAGAAACATGCACATCTGTGATTAATAAACCATTTTTTCCCCCTAAAAAATAAATCAGCAACGTTAAGCTAGTTGTTGACTCGAAAGACTCTGCTTCGTATTAACTATTTCCATATTGCTGTTTTTAGAGTTTTAGTATTTACAAGGAGAGCCAAGGGGCTACAAAAACCTGATTTCCTAACCTAGGGAATCAAACCGAGCCTGTTTGATGCCTGCTCTGCCTCTCTAATCCCAAAATGCTGCAAAACAAAAAAATAAAAACATTTCACCGCCTCTGGATTATGAAACAGGGATGGGGCAAGGAGGGAAAATGGAGCAAAGCCAACCTAGTAACCCCAACTGGCATGTCAAACTGCCACTGGAGACCTGCCATCCACCATGGACTCTAAGGACCAGAGAGCCCACAAAACTCACCACACAGGGCAATTAACCAGCTGATCAGTGACATCTGATGCAGGTACACTACGAATATTTGGGGACGAGAGCTGCTTGTTGGTTGAAACCACAGAGCGCATGATCTACACTGATGCACTTGCAACTTAAATACGTAAACTGGAAACAGGTAGAGCTCAGGGATCTCCCAAGCCCCGATCTACCTACAAACACACACGCCCCGATCTGAGCCAAGTCAATGTACCATCAGAGGAAGCAAAAATAGTTCACAAGCATCTAATGACAAAAGCCCATAAAACCTCGCCCGCGTACACAGTCATCATTTGTTATTAGATGAGATGGGGAAAGCTTGAAAAAAGAGTGCGAGATTTATTTTATTCGTGGACACAGACACGCACAGTTTCTGCCTGGGACCTGCTTTTGAGGTATGAGGCTATCAATCTGCCATGTACAAGACCATTCGGATACTTTCGTATGTGTCAGGAATTTTATTTCTCGCCTGCTGGGTATCCTCTTTAGACTAGCCTCACTGCACATTTTTCGTAAACTAATACTGGAATACACACCAAAAGGCATTAGATGTGTTTCAACTTTAACAAGCCACCATAAAAACAGTCACCATTTAAAGACAATGCAGCTCGAGCTTTGTCAGGCTTGCATATGGGGAATTTCCACCATGCCCTTTGGGGAGCATGAGTTTCACTTATGATATAGAGATAGTGCATTAATTTTTATGAAACTAGTTTCTTAAATAAAATTTCACAAAATGCAGAAAGCCAGTACTCAATACATAAAAGAAAATCCTTCAATCACATTCATGTCTGGAGTGGAACAAACACACTCACTCTTCATCTCCGGTCAGCAAACCTTTCCTGCCTTGAATTATTTCAAGTTATGAACGATGCTGAAAGACAATTTTATATTTTCAGTATGCGAATAGATAAAGAATTCAACTCCTTAGTATATCTTCCCTGATTAATGAGTTATCTGTATTAATTTTGACTGATACAGACACTAGTTCAGAGCACTCGGATTTAAATGTATTAAATAATTAAGTCTTCCAAGTCATCAAAAGCTGATTGTGTTAATAACAGATAGACTGAAATTCTAAGCTTGAGGCTAGATACTCTTCAGCTTCTCTTAATGAGATGCTAAGCTGCCCTAAAAGCATGTCAGCAATTAAAAAAAACCCCACCTCCTCCCCAAGACAGACACTGTCATCTTAGTAACTTCCAAAGGTCTTTCTGAATTTAGAAAAGTCACCCAACAGACACACCTGCAACAGCACTACAGAAAGGAATGAAGAAAATCTCTGATTAAGGGCAAAAAGAATATACTGCTTATTTGAGTTCGAAAATTAGTGGCATATGCCTGAAGGGTTTAACACACTTACGTTATTACAACTTTAAATTTTTTTTTTTTTTTTAAATATCCTCTCCTGCCTTCCCACCCTGTAAATGTAAAATCAAGGGTTTACATTTAAACATTTAAATAATTTCACAGGCATTATAGCTTGCACACAGAGATAGCTGTAAACAGTATCTAGTAGGTAAACACCAACAAAATTTAGATCTTTTTGATCCTCATCTTACAACTGCTGGACAGTTTTGCATCAATGCTTGTCCATCCCCTCCCCCCCCCCCTTTTTTTTTTTAAAGCAGGAAGAAGGCATGATACTGTGCCAGAAAAAACTTTCCCAGGTTAACAGAAGTAGTTCTGTTTGTGCTCCCTGGGATTCAGACCACAGGGTTACAAACCCCTAAACCTAAATCTTCTGCATTACTACAAGCACAAGGCAGCACTACAGAAGGGGAGAGTGGACTCTGTGGGACATTTCATTCTTTGCAATAAGCTGTTATTCTCTCCTATTTCTGGAGAGAACTATATTTTGTGTCACAAGTAGGAAGTATTAAAAGTTACTCACACTGCTGAAGTTTAGTTTCACAGTTTGCGAAAACCACAAGCTTTTAATAGATTAAATCTCAGCTTCCCTGGACGCAGCTTATAATTTAACAGGCAACGTCTTGATCTCAGCTCCACTCTTTTGACCACCTGTTTGCTCAGATTTAAAGACAGCTCATCCATGTGCCTGGCAGGACATTGCAAGGGCAGATTTATGTCACTTAGCCCTGTTTCTCAGTCAAGCTCTCACTCTATGTCAGTTCTCTGAGCCACCATCTCTTATCTCTCTACAGATCAAAGCAAGTGCCCTTATCATTTTAATACAATTATCTCCTCCTGGAAGGGGCGATGCTTTTCTACTGACCACTAATTGCACAGGGGCTTGCATGCTTTTACATAACCGCTAATGAACAGAAGCTCATGTTCTAATTTTCAGGCAGTTTTCTCCTTTTTATGCACAATGTCCATCAGGTTCTTTGGGCCAACTGGGGCCGTTAGTTAGTTACCTCTTGCACTTCACCTGTGCCTCCTGATATGTGACATCCTTTTACATCATCATGAAGAAGCACATAACATTATTTGCTCTACAGAGCTACAGCAGGCAAGATTTTCACTGAGAGATTTAATTCACGCACAGTTAACTCCCTCATAGGGGCTGACACATACCATGTAATTAAGAAAATTAAGGTGACACCCTTCTTTCATTAAATAGTTGTGAAAGTTCTTCAGTGCAAGCAGAGAAAAAAAAAAAAGAGAAATACTGCTTTTCTGTATTAGAAAGCAAGTTTTCCCACAGCACCAATGTAATTTCCCTGTTTCCCTTTAAATACAGCAGCTTCTAAGATCAATTTGTCACTGAGATATTTCATGAAGTCTCAACTACATCATCCGTTTTCAAAGTGTGGGTGTTTTGGAGCTTTACTACGGAGTCATGTACATTTTTAAAGGTCTTATTTATAAGCTATTTTTGCCAGATGCCTACTGTCAGCAATATCCAACTACTTTAGGATGACTGAAGTAGAAGACTAGATGAAGGCACGGCCCATCCACTCCTCCCTCCAGAAGAACGGATGCAAGAGGAGCAGTGAATGCCAGGAACGACTGTGTTCCAGGCCCAGGAACACTAGCTCCACACTAGGTTGAGTTATAGAAGAGCTGCACACTCCTGCACGCCACTGCTGCTGCTGCTCGTCAGTTTGAGATCTCGGTACAAGAAGCCGGTTGAGGGCACAATGCGGCTCCTGAAGCAGTGGGAGCTGGCAGCCTCAGCTTCCTTCCAACTGCTCCAAGTTACAGCACTCGCCGCCTTTAACAAAACCAAGCAGCTAGCTGGTGGGGAGAAGCGAGGTCTGAGCCAAAGAAGGAAAAGAGTGAAGCTTTGGGCCTGGGCCTCGTAGGCAGCGCTGGCGCTCAAGACGCTAGGCAGAGAGTTTCGCTGGCTGTTGACAAGCTATTTGTCTCACGCATGCTGTGTGCAACCTACTTTTGAAGAGCCATGCTGCGTGATGTTAGCAGCAAAGATGCGGCTCTGCTCTTGGCGGAGAGCCGTGTGTCACATCCGACAAACGGGAACCACTGCCGACCTAGGATCTGTGATAAGCAGTTTCAGATTTTAATTGGGGCAACTGCACAATCCGTTTTCGCTCATCTGTTACTGAGCTGTAGGGTTTTATCATCTGCTACTTAAACTTTAGCTGCAAAATAATTTTTGCCTAGGAAATGGAGCAAAATAAACGCCAGTCCTGGAAATAAAGCTCTGAAGCAGCGCAGCAGCGTATCTGATACGCTGTGTGCATCAGTCCAGAAGAGGAAGATATGAACAGATATGAAACAAAAATGTCCATATCAATATAGATAACAGAACAGCCAACCAAAGGGGAAAAAGCAAGTCCTCAGCTCTACTGAAAGCAGAGAAAGATATGGGGGAAGGGAGGGAGAGAAGCCAGTCTGCAGAAGTTACATTAGGAAGAATCACGATCACAGGCGTTATTTAAAGCAACGCATCTCATGCTTCCCTGTGCAAAGATCAGCAATGAAGAGCATCCCAATGGAATGAATTTATCTCATGCAGATGTTAAAACATCCTCCACTACTCCAACAAAAAGGCTGTGTATTAACTCGGTTATTACAAGCAAGTTTGTGCCAGTCTGATCTCAAAAGGAAACAGGGGACGCAGAGTTGTACTGGTGCACTTTTGAAATTGAGAATATACATATGGATAGGGAGGAAATTCGCTCCCACCGCCCTTATGTAAGGGCTAAAAACAAACTTGACAATTATGAAGACAAAAACCAATCATACATAAAATCAGCATAAAATGCTGACCCAACATTATTACTTTTTTTCTTTTGTCCAGAAGTTTGAAAAAATTTGAGCAAGTATAACCTCTGCCATGTTATTACAAGTAGGTGGTCTCTAGGAGAAGATGAAAGTAGATGTATTTTATTCTCTCTTTTCCAAACGCCTTAAAAGTTTCCAACATATGAGAAAACCTCCAAAAATTCTCCAGTAAAACTGAGAGAATATATGACAAGAGTCAATAAACATACTTTGAAACACAAAGGGTAGCTACTAAGAATAATTGCTAAGCATATCTTCAAGGATATTAGTAAAGTTCATAAACATAAAGACACAGTACACAGTGCTAGTACCGAGCTACAAGAACAAATGATACAAAAGAAATCAAATTTTATTTAAAAACCCCAAGTTATTAGACTACTTGTATTAAAAGAAGTAATTGTTTCCTCTTCTCTTCACCTACTGCCATTACACATTAGCCTAAATACACATAGTAATCCAACAGCAGTTTTAACAGTCTTTTTTTCTTTTCCCCCCATCCTCTTGATTCAAAGCAGAAGAGTTCATTAGAACAACTAGCGATTGTTTGGAGCCACAGCTTTAGCAACAGCTGTACAAACACATCAATCTCAAGTTAGGAACTCTGCCATAAGCTTAATAATAATACACTCATATCGCTTAACTTTGGGGCTATATAATAACTTTGGTCATTTTCTCCTTCCAAATGTTATACTGCTGTAGCCTTCAAAAAATAAATTGAGAAAGTAATTAAAGGAATTGGGAGGGAAGATGGAACAGCTAAAACAGTGACAAAAATTGGTCTTCCAAAACTCCTATATAAAAAAAGATGTTTCCTTCTTATCTAACTAATTGATATTAGCGCTAGTGATAGAAACTAACTGTACTAACGTTGCTTTGTGTTGTAAAACGTTGAACTTTTTATTGCACACACTACCTGGAGTATTAATGAGCAGAGCCAGGCCCTTGCAGCCTCCACCCTGCATAACAAGAGGACTGTAGGTGATGACAGACAGCTTCCTCTGAGTTCAGTCCCACCTCAATAACTACACTATCAAGAGCAGTCTTAGATTACAGTGATTGGAAACTGAACTGGTTTTAAACTTTCTGTCTTCAGATGGAAATGTAACCTGAGCAACACAAGGAGAGCACACATGATTTTAATAAAGGTCAGTCACACTGGAAATGTAGATATTTATTTTTTTTTTAAACACAGACTCACAGTCAAGGTTGACTAGCAGATAGATAGCTATTGAAAGTCATAACAGCAAACTTCTGCACAGATGCCTTTTCAGGATGAAGTATTTTAGGGGATTAGGAAAGGGGAAGATACTCTGCCACAACTTCGTCAATCAATAAAGACTGAGTTAAAAGGGGAAAATAACTCCCTGGTATAAATGTATTTTAAAACAACCAAACTATAAATTAATAGATGTGACATTTTATCTCAATGTGCAGTTAAAATACACTGAATGCTAAAAAATGAATCCATCATTGCCATGTTCGTTAACTTGAATACAGTCTCTTCCGGAATAACATATGCACTGCTGAATTTTCTTTGGCATGATCAAGCCCATATCACACACACAAAAAGCTACATTTTGCCATGCAACTTTTCTGTTGTTTTTATTTCCTTCAGTTATTCCCAGTAAAGGCTCAGGAGGAAGGTGATGTCGTGTGTCCATTCAGTCATTTAAATTTCGATTCCTTGAATCATTGCTCAGCTCCTGTCCATCTAATATTACCTAAGTGGCCACAGGAAAATCATGTGATAGGATCATGGCAGAGCTGTCCAAAACTCGTTTGGAAGTAGGAATCAAAAGGAAACAAAAAGGGAAAGAAAGAGAGCTAACACTTATTTTGAAAGGCAATAAACTAGAATTCTTATTACTTGCTTTAATTAGACACGAAGCAGGGGGACAGAGGGGGGGAAACTGGTATCGATAATAACTTCTACATAACAACACTGTTGCAGTAAATTACCTTTAAGTTATAGATTCAACTCTAAGCCTAAATTTAGGGGAAAAATAAGTTATGTGGAAGAAATAAGATAAGGAACTTAATTAGCTTCTATTCCTTTTTCTATTGAAGACACGTCTTCTTTTCATCAAGTCCCTAGCACTTCATACTGTGCATCTAGACAGTGGACCTCTATGAAGCTCTCTTCTGAGAACAAGCTGCCCCATGTGGTTGGATATGTTGGGTTGGGTTTTTTAACCACTCACTCAAGAAGTTTGACTGGAGGTGTCCAATCCCATGTTCAAATACAGCGAGACAAAAAAAAAAAGTGGTTTAATAAACGTACTTTACTATTCTTTGTGACGAAGGTCAATCCTTACAGGGAAAGAATTGTTACCTGATGTCGTCTTTTCAAAGCAATATGGAATATATTTAACACCATCTAAATTCTGTTCTTCTCATTACCTCCATTAAAGGAGAGAGAGAGTCAGTGCAAGCCTTGATGAGCAAATTCAATGGATTGTTGCAGCTGCTTGTCACCACGTCCAAAGGCAGATTATGAACATGATGTTCATTAGCAGTCTCGCAATGAGCACCTAGAGGAAACTTTCATTATGTAAGGTGATAGCTCATTCTTATGCTGCTGCCTCACTGAAGCAATTTGTCTAAAATAGAGGTATAGCATAGCAAGAGGCAAATTAAATTGAAATACGAGCTGAAGCAGTTCTGCTTTGCTCGCTTTAAGCCCATCCATTCAACGCAGATTTTTTGACCATGATACAAAATCGTATGCACCAGATGTTTAGTTACAGGTATGCTCTGAGAGATGTGACAAGAAGCCATATTTTTCCTGTTATGTAATCTAACTTCACCCTTTTCAAAATTTTATCAGTAATCCTTCTGGTCTCTTTCTATCTCTCTCTAGGAAGCCTTCTTGGTATTAACTACTCATTTTCCCATCATCTTTTTTGAAGTTAAATCTAAGTTCTTCACTGCTTAACATTTTGAATAACTTCATTAGTGATATACAGGAATACAGTCATTTTAGCAAAATCCAGAAAGGCTTATATAAAAGCATCTTTTTCTTATTACAGAAATGGAGTTACAAATCCTTATTGCGTGAAGTTTGCATTATAAACCTAAGAGCATACATTTTCCTTCTAGATCTTTCAACTTTTTAAATTAGGAGCCGAGTAGCTGGTTTGAGATGGAGCTGGGGGCAAGAGACCCATTTTAAATGACTCCATTTTCACGTGGTACTTAGACAAGGTCAGAGAGGAAAACACTGCAGACGAGGGAGCAGACTTCCAAGGACTGGAGGCAGGAGGCTGCCTGGGGCTAACTCCATACGTACATCTGAGCCACACTGATGCTCGGTCTTGGCTTATTTCAGAAAGCCAATAACCCACCTGACAGCTACATGAATGAAAATTTTCAAGTGACTGAAGAGATATATCCAAATTATAGGAGACAAAAATTAGAAGTATTTCAGATGCAACTATGGATAACTGTGTATCTTATCAGCCCGCTCAAAGCAAAAAACCTAAGCCTCAAATCTTCACATTCACTAGTAGGGATCACAATTCCAAAAGGACATCAGTATCTCTCCTGGATAAGCTCCTACACCTGAAACCTTTTTTTTTGAGGGGGTGGGAGGGAGGGCTATAGCATTTTCAGCTGGATCAATTCCCTGGTCTGGCTGCCTGTGTGACTGCTAGTGTTGACGCAAGAGAAGCAGCCGGATCCCATGTGCAAATGCAGGGTAAATAAACTGGCAGTGTCTGAGACGTAGTTCAGTTTTTACTAACCAAGAAACAGCACCTTCCGCTAACTCTCTTGCAAGTCCTGCAGCCTAAGGATTCAAAAAAGCCATGCTGCAAGAACAGTGAGGAAGGACGCACAGGTCAGGACAGCAGTACCTTTGCATATGTAACTATATAGCTGATACATGAGCTCAGTTTCAGGAGGATTTTTGTTGCATGCTCTTGGTGGAGATGGAAAAGCACACACAGCACATACTTAACAGCTTCCATCTGTATTCTAAAAGAATAGACTTTCAAAGTGCAGAGGTGGATCTATGCCAAGAATTACACCAACCCATTAGTAATACTGGACTCTCCCACTGCATCCTCTGAGTCCGATCCTCAGAGACCTCTTATCCTCTCTTGGACACCATTTGCTAACAATTACTGTATAGTAAAAGCATCCTGTTTTATGGATGAATTATTTCTGAGGCTTGATATACCATAAAATGTTATGAAAGAGGAAAAAGGATGCTAGTTTGATTCATATACATTCTTTTAAGCAATCTATTGCACATAAAATAAATGTATTTCTTCAAAGCCAAATGAGAACTCTCTCTACTCCTACAACCACCTTTCCTCCTCCAAACCAGCCCCCAGATGGTTAATAATTTCAGGATAAATTTTAGGTTTGTAGATTTATTTCCTGGATTTCGTCCATGAGATTTGCCTCTCGAATTTCCCAAGTGAAATATAAACTCACATGATCCACTTAGGGACTGAAACACATACATCCTATTGTTTCTCCTAGCTCATAAGGTAACTGAAAAAAGATGTTATTAATTTCCAATATTCAGTTCCAGACAAACTACTCAGCACTCTCTCCAGCCAGATAACCATAAACAACATCGGTATTTATCCACAGTTGTCTCAAATGCACATCATTTTTAAGTTACAGGAATGGGTGGAATTACCATGAGAATTGGTTTCCTCCTACCATTACCACTGCTTTCTCCAACTGATGTCAGATAAAGGCAAAAATACAATACTTATTTATTAATTTCAGTAGTTTCTCGCCAATTCATTACTCACAGTCCTATTCTCTTTCTCCCTAAATCTGAATGCATTTTTTTTCCTTCAGACTTCGTAAGTGGGGAAAAATCTCAGATCATTTAGTTAAACAGGAGTACATAACTATTATTGAACATGTATGTACCCTAACATTTTAATGAAGAATAAACCAAACTTTTTAGTTCCTTAAGCAAAGTCAAAAGCTCAGTGAAGTCTTCTATGAGTAAAATCATGCATTAGAGTACATTCTGAATATTCACCTAAATCCCAAATCACCAGTT
Organism: Larus michahellis; assembly: GCF_964199755.1. NCBI lineage: Eukaryota > Metazoa > Chordata > Aves > Charadriiformes > Laridae > Larus > Larus michahellis. The sequence goes on from NC_133897.1 coordinate 89,150,182, forward strand.
TTAAGTTTGCAGTGGCCAGAAATATTACAGATACAATTTTTACTCTTTCTGGTTCAAGAGATGGCATAGCTACAGTTATACTGGGGCATGCAAGTGAGCTTTGTTCCCCTATTATGAAAGGCTATTGAGCCTCCTTACGACATGGTCTGTACACATGGACATCTGTTTTTAAGAAACAGAGAGGGAACAATGAAGAATGTTTGTGAAATCATGTATGTTTGCCAAACAAGACTTTGTACATGTCTATGATCTTAATTTACGGTAATAATGGAAAGCATCTCGCCGATTGGGATTGACTATACCCAGCACTTCAAAAAACATGTTTTCTAAAAATTCTTTGGAAGTAAAAACCAGATAGATTTGAGCCTGACTAGCCACTGCAGCAACAAAAGTTCAAAAATGAAGCAAATGAGCTCCAGCGAAGAGAGGTGAACGCAAAGCAACAGAAAAGGGAAAAGACTCTTGCCGTGCCATTTACAGACCTCCAGCTGAACTAAGTAGTCACAGCTCTGGGTGAGCACTTGCTGTAAAATATTTTGCTGCAAAGCATTCTGCCTTTGGTAGAATTAGTATTTGTAATTGACTCCTTTCACCTCCACCTCCCTCCAATATACTCTGTACTTGTTTACTTCTAAAAACTGGAATAACTGTTGTTTTAGGAAGTGATTGCGCAGCACTGGGGGCTATGGAGCAGCTTTCTGAGAACAGAGCTCTGTTGCTGGGATCAGAGGTGTTAGCCTGCTAACATTAACTCCCTCTGGCAGGTACTCTGATGCTCTTATCTTTCAAGGAACCACTGAGAGTTACTACTATCCTACTGACATGCGACGCTATCTTCAGATGTCCCCTATAAGATTACTTTCCATTACATCCTTGATTTCATGTTTGCAATCCTTCTACCATCCTCCCTCTCCTCTCCGTCCATCTGCAACAGCAGACTGGATGCTAATAAATGAAATAAGATTATAACTTGCCTTTTGCAGCTTACTTTACACGTATGCACACGGCATACAGCAACAGGTATGTAAGACTTGAACCTAGCTGCAAAAAACTTGCATCTGGAAAGGACGCATCCCAACAGCTGCATCAGCTCCAGACGCTGAAGGTTAGCGCTGTTTTGTCCTGCAGACATTTCAGACCATTACCTATGAGAATCGAACTTGTTCTGCAGCAACAGGCCAAATGCCAAGAACAAATATTGTTCCCTGTTAAAATTACAAGGGAGGAGGAGGAGAAGACCCAACAACAACCGAGTTTAATGTGAACATCCCTACCCCAACCTCTGTGCTTCTCCAGTCGAGACCGAAACAGCATAGCTTTCCTCCATGTTACATTTCAGAATCAATGATGAGTCTAAATAAATTTCACACAGACCAATTTATTTCCCAACCACCCTTTCTTTTCAATTCCCAAAAACATTACTTCTCAGCAATAGTTTAACAGAAGCAAGCGACAGATATTAAACAACTGGTTTAGCAACGACATTCTAAGAAAATTTCTGCTAAGCTCTTAAAACAAATTACTGCTGTTAATAACAGTTCACACAGAGCAAGAGTTACCATTTCTCAGTTCCACAGTTCAACCAAAAATAAATAAACAAATAAAGTAGCACATACATTTTACATGCTTTTTCTGAAAGAGCTTACTGTACAGCATCCCAGTAGCTTACAGAGCAGAGTCATTCCGTAACTGCTCCCTCTCCCATACAGGTCCTTTCTGTTATACTCTGCATTTTTTGACTGGGGTCAGAGGGAGGGGAGAGTAGAGCAGGGAAAGAAGGAGAAAAGAAAGCATCCTACTAAACTCCTATGTAGATTTGAAAACATTCCCCAACCGAGCAACCTTCCTCCTCCCAGCCCATTATCTCCATTGCATATATTTGTACCTAAATCCAGGATCCAGTATTTACAGCCACTCGGCTGCCCGTTGCTGCAGCAGGTAGGATTTACTGAGTGAAGCGATCCCAGAGTGTCAATCTGTTTAATCCTGTTTGGCATGGTGAGGAGGCAGCTGTTCCGATACCCACAGCTCACAAATAACCTACTCGCCCGCGCCCCAGAGACGTGTTACAGCTTCTCCTGAAGATGTTCACCCAGATAACGTTACAAGCAATGCCATCCGATTAAGGAAGTCGCTGTTATCTTCTCAGTCTGCTTTAAGCCCCCTGCCCTGCCGTCAGAGCAGCTCCTCTCTTCTAGGGATGCTCTCCTCTGACTCACTGAGCACAGTTCCAGTCTTTAAATTCACATGTGGGAATAGCCAGATGCAGCAGATTACACTCTACCGTAACTACCCTAATTGAGGCTCAGGTTGATCTTAAAAAACACAGCAAACCAGCTATTTTTCCTCTCAGCCTTCAGAAAAGATGCCGTCTAGTACCTCTACAAAGCTTTATAGCAACTGGAACGCACAAACCCAACATTTAACACCTCTTTTTATTTTACAGTGCATAGTTAGTTTTTAATGCTTTAGTTAAAGCCATAAATACAAAAAAGACGGACATTTTCTGCTCAGCTAAACCATGCAGCTCTTGCCCTGGAACTTCCATTTTCCTTGACAAAATCTGTACCAAACAACAGATTCTGCCCTTAACTTCATCATCTCTTGAGCCTTGTTTGTGAAAAATAAGAAAGTCCAAACACTAGAAAATCCACACCTTTTGATAAATTAATTTAAGATCTTGCCCTGGTTTAAATTGCATTTCAGATCTTTTCACCTCTGAGCTTATATTCTGCAAGGTAGATTTCTAGTTCATCAAGCTGTCTTCATGTTCAGTAAACCGTAATTGTATGTGTTTTATTTTTTATCCATGCATTCTTCACCTCGCATGCCACACATTTGTCCATAAATAGTCATTTATGTGTTTGGTTTTTTTTAGCTAAACACTTTGGAAACCTAGAAAATATGTTTGGTTTCTTCCCCTGAACACCTCATCATCTAATTTTAAAGGACGTACAAAAAGCTACATTTGCTAGATAGATAAATAGCTATGAAGCCAAAGCAAGGATTAAATTTCTGTAAAAACAGAAGTGAAATGCTTTCATCATATTGTCATGAAAAGAGCCCTAAAATGAGATTAAACAAACAATACTGTAAAATACACTAGGATGCAGGGGGAAAGAAGAAAATAAAGCAGTGGAGGGGTCGCCAATGATAATACCACAAACAAATGCATGTAATGCAAGGATAAATAGGAATTTTATGTGGAGCTGATAGCATATAGGGTCCCAGAGTCAAAGGTGGCTTTTCATCAGCACTTAACACAAGTTGGGTACACACACGTTATCCTCTTTGTGCTGTTAAAGAGCTGTGCTCACCCTCCACCTGAGACTAAAGTTTTGCTTTGCTTCACGTTTCTAAGGAAAGCCAACCTAAATTCTGAACTAGTTTCTCCTTCATAGGCTCCTGCACTGAAACCATTAATTCTGATTCCTGAATGTTTTTCTTCTGACCCAAGATGACTTTCAAATGATACTGAATTCCTAAGCTGGGGGGGCGGGGGGGGGGGGGGGGGGGGGGCAGAAGAAAAAACCCTCTTTCTTCAGGAAAAGCGATCTTTATAGTTTGCCACCTACAGTGAGACTTCCACTAAAGCTAGTTTATTCTTCACGAAATTGTAGAACATCTGAAAATGATTCTAGTTTCTAGTTGAGTAAGAAAAAAAAAAATAAATTAAACAATCCCTTTCCTCTACTACCCAACAGTTCCCACGGACATCAAGCATACTAAAGAATACCCAGCCATTCTTATTGCAGTTAAACTCTCACATCTTTAACTAACATTTAGAAAAAGTTAGTGAAGTTAGCAATATAGCCTTGAAATAGAGATTTCCATATGTAAGAAAGCTTCTGACTAAAATAGCAAAATTTATACCTAAAACTGTGTTTTGGTTGGAGTTGTTTTGCTTTTTAACTGCATGTAGACTGACCTTGTAACACCAATAATATATGCAGGAAGACATTTTAAATGCTCTGGGAACCACATCATTTGCAGCATGCTATTCCAAGAAGTTCTTCTCTTCCTACTCAATCAAACACTATTACCTTCAGGTTTTGCTTGGGCCCTTTCTCTTCTCAGAAGACAAATCTGACAAGTAAATTAAGGTGGTGGGGGAGAGACAATGACCACGTGAACCGCTAGATAAAGCATATTTCACAGGTTTCATGGTTAAGAAGAAAGGATCACGGATACGCAGCTGTCTGATGTATACAATTGTAAAAAGCAATTGCTCCACAGCAAAGCAACGCTGGAGTGGAGACAGCAGACTCCACGTGAACATGCTGCAGAGCGACTGTGAGTATTAGGTAAGAATTTGATTGATTGAAAAACATCTCAATGCATATACAATAGCTACAACTTTATTATGGTCCAAGACGGAAAGCTCAGACCTGTAACTTCTCCTACCGAAGTACAAGCGAAAGGGAAACGACTTCTCCATCACAAAAAACAGTATTTCCTAATTCAACGTGCAGGGAGCATTATTTAGTAACACTACCATGTTATTTTAGACTTAAACACCTGAAGATGTATCACAATTCTCAATTTCCATCTGAGATAGCGACCTGTATCAATATATGTAATTTTAAGCCCAAACAAGCAGCCCATTAATGCCTTTCTACGGTTTACTTCAGGCTCTCCCACAAAGCTCTCTTTGTCCTTTAACTCCATCACGTTTTCTGTATTCCAGAGCCTTATCCTGCATTAGCTCTCCCTGTCTGCTAGACAGCTCTTCCTGCGGCTCCTCGCATCAGCGTTTTTTTGTAGGAACTCATCCTCGGTAATAACGAACCAGTCGGGTAATCTTAATTCTGCAGGCAAGAACACACCTAGGTGGGGAACACCTTTAGGCAAACCTACGGCTGGGCGCAGAGCAGAAGCTCAGCGCAGAAGAGGCTGGACTCCACCGCACGCTGCGCAGCAGCACTGACCTGCCTCCCCCTTCACCCGCTCCTTAAAATATTCGTAGACCCCGGCCCAATGGGACAACAAACTTCGATCAAATTAGCAAAGGAAAAAACTCATATACTGACCCATGCCATCTGACAGCACTTAAAATAGTATTTTTTTTTTTTAAGTAAAAATTAACTGTTTCTTTTTTCACCTTACCCGCATAGAGCAGAAATAAGTTTTCTTGGCTATACATTTTATATCATTTCCTTTAAAAAAGTGGACAGTTATCAGCTTCATTTCTGAAAGCAAAGCACTGACGAAAGGCCCTGCAGACTCCCAGCAATTTAAGACACTTCCCAGTTACTTAAACCTCTGACAAAATAAATGTCCAGGTGAATATTTGTCATCAATGGCTATTTCATAAAGATTTTAAAATTCCAGGCAAAAGAGCCTTCTCAATTTTAAGACAGTGTATTGTAAGAAAGACCACATCCCAGTGAGTAAACAAAGAAACTAAAAAAATACCTCATTTAGAAGAGCACTGTATATCCTTAGTAGATAAGGCAGCACATACTTTGTACGATATACGTAAATGAAGCATCACATGCCAGTATCTATTATTACAGTGAAGGAATGGGATCAACTTTCTGCAATCAATCTTGGGGCTCACTGATGGGCAATGTCAGACAGCTAAAACCATTTTAAGGTATTATTAACATTTTGGCAGCTCTCTGCCATTAATGGTCAACAAATTAGCTTGCTACAGCTTCAGCTTCTCACAGGTGCCAGCTCCAAACTGCAGCACCTGCAACCACCGTTTGCCACTGTATTCACCTCCCTATGGAAGCGCTACCTCTTCTGAGGGTACCGTTACTAGCCTTGCATGTAAGAATGGAAACATTCATCCCTTCTTTCATTTAAGAGGACAACTGGAGTTAAACTGACTGCATTGCTCATGCTGCAAGACATTTGCATGTTAATAGAAATAACAACTTATATTAAAACAAGGATAAACATAACTCCAACCTAATCTTTGTAAGGCCCCATTACATTTACACAAGCAGAACAAGAAAGGGAAGCTAATAAAGTACAGTAATTTCTTTTTTAAACACCTATTTTGAGTTGCCTCAGAGCCTGAAAAAGAATCCAAAGAGACAACTTCTCCTTATATCTACACCTTTTGTGGGAAAAAAAAAAAAAGAAAAAAGTTTCAAAGATTATAGCAATAAAAAGCCACCTTCAAAATTCAATGTTGTTCTCGGGCAAAACTAAATCTGTTGTTTTGTCCGGAATCTTCCCCCTTGTATTCCAGACATTCCATTTACAAAAGCAATTAATACATTTTAAAATCAGTACTACAAAGTTATTTAAAACATTCTCGTTTGTCTTAAGATTGGAGAAGTGTATACAAGATAGTTGAAATTAATAGAAGAGTGAATTCTTTATGCAGTTCTGCCAGCATCTAAATGTCACAATTTTAAAACCATTTTTGAAGTAATCTGAGACAAATGCTTTCACCTTTTAGAAGTGCAAAGTTCTTACAACTTTGAGTCCTTTTTCTGCATGTGGGGCAGAAAAGATTCAGACTTTTCCAAAACTGTGCAGGACCAAAGACCACCCAGATCTAGGAGCCAAAATTAGACATAAATCCATAACTATTAAAATTCTTGAACTAAATTAACGTTGCACAAACCAATAGGAATTTTATTTATAATACGCATTTCCCCATTAAAAAAAAAATATAAAAAAAATCAGTCAGACTTTGCATACAAATCCTATCTTTGGCAAGTTAGGCACTCTGCCTCACACCAGAAAACTCGTAACACAACCAAGAAATCGTAGAACAGGAAAAATGCATCAATAAATAAATCTGAGGTTGAATCTTCAAAGGTGAGCTCCCACACTACAATTAAAATTCTGAAAGGAGCCTAACTTTGCCTTATCCTCAGTGTACAATGTGTCCACAGTCTAACTGCTTGGAGCACAGCTGCGCCGCTAGGATCTGGTTTCTTCAGCTCCACACACAAAGATCATCCTGTTCCCCCAAAAAATAGCCTCTCTGCTCCTCAGTCTCACAGATAACACTGCCGGTCTGCACGGAGCGGAATCGTTACAACAGTGGCTCTTTGGACTGTTGTTTCCTGTTCTTTACGACCAGCGCTGCCAGCTGCCAGCGACACTTTAAATTGCATCAGTCAGAAATTGTATTTTGCAATGAACTGTGTGAACATCCTTAATTTGAGATTTCCAAGAACTCCTTTCAAACTACAGGCGTGTTTCAATCAAAAAGAAACCAAACCAACCAACAAAACAAGCAGGCTACCTAATTAGCTGGCAAACCTGGGAAAAGTATTTTCTGATTGAGGGTAGAGAGATATTTTCAGCTGGGCGATTAATAACCTTCCCTTCTACATCTTGGGTAAAGCATTTGTCAAGAGATACTGATATCAAGACACTGAAGTGCTCAGGCTTTAATTAAAAATACTGGGAAATGAACCATTTGTCCAACTATTGATTCACCAAGGCTAGGATCTAAACAAGTCCTTCCTGTCTCCAGCTTTGCAGAACATGCCGTAGCTGTTGCTCACGCCTACAGTAAGAAAGACTATCAAAAAGCACATGACATTGTAAACTCTCTCCCATCTTAATCATTTGGCTATTATTTTCTTGAGGTTTTAATTCTGTTCTGTAGCCAAGGAATTGGAGCCTGTATACCACTCCCAAGAATGAAGAAGCCTTTCAAAGAAATTATGAGATGTTCAGTGTCCCTGGTCTTCTGTTTATCTGGAAAAGCTTTGGGAAAATTCTGACTCCTCAACACAGTCACCACTGCAGCATGCCAAATCAGCCTGAAGGATCCCAGCCACTGTCAGCAAAACCACAACAAACCAGCTTCAGATAATTCAAACAAAATCTTTTGGATGAGTGTAAGGAATGTTGTTCCACATACATTCAGTACTTAGCAAGGGGTGGGAGGGGAGAAGAAATATGCCATGCCTCATCTCTACATTGGAGAAAACACAAAAAGTGTTCCAAGCGAGAAATACTTGCTGTCCTAATGAGATATACTGAAGAAACACTCATTTTTGACATTAATTTTATTATGCAAGTTACTCTTCATCATCCCTTTTTTTTCTTCATTTGTATTTTCTGATGTAGTCTCCTCAACCATATTTAAAACAAACTTTCTCTTCCCACTCCAAAGAAAAAGGGAATCAGTCTGTCGGCATGAAAAAAAATCTGGTTAAAACAAGGTTTAATTTTACAAACCAGTTGTAACTGAACATACAGGAGTTGGGATTCTTTTTAACATAAATCTCTTAGACAATTATCTTAACTGGAAATGCATGCAGTCAGAGACAAAAGGAAAGGTTAAGAATATATTCATCAGAAGTGTTCAGAATACTGAATTACGTTCTTGACTTAAAGTGCATTTCTTTTAAGTAACTTAAAAGGAAAATGAACAGTTCTAGTAACCAAACCAGGTCATTAAAAATAAAAGAAATGCTTTTAAAATTGGACATGTACTCCCTGTAGGAAATACTGATGCTGAAGTTCCATACATATGCACCTGGAGGAATTGCTTCTGCAAGCTGTGTGGCCTACCTGCTGGTTGGTATCACGGACCAGAACACACTTCTTATTCCCCTTCTGCTAAGTTCAAATTGTACAGCTGCATTTTGGTTAGTTACAAAGGGTTACATCAAGACCTCTCCTCCTTTTGCCTCTGCTCAGTACTGCCTACCAGAAGTCCCATAATGGACCCGGTTAAGTCACACAGTATTGCAAGCAAAGGCATACGGGCATTAAAAGCACCTGTCTGGATTTCAAACATTAGCATTTAACACAAAAAACTTAAATACTTTTGCAGCTTCCTTTATTATATTAAAAGATACTTCAGCAAAATGAAGCAACCCCTGCAATTCCTCTGCACTACATCTAACAGGAGAGCAAAATCAGAAACAGGCATTTTCTCTCTCTTTGAGCCTGGATTTCACATGCTGTGTTTTTGTAAATTATAACCACAGACTTGTTACTAAATAGGTTTAAGTATACTTGGAGGCTAGCTTTGCCATAGGGAGAAGAGAATGAAGGGAGCAAAAAATACATGGGACAGGGGTTTATTATTCTACATGGCCTATCAGATGTTAAAACACAGAAACACTATAAAACATGTACTGACAAACAATTCCGCAAATGTGAGTATTTCTGCATTGTAATTAACATTTTTTATATCTACTCTGAATTTTAGATGTAGAGTAATTCAGTCCTGAAAAAGACATTTCTGTTTGGGTTACACAGTACATGTTTTACACCCATTTAAAAGAAAGTTAGCCCCGAACCAAAACACAAACACGGTCACAGAGTTCACAAAATGGAAAAAGGTATACTTTCTACAAGTTACATCATCGCCACTCACTAGAACCATGAAAATGCAGTTATGAAATAGCCACTCTAATGCTATGCTTTAGATATTGCAGAAAGCAACTACACTCAGTTAAGTCAACAACGCTGCTTTAGGACAGCAATTAAAATTTAGGCAAAAGAGATTTTTTTTAATTGCCACAAAGTTTTTGCACATTCTCATTTCCCAGTTAGTTCCTACTGAACAAAGCATGCCATCACGGTAGAGATTTTAGATTGGTAATAACGTTAACTTCCTGAAGCACACAAAAAGACCTAAACAGACTCTATATCCTAATACACATGCCTCCTGCAGACAAAAATATCAGGTTAGTATTCTTAAGAACTTAAACTTTTCCAAAAGATAATACTGTCTTTCAAAAGCTTACAATCTGATGAAACAGTGCTATCTCCTCCTACAATTTAGAATGGCATTTTGCTATATTAATAAAATGCTTCTACATGAAAGATGAAACTGTCAAAATAGATAGAATACTTCTTTTCAAATAAAAATAACTACAGAAGTGTAAATGCTTGTCATCACCTCAACAACTTCCATAACAGAGTAAGGCAAACAGCAAAAGAAGATAGTAAAGTACTACTACTATTAATTTGCTCCAGTTCTGAGGATTATAATCTCAGCACAGTCGTATGAAGGTGATGTGTGCGAGCACTGGATCCCATAGCCTGGGCTTTCACTTAAGCAAGCAACCAGGACACAAAGAGAACTCAGCACGTACTCCAGGGTACCATCTGCTGTAAGCACCTTTTCTTTAGATGTTATTCTCTAACCAGGGCTCCGAGTCAGTAGTTTCCAAACTGATTCTGGTACAACTGCATTTAGTCCTGCCACATCTTTCGGATAAACACACCCGAGCCTGTTCTACTGAATCAACCGGCATTTAGAGTGCATGTGTTTTATTAGCCCTGAGACAACGAGAAAAGCGAGCACAAAACACATGAGGATGGAGCAACAACCAAGTCAGGACATGATAAATACACTCTTTAAAATAGATTAGCTACTGACATAAAAATTTTAAGATACCTGGTTAATGATTTGGTGGTTTTCACCAGTCAAGCTTCTCTGTTCAATCCAGCCAACCAGTCTTCAGTCTTTTGGGTTTGTGGGTTGGGTTGGTTTGTTTTTTTTTTTTTAAAAACCCCTTTCACTTAATATACTTTTTTGCTAGCGAGCCCTGCTTTCTTTCTCATTCTTTTTCATCACTACAAATTTCCTACATTTAACATTTCGAAGAATCCTCTCATATTATTTATATGGGGAAGAGCAACAGCTTGACCTTAGACCTCGACGACCCCATTTACTACCACGTCCCGTAAGCTTTTCTACAGAAAGCAAGAGATGACCTTTCAGCTTTACTATTCCCTCTTTCCAGGTGACTTCCCTAGCAGCTTTCCTTCCTTCAGCATATTTGCAGGTTCTTACATGCAACTAGATTTCCCTATACTCTGTGTTTAAGGAATCTCCATAACTAATACTTTAAAGTTTATATTAACAAATGAACATAGGCCTAATGAGGCTATGACCACACCCAGCACTGTGCAGCAAGAATAACTAGAGCTTTTCCATGAGCAGAAATACTTTTTATGATTCCTTTCCATTTCTTACATGGAATTAATGTATTTTGGGGGAAAATCTTAAGCATTTCTGATATCCCCACAGACACTAAAGGGAGTTCACGACTCCAGGAAACACTTAGAACATAAGCCCATGCTGGCAATTCTAACTTTTAGCATAGGGTCCCAGGTTAACTCAAGCTGAAAGGGGCTTCAAAATTCCTATAGTCCCAACCTTCTGCTCAAAAGGATGGGTCAGTTATGAGACCAGACCAGACTACTTGGGGCTTTGCCCAGTCTGCTCTTGAAAACCTGACATACTTTTATCAGCTTCTTGTAACAGGGACTATTTCTGCTGCACTGTTAATGGTTAACATGCAGTAGGTTGGACACAGCTGGTTTACAACCACAGGGAAAACGGCTACAGGATTCTGGTCATCAAGGACAAATTGATAACAAGTTCACCTAAGATAGCCTTTACTATTATGTCTGCATGTCAGTTACATAAATGTCTTCTATTGCTATAGGGGTTAACCGTTATACATCCATGCATACTGCAAATTTCTGAAAAGTGTACTCATAGACTACTTTTCCTGGGATCATGAAGTGTTTTTATAGTGCTATTCACTTATCACAACAGCCTCTTACACAGTTTTCTCTAAGAATTCCATCACTTACTTGCATAGCTTTCATGTTAGAGAATGATGAATTTAATAGTTGTCCCAGATAGAGAAATATGTCTTGCTATTTGTAGTCAACTCAAAACCAGGAGAAAACAGAAGCATGTCCCAAATTGGACATATAACTATATTAGTGAATATAAACTCAAAATAGTAGCAAAGCATTGCATAATGAAATGGTGATTTGAAACCAATGCCAACAACTTAAGAGATGTCAAGGGCATCTGTTAATGAGCTTCTGATGGAGTTGTGTTAAAAGTGATGCGACATTTCTGGTTTAGCATGCGTAACAAGAGACTAAAATTTTACTATTTGATTGCAGGAAAGTGAGATGAAGTCAGCGAGACACAGACTTTCAGCGGTCTCCTCAGAACTGGAGGAAGTCAGTGGAATGCTAAATCCTGCTATTTCCATCTGCAGGTAGTGATGGTGACAGATGATATCATGTAATGTGATGATGTTGTGAGAGGTGCACAAGAACAGTCTTTAGCCTGCTCCTCAACAATTTTCTTCTCTCCACTGAACACAAACTACGTAAATACTCCTCCCAATACCAAGTTTAAGAATATGAGCCACAGCAGCCAAAGTGCCAGAAAACTAGAGTCAGAAAAAGAACAGAAGACCTTATGGACGCTGTCAATATTATACAATTCTGTGACGGAAGGAAAACGCATCAGGTAAAACTACCCAGATGGTCCTTGGAAATGAACAATCACTCCAGCTGCAGAAAAAACGTACACCAACAGCACCTTGTCTGTCACGAACAAGCAGTTATCATAGAGCGATGGCAACTCCGTGTCTCTAGGAGCATCCTCCTGTCAAAACAGGTGTCCCCAGCCCCACTCTTCCCATCCCTCACCACCCTGCCAAGCTACTTACTGAAATGGAAGAGAAATTCTTTGGTTTGCTCTCAGGTGCTCTTCAGAGCACCAGCTCTGAAGATTTACTTAATCCAAGACAAAATATGAGTAACAAAGACACCCTCAGGAAGTAATTCTCAATGTTTAAACAACATTTTCAACAGTTTGTTGCACCTGAAGAGGGACAGTTAAGGAAAATAAACATCACTCCAGGATGTTCTTCTTCAGTTGCAACATATGAACATTTGCAGGACATGATTTTAGTTTGTACTCTGTTCTGCCTCAATACCTTGGTTAGAAAAAGAAACTGCTGTCAGAGAAAGGCTAATTGCAAGCAAAATAACAACTCTCTTGGGAAATCTAAAGCCATCAGAATTGCTGGTTTATATCCACCTTCTACCTCCCAAAGATCAGCTGTGCAAATACATCTGTTCTGAAGCAGATACTTTTTTTACACACTGATTTCCTTTCCAACTATGATATATAAGAGAAATACATTTGGCAGCTGTTTGGGACCAAAAGTACATTCCAGGCTGTATTATAAAATTTCTTCTTCTTCTCAGCTGTAATACTGAGCTCCCAAGCAGGGCAAAAAGCTTTCGTTACCTATGTACAAAAATTCCAGAGACAAATTAACCACATACTTATGCCCACAAATGGAGTCAGCATGGGAAGTACAGATGTATCTGACAGGTCTTCCTGGTCTGGGTTATGATAAAAGAATAGTACAGCAGTTTAAAGCAAGTTTATGCAGAAACCAATGCTATGATGTTTCAGAGCACATATATATCTTGATATAGAGAGAATCCTTCTAGAAATTCAACTTGTGAGATTCATTGAATCTCCTTATCTAGTTTAGGACTGCACAACACCAAGGAAGCAATTCATATAGACTTTACTGTTTATTCAAGGCTGAATTAGAATTTGGCTATCAACTCTGACCATCTGATATAGTTTGGCTATAATGCTCAATGCAAAGATTATGATCTAATGGACCACAGTCAGTTGCTGACATTTTACTTAAGTTTACTTACGCTCAAACTGCAAACTCAACTAAACCCACAGGGTGGGAAAGTCAGGATAGAGATTTCTTGTTTCACTTTACACTACAGCTATTTTATTTATCTGGACTAAAGCATGAGAACATGTTTGAAAAACCACACACACACACAGCCTAAATTCAAACTATCTTTGCCACTACTAGACTAGTAATGCTTTTTGGCAAAATATTTGTGATTACATGGAAATTTATGATTTATTGGGCTTTCAAAACAACTGATAATTGTGAAGTTGAACTTCAGCTATTAAAATGCCCACACCTCTGTTCAAGCTCAAGTCTGCCTGATAAATAAGTTGAACTGACACTGCAGCAGGGCTTTTACAATTTTGTGCTAATTTAGACTAGCGGAGTGTGAAATCCAACTGACTGCTCAGCTTTGCCTCCCCCATAAGCTCCTCATAAGGCTTTCTATCAGCTGGTTATCTGGATGGGCAGCCGTTATTTGGAAATTTTACGAGGAGGTAATTGATTCGTCAAGAAACAGAATTTTTAGATTAACATTTAGTGTCTTGTACAACTACAACATAGTCCTCGATATCACTTTCTGCATGTGATGGCACCCAGCTGTGCAGCGGAAGCAGGTCCCTTTCCACATGGTGCCCTGGAAACTACAGTCCCCACCTTTTGCCACATGGCCCCAAGGCAAAGCAAGTACAGTACCTACTCATTGTTAGGAGTTACTTTCCCTGCTGGCCTGGGCTGTAACTCATTTCCTGCAGCTGCAAAGGCTGTCAGACAGTCCCACAGGCAGTGCTTTGGCTCTCAGCCACGGGCGGGGATCCTTTTGCCTTGCACATGGCCCATGCTTCTCTCGCTTGCAGTCTCAAAACAGCAAATCCTCCCCTTCTACAGCCTCCCCCTGCTTGTAAGCAAACAATTGCTGCCCAAGTCATCCTTCTTTTCTTCCACTACAAACAGGGAGTCCTCCTTCAATTATTCAAACTGGATTCCCATTTTACTCGATCAAATTCTGCTGCTATCCAGAGCTTCCTCTTCCTATATAACAATATTTGGACTCAACGTGGAAACACTCAATTTTTCAAGCATAGCTTTCAAAGCTGTTGTTCATACACAAGATGTTTTACCTTTACTCCATCCCCTTCCCCTTTCATCTAAAACTAACATTCTGAATAGAAGGTCTCCAGTTGCACAAGAGCAAGCTTGCTTTATGTGAACAATTCAAGACGCTGTTTTATTCCATTCTGTGGCCTCAGCTGTAAAACATCTCTGTTTTCTGGGGAAATATCTCTAGATCACCCGTGCAATTTTTCGTTTTCTTAATTCCTGAATGGGAGGTCCCCATACCAATTCAAGAAGAGCTCTGATGCCTGCAACACCTGCCCTACACCACTCCTTTCCATCTTGGAGGTATAGAAAAGGGCTTACTACACATCTCTTTAAACTACTTTGTCAGCCTTTGTCTTGCAAAGCATCAGCCATTCAACCCTCTTTATTATGCTAGATTCTTGGGGAGATACTACAGTTGGGCGGGAAGACTGCTGAAGTAAGATTTTTCTGCTTATGGCACCAGTCAGGACAGTATCCGGAGAGCAAAATCAAAAATCAAAGGGCAGTATTCAGTGTTGCAGTGGTGCATTGTACGTCACGGTGTTACTAGGACATCACCTACCTTTCAGATCTGAACAGACCTATACACATAGCTGGATTATAACAATGTATAAAACAGGCAGACATTGTACCTCCAGGTAGACAAAAGATCTCTGGCCAAGTTTTGAACCAAAAAGACAGTAACATGAATTGGCAGTTAGATGTCGTCCCAAAACCCCCCCCAACTTATAAAGACATACAGATGCAAGCCCCATGAGCAAAAGCTTCTTGTAGCCCGTGGGGCTCTCCAAACAGTAGCAGCTACAGAAGGGACACGGTGGACTATCACAAATTCTTCAGACTTCAGAAGTACTCATAAAGCTGGGAAAGACAGCAAACAGTGATCTAAACAGGCAAGATATTCCCAAACAATGTTAAATACCTGCCAATTTTTCTGAGCTTACAAGTTCAATTTCGTTATACTGAATCCTGTTCCCCTGCCCTTTACCCAAAACTCTGCGGTTGAGTAAATGCCCTGCAAACAAAGGAAATAGAACTGCACATACAAAAAAAGGATGTACCGCAGAATGAAAAGAAACCCTTGTTTAAAAAAAAAAAAAAAAAAAGAAGCGCGAGAGAAGCACCAAATAGAACAGGAACATTCTTTCTTCCCCACGCCCACTAACATGTGGGGAATCATTGCAAAAAAATTGTTGCCTTATGTATTACTTGTGAAAAACATGTTCTTCCAAAGCTAGCAATTTATTTTTTGTAGAGTGCACCAACTGTTATTCAACCTCTTCACTACCCACTTGTTTGTCTTATTTCCCCATTATAAAAGGGATTTAGATTTTTAAAAATGTACTCATCTGTAAACTGCATGTCAAATTGATTAAATGACCCAAATAACTTACAAAAATAGATTTGATATCCAGCAGAGTGAGTGAGAGGTCTGGAACCTGCAATCAACCCTCCCCCTAAATGACTATCCACCTAGTGAATGTCTTTTTTTCTTTGTAACGCTTTCCCCATACTCTTGAGAAAATGATTGCAATCTTAACTACTATAACATTTTAGATATTGAAGATAATGTAAATGCATTAATTTTTTACCCAGTCATACTGATTAGATATTTGAAGTAATAGATATTCTTAGAGGACAAGTAACACCTACACTTGTATGCAAATGATGAGGGTAATTTTTGGGGCTGTCTTCTAACATGAGAATAAAACAACGTTACCTTTCATGGTTGACAGATATATGTGGACAGACAAGGAATGACCAAGATCAGCTGTCAGAACTAGGCTTCACTGAACATACTTTCTGCTTCAATGATCTTTCATGTTACCCTACTTTAGATAATCATTTCAGATTATTTAAGGCATTAAGTATCACCCAGCATTTCTGCACTCAGTGATGAAATGTGGTTTTACACGATTTAAGAACCAGCTGTAAGTTAGAAGAGGTTCGCCATTTCAAAAGTTTGAAGCCGACTTCACCTGATACGTCGTGGCTTTCCAACTTGCTAGTTGGCAAACAGTATTAATAAACACCGATGAAAAGATCAAAATTGTAGGGTCCATAGATACTGAAAGGAGTGCAAAATTCTTCGCTTCAACAAGCCATTTGTATAGGCTAAACACTCAACATCCAAGCAGCTACCCCTGCCATTTCTGATGGTGATCACCTCCTTTTTTCCTTTGGAATTACATAAAACCTCTCTCTCCTCGAGCCTCTCGCAACAGCTTGCGGTGCCAGACATGCACAAATTCCAAACTCGTGTCTACTGCACATGGCTTACCCTATGAATGGTACAGAATTATTCAGGCCTGATGTTAAAAACTCCAGAGGGCAATATCCTAATTTGTTGAATCATTCAAAAACTCTGAAAGTGTTACTGAATTATGGGGGGGGGGAGGAAAAAAAGAAAAAAAATGGTATTAAAAAGACTGAAGTTGAAGAATCAAGCACTAGAAATCTAGGAAATACAGCATTTAAAAGTTGTCCATTCAAGTACATGGACTGCCTTAAATTAAGTCTTTCATTCACTTGTTCTTTGTTATGGGGGTTGTGTTTTCTGTGGGTTTTTTTGGTTGTTTTGTTTTTTTTTTTAGGAATTCATACCTCAATCAATACTCACAATGAACAATTCTGAGAAGATCATCTAATTGTTTTTCCATTCTTCTGATTAGCATACTTCTCAATGCCTTAAAGATCTTTAATCAAATGCAGCACTGGAGAATGAATAATTGCTTTGTGGGATTGTCTGAGGTACTTTTCACTATGGGGGGAAAAATAAAGCACTCCACTAATTTTGCTTGATTTTTATAATCCCTCTGTGAAATGAACACTATCAACCTCTTTCAAGCAATAGAAAATTGAGGTAGAGATGGAAGTCAAATGTATCCAGTGGTTTCAAGTACCCAAAGTTGTTTGGTCTTTTCCTCCCCCCCACCCCCTTCAGATTACTTAACATTTATATAATAGTTTGCATGTTCAAGACCGTTCACGCTGACTTCAGTCACAGTCCCATGCACGGGAAACTTTACAAATCAAACATCCAGCTCTTAAAGCCTGACACCCAGTAATGTGGGAATAAACAATTAGCAGCTGCTTCTTATCAGCTGGGGTTTAGATGGCATGCCATAACATCCCACAGGAAGCCTGTGGCAGAGGCAGGGACAGAAGTCACTTCTGAGGCTGCATTCAACCCTGCAAATCATGCTCATTCTAGCAATGGCCTTTTCTTCTTCAGTCTCCATGATTAATATAATTAATTAATGCTCTTTATTTCAAAGCAACGAGTCGAACAGAAACTAAAGTAACTTTACAATGCTCTGCCCCATTTTCCCCAAACACTAAAGGAAAAAAAGCACTACAGGTTATGTCCACTGGTTTGATTAATAAAAGTCACCTCTCAAAGACAAAACCAGCTCCGTCTCTCCCTCAGGAGTCTGACAGGCTCAATGTTCTTCATATAACATATATTGTCCAGTACAATCTGCCTCTCCTAATAAAACCCTGCATTCAAAAGTGAAGTCCCATAGCTCCAAAGGAAATTGGATTTATCAATTCCCTGAGTGTTGTTAAAAAAAAAATATCCTGTTGATATTTCCATGATTTCAGCCCCTAGTCAAAGGAAGAAATGTTTCAAATGATACCTAACTACATTTTCCAATTTTAACAAACTTTCTCTATCCAAATTGTTATAGGACGCAAGAGGATGAAAAAGTATTCCAACTACACAGCTCAATCCTGCAGACTCTCCCTCCACCCCCCATCACTCTGCATTCAGGAAGTTCCTGCTGTGCATGCTCCTAATGGAAGAAACACAAACTCTCCCCTCTTTTAGCCAAGCATATTTAGGCAGTGTCTGAAAAAAATGGGAAAAATTGTAATGTGATAACTGGAATGGACTGAATAATTGAAAAATTTGTGGTTATATTTATGAAAAACTCTCCAAAACCGGAACTTTGTGTTTTGGAAAACACATTTTCCTCAACACCACTTTCCTGCTAATCTTGCTACTTGCAATAACAAACTCTTTGAAATACATCTTTTCCCCCAGCATGTGATGAAACACCTTCTAATGAAATACTTTTCTGGTGGGTTTTTTTTTGGTTTTTTTGTTTTTGTTTTTGTTTTTGTTTTTTTTTTTTTTTTTTAAATTCACATCGCTTTCTGTTCGCAGGCTGCAAACTCAAGTAGTTTCAAAATGAAGCAAGCAAGCATTCTCTCCAATAAAAAAACTACTCTGTAATCCTTGTGAATTTATGGAGCCAAAGGACTAGAGTACATTAAAAGTTTAAAAACTTTCAAAAAATTATCAGATTTTTCTTGCACCCTTCAGGGGCACATTCTTTCTGAAAAAAAACCAAAGTAAGATTTCAGAGCTGCTCTGGGAAAAAGGGATGAGTATGCCACTGCTACTCTAGAAAGCTCAGTTAAGTAAAATACAGAAGTCCAAATAGCCAATTCCCTTTGCCAGGGTATACGGATGCTTGTATTTACCTTTTCCTTCCCTGCACCTTATGCCATGACTTCTTACTGCAGGTTTTCTCAGGAACCATTGATGATGCATGCTGGAGATTTTCTTCCCACCCCCCTTTCAGCACACGACAGGTACAGATTTTCCTATCATTGCAGCTTGATCTAACATGATATATAACTCTGTTCACCAGGACATAATTGCTTAAATCTTGTCCCTGTCTTCAGCTACATTTTCACCTAACACTGAGAATTGCCAACTGCTTATTTTGGAATAGACAGTGTGGCTGCAGGTTGCTAAAAGCATTGTTTTTTTACCTAATTAAAAACTAGAAACCAAACCAGCACAAGAACACCGGAGTTCCCGTATGCACAGTACTCCCCGTTACCCAAGACTCGCGCTGCTGACGAGTAGACTTCATTTCCATCACTTCTTACCTTTGTGGTTGAAAATCCCCTCCATCTCCATGCTACTGCGAGAGTGAGCGATGCAGAGGGAGCCGCAGGGGACCAGGCCTTCTGCAGCTGGGGACCGATCTGTGGTTCGAACCAGACACCAGTCGGGCTTGTCATGGGGCCTCTCCAGGACCTCCACCGTCTGCCCACGGCGGATTGTCAGCTCATTACTGTTGCAGGCGGTGAAGTCGTGGATAACCACCGTCAGCTCGCACCCACCAGACAACTGTGAGGGGAAAAACAAGGAGAAGCCAGATGAACGCTCGTTATCAAACCCATCCGTCATGCACCGTTACCTATTTAGGATTCCTGGCAGGATTCGTATTTTGGATGAGATAGCAAGCTTCTGGGACTTTCCACATCAAGAAGAGATCATTTCAAAAAATCAGGCAGTTCTGGCATTTTAGAACAGATTTTTAACTCTGCTTGTCTCTGCCTATGCGCTCAAAGCGCACGGGTTGTGACAGTGCTGGGCGGAGGATTTAAGCGGTTTTTCTGGCTAGACTGCTCCTTACCCTGAAAGCTGAAGTAGCAGTCGCTTCGGAATATGTTTTATGGGTGATAATTGGCAACAAAACCCCAGCTATTACTAAATACAGTCACTCATATCACCTTGCAAATTCAAGGCAGAAAGAGGACCTTCTTTCGAATGAGCTTACTGCTTTATTTCCACACCGCCCAGTATACTCCTTACATACCCAGGTCACAGAATCATCCAGGATACACGGTACATAATTACAAAAACCATCATAAAGTTCTTCATGTGTTTCCCCAATACTTAACTATTTGACACAAAATCCACACTGGCTTACAACTTTCATGTTTTTGCTAATTCCCCAAATAAAAAGACACAAACTTGAATTAAAAGCATACAAGCTCAGGCTTTTCCTCCCCCCTCTTCGAAACACTTCATTAGAATTACTTTGCCTAAGTTTCCTCTCTTTGATTTTTTTCATCTGCTTTGATGTGAAATGAAAATTACTATCAGAACTTCGCAAAGTTCCCAAGATTGCTCCGCGCCAGAGCACCCATCCAACTTAAGCAAACAGCCTGGGAATTCCTTCTCCTTCCACACAGCGTGTGGAATGGCGTTCCAGGCTACTTCAGCTTTTCACGTGTGAATATTTCTATAGCTCAGGCTGCTTCAGTGAGCCATTCGTATCAGATCTCAGCTGGTAGGCAACTTCTGTGAATTCAGTAATTTTGGACCAAGCCAGTAAACTCCTTCAGCTCAGCGAGGTAATCCTGCAATGCTCTACGCTGACAAAGGAGGACAAACACCCTGTGAGAGTTCCAACCGCAGCAAATATAGAAGCATGTCCCACCTCAGCGTACTGCACAGTTCTTGCTACGTTATTTTTGACTATTACGTTTAGGCTCTTATGTGGCTGCCAGCTACATCCCGTGAGCTTTAGGAAAAGGAGATAAGAGACTGCATTGTTATTTATTTATTAGTTTTCATTACAAGCCTGGAACTGAAGCACCAGATAGAAATTTTTCTAGGATAACATTGTTTGTTACCTAGCGAGAATTTCAGAGCAAATGACAAAACCAGCAAAAAGCCAGTAAGACTGAAAGGCTATTTCCAACCTTCTCTTCCTCAAGCCTGCAACAAACAACAGGACATAGCTCCTAGCAGATGGTCTGCAGCAAATCCAGAGCTTTCCCATGGTCTCTGACTGCTAATCTCACTGGCTACCCTCACTTATGTGTGCACACGAAGAAGAAAAATGTTTTCTTGGGGGGATGCAGGGGCCAAGAAGGGCAGAAAACCCTCATATATCTAGTGTTTAAGGAAAATAAATCAGGTACCCATTTAGATCTACCCATTTAGGTCCAGGCTAAAAATTAATCCCATTGCTTCTACTACATCTCTCCTGACAGACCCAACACCCATATTACAAGGAGGGGGTGGTACTTCTGCAAAACATGCTACCTCCTCCCTCCTTAAAAAGTTTCCTGTTCCCTTCCATTCTTTCTTCATATTATGTTAGTTTTCACAGTTCATGCAAAAGTATGCCAAAGGGGAAAACGTAAAGAGCTTTCCCTTGTTTTCTGGTATTGATTTATGTTACAGCCTTCTTCAGACAAACTCAGAAACAATTGAAACCATCTGTATGCCTGATGGGGACTAACAAGAAAGCCGATGAAGTATGACTTCACAAGGTGTCCAATGCAGACCAAATTTTTCTCACGAGACTCCATATCTGTCCCCAGTCAGTGCAAGCACCAAGGCAGTAACAGGTTGACACTTTCCAGAAACTGCATGTAGTCTTTGTATTTTCTCCTAAATACCTACAGGACCACAGCTTTGGTGCTCTGCTTGCTTTCCTGACCCTTCACTTCCTACCAATAGAGATTAAAATATACTTTGTGACTGGTGCAACGACCACATGTTTTTGGATTTAATATGGAGGTTGTTTCTTCTCCTTTCCCTAATTTAAAAAAAAAAAAACAAAAACCACTCTCAGATTTTATGTTCACTACATATTTTATATAGTATTAAGCTAAAGGAAAAAGTAAACAAAGGCCATCAGTGGTTACGTCAGAAACCATTAAAGTACAAAAAAAATATATATTCCAGTCTTTCAGACTGTATGGGAATCAGATACCCTAGCTGATCAGTATTCCACTGAAATTCAATATTCAATGACACTTCAGTGCGTAAGACACTTCCCGCATGCAGTTGTTAGCTCTACGCCATCCTCAAACATGCAATCTAACCTAACATCTAACGCTGTTAGATGCAACTTAGTGCAGGACTTCTCCGCTGCTGCCTAACACACCAAAACCAATGATGTTCTCTACCCAGAGCATATCTATGTCATCATGGAGAACTAACCAAAAAAAGCATTTGCCAGTCCTCCCCTCCTTTGGGATAACAACCCTTCTTTCTTCCCACAACAGTTATGGCTAGGAAATGCTCCTTTCCTCTTTGTTTCATTGCTCGTTTTCTCTCCGTAACACACTTTCTGAAAGCAGTTTCATCTTTCGCACTGATTAAATGCAGTTGGACAGCAAGGAGTGTCTGTGATTAAGCACATTGCTCAACAGCTGTTGTTGGACAGCTTTGGCAAGGCTCTCTAGGCTAGCTGGAGGGAAGAGCAAGAGGCACAGCAGAACCGGGAGACTGACTTGCACTGAAGAGAAAAAGACTTACAAACCATCTAAATCCAAATTTAGGCTGAACAAGGGCTTTATATACTTTATCCATCCTTCTCAAGAAACCCTTTATGTAAACTGAATTAATCATGCATGATAAAAATAAATGAGGCTATGTCTGAAACATGGAAACTGGAGAGACAGAGACGAGACGAGAAACAAAAGCCAGACAGAAATAGAACCACAGATTAAAAAAGGCGCAAGGTTTAATTAAACAGCTTATCATGGGACATAGTGTCTTGCTGTTGCTGAAATTAATGTTAACCATCTATGTTCATCTCTCTGGGGCCTTTTAATCACTGTCGCTTGTAGAGAGAAAAAAAATAAAACCGTAACACACACACACATACACACTCACTGGCCGAATACACTCTTAGCACAGGTTTGCTGAAGTCAGAGACACCACACCAAGAGCTCCTCTGCCACCAGTATCTGGGAAGATCACCAGTGACAAAAGTTTTGCCACGTACAACAGCCTTTACATCAGGCCGTATAACCTCCTCTCAGGACTGCAAATTAAATTTACTGTCCCGTGGTAGTTTTACATTGAGGAGAAGGGAAAGGAAAGAGAGCAGCTAGTAAGATTTCTCAGTTATTTCAAGCATGAAAATCTTTAATCCCTTTTTAAAATGGAAACAAGTGCACTGTGGGAGGAAAGAAATGGGAGACACACAAAAGTTCTGTCTCAAAGAATATTTTGCTTTGACCAGGTAGCTGCCCAGACTTAGTTTCTGACTCTGAAAAGAGGCGTATACTCAGAGCCATGTCTGGTTTTTTACTAGCATTTTTTGTACTGATGGACTGATGGGAGCCTTTTCTCCTCTGCGGTCTCAGCTGGCAGAACTAAATGCTTGGTTGTCTCCTGCTGCTTCAGTCCTTTTTCTGTTTTCCAAAGTACTACACACAAGCTTAAAGAAGCACGAGAATGAAATACAACTTCACATAGACAGCAGTACAAAGTGTTACCAAGCTGGGCACAAAAGACAGTTTATTAAAAATAAAATATTGCTCCACTGACCACCCAGAACAGCTAGCATGATTCCTACTATTTAGGATAACACCCTATGACAGCTTTTCTTCTAAAAGCCTCTCATCTGCTCAGCTACCAAAACAGTAGTTCGGATTATTTCACGTTTCTACCAGCTCACTTAATATAAGCACAAAAAGACCTATCAGACCTACACATTGTTTCCTTCAGCCTCCCCATTTTGTTTTCTATGCATGGGATCAAGTTCAAAAGACGACGTTAAAATCAGATCAAGCTCTGAGGCTAGGAACTGTTGAAAGGTGGAATGAATGGGGCAAGTGTCATCTCTTTTATTTGTTAGCCACCTAAAATGCTGGCTACACAGCTACAGAAGGTGAATGGAAGGAATGCTGCGAAAGGTGAAGGGCAAAATATTTACTGAGAAGGATACAATAAGAGCCCTCATTCAGAAAACTGAGAGGCTTTGACAGAATAGAAATCTCCTTCTCAAAAAAATTTGTATTTCACTCTGGATTCCGTCATCCATTACTTCAGGATGTGTCAGTGCTATGGATGTATTTGGCACGTATTGCAATATGAAGATAAATCCCATGACATTAAAAAAAGGCTGGAAAGGGATCTTAAGTTACCTAGTTCACCTCTTTCTCTTCCTCTAGAGCATGATCAGCTACATCTATGTGAATCACAATTAACGTTTATCCAAACTGTTCTCAAAGGTCTCAAGTTAAGGAGATTCCTCAGCCTTCACAATTACTCTGCTTTAGGGCTTCATATTTTCATATCCCCCCCTAAAAAAAATGATTGCAATCTTTTATTAAAGATAAGTCCTTTAATCTCATCCCATCCACTGAAAATATGGGTAAAAGACCATTCTGTGACTCTTTGTAGTAGCTTTTTACACACTTGAAGGCCTGAAGTTCTTCCTCTGGCCTTTTTTCTTTAGATTCATTAGTCCCAACTCTTTATCTTGCTTTGTAAGTTATGTTTGGTAGACTTTTTGTTTTTCCTCTTTCTCCTGGAACTCTTCCAATAGACCACTAATTTGCTAAAATTCTGTACTCAAAACTGGATGCGGAGCCTTACGAATGCCAAGTAAAGAATGAGGACTTTGTGTCCTGCAGCTCAGCATCCTATTTCTACAAAGCAATACAGGGCTGTTTCCACCCCTCCCCCCATAATTGCATCACACTGTTAAAATAATAAACAGCTTGTGAGCCTCTGTAGCTTCTAGATCATCTTCTCAAAAACTGTTCAATATTCTCATTGTTTTCATTAGTAGTTAACTATTTCCACCTATTCACATTAGCTCAAATGTGTTCTTATTAAATTGCATGGTATTTTGCCAATTAATTTCTCCCATTTGCCAAGACAGTTCTGAATTCTAATTCCGCCTTCCAATATAGTTTTCAGATGACATCAAGCTGGGAAGGATATCAGCTTTATAAACATATGGTCTATTGCATCACCCCAGTCATTACTAAAAAGCAACATGCAAGGAGCCAACAATGAGAAGTGACAATTCTAACCTAAAAAGACAGGGTGGAGAATAAAAAAGCTAATCACAAAGTTATTCTCTGTTGTTAAGGCATTTCCAATTATGTCAGAAAACAGGATGCAAGGAAAGAAGCTCATCTGGACAATACTCAACCACTTACTACTAAGGCTAAGGATTTTTAGCTCTTTCAATGTCTATCTCTGAGGAGGTGAGACAGAGTATTGAGTTTTGGGTAAAGGATTTAATTCTTGATATTCTCCCTGTGTAACAGCTTAGCACTTCTAATCAAAACATTTATTTTAAAAGAATCAACTGTCTGAACATATAATTGGAGAAAATAAAAGAATAGTTTTACTTGGCTGTTGATTAGTATGACACATTTAGTATTTATTGTCTTCTCTAAATCAAAATAGTGGATACATGTGAACAGAAAACGTTCAGCCACAGAGTAGTAAGTGATACAGTTAAACATTTTTACCACTTGATTAACACTATTTTAAATTACTTGATATTTTTAACGTTTCTCAATTTGGAATCCCAGCTCAGTTTGGAATAGCCTCCAAATTTGACTGAGGAGTTCCACTGCTCCTTCTGGCTAACCACATCAACAGCACCTAAAATCCACAAAACTGTTTTACTCCATCTCTGTAAGACATTCATACGTACTTCAAGCTTCTAGGCTGAGAAAACAGAGTCAATTTTAAACGCCAAATGGACTGCAGCTAATGAATTTTCAACATACAGAGTGAGAGATTACTTCAGATTCAGCAAGCGTGTTAAGATACCCTACAGGTTTCACTGGCCTTCTGCCCGTTACTGTTCCTTAATAATTTTTATTTTGAATTTTTAAACAGATTAAAATTCTCTCTTCTTAATGTATTTAACAGACCAAAACATATAATAGAAACATTAAACAAAGCTACTCTGCTAATTCACACACTTCTAAAAAGTTCACAAACAGTAAATTCCTTCCTTGGATATACCAAGGAGTTTCCAAGTTTTTAGTTTGTTTTTCTTGTCAAAGAGAAGTCTAATGAAAATTTTATGCACTAACTTGAGACCTCAAAAATACTTTAAAAACAACACTACATTCACTAACCAAATTTAAAACTTAATTTGTCAGGAAAATATTTCAAAGCATTCTCCATTCCTCTTTCTTTTATCTCCTGTTGAGCAGGTTGTTGGTAAGACTCCTCCTCCTCATGTCATGTTGGAAGACAATCCTGAGGGCATTTCACTTGGCCAACTTTCTTAGCAATTCTCACATGATGCATGAAATACCACCATGAAGGAGACAGTCCGTGCTGTTCCCCAATAAACATCACCTCACAAACAACTCAAGAAGGGAAATGGCTGTGCATGGCAGGGACGGATGGCATCACCTCCATTTGAATGGAAGCACAATCCAGCCCAGGCTGCGGGCACACTGCTTGACATCTTAGCCAACACTCAGGGAAATCAGAGAGAGCATGTCTTGCTTTTGAGTGGGATAGACTACCTAAACTCTTAAGAACGCATAAAAAATGAACTGTTTGCCAGTATACACAGCACAATTTTTGTAAATCACTAAATAGCTAAGTAAGAATGCAAACAATGAAATAGCAAAACAAGAGCCATCGAAAGACACTTTTTTTTGCTCTGACCCACCATTTTTCTCACAGCTATGCTTAGAAGAAATTACCCCCAAAACTACAGACCAACTTTGTACAAAAGCACAAGGTCAAAACATAGGCTATTTTTGACAAATACAAGAGCAACCCTAAGCACCTTATGCATTCCTTCTTCTGTCTTCCTCTTTTTTACATGCAAAATCAAACCATAGAGTTTAAGTGACATGCAAAAATACAGAGAACACTCTTATAGATGGCAATGGGAACGGTCAAAATATTATTCTGAGAACCTATTCACTTAGCTGCCCTGTAATATACCTGCGTAATATTTACCTGCGTAGTTTGAATCATAGAATCTTCATGGTCGGAAAGGACCTTTGCGATCATCGAGTCCAATCATACACACACACACAAAAACCCCAACCCCTGCAATCTCTGCCACTAGAGCATGCCCTGAAGTGCCACATCTAGACGTTTCTTAAATATCTCTAGGGATGGTGACTCCACCACCTCCCTGGGCAGGCTGTTCCAGTGCCTCACCACTCTTTCAGGAAAGTAATTCTTCCTAATATCTAATCTAAACCTCCCCTGCCCCAACTTCAGACCATTCCCTCTGGTCCTGTCATTATTCACCTGGGAGAAGAGGCCAACACCCACCTCTCTCCAGCCTCCTTTCAGGTAGTGGGGAGGGCAATGAGGTCTTCCCTCAGCCTCCTCTTCTCCAAGCTAAACATGCCCAGCTCCCTCAGCCTCTCCTCATATGACTTGGAAAAATTTTATAGAATGGATGTGTCTGCAGTCTTGGAAGTTTGACTACCCTGCATTCTCCTACAAATGGACCTTGAGCTTGTTTGGAGGTTCTAGCAGGGGAGCGCAACTACCGTATACTCTTGACCGATGAACGGTACGTCTCTATCGGGGAAGGTCGTCCTCTTCAACCGACTGCGCAGCTTCAGGAGGGATGCACATGGATGGGTGAGGGAGGAAGGGGACACCCACCTAGCCAGCCAGATCAGCCAAATCAACCCTGGCAATCAATGGGGTGACAGATGTTGCGGCCAGATCGCCCTCGCATCCGAATGGCTCATCAGAACAATTGTACCCAATGAAGTAATAGACCAGAAATCCCTAACCACGTTTTCAAGTAATTTGCTTCTATGTTTTTATTCATTCTTATGTTTGACAAACTTCTATTATCCATCTATGGTTCCCGCCAAGGTCCTAACTCTTCTCACTTGTCAGAAATCTTCTTTCAATTCCAAAGTAATACACACATTTCATAAGAATTTTTACTCTCTTGATGCCTTTCTTCCAGCCATGAGAAATTCTGGCTGTGCTACCCTTAACGGGATAACCCAGCCAGAATCTATAGGCAGACACAAAGGAAAGGAAACACTAGCATCATATGATAGTGCTGTGGGTTACTCCTCTTCGATATGGTGATTTCCATCAGCTGTCATGCAGAAAGTGAACACTCACTCTCTAACCCATAGACATTGGGTAGTATTTTTTCTTCACAAAAGTAACTGCATGGCAACCACCAACCTCAAGCTAACACAAAAAGCAGATGGTACGGCTTTTAGAAAGCCTGAGACTGACATCAAGGAGACTTCTGTTCATAAGTATCAAATTTTATGGAAAATAAAACTTTTTAAACTGGATCAAATCTTTGAACAAACTGCAGAAGAGAAGGGACCAAACTGGTTGCAGTTTGGAACAAACGTAATTCCTTCATGACCTATTAATATTTAAACAATCACCCCTTCTCCCCCGTGGTATCAAGATATTTTTTTCTATCTCATACAGCTATTTTTAAGAGATTGAATATTTCCATGCCTCCACTCTGAAGGTACTAAGGACTAATCTTGGTCTCTAACTCACACTAAGGGACGAATCATTTGCTTTCAGAACCGAGCAACACCTGGGAAACTTACCTTATCACTGTCTAGCGTGTTCTGTGAGGTTCGCGAGGCAATTGAAATAGTATCGGGTTGACTGCTACCATCTCCCTGACTGTCCAGGTCCTCGCCGTCTCTGCAAATAATTCCATTTTCATTACAATATTAGCATTGTATCTGTAAAGTGTTTCTTCCCTACTTGCAACTCTAAAGAAGGGGCACCTAGACAGTGTGGCAACGGACACCAGCCAGACAAACTAACTGATGCAAAAATCAAGTATCCAGCACTTAATACTTGGTTCTGCACTTTATAAGAACAGATTCATTTTCTCAAGGTCCACATCATGTAGAATTAAGGCCCAAACAACCAGCCAGAACTACGGCAAGAAACTTGCACAGCCACTTAGCCAAAGCCAACAAGCAGAACACTCAGTCACACATTTTAATATCCATGAAAGGAAACCAATGACCTGAATAACACATGCAGAATTGTAAAAATCTAAAATGTACAGCTATCCTATACTGTAGTTCCAAATCCCTTCTTTAATGACTGAACATACATAAGTCATGGACTGTTCAGAGCAGAAATCTCAACAAATTCAGCACTGCAGGAAACTGGAAATTATAAGATAAAGCTGGCCAAAATGACTCTTGCTTTTGTCCAATTCACTGAAAGTCATTAGAAATTCAACACTGCAGAAGAACGAGTGCTGTTGTGTACTTAGAGATCTCTGATTATTTTAAATACTACTTACCTTCTTCCTTTCTGTTTTGTTGTTGGTGCGGTTTTGGGGATGTGGATCGGCTCTTTCAATGCTCCTTTCAGATGAATGGTCCTTTCTTGTATCACTTCCCGGATGTGTTTGATCCAGTCCTGTTTATTCTCTATACTGGATGCCTTTGATATGCAAAAGAAATAAAACCCCCACAATGGACTATTATAGCTGAGAAGATCCACACATACAGTCAGCTAATAAACACAAACAGGAAGGCATAAAGAACCACTTTGTGAATAGTTTTTGAAAACTTCAACAGAAAAAAGGAAATTCAAGCTAGTTATCTTCATTTTGGATTGTCAACACTACTTTACACTTCTCAACATTATTAATATTGTTCATTTAAAAAAAAAATAATTTTAGATTCAGATTCCTCTTTCATAACTTGAAGGCTAAAGCCCTGCATGCATCTCACACGAGACAGGGTGGATTGACTGACTTAAAGAATTCCAGTAATAACACCTTGAACACTGGTATTTTAAACTCATGCTGTGTGTTTTAGGTCAATTATAACTTTCTATAATAATCTACTAACATCGAAAGAAAAATTAATTTATACTGCAACACATATACTTCCACAACATATTTCACATACTACGTTTCCCACTCTTGAAACATACCTGGAAGCAGAAAGCTAATTCAGGAATTGTATTTTAATAACTGCCTGCAATGTATCATCTATATTTTTGAGATACCCTGGAAGAGACTTGATATCCAGCTGCCCAACCTGTAATCTGATTGTTTAATCCAATTTAACCCTGCACCTGAAAAGCTACTAAATACAAACATTATTGCAGATCTAAAAAAATTATACATAAACTCCCTACTTCTCTTAATTGCTGTCTCCTGAAATAGTTGGCTTCAAATATATTATAAATATTTAATATACTATAAATATTTAATAACCAGGGATCCTAGAGGGATGCAGAAAGTTGCAGCAACAGATGAACAATTAGGAAAAGGATCTTTGTTTTCTTTTACAAACAAAAAGATTTTGGAAAAGAAGCCAAACACAAAGTTTTGTTAAATCTTTTATTTAGGTTTTCATGGAATTTACTTTTAATCTTAATGAACTAAGAAAGTGCTAGTTTCCAACCTTCAAAAACAATTTAAAAAATTCAGCAAAATTGTTGAAAAGCTTCATATACCATATAAGTTATCTAAATATCCTATGCTTTAAAGTAAAGAAGAGAACAGGAACACCTTAAAGTGATCTTATGTAGAGAGCCCTTAAACAAACCCCCTTCTACTGCTCTACCCTGGGAGCATCATTTCAGGCTGCAAAGCACTGTCTGTGAAATTATGGGAGTAAAGACTGAATAAACTGTATTATTCAGTGATGTGACATTTCCTTTCCTTGCAGTCATTGACTTCTGTCAGAAAACTAATGTAAGCTCTTCTTAGCCTGTAATTCACTAGGAAAACATAAATTTCAGTGGCAACATGTAAATTTGGGTGGCCATTTTTAAGTGGCATTATTGAGTAATCACAAAAAATAGATGTGAAAACATAAACAAGTTTAATAGTAGGTGTATTAACCTGTAAATGGGAAGATGACTTTTTTTTTCAGCTTAACACAGCTAAGAGATACAAAAGAAAAGTTTCAAAGTTGAGACAGTCCTCAAAATATGTCAAATTACCCGTTAGCTGCTTGTGGTATTACAAAAAAAGTTCTCCAGTTGAAACAGTAGGTCCCAGGTTACACACCAGAGTCACAGGAGAAATGGATTTAGCCATTCTCCTAGCTAGGCAAAGAACACTACTGACGCCTCTAACTTCCCCAGACACAAAATTTATAGGCACTGCATGCACTCTCATCCAAAGGCAAGTATCTTCAGAAAAACTTGTAGCCAACAGAAAGACAAAGTCTTCTGATAAAAATACAGGCCATGAAAAACTGGCATCGACAAGCAGGAATGACTTGAGTGTGAGATGTAACACTCTTGCCGTGATTTGTCTGTGGCATCTCAGCTGCTCTGTCAGCTAACGTTGGAAGTCTTCAAGCTGTGGAAGTCCATGGGATCAAACCTCTTCCTACTCTGATTTGTGAAAGCAAGTTTGTTTAATCCTTCAGTAGACCACACAGATTCCCCTCTGCTGTCAAGCCACGAGTTAGATATAAACCACATCCTTTACACACCAAGGAAAATTATCTGTCAACAGCTGTCCCTCTCAAAGGAGGAAAAGTCATCACTTGTTGCCTTCCGAACAAGTATGTACAATAACTACAACATTTAGTATAGACTATACAAGCAAATCTGCTAAAATTACCTTGAGAACAATTTTGTTGTCTGAAGTTGGTGTCCTTCCAACCCATAGAGCAAACTTGCAGGGATCTCCTTCTACATGTTCTGTGACACCCAGCTCAGAAGTCTGAAATTAAGAAAAATTTGTTAGGACGACACAGCATTTTTTCTCAGAAGCCACAAAAGGATGCTAATATTCTAAATAATTAAGCTCTGCTATTTAAGAAGATTTTTAGAAGCTTAAGACTAACTCGTATGCCAGAGAGAATCCTTTATTCTGGTGGCAGTGGTGTGGCTTCTTCAAAAAAGGAAGAAGTGCAAACTAAACAGTTTTTCCTGTGCAGTAATAATAAACAATAGCATTTATAATCTGAATACCAAATTGCTCATTTTACATTTTTGACTTGACAATAAAAGCTTTATAACTCTAAAAAAAGGTGCTTGGTAAAAAATAAGTGTTGGCTTCTCTCCATTTTGATTTCCATCAGGGAACACTCATTGCTTATTGATTTTTATGTTTTCTCTCAGATAAGATATGCTTCTCTTGATATCTTCTAAAACTCTGATCTCTCTTCTGCCAAAGGAGTCTTTCCTAGTGTATTTCCTTCCCTCTGAAACAGATGAAATAATTCAGAAATGCTGTTTCCCTGGAGAATTTTGTGGGACAACTACATTAACAATCAGTCTTTGGGAATGTTCTAGTGTCAGACCTTAATAGCTAATTATCATCCAAAATGTTTTCACTTTCCAACTGGAACAACATCTCAATCATGTGAATTGGTTTCCAGCTAAACAATTCATATAGGCTCTGCTCCAAAAAAATTACAAAGAAATATAGCTCAATCTACAAGAACCCTCACTCCAAAAAACAGCTGCTAAGCATTCTTACGTTACTAGAAGCTGTATTTTCCCCCTCCCATCATCAGTAGCACATACACAGTTCATTACTGTGAGATGCTGGATACATGGTACCTGAGTAAAGGTAATTTTTTTCTTGTCTCACTTGGATGCCAACTTGTTTTGTTGTTTGGTTGTGTGTGGTTTTTTTAGGGAAAAAAAAAACCCAACCCAACATATCCACCCCTTCAGCTTTGTCATCTCTTTTTAGGAAAATGGACTCTTCTTCACCGAAATACATAAAAGCCTGTGATGCGTTTTAAACTTGACTCATCAGCAACTCCCACATGTGTTAGAAAGCTTGTTAGATCCTTAATCCAACATTACATTATGTAATTCAAAGAAAACTTACCCTACCGCACTGCCCAATATAAAGACTGAATGGGCAAGATAGTACAACCTTTAATGTTTATTTTTTAAAGCCTAGTAAATTTAGAAGCCTTGGTACACTTGTGAATATTATTAACTTTGCAAAGGACAACTGAGGGACAATGCAGTGGAGGTCTGTACAGTAAGGAGTGGCAGAGCAGACATACATTGTTCACTGTCCCTCTCAATACCAGTAGGCGTCAAGTGAAACTAGTGGGATGGAGGCAGGTTCAAAACCCAACACAGGGAGGTTGGCCTGTGCCCAATACGTAGTCGAGCAATACAGTTCTTTGCCAAAGGATGCTGTAAAGGCTAAAAGTCTGTGTGAGGTCCAAGGACAAGCTCATGGAAGAGAAATGCGTTGCAGGTTATTGGGTGCACAGAAACCACATTCAGGTGAGGAAGCCCCTGAACTGCCAGTTACTGGTGACTGGGAGAGTGTCCTGGCAAAGTAACACCTGCTTGCCTTGCTCCCATGGCCCTCCTTCAGCACTTGCTTTCGGACACTCTATCTCTGGCCAGGACATAGGTGTTTATTACCACATTCTTCCACTAATACAAGTCATGCTGTTGAGTATCCTGTGCTGGGGAAAGCATGATGGTCTTCATGCCCAAAGTAAAGAGAAGGACCTTACTTTTATAAAACCACCTTCCAGAGGTAGGAGACAGGATAACGTGCAAAAAAGATCTTTAGCTCAAATCAAAACACATGCTTTCAACATCTGTATGAATGCCTTTTCTAAAGATCAAGCTATATGAATTGCTATAATAGTTAAGCTGCACTGCGGGATATTTTGCCAAATAGAACACACGAAGACAAAAAGAATGCTTGTATTTTAAAAATGAGGCACAATGAGCATCTTCAAGATTTCCAGCAGCTTCTCTAGGACCCAAGGCTATTACTAAATTCCTGCCAGAGGAACTGACATGACAGGCGTATGGGACCGATTTTTCAGTTCTGTCTCCCCTCCCATGTAATGCCTTGGCAGCTGATGTTACCCTCCAGTAAACCAGAAGTTTTTTGTATTTCAAGTTCTTGAAAGCACCAAGGAAAGGCATGATCAACAAAACAGCTGCAGCTGTGTTACCTGCTAATTACCTTATATCAGGAAGGAAAGCAAGTGTTGGAAATGAAGTGACAGAATATGCAAAGTAAGATGCAGAAAAAAAGAGGGTTTTTTGAACCAACCTGCTTTACCAGTTTGGATGCAGAGGTGGGAAGGGGGAAAGAATGAAGGCAAAGGAGCTGAAGCAGGGAGAAAAGACTCAGTATTTATACCATCTAGATGCAGTCATATATCCCAGTATGATCAACAGAAGAGTAATGTCTTTTAGAGTGTGATTCTGAGCAGTAGTTTCAAGTACTTGTTCTAAACTGTCTGGTAGAAAAGCTAATCTCGCCTCCGACAGATGCAGAGCAGGCTATGGGAGACTGTCTTCTCACTAGGCTACCTAAATTTATGGAGTGTGAATACTGCTCTCACCCAAGTCATCCAGTGAGACAGAAAGGTAAGGATATGAGTTCTGGGGACATGTTTTGTAAAGCGTACATGCTACAGGTGAGGGAAGAAAAGAGCAGATTTTTTTTTTAATTTGTTTTTTAAATGGGAAGAAAAACATTTCCATCTTTACTTCCTTTTAGTAGACCATAAGAGCTATCATTTTATTTACAAAACATTATTGTAAGACTACTAGTCTCAGTAGACATTCTGGAATGAACTTTTCCATAACAAGGAATTCTTGCCTTTCCAGATTAGTATGTGTAGAATATACACCAAAATGAATCTTTAACAGGAATATTACTACAACAGCAACAGTAAACAAGCAAGATGAAGGCAGCTTGTCAACTCCTTCCATCCTTCTGCTTTATATAAACAAGCCTTAGAGAACCAGTAATCACACACACAATTACGAGACAATCAGTCCAGCCCAATCTTGATTTTCCTTTGTCCTAACACACCAAGATTGACACATAGCCTTCGATAGTTGCTTTCAGCCTACTCTTTCTCCTCAAATGCACGACAAGGCAGCAAGTTTATAAGAGTCAGTCTACATATTCCAAGGCTGTTCTTTCAGTGTAACTATAATAGTTATTCAAGTTCTTCATGCCCATTTAAATCATCTGAGCTTAGTCACAGTCTAATCTAGACAGTTTTCTAAATACGATCACTTGTTCTTCCATACTTACAAACAGTTTACTCTTGTAAATGTACTTGCTCCTTCCACTGGAGTCCTTTACTTCTTTACTGAAAACCAAGGACATCTCAAAAAGGAAAAGGTGCCTCTCTCTTCCCTTTCGAATTAGAGTTTTTGGATCCCACACTTGGAAGGATTCTTGAAGGATGAGCTCTCCCTGAGATTCTATATTTTCATCAAAGCCTAAAAACCCAGTGAGAGGAAAAGTTCACCATAAAAAGTTGATAATACGAGGAAATTAAAAAGCACAGCTTCTGTTAATTAAGCATTCTGATTCCCACCCCCACCCCACCCCCCCCCCCCAAATACAGCTTGTAAAACATGGGATTCCAAGGAAGCAATACTAAAAACAAGACTGATTTTAACATCATTGCAATATACTAAGTGTAACTGTGGCTCAAGTCTATGTCTAAATTTACAGATCCAACTGTTAAGTTTATCAACTCTTCTGGTAGTATTTCACCAACAAGTGACAGATAAGCCTATGTCAGCTTCTGGTACCTCTTCTTTGATGAAAATGATTTCTCTTATAAGCTTTCTGTCACTGTAGAAAGTAAGCAACTTGCAAGGGCACAGAGAGCGCATCAGGTTGTTCTGACATTGGCAAGCTCCCAAATGCCACCTTTTCTGGTGGTACACCTTCCCTACCGTGTATGCAATGAGCACACGAACACATTCCAATAGGGGATGAAAAAGATGGCAGCTTGGAGCTGTTGCCATGCGATCAGCCTGCCAATGAGTCACTCCAGCATTGATCCGCAATAAAGAAATAGCATCTGGATTATTTATCTTGAGACGTAACGTAAAGATGAAGATTGAGCATATCAACAATTTTACTTCCATTGTAGGGGTACAGTGTTCTGTTCCTAGTTTAATACACAGCTTTAGAGTTGCAGCATAACAAAAATTAGTCTACCATCCTCTTCTGAGTGGTATTAAACTGCATTTTAAATAGATACTGCTTGCCAATATTCTCTGAAGAGAAAAGTAACACCCTTCTTGAGAAAACAACAGTTCTCACTGTTCTAAATAGGGCAACAGTATGGAGAGCAACAGAGGCAAGCTGCATCAGGGTGTTCATTCAAAACCTTCCAGAGACATAAAGAGGAAATGTGCTCACTCGCTATATTGGTCTAACACGGGATGACTCAACAATATGCGGATGATTTGTTATAAAACTGACTTATGTCCACTTCCAGTGTTAAGAGATTATTACCAAAGCTGGTCAACATTTATACTAATACCATCTCCCGAACAAAGCATTTGGAACCAATCCTGCAAACTGACCAACAGCGTTATTGTTTAAAATCAGGGAAGAGAGGTGATTTTGAGCATTCACATGATAAAGAATAACATGTCAAACCAAGATGAGTTTTATAGTAACTTGCACGATATTGGAAGTTCCTTGACAAGCTCCATTTACTACTAGAAGGCAGAGAAGGTGAAAAGGAATATTGACTAAAACCACCTATAAGTCTTTATTCAGCAACTCCACAGTAAGGCAGCTCTGCTTTTATCTCAAAAAATTCAAATGCCAAAGAAAAACACTTTTATTACTAAACATACGATGGCAACATCATACATGATAAAGTGCCAATTATAAAACAGATTTTGGCAGAAAGTTGTTCTAAGCACATAGAAGCAATTACATCCAACCTCCACTGTCTGCCATGGACACGATTATGTTGTTCTGGCTAAGGCTCAGGCTAAATTGGCTTATGCTGACATTTTACTGCCAGAAGATACATTTCATTTCAACCAGAAGTCTATTACGAAACAGGCAACAAACAGATGTGAAAACGACAAACTTCTTGGAGCAATTATTTGATACATAAATCAGCAAAATCACTTCTAATACACTTATGTGCCTCATATAAACAAACCAAGGATATTGGCTGGAAAATGTAGCCGAAGCTATGATATCTGACCATTTACCTATTACATTTTAGGAGAGTAGTGGAAAACTTTGTTAGCCTGCATATTTTTCAAATCTACAGTGGCAGAGCTATAGATCAAGATGAAAGAACATTAAAAAAATTAACAAAACTGTACAGATGTCTGTCACAATTAATTTTCCTACATAAGTTTGCATTTTATATACCTCCAAATAAAAGATGTATAAAATACAAACCTAGAGATAAGAAAATGTTCATATTTTTCTCAACTTATAGTAATACGTAAAGTTATTAAACAAAGTTAGTCTACAGCATACAACTGAACTGGAAAGCCAGTTCGAATCCTACCTTCCAGCATGCTGAGGTGCATGGCATCATTGGCTCGCTTTGGCACGCTAAGCATCACCTCCAGGCCATCCTTAATCTCACCTTTACCTTCTTCACAGCACGTGAGCAGCTCCTGTAACAGACGAGCAGACATGAGTACTCTCTATCATGTATTTCTACGCTAAGATGACAGACAACCAAATAGTACTTCTAACAACCAGAGAATCATTTTTGGCATGGAAAATCTTTTTGAACTTTAACTTACTCTGCCAATGACATGATGGCATACTTTGTATTTATCATGATCTGTTCCTTCAAGGAGCAGCCCACGCTTTCAGTTAACCACCCTTAATTTAAACAAGATCATCTGCTTAGTAAGAAATCTTTAAAAGTTTCATTAAGGAGAACATTTTTTCTGATAAGCACAGACACAGCTATCAGATGCAGCGCTACATGGAGGCCCAGAACAACGCAGCTGCCAAGTCATGAAGATGGTGGAAAGCAGGACAGCACAAAAGGATTCCCCCCCGTGCCTCCCCCCCATGTCAGTCTGCTCCACTGCATCAAAGACCTGCTCTGTACTACTGCTGATAAGAGGATTTACGTTTTTTCATTTTAAGTATTCCATGAATTACTCTATTCTGTGTTCACACAGTTAAAAGCATCCTACAGACAAAACTTTTGAATACAAACAAGCATTAACTAATGGGCAGAAGTTAGAGAATGGAATATGCTGAAGCATTGTAGTGGAATTTAGGGCGATGCAGTTCCCTGCCCATTCAACATCCCACAGATATAACAGCGGCTGAGCTGATATTCAAATTTCATCACATCCTTTCAGCATTTGAACAGTAACAAGATAAAAGGCAGCTTACGTAAGCAAAAAGGCATATTATGTTCCTTCTATTATTCAAAAGGCCCACTTAATTTGTTCCCTCAGGTTAAATTCCCTTTTCCTTTCTAATTCCCTTTTCCTACTGTTATCGTGATTACGCTATTTTTATTTAATTGCCAATACTACTATCACAGCAAAACACCACATCACCACACTTAAATTTTGCACAACAACTGCACAGAAAAGTGACTGTAACTAAATATCCTCCAGGAGGCACAGAAAATGAGCAGCTT
Source organism: Larus michahellis (assembly GCF_964199755.1). Lineage (NCBI taxonomy): Eukaryota > Metazoa > Chordata > Aves > Charadriiformes > Laridae > Larus > Larus michahellis. The sequence continues at coordinate 89,188,629 of NC_133897.1, forward strand.
CAATACAATTTGGAAAAATAAGCAGAATTTCTAGAACTCTAAAACGTTCCAGCTATCATTGAAGTGTTGCGCTCTCCATCCTCACATGTTTTATGTCTCTCTTCTGATAGGAAAAAAAAAAAAGGAAAAAAGAAAAAGAAAACCCAGCAACCACCAAATAAATCCATTTTAATACACAGCAAAGCCATCTGGCTCTGCAAATACTGGTGAAACAGATCTATCTTCAATGATGTAGTGGCTAAGGCTATTTGGATTGAAAAAAAAAAAAAAAATATTGTTGGACTCAATACCCCAAAATTTCTGAAACAGCACAGCCTAGAGTATTTCTGTAAGTTATAACTTAGTCTACTTGCACCTTTTTGCAAGGGGAGAAGAGATAATATGTTTCAGTTAAAAAATGACAGACTTGTTTCCATCCAACTTGACCTGAAATAGCCTGCAATGTTTTTCAGAAATTTTAAAAACAATCCATGGCAGTTCTCAAGTGAAAAAGGGAGACACAGATCAGTTACAGTGCTTTTGTAGACAGCTATTACAAAAAAAACGATGCCATCTAATAGACCCAGCACAGCTCAAGAACAGTGCTGCTCAGTCAGCAAGACATCTGTCCACTGCGTGAAAGCTCTAACTACAGGTTTCCAAAAAGTTTAGTTTACTTTAACACCTACTGTTTACTTAACATTTCTAGGCAACATTACAAGTAACAACTGTTTGTGTAACAGCTCTACAGGTACCCTCTGTGTGTGTGTCTGTGTGTATATACACGCATATATATTCATATATTTTATAGATATAAATTTTAACTATATAAATAAAAATTTATAAAGATTTACATATTTTACAGTACTTAATGCCATAAACATAGCTAATGGCTTGCAAAAAATTGCTGCAGAAACTATTACAAAAATGTGCCTGTCTATATGGCCAAGAATTATGTTTTCACTCTGGAAATGCAAATTATATTTTTTAAGTAAACATTAGTAGAAACATATCTTCTTTGATTTAGAGGAATCTGGACAAAAAGTTGCTTATTTATACCTTCTTTCATTTTCAGTGGGCTCCTAAAAAACATCACAGCAACATTTGACAGCCGCCCAAGATGTTGTGGTCTCAGAGTGCAGAGCAAAACAGCCCTCCTGATTTCAGCAAGAGCTTTGCTTTCTTAAGAACAGCAGAACCAGATGAAGAACTTTGAATTAATACCAACCTTTAAAAGAAGCTGGTATTTTGTTATCCTTTGGACAGGTTTGATAAGGTAAGAGGAGATAGAGTTGGCCAGTCCATGTCGTTGCTGTATCTCCTATATGAAAAAAGCAAACATTTGAGGACTATGCGCACCAACACTCAGATACAGACTGCTTTGAGGGCTATGCCACAATATACATTAACTACAGAGTCTATTTTAGCAAGGAGAAATAAAAAGAGACAGGATGACAAGATATTCCAGCCACAGAAGATAGTTACGTTGTGCATCTGCCTGCTCGCTTTGTACAAACAAAAGATTATTACCTCCACGGGTACCTGTGAAGTTTTTCAACAAACCTAAATACAAACAGTAACGATTAGGGATACTGAACACGCAGCAATGCCTTTAAAAAATAATAATATAAAAATCTGTATTTCTTTTGTTATTCGCAAAAGAGAAAAGGAAACAAATTTCAGGGAACAGCCAGGACTATCACAGGAAGGCTGAGGTGGAGGTTTCTTAGCATCACCTGGTAGTTCTGCTAATAGTCACAGAAAGCATTTCCCCCACAAGGGGGAGCACGAAGTAACATTTTCTAACTAAAGGAAAGCGGTTAACAAACACTTAGATAACAGCCACTTAGAAAAAGAATGACCTCCACAAAGCTAAAGGAGGAAAATAGAATTAGATGATAATTAATTATATGGGATAATTACAGATTTCAAGTACTGATCATGGTTGAACTTCACGGCCAGTGTTTGCCATTTATCACAGTATCGGAAGTATTTTAACCACACAATTTCAAACAGCAAGTTACGCACTGCAACGATGTGTTTTCTAACCACGATTACAGTATCAGAAGTTCCTGAGATGGGAAACGCATGACATTTCCACATGGTCCAGTGGCAGCATCAATGGAAGCTCCTGAAGTTACCTGTGCACAGAATTAGGTCTTCGTGCTTCTAATCCACTTTAGAAGGGGATGAGAGCTCTGGATACACCAGTAAAACAAAGGGATCAAAGGCTGCTCCTTTGGAGGTGGTGGCAAGAACTTGTTTCTAATACAGTCTTATCAGAGCCCTTTGTTATTTTTAAGAAGAGTGTTTACTAAATTTTTCTTTGAATTTTTTTGGTCCTATCTGCCTGATTTTCTGTAACTTACCTGCTCTTCTTCAAACACTGAAAATGTAACAGAGGCTTCAAAGAAAGGCTTTACCTTGCAATGTTTAGAATACCCATCTCCTCAGTGACAGATTTTTGAAATTAACCCCAAGACCTTCAGGGATTTTTATTTTTTTTTTTTTTTATGATTTCCTTCCCTCTACTTCTACAAACAATTCTAAAAAAAATTTCTAGTGTCACTACACAGCTAGTGGCTCATCACAGCAGAGGAAGAAACAAAAACGGGTAGAGAGCACTCTAATCAAATAATCTGTAAATACAATTCAACCAAAACTCATTCCGTGTAGCCAAAACTCCTCCCTAAAACTTCTAACAGCTCCTACATTTTCTTCCTTTCTTAAGTGGAATATTACAGATAGACCAAACAACCTTGGGATTGAGTAAGCAAGGTGGTCGGCTTAGCAGCTCTGAACAATGGCACTCAACTGAATTACCACTACATACAATTACAATTTAAAGGTGCTTCAAAAATTTCACAAAGATTTCCATCTTTATTACATACAGCGTAAACAAAGGACATCAAAATGCTAAGATTTGCAGAATGTGCTTGTGAGAGCTGAAGATTCATGCCTCAGTTATTGCTGCCAGAACCTGCTTCCAGTTCTGAACATCTCTGGTATGTGACAGTGACTTTTTACATCTGATTTGACAGCTTTAGGAGACCAGCTGAGGGATATAAGTTAACCACATGAGACAGAGGATTGATTTTCTTAAGCTGACGCTAAATTGCAGTGTTAGTACCAGGAAACTTGCATTTTCTTAAGAAATTAGGCACTCAGCATAACTGCAAGTACGTGATTCAAGCTGCCAAGGCATACTTTTAAGACGGACACAAAGTACTTACATCGAAGTATGCTCCTGCGTGTTCTAATATCAGCTGGGTAGAATCTGGCTTATTTTTACAGTAAGTAACATACATTTGGAATTTGTCTGCCTGCAGAACAAAATGCAAATTTACACAGGTTATCAGAGTGCATCACTTCTGCCTCAAAGTTTTTACACAGCTATCAGAGGGCGTGTCTTCTCTCTCAAGCAATTTAACTATACGTAATTATTTTAATTATTTTCCCATTCAAACTGGCAGCATAAGAAAATACATCAGGCAAGTAAGACTGAAAACAATACCAATATATGCAAAAGTAGATTATTCCTAGCTAAGACAAAGATACCAAACCAAACCTCAGTGCAGGTTTAGGCAACTTGCATAAACTTCAGGAGCAGCTAAACTTTGGCATCTGACAGTAGTGCCTTGATTTGTTTTCCCCAGTTAAAGACACACATATTTTTACTCAAATTTGAAGGAAGAGGTACTTTTACAAATTAAAAAGGGACCTGAGAGGAAGAATCTATCCCTTCATGCTTATCTCCCTTGTTACTTCTAAACATAAGTCTGACTTCATTACCCAAGTAACAAAGCAGTGTCCAACATCTTCTGGTAACTGTTCGTATTTTTCCAGCTCCTTGAGGAATATACTGTAGGTAGAAAGGAAACAAAAAGTACAAGGCACATGAAATGTTTTCATTAGAGCAGCAGATATTGATCTATTGTCTGTGAATAAAGGTGGATAGAAAACTTGCTGTAATTCATACCAATAGCATGAGTTAAAGAAATAAAGATAACAGCAACAGATAAAAATGTGTAATAACAGAACTAATATAAAATGTAATTCAATATAAATTCTGATGTGATGATCAGAAATTGATCCAGCAGACATGCAGTTAACACACAGGAGTACACAGAAGTTTAATAACTGCTGCTGTTCTCCATCAAGAAGGTTTGCTACTGTTTCAGTTTCAAGAAAAGTTTAGTATTAATCTCAAGAGAAAGAGGAGGTGACTTGCTTTTTGCATGCTCAAGTTAACACAAAGCATACAAAGGACTGTAAAATCAGGTTCTGGAATATGCTAGGTATATTTTATTACTTAAAAGAATCATAACCCAACACAAACACTAATGAATTAACAAAGAGGGAAGCTTCAGAGCAAGACTTCTGTACACAGATCTGCCTAGGAGCCATTCCACTCAGAAGAAACATAGTGGACAAGTCTCTTTTGTGCTCCATATTCAAGTAAATGTAACAATGGTGGGGCATCCCCACAGAAGCTTCGAAGAGCCAAGAAAGAGCAGGGAGCCCTACTCTTTCCCACTAGCAGTCACGCTTGGAAATCAAGAATGAGGGTTCTGAAGGAATGACAGATTCTTAAATTGATGTTTGGGCTGTATCTGTGTTCTGTTGAGTTCAGTGGTTTCCATCTCTTTAGAACAACTGGAAAAACCTACAGCAAAATTTTAATGTATCCAATTAATTTCTTAGAAGCTGAAAGACATGCAAGACTTAAAAAGTCAGTTTCTGTTGGTGTACCTCCCTGGCTGCAAACAGCAACAACTGAAACAATTTAACAATGCAAGAAGAAATCCTTTAGATTTTTTATGGACAAGCATCCATTATTCACATGCACAATATTTTCATTAGGAAATCCCTCAGGTCATCATTTGGATTTAGCAGTAATATGGAAATGGAAGATAAGTCACTCACTTATTGTGGAACTCATAGATTTCCTGCATGTTTCCAAAGATAATGTGTTCTTTGTTTACAATACCAGGTGGGATCTCCTCGACTCCGCTTGTCATTTCCCACAGATATGTCTGCCCAGAACAAAAAAGATGCATGAAAAGTCACGGTAAACCCTAAACAGAAGCACCCAGGTATCTGTAAGCATGCATTCCTGGAGAGAAATCAGGGAAAGATCACGCAGCATCATCATCTCCAATTGTGACGGTACCTGTTGTGTCAAATGTACCTTGTGATTTTGACAGTAAAATCCAAGTTCTAAAACTGACAGTTTGACATAGTCCCTGAGACTTCACCATTTAAAATGCATAGTGTTCTTGACAACCTCTAATGCTTCAGGATATTCCTCGTCAAGGTCATGCCTGTAGTCTAGAAGTTCATGCTCTGTGCAACAGCTAACACGGAACATCACTTGCTTCAGCGTTAACAATTACTGGGCACTTTTCCATGGAATCTCTCTGAATTTCTATTCAAAAAGTCAGCTAGTAGCAGAACATGTGATACAGATAATAAGAGAATTAACACAAGCTCTTCTCTATTGCTAGCCAAGCAAATAAAGTAAACCCCTCCTTTTTCCCTCCCCTCTCTAAAACAAAAAAACCCACGTTTATGAATTGGGAAAGAAGCAAATGCTGAAACTCAGTACTGACAAAAGCAAAACATATAGGATGAATTCCGAATTGGTTGTTATCAGACGTAATTCTAAGATTCTTCTTAGTAGCAGAAAAGATACTTAATTTGGTCCTATGACTGCAAACCAATCACGCTTGGCTGTTAAAACCAAAAAAGAAACAGAAAGCAATGGATTGAATCCTGTTTTCAAAGATTAGTGAAAAAAAAGAAAACTTACATCCATGCATTCCCGGAGGTCTCTTACGTAAGCCTTTTCTGTCTGAATTAGCTCAGCCATAATGAACCTTAGGTGACAACAGAAAGAATAATCAAATCTTAGTCTGTTAGATCATTATGAATGCATAATAACCAGAATATATCTTTCTCCTCATCAGCTTTTGCTTTTTCCACTGCTGCAAGAAAAATCTGAGAACTGAAATGTGAAGAGACAACAGCTGAAGGAAGCATAAGAGGTAACATCCCTCCATTACTAACCAGCACAAAAAGAAATGGGGAAGGAGATGGAATTTTTTTCTTAAATGTTTTTCACTTGCTACAGTCATTTAACTGTTGTCCTCCCTCCTTCCCTTACACATTTATTTCACATTATTTCTACAATAAAAAAAAGCATCTTAAAAGAAGTCTAACATAGTTTTGAAAGTTTAAGATTCTGATATGCTAGAACTATAAGTGAGAACAAGCATGTGAATAAAAGGCAATAGGAGCTATTGAGTAATATCACTCTTTTTTTACCATTTATCCAATTACTAAGCTGCCAGGCAAGCCATGACAGTTGTTTCATTATCAGGATTGATTTATTATTTCTCATTCATTAAAAATAAATAAACATATTACTCTTTCCTCCGGGCAGACTTTCGTTTTTCTTCGTTAAGCTCATGAGCAGCATCGCGCAGTTTCACCTCTGACCCAGGGACACTGGCTGGGATTATATCCAGCTGCAAGCTTTTGCTCTTTATTAAAGAAAGGAAGAATTGATTAAGGAAGGAGACGGGAGAAAACGATAGCTACATCAAATGCAAGCAAAGCTTGTTTGTCTGTCATCACACTCAAATTTCTCTTACCGATTTATTGGAATCGGAGGAAATTCCCAGAGCTTTCTCTAAAGAGGTCCTGTATTTCTCCATGCGCAGGGAAAAGTCTCTGTACCTCTTATCCACTGCTGTAACACATTTTTTAATCTCTGTTGCATGAGCATGCCCTTTTTCACAAAAGCCATCAGCCAGCTGTATCAACAACTTCACCCTCTCTTTGGTTTGCTATGAAAACAGGAAAATATCAAACAGTTACTAGCTCTACCTATCATGAAGGGGGTCATTTTGCTTAACCTGCTACTGAAGTGCAGGAGGCGAAGCCATCAAAGGAGCTAGCTTCCTCCTCTCTCCTCCCAGAACTCCTTTAAACAGATACCTTTTCCTTAATAAAAATAGCATAAGATGAATATAGGTTCCTTTGGGTTTTATTATTACACGACTAGAAGCAGGTAATTTATTTTTCTTTCAAAAACGTGCTCCGTATCTCACCCAGAGATTAAATTCTGCTAGGCAAGCTTTTCAGAGCATGGGGATTCTCCTTGCATCAATACAAAGGGGGTTTGATGCCAGAGTGGATATTTTGTTCATTACCACTGAAGCACTGGTATTGGACCTGGCCTACAGTCTCAAGAATCTCCTCCTTTAGACATCACTGAAATGCTGAGATAAGAAGTCTTGTTACACACTTGACACTTTAACGGATTAAGACTATATTCTGTAGACTTTTTTTATATTATGTTTTGTTGTCACACAGTTGTTTGAGAGAAACTAAGAGAACAAGTAGCCACCACCAAATCTGTAACTACATGCTTTTCCCAATTAACAAGCTCCCTAAGACTATGCACTTACTTTCATGTAAATCATAAACCATCCACAATGGATGAGTTTATACCTCCACCTTTCTCTCTCCGATACCACGTCAGAGTAAAGTGTACTGTCAGTGCCCTTGGTAACAGGGAGTTAAAGCAAAACAGTCAATACAAACTGGACTCTTATGTCGGTTGGAAAATAGTGCTTGTCCTTTTTTTTTTTTTTTAATTTTTGTTCTTTTTCTTTCCTAATGGTTCCTCATCCGAGCATTTCTTTTCACTGTAGAATTAGCAAGGGCTAATACATCCTCCCAACAGGTAGCGAAACACCAAGGGAGTGGCATTAACAACATCCTTTCCAAAGGGGCACCCACGTCATCTGCTGACTGACAGAGGAAACAAGGGGGGCAGTGGTGCTCTGCGTGCTGGAAGGGATCCAGCAGAACAAAGGCTGGAGCAAAACTCAGAAGGAAGAAAATGCAGGTTTGAAAGGCAAAAGTGATCTTTGTTCTCTCTAGATTCTCTTTTCTCCCTTGCCATGACAAGCTCTATTTCCACATCTCTTCTCTTCTGAGGTGGTCCTTCAGACAAATGAACACTTCATTACTTTCTTGGGCTCTATTATTTCTCTAGGAAGATTGGAGAGCCGAGAGGTGGAAACAGGTGACAGTTTGAATAGGTGACAAAACAAAACCCAGAGACAGACAAGGCTACATACGCTCAGGTACTTCAGTCACGCACTGCTTGCCTGTCTTTCACATGTGAAATCTTTTAAGCCTCACAAGTGACATCTGCAGGTCTGTATAGGCCTCCAGTGATGTAAAATAACATAATGCTACCATGGCTTAAAAAATTACAGCAGAATCACAGAATCCTTTAATAAAATGAGTAACCTAACAAGTAAACCTTTATTTTTTCTACTATCTTCTAAATAAATTGCAACTGAATAACAATATGCCTTGTATTTTATATCCTAAATGAACATGCAGTAATCCATAGACACGAGAATATAAAAGTGGAAATAAAAGGCCCTGCAAGGTTTGTAGGCTTGTTTTTTTTAAAAACATTTTTAAGCTATCTCATTACAATTCTGTCACAGGAAATCAACTGCACATAGTGCTGATGGAGCTCCCATAACAGTGATTATCTTCTGATTATCTTTTGGTTTATTCTGTTCCCAGCAGAAATACAGAGAAAGCCACTGCAAGTAAACAAATCTTTATGGACACATTCTTGGGTGGTTTTGGGGGGAGGAGGGGGGAATTTGGGTTGTTTTGTTTCATTTTTATATCTTACATAATTTCATTTATTTATTTTACCTTTGCTGTGATCTGAAATTCTTCATGTTCTTTTAACAGTTCTTGAGTGTGCTGGATACTGGAGCCAGTGGAAGTATGTGTGGACAAATAAAACTCTCCATTGTCATGAATCCATTCCAGAGCCTAAATAAAGCAATAATGAAGGAAAAGTAAGAGAGAAGGCAACATATTTTTGCCAATAGAAACCACCTGTAATCAGTATTTCACAAACACAGATTGGCCACAGGTAAATTTTATTCTATGTCACTCATGGCAATCACCTAATGCCGCTACAACATCAAACAGTTTGTAACTCTGAAATAGTTCGCTTAGTCTATGAAACAATGCTTAAAAAATTAAAGAAAAACAACTGACACATGAATCTGAATACTTCAGGGAAGGCCACTACTACAGGACTCTAGTAGTCCACTATTAAAAGGTTATAACTGACTATGTCTACAGTTTTGTTAGTATACTCCCCAGCTGAGCAAAAAAAAAAAAAAAAAAAATCATTTTTTTGGTGCAACACAGGACAGCTGTACTCAGAAATGTGCACATTTTTCCAATTTGTAAAAATGTACATAAGACTGCAAAATGCGTAGGCTAAACTTTCCAAGCACCTAAGATTTAACTATCATTTCACTCTTTAGTTGACATGTATTCTAGCCTCACAAAGTATGGTCTGAAGTTACACGTACTCCTAGAAACTAAACCTGCAGCAGAGGAGGAAAGTATCAGTTAATCTGATGTATGTATAGATAGTAAAAGATAAGAGAGACAATCTAAAATTGTTTCCCTTCCGCATCCTGGCACCTTACTCTCTCAGTATTATGAACCATGCTGAGCCAGGTTACTATCTATGTTCTACTCACATTAATATTTACTGCCCTTTTAAGCATAACTCAGTGGTTGTGAGGGATCCTACTCTCTGGCTACTGGAAAAAAAGAAGAAAAAAACCCAGAGTCCTCTCAAACTGACATATAACAGTAAAAATAAAAAATAGTAACTGAAGATTGACAGTATCAAGTTGTTTTGCAGCTCTTAATACAGGCTACCGCAGCAGTATGCAGAGGCACATGAACTTAGAAACTTCTTGGTTCTGACAAAGTCAATATCAGATGTTCAAAGAGTTTAATACAGCTTGCTTAGGACTATCTTGTTACTAAATGCATGTGTATCTTCTGTGTCTTCAGTAAATATATACAGCACTAGACAAAAATTTAATACCCCAAGAGAAAAAGTAGTAGATTGCTAGTAAGTCCTCATTCTTCCTTTTCTTCCTCATACTTTGTTTACCCTTTTATCTATTCACATTAGCAAGAACAGGAAAAGTTTTATCTCGGACAGTAGATACATATTTTTCAAGAGCACAATCTTACACTGAATCAGAACAGGCATCATATGTATTATAATTCCACCAACAGTTTAAGCTCATCAAGGCTGTGATTGAACAACTTTCATTCTCTTCCTTCCACTTAGGATGCTTTTGCCTCTTGGTACAAAAACTAAAGTGAGCAGAAAGCCTTCAAAATTCAACAGCATGTGAATAGTAGGATGCCAGTTACCTAGAAACATATTAGTGCAGCTGCAAGCCTGATGAGATAGGCCTGTACTTTTCTAGTGCTGCTGACGGAAACAAACCAACAACTCTTGGACTAGTGTCAAAAAAAGGGACATTTCAGCCAACCACCACTGTGATGCCCCTTGTTATTCTAATGTCAATCTTTGCGAGTGAAGACCGCTACAGACAAGCAGCATCAGCGATTGCTGATATTACAAACAACATTCATTTTTATACTTCTTCCTTCTAACTTTTTAACCTCCACCTTTTTTTTTGGTGGGTTTATTACACAATGATGGAATTAACGATAAACAAAAACCTTCCCTTCTGCAAATGCTGCCCTTTCATAACTTTTTAGCAGCTCTCTAGAGCCACAACAAGACAGAAAGTTCATCTTGATGTTAATTGCTACAGTTTAGATCAGCTCTCATTTCACGTGAGGATCAGGATTGTATGCTGGAAACATGTATCACCGTATAGGAACTGGAGAAATCAATTTAGTGGCCAGGTGAAATCTTCATTCTGGTACAATTTGAGTGTCTACCATTTTCGTCTCAAACTACTATGGTATGTGCTTCTGTACCAGAGCATCAAGTTCTGAAAGCACAACGAATTTGTTCTTCCAACTTCCAAACAAAATTCTGAATGAAGACAGCAACATTTCCACTTTCTGGCCAATGAGTGTGGAGTCCTATAGGGTTTGTGATGACTAAACTGGCGAGTGCTGAGAAATGGGATTTACAATGCAAATGCTGACAGATCTTTATCTCCAGTGTTTGACTATTAGTCAGTAATCTCTATATAAAAGCAAGTAGGTCATGTGCTTGACAGAGGTTGGAGTTAACTTGCTCAAAAGTGGGGTGCGGGGCAGGGAAGGGGTGGTGTTGTTTTAAAGAGGTATTAATCCTTAACTTCACTCCAAGATTTATCTTGCATTACTTTTTTTGTGAAAATCATGAAAGACTTCAGAAATCTTTCAAGAGATCAAAACAGACCACTAGTATTTAAGCCTCTGTCTACACTGACTGTCAGAAAGAAATAAAAATAAGTTAATGAGTCCTTTAAAGTAGGTATAACTATATTTCACACTGTGGGCATTGTGTCCTTTTCTGCAGAACAGGAACAGATAGCTTCCTTTCTTTGTCCTATATCCAGTTTAAAAAAAAAAAAAGTAGTAAAGAACCATTGCAGATCATTCCAGTTACTAATTCTGCCTTGGAACCTCCTGCTTATTTTGATTAGCGATGTGGATTTTTGTGTGCGTGTGGTAGTTACTCAATAGTTCTTTCCAGACTGATAAATTCAACAAAATCATAGAGGTGGGCCTACCATGCAAGAAACTGAAATCAAGTACACACAGAATGGCAAAAACTTTCCAAAGTCATTCAGTTATTATTGTTTAATGAGTTATTCAACTTGTCTGCTTTCTAGAACTGCCAATCAACTTAATTAGATGTTTTTTCCCCAACATCGGAGAAAAATGTGCTGCCTGTTATTTCCCTGGTCAAATTCTGTGTTTGTGTCAAAGTTAACAAGCGTAACAATTTGTCAAATACAAGCTTGCAGAGATGAGATTCACCAGTACCAGATCAAGCTGGCAGAAGCAAAACACTACCTTTAAGTTACAGCAGTAACCTGCTGTTACTTAAAGCAAGTTACAGCAGACACCCTGCTTCAACAGAATATTGTTGTTCTGTATTAAAGGAAAAACAAATAATTTAACTTAATTTCTATTTTAATCATTGATCTGTCAGCCATTTAAATATTGAAGTCAATGGCAAATTTGTTATTGTGGGGACAAGTCAGTGTTATGTCAAACCTCGATCACACTGAAGAGGATTTTTATATAAAACCCTCACCTGTTTGGCACTTCTTTCAAACACCACATACTGTTGGCATTGATCAAGACGTCTTTTACGCATGGTCCAATAATGCAGCACACGATTCTCCCTCTGGAAGAGTTCATTCAAGATATCTGAAGAAGTTAAAATAGTTTCAAGAGAGGTTACGACAACTAATTTTGAAATATCACATTAAAAACAGCAGAATAAAGTACTTTATATTGTAGAATTTACAATGCACTTACTCTTTCTGTTACTCTTTGCTCTTTTTCCTGATATTCACAAAGCACAGAGTGTTCCTGTTTCATTATTATTTACAGAAATGTTGGTTACAGAAACCAGAGATGCAATTAAAATGTACTAGTAATACCTTTTTTTCTCTCAAATCTTTTTCATATGGGGACTGCCACTGTTTATAACAGAATTGAAAATGTAGTCTGATAAAGACGGTTCTTGACGGGGTTTCCTCAGAAAGAATAAGCATGCACAAGTAATCACATGCTTAACATTTCATATCGATCTTAATAAAAAAAAAAACTTTTCTGAATATACCAGTCTCCTATAAATATTTTAATAATTTAATACATGCGGGTAAATGCATAACCTTAGGTCACTACAAGAACAAATGTAACATAAGGAGATATTAAATGTACAGAAACCCTAGTTTCAAATACACAAAATTACTAAGCTTGTAATTCCCCTTAAAAAAAATAATAATCAGAACCAGCAGCAGTATAACTGAGTAGAATCATAGCACAGTTAGAGTGGGAAGGGACCTTAAAGACCATCTAGTTCCAACCCCCCTGCCATGGGCAGGGACACCTCCCACTAGACCAGGCTGCTCAAAGCCCCATCCAGCCTGGCCTTGAACACTTCCAGGGATGGGGCATCCACAGCTTCCCTGGGCAACCTGCGCCAGTGCCTCACCACCCTCTCAGTAAAGAATTTCTTCCCAATATCTAATCTAAATCTCCCCTTTTTCAGTTTAAAACTGTTACCCCTCATCCTATCACTACACTCCCTGATAAAGAGCCCCTCCCCATCTCTCCTGTAGGCCCCCTTTAGGTACTGGAAGGCTGCTAGAAGGTCTCTTTGGAGCCTTCTCTTCTCCAGGCTGTTAACCTGCAAATCTGCCTGTCTGGCTTATAAATTCTTCCTGGATGGCAAAGACCTTCTGCTTACAATATGCAGAAGATTTTATCTGAACTCTGGTTCTTTAATGTGTTTTGTTTGTTGTTTTTTTTTTTCTTCAAACAAAGAAATCCTAGATGTTTCTTGTGAAGTTCACTTTACCCACTGCTTCTTCCAGAGCAGCAGCTCTACCAGAATTTGTAGCTACTGCAAATCCAGATGGCAAGCTGAAATACATAGAAATGGGGACATCCAACATCTCTGCCAGGTGATTCTATTGGAAGTGCAAAGAACCCAAGGGGAGATTTACGAGAAGCAGAAGAGACCACAAAAAAGGCTCTTTCTTCACAATAACACTTTACTTGCTTCTCTACTTTTCTCGCTTTTTCTACTTGCTTATACCTACAGCTGGCTATTTTCCATGATTAAAAATGGAGGCTCTCAGGTGCTAGGCCTCTTAACGCCTCTGCATTCCCCTGTCCCACTGAGCAGGTCCACCATGCCTCACATCCCAAAAGCTAACAACTCCCAAGAAACAGTTTGACAGAGAAGCTCAAATAAAGGGAGCCTAAGGGGAAAAACACCTCACTCTATCTCTGTCAGTGATCTGGGACCAATTACAACCACTTGTCAGAGCCTCCCTGAGGATTATGAAACCTGTCTGCATCACTGCCAACATCCTCCTCCCTGGAAGGACCGTATTCCCACGTGCCACAGAGCGTTGAGATCACCCAGGACTTGCTTTTGGTTGGAATCTAGTCACTGCAGCCAAGGTTTTGTTCCTGCTGGGCAGGCTACCCTCAAATATGCCTCAACCAATCTGTCCCTTGGCCAAGCCATGGGCTGATCTGCTTTGAGCCTCACCTGCTTTCTCAATTTTATTTTTGCCTTACGCCACCTCCAAAATGCTTGCTTAGAATATATGCCAGATTTGAGAGGGCAGACACATGGAGGCCTATCACTATACAATGCAATACACCCAACTGGACACACCATATAAAAAGAGACATCTTGATAGTGACGCAAGCAAAGTAGTTCTGACAAAGAGCAAGCAAGGTGAATTTAGCTAATTGGAACAGCATTTGTCCTGTCAGGACATGATACAGATGGCAAGTCAGTGAGAGACTTTTGGCTGGGCACTGTTCATGTTATTGCCATTAATTTCTTGGACTGACAAGGAAGAGGGAAAAAAATTTCTATAAAATACTCAAAGGAAGTTATAGAATGACAACATTTAATACTAGGTTTGGATAAGCAGCTCTATCTCAAGCCTTCTAAACTACGGTCCCTGTTGTTGTCATCATTTTCTTTGATTGCAACATTTGTTAGGATTGTTGCCTAAACTGCCAGCTTATTCTCCAGGCTTGGAGAGCTTTCCGCTGTCTCTATCCATCCTGCACTATCAACCTATCTAGAAACATGAGCACCACTAGACAAGTTCCTGCACCATGTTCAGTTGCAGCCTGTACACCAGAGGTAACTTCTTTGTTACCAAGAAATTAGCAGCAGAAGCAAAGATGAATATGCACCATTTCTGAGCTTACAGCAATTGTCACCGACTGAATCTACCTGCCACAGCACAATTTCAGGCCACAACTCCATCCTAAAATTCATCTTTGGCACAGTGTCTGATACAGTATTCGGATACTCCTAACTGCAGGTCAAGGAAATTATTTATGGGGGTATGAAGGGACAGAAGGACACCTCTCAGAAATCAGTATCATTGTGATTCCTGTTTCCCATGAAGCATGTGTTCAGCTAAACTTTGCCTAGATTAAGACATTGCTTTTCTAGATATCGTAATCTGCAGCTGAGAATAAGGATCAAGCATGCCACTGAATGAGGTTTTTGAAAAACGTTCAGCAATTCTGCAGAAACTCAAGGGTTACTCACGTTTTTAAAGTGTTCATTATGCTATATACTGATCACAGTCTGACACACTGTTTCAAGCATACACCTGAGCATGGTCCAGCAGAACATATGAAACCTCTATTTCACCAAAATGAAATAAACACTCTATTTTTTTCTCTATCTATTTAGAAGAGAGATAAGAGATACTTTTTTCCTTACATGCATATTTGAAGAGGAAGATCAAAGTGAGATTTTAAATCATTTGGTCAGCTACCATCACACCAGTGAGACCTAAAAGGAAGGAGTCCTCACTAGTTTTATCTTGACTCATGCTTAGTTCTCAGAAGCGCACATTACATGGCTGAAGGGGAAAAAGAGTTAAGGCACATAGCTTATTTTTTTTACTGCTTGGGGATTTTCCTTGGTTTTTTTGTTGCTTTTTAAACATGTATCATTCATCCGGGATTTTAAATGTACACAGAACATGCATAGTACTACAGTTCTGAATAGAATTATTCTTAAGGACATTAGCAGAGTTTTCTACTCTTTCCTCATCTGAACACATGTACCTTTCTCAGAATGACTGTTTCTACACAGCTTTCAAAACTGAATTTTTAAGAAGTTTGTCTAAAAGCCCTAACATTTTTTTCTTATACTCAGTAAGTGTGGTAGCTACAACTTCCTCTTTGTTTTCTTAGTCTACTACTAAGAGAAGAGCTAAGTGACAAATACCAGCAACACTTATTCAGGTATTGATACTGTATTGAGATTTTGTCCTGTACAGTTCTATAAATGTTGATGCCTTGGGGACAGAGGAAAAACAATCCTTTCTCTTAGCTCTACGTACTCAAAGTTTCAACTGCCACAACGCAATTATCTCCTTAAAGCGGAAAGTATGGCCAATACCCTATTCTCTTTACAACACAAAAAATTCAACACAGGGAGATTTGAGTACTGTCAGATATATGGCTAAGTTTAACACAAACTGTTTTCCCCTTGTAGTAAAGTGAAGCAGTGAGCAATGTCCTTTTCTGGTAGAGTCATCAAATAACGTAGAATGGAAGTGACCTCTGGAGGCCATATGTTCCAGTCTCCTTCTCAAAGCAGGACTAACTTCAGAGTTTTTCAGGGGTTTGTTCAATTGAATTTTAAAAATTCCCAAGGGCGGACATTCCACTACCTCTCTGGGCTACCTGCTCTACTCAGTGCTTTCTCACTCTTGCTGTAACACTTTGTCCTTATATCCATTCAGAATTTTCCTTGCTGCAACTTTTTCCTTTGGTCCTATTGCCGTGTTCCTCTGAATTTGGCTCCATCCTCTGCATAACTCCCCTTTGGGTAGCTGCAAACAGCAATTAATTAGACTTCTCTGAGTGTTCTGAGCAGTCTGAGTGTTCACAGCTTCTAAATGCGTCAAGCAGAATACAACCGCAATATTTAACAACTGTAAAATGCAATATTTATTTTCTGAATATCTCTCTCTGATCTCTGTTCTGCGTACCTCACCTATCAGTTACACATACCCTATTAATTTCTGTCCTTTTGTCCCTGACAGCACTACAGATTTCTCTCTCTACTCCATTCCCCACAGTGCACGTTACACCTTAAAGCTGCACTACATTGAATTATTCCCAGCAAAACCCAAGCCCCATGTATTAGTTTTCTCCTGCATCACCTCAGCTACTACCTATTTACACATCTAATATAAACATGACGTCAGTTATCCTATACTTCGTGAAGTTCCTTCATACTGATTCAACTATATGAAGGGTCCAAGGGCATCATTCAAGGATTATCCTGTATCACCCCGGCAGCCCCAAGGAACTCACAGAACGTACCACACTAACACACTGAGTAAGCTTACAGTGATCAGCTCCCATTTGGCTTCAGACCAAACATTATCATGTGGAAGTTTCCTATCTCATTCTCTGAACAAAAGCAGCACATTTGAGTCTCAAATTGAAAGAAGATTAAGTGTAAGCGGGAGATAAATAAATTCAAAGCAACTTCATTTGGGTATAAAAGAATTTGATGACTGGCAGCTCCTTCAACGTGTGTGAGCAATTTTAATTATTTCCTGTTAAGCCTGACAGAACCCTTTCCACTTGGGCAGGCTTCACTCTCTCATCATCACACACACCACGACACATGATGATCACGTTCTCTGGAGAAAAAAAGAACAATAAACCCCTTACTTTTGACTTGTTGTTCAGGTGCTTTGATGTGTGTCACCATCCCTGGCATGTTTACACTGTTCCTGTGCAGGTATTTCAGGAAGACATCAGCATTCCTCCGAGCCAGCGTGCAAGCCTAGAGAGTTGGCAGTATTACTTTCTTTGAAGATGCACACATATACATCCAGAAAGAGGCGAAGGACCTTCCTCAGCCCCCTTTTATGCATTTCCCACCCTCTCCAATTTTAAAAAGCGTTGCTTGTTAAACCTTCTACAAGTAAGCCAACCCAAGCACTAAAGTAGTTTTCTCAACAAATAACAGTTAATCCTTACTTATCCAGCAGAAAAAATGCTATTACTTTTTATCTGAAGATCCTGAAAAGCAATTACGTGCTCTAGAGCTTTCAGCATGACTCAGAGATCACAAAGTTTGTTTTGTGTACGTGCCATGTGCCACTTGAAGTTATTTATTGCATAAACAGTGTGTAGGTGCTTATGCAATCACCTGAATATTCCAAAACATCCACAACTACTTTAAACAAAAAGTAAACACTCCGCTAAAGTGAAACCGAAAGTGATAAAATATTAAGATGCATCCTTAAAATATTAAGACATGGCCTTGACAGCTTTCAGTCCTCGCCACTGTATTGCCAACATTCAGCCTTCATCTTAACATACACCAAGTACTACATATGGGCTGGCTGCCTTAATTTTAATAAGGAGAACACAAACTGCTACTTTAAAAGGCTAGATAAAGGTAATATGGTTAGATCCAGTAACAGAGACACCAAGTAATTTCTCAAATTGTTTTAACACAAAGACTGGAAACTCACATGCCAGCTGCAGAAAGATCTATTTGACAGTATACTTAAAACTACACTAATATGTTTCTGAATGTTTGCATCTGTGCACTGAGAACAAAAAAGGCTTTGAATAAAACTAAGTTTTATACTCTCACATCTTTCAAGGTGATGCTGGAAAAAGCCTTTGGTTACAGGGCTAGTTACACTGCTTTGCAAGCATCCATTACTCATTTATTCAGTATGATCAATAACCCTCTTCACTAGGACATTAGTTGGAATGAAAACTTTTCATTTATCTGCAGACTATTACACAAACCCAACGACTCCCAGATGCTTGTCTAGCAATTTCCTTCCGTACTCTACTGCAATCCAAGTACATCCGAGAGCTGCTCTGATGCACAGGCAGCAAAAGCACTATGTGACTGTCACTCCTCTTCCAAAGCAGCAGCCTTTAAGCATTCTTTAGAATGACAGTTGCTCAAAGCAGTGATTCCCAATTCCTCTTCAGTCACAGTGGGAGACCTGACGTCTATTGAAGTTCAACAGGAAATATATTTATAAAACTGGCTAGAATTTTATGCACTTGGCAGTATTTTCCTAATCACTGTCAGAAGCAATTAACGTGCCGTTTCCCACATCTTTGCAGTTTGGGACATACCTGTAGCTTTTGAATGGGCACTGTTGCTTTCCACATACATTTCACCACTGTAAAGTGAGTGTTTGACTGCATGCTTTCCCAGACACAGGAGATCACAAAAAAACCCAAACCAAACCCAAATCCCACCTTTAGGAATGCCTCCTTCTGTTCCAGGTGTTTGCTTATCATGGGAGTAACATGATCTGTTTCAGAGTTGGGACCCAGTTTGTCTGCTCCCCCACACCAGTCTTCTTCTCGCTTATATTCTTGCTCCAGGCTTTCCAGCACGCTGCACACCTACCAGGAAGGAGGAGTTCAACTCAAATATAATCCAGTAAGACAAAAATTCCAAATTCAAGCCAAAAAAATGGAAAACCAATCTACCCCTTGTGGGTACCTTAGCTTCTGACTTGTTTTGACTGGCAACAAACTTTGGCTTGGGTTTGTAAGCATTGGCCTGCTTAGGTGGAATTTCTCAGAAGGCCGTCCTTAAAGTTGCTCATCCATCTCTGCCTCCATGACTGCATAGGTCAGAATGGGCTTAAGATATGATCACAGAGGTTGCCACCTCTGTGGCACAGATCACAGCCTTGCGAGCCTGCCCCCTAACTCTTCTGCAGACAAGTAGAATGAAGCTGATTTTTCTCTGACTCACAAACAAAACCAGAATTAGCCATCAGAAACACTTCCATTAAAAACCTTGTGTAACTCGTTTATGGTTTAAGTGAAACTTCTTGAAACAAGCAGAAATCCAACTAAGCACTTGTACGGTGTGTTTCATCTTGAAAATGTTTTACAAGACTTTTCTCAATTAAAAATAAGAATCTGAGGACTTTTAAAAGGCAAAGCGATGGAAAAGGCAGATCAAGATCTGAGTCTTCACCAATAACCACTGCACCTTGGTAGCGTGTCTTCTTTGAAGTTTGCTAATTGAAGCAAGTGTAGCCACACCAATTACATTGTAGTGTTCTAGTTGTTAGTTCAATTTGTCTACTACTCATTTATCATAGAATGGTTTGTGTTGGAAGGGACCTTTAAAGACCATCTATAGTCCAACCCCTGCCACAGCCAGCAACATTTTCACTAGATCAGGTTGCTCAAAGCCCCATCCAACCTGACTTTGAATACTTCCAGGGATGGGGCATCCACAACTTCCTTGGGCAACCTGTTCCAGTGCCTCACCACCCTCATAGTGAAAAATTTCTTCCTAATATCTAATCTACATGTACCCTCTTTTGTTTTAAAACTGTTGCCCCTTGTCTTGTAGTGACAGTGACAGGCCCTGGTAAAAAGCCTTGTCTTATAAGACTACTTTATACACTGAAAGGTTGCAACACATGGTTTCTCTTTCTAAGGCAGCTGGTAAGAGAATTTGCTTTTTGCATTTTTTGTATAACTGCAGTTGTTATCAAATTTGTAAATATAACCAAACCTAGTCATCCATTTTTTTAGGTAATGCTGTTTTATGCCACAGTGAAGAATTAACCAAGGCAGACACCAGTCACGTAGCATTTCTGTACCTGTTCAGAAGTTTTATAGAAGGCAACAGAGGCATTCACAAGCTTGAGACGGTCTTCCATCTTCAGCATCAGTTGTTGCCAATGGGAAGCAACCTTCTCTGCACACTCCCGGATCATATCCATGTCATAGTGATTAGCCTGCAGCATTGCCTCTGCCTTCTGCTGAACCTGCAGGGCACTTTGATGCGTCTTCTGACAAGAGGCGAAAATTCAGGAGTTCAGTGGAGCGCTTCATTTTCTTGAAGACCTCAAAGGCTCACATTTCCACTGTGTCAATGACACTTCTACACACATGCACAAGCACCCATCAACTAAAAATAACTGTCTAATATTAGTCACTGCATTACTTCACTATGCAAATACAAAGGAAATAAATCCTGTAGAGATTTATCATCACATCAACAATGACTAGCCGTTTATAAGCAACAGCCACTGTCTAGCATTAAGCTACACATGGCATATCTATGTTGCAGTACTCTCTGTTATAATTATGAATTTCGGGTTGCTTTTCTTTCCCTTCATGGTGAGGAAAGAAAATGGAAAGGATGTATCTTATTTTGGCTTGATTGCTACTACTTCCCTCACAGCTTTACCGCAGTCTTTTGCACATTAGTTGTGAGCAAATGAAGGTGCAGGCATGCAGGCCAAAACAAAACACAACTCTCCATTCATTATAAGCAAATTTTTAACTGTAGTTCTCTGTGTAAACTCTATATGCTCGCCTAAAATTTGGAGCCCCCAACTATAATAAGTATTATTATATCAGAGTACAGAATGACCCAGAAAACACAGAATTTAAGCTTCCTACTCATTTATTCTTAAATTGACAAACACCTAGAAGTCTCATGATTTTTATACTTAAGAGTTACCAAAGCTCTCAAATGAGGGTACCTATAGTGCAAACTGTAAAGAAATAAAAAAGAAGAAAAAAAGGCGGGGAAAAGCATAAAACTCCATCGAGCAGCAAACGAATGTGGAAGAGTTACTACGAGACAGAGTACTTCTGAAAATAGTTTTCGCAAACAATTATAACATTGGTTAATCTTTCAACAGAAGTAAAGTTATTAAAAAAATGTATGCTATATATAAACAATATCACCGTAAGTCCCTTGATAGTGCATATAAATTAACAGTACTCTATTCCAGGCAATCTTAAGATCTCTGCTTATTTTTTGCAGAGGTATGACTTATCTGCCAAGTTTAGTTTGAATTCATGGCAGGAGGATGGACACACCACCACACACAAATTTCAGTGAAACCTACTCTCAAACAAAAACGGAAACAATAAAGGACCATATCAGAATGCACAAAACTGATGTTTGCTGTTCCATTTATTCTTAACTTTAACTATTCGCATTATATGTTGTATTCTAACAAAGGGTTTACTGTTTTCAATAAAATTGCTGTGAACAGCTATCACTTTACAAAGATGCAAAAAGGTACTGAGAAGATGTGTTCACCTGGAATTTCAGGTCCAAAATGAACAATAACAAAAATCCCACCTTCCCAGTACGTGTTTTTATCTCTTTTCCATAAGATGATTTCAACAGCTTGTCCTAAACTCAAAGAATTGTAGCATGAACCCAAGAGGGCTATTCACATAGACTCATGAACAGGACTCACGATACAGGACTTCTTGGCTACGGTCACTGAAATGGTGCCTTTACCTCTATTGCATGTTGAAACTGCTCATGCTCCCTCTGTAACTGTTCTGCCTCCTGCAAAGAGCTAGCAGTGATAAGCCCAGCGTTTAACATTGACTCTCCATTTCGGATCCAACCCAAAACCTGTAACAAAACAGAAGACCATGAAATACGCAATTCCACTGCCAACCAGCAGGAAAAGCAGCATTGCTAGGGACAAAAAACATTTAGGGTCACGTGCAGTACCAGAATTGATGACTAAATCATTTATGCATTATATATTTACAGTGAATTGTATATTCACTAAACATAGCAAATGACATTCACTGTCAGTTTCACTTAGCTGACAACTCATATCTCTCAGTTAACTACTACATGTTTTTGGTTTCACTTTATACTCTGAACAAGGTTGTGTTTCTGAATACCATTTCTGTCACCTGGAAAACAGGAACAAGTTACAAGCAATTTGCCTAAGAGCCAGTGTCAGTAATGTAAATTGAGGCCACGCAGCTTAGTAAAAAGTAAGCAAATAATTTTGAATATTAACGTTGAGAAAAATGTGACCATTGAACATCTTCTAATTGCTTAAAAATTTTCGGTTTTCAGAATGTGCCACCTTTGACACATCCACTGAAACCAGGTGAATCCCCAGGTGGGGAGAAGCCTCAGGAGGCCACCTAGTACATTCCTTACCAACAGCAGGAACGTGCAATCTTAAGGCCCCTCCCAAAAGACCTGTGCTTTGTTCGTTACTCAAGAATCCAACCCTATACTTTCACCAGACATTTTTATCACCTTTTTTCTTTCTAATGTGTAACACTCAAATCTCTCTTGCTTTAATTTTGGCTCATTTAATTTCTCCTGCCCACAAAAGGAAAAAAAAAACCACCAAAAACCACACACCAAAAAACCCAGAGACATGTTCTCCCTCTTAGCATCATCTTTGTTTTTCCCTTTCCTCTCTCCATCAAGTACACTATCTGATTCCCCCTCCTCCAGATTCCTCTTCTCTTGTTGACCCCAGTCTCTTCAATCTCTCTCATGTGAAATTAGCCGCCTTATTTTTCTCGCTGCTCTTTTATGAGCTCTCTCCAGTTGATAACCATGACTTTGGTCAAAATCTTTCAAATACTGAGTAAACCTGGACATAATTCAGGTTATTCACTGTCATCTGTACAACTTTTCTATGGAACTGCTGCCCAGCCAGTAATTACCCTGTGCTGTATTTGTTCAGCTGATTATTCCTGCTAGTACATCGTGCTCTGTATTTGTCACGAACAAAATTCATATCCTTCTTGCAGTGCAATTCTCCCATACATCAAGACAATTCTGAACTGTAACCCAGTGTCTTCTGATGAACTCAAACTCCTTTTCCAGCTTCCTTTGACTTTATCTTCAAATTTAAAAGCATAATCTCTACTTCTAACATGTAGATTTTCTGACTGAAAACATGAACTAGTACTCAAATACAGACTTCTACAGATATTTTTTTAATAACTAATTAAAAACTAAATTAAACTAATTAAACTAAATCTCTGCTCTAGTGGCAGATATTGTAGTGGTTTTTTTGTGTGTGTATGGTTGGACTTGATGATCCCAAAGGTCCTTTCCAACCATGAAGATTCTATGATTCTATAATTGAGGGTTTTTTTTTCCCCCTGATAGCATGTATTTGTATTCTTCTATATAAATCCTGCAAGTCTGTAGAAAAGAATAAGTCTGCAGTGTAGATGCAGGGCATGACAGCACCTCCCAGACGTGTAACTGGGTGTACATTCTGCTCCTCTGGGGAGAAAGCGCTGGGTCAGGTGGAGCCTTGAAGAAGGGGGAAGATGCCTCTGGCCTTGGAACAACCTCTCCTTGCTGCAAGGAGACATTTCCAGATCACAGCATGGGGGCACGTGAAAGGGACCATGAAAGGAGCTGGGAGCTTCTAAGTTGTTGAGACACCCGGGGGTTGTTAACGCTCAAGGGAGCGAGCCCAGGTAAGCCTCAGGAGCAAGACAAAGGGCAACTTCTGAGGGAACCAGATGGGTCCAAGAGATTGCAGACAGAAACCATGGTTGGAGGAAAGAATTTGCCTGTAAGAACATGAAGGGCAGAAGATTTTTTTTTTTTTAAAATCCCTTTTTTTATTTCTACTTTGTCTTAAAAAAACAGTTTTAAACTCCCTCTCTACCTTACAAAATAGTTCTTCGAGGTGTAGCGTAACGAAACACGCATTCTTAGGGTTAAAATAAATTTAGCCTCCTCCAGAGAATTTATAATGAAGGAGAATGCTTAAGTAGCAACAGTTCAAAGCTTCTCTTGACTTGGCATCCCATCATACACAGCAGAGACAGCTAGCACAGAACTTGCCATTTCAAACACACAGACTTGCCCTCCTGCTTGTTGCGGGTCAGGGTGCGAGTGCAGAAGCTGGTGGAACTCACAGGAGGAAAGCTGCCAGCAGCACTTTCCCCTTCCCTCTGCTCTGACTCAAGGGGAAAATATAAGCGCTAGTAAATAGCGAGCCTGTTCTTCCAGGGCTGCTGCCTTCCAGTGTTTGTTGGCATGTTCCCATCACCTCACTGTCTGGGTGGACCACACACCCCGTCTTTTCCCTTGCAGCCTTCATCAGGCTAGAAAAGCAACAGTAGAGCATCTGCAAAACTGTGGAAATGAAATAGAGTTTAGGACACTTGAAAGGGTCAAATAGGTAGTTCTATAGATTTAAGATTAGTTTCTTGGACTGAGTTTTGACTCTAACTAAACATGATCACAGGACACATCTGCTTCAGCCTGCTGTCCTAGCTATGTTTTCGTATCCATATGGCGCTATACAGAGTGACAGGATACTCTTTCCTGAGTAGTATTTTGGGAGAACCAGAGCTCTAGCACTGGACTATGTTTGCACCAAGCTAAAAGATCTGCATGTGAGAACACAAAGCAGCTCAAGGTACCCTTGATGGTACAAGCTTGTACTTGGTAAAAGTATCTATACACTGTTGTACAGGTATGAATACATAGGTATATATTGAAGAACATACATCATGATCAGAGCAGGAGACAATATTGCACTGAGAAGATTTAATGAACACAGTAAACCCAACTGAATTCGTTTTGGAGCTTGGTAGAGATTCTGACCCAGGCAGATGCTGCATGTTAAACAGAGCAAAGCATTCATTCTACAAAGTGAATATGGGGGAGTGACTGCAGCAAGAAGTAATCCAGCAGCTATATTTTAGGTGATAAAAAAAGGTTTGTCTGGCAAACATACAAGCAGAGTTCTGGATGAGAAAGATATTCTCTTAACTATTTCTCTGCCTCTACCTACTCATATGTCCCTGCCCTGTATAAAATGGTCACATTTTCCTTTCCATGTTGTTTTTCCTCACATACAGCTGTCCCTTATTTCAATGAGCACCCTCTTATCCCAATCTTTTGAGGTTTTCCTACACTGTAATCTTACATCTGTTTTTTCCCTTTCTGCACTTATTACACATCAAGTTGACACGCAAATTCTTTGCAGGTTTTCTTTAAACCTCTGTTTGTCTTCTGGCCCTTCTGCTTCCTCCTAGTCCTAAGGCTTGATCTACAGAACTCCAATGCCGCAAAGCAGAACTGGTACAGTAGTCAAGGGAGAAGCAACTCTGGATATTTTTAATCTGCTTTGTGTGCTTATTTGCTACGAATTCGCTAAGCTCTAAGTTTCACTACCTAGTACTGAAGAGACTCCTTGCAAGTATTTGACTGAAAAACTAAGCCAGGAAACAGTCTGCTGATCTCCATCACAGCAATCTGAGAGATGAACCCTATCGAAAAATTCCTGCAGTGTTCCAGTCTAACCTTTTCACATGACTACAAGCTATATATTTTTTACATTTTTTTTATATACACACACATATATATATATGTGAAAATACAATATCAGTTTGGCAGGAAAAATTCGAATGGAAATCTTGTTAAGATCCTTGCTATGGAGACAGTATCCAATCTACATAATAAGTATGCTTACACGCAGTTCCTCAACAATAAATCTGGCAGAAAATCACAGTAATTGAACTGGAAAACCATGTGTACACTGCTTCAGGCAACAAAATACAAACAAAACAGACTGAAGAGGAGGTTTACCATGTCATTTTACTCTCAGGCAAAGCACCTGCTGTGACCTGCTGAGCTATTAAGTTTTTCCCACTGCAGATGAAATAGGAGAAGATCATGCTTCCTGATAGTTAATAGAAACTAAAATAAATCAGATGTGGTTTTCTGAAAAGGCAACTGAAATCACAAAACTGAGTTACTAGCCCCAAAGCATTCCAAAGGGGATCCAAGGCAATTCTATGAGACGATATAACATTCAGTTTTAGTTCCATTTAATTTCTAGGCCTTCAGGCTGGGGAAGTATTGCAGGTTAATCTGTACAATGACAATCTGGAAAAGGAGTTTGTAATACACTAATTCTGTCAGCTACCTGTTCGTGTAAGTTTGTTTGAAAATTCACGCCTATTACGGCATTTAATTCAACATAAAATCCCACGTGATAGAGATGTGTTCTAGGAATATAAAATAAAATCAATTTTTTCTCCTAAATCCCAGTCTATTAAGAAAAGGTAGCTGGCTAGAATAGTATACTACTTATATCTTTATTATAAGATGAACTGATTTTTTCCAATGCTTCAGTTTCAGTCAGGGCTAGCAGTGGTTTGAAAGAGTTACAAAGATCTTACAGAATGCCTGACAAACCATATATTAAATGCAACATGGATATTCCTCTACAATCCATTATGTTCATCATCTGCTTGTATCTATCTGCCAAAACACAGAACATTTGTTCTGCAAACACAGGTTTTAGACATGTTTGTCTTTGTCACATTTAACTTGCATACAAACAAAGCTAGTGGAGCAAGGTACTCACTTTATGGTGGGAGCATGCAATATCAATAACTATTTAATGGCGTGTCTTTGAAATATTACCCTATATTCTGTTCTGTAACTCAGTATTACTTCAGTATCATGGGAATAAACAATTTCTTTTTCTTACTAACCCTTCCCATCCAAACCCACTGATGTACCGCAAAGGGATGAGACTGACTCAGCTGGCATTCACACTCTTTCATCTTTTCTTTCCTTTACAAATGTGCACTCTTTTTCTCCATCCTCAAGATGGTTGGATGCAATGGAGTACAGGAACTATCCTGATCTGAAATAACTTCATCTCAACCATTACTCACATGAAAGGAGTCATTTGTAATTCGCGTTTACGAAGGTAAACAAGCGCTAAGATGGATACAGGGTAGTTCAGTAGAGTATGCAAAGGCTTGAGTCAGAAGGGCACGTATTTGATCAACACCTAGCTTGCACTGACAGCAGACACCACCAGTTTCTTGCATTCCTTTAATTCAAGACCACACAGAAACTTTGTGTCTGTTAACTATAGGAGTAACCAACCGCTGCCTGGAAATACCTTCTATTCTCCTCTCCTATGCTAACGGGACCCCTTTTGTATTACTTTGCAATTTGGGAGTTCACATTCACAGTCTCAAGAGGGAGATGAATTTTTGGAAGAGCTCATGACAAACAGAAAAAGGACAAATTGCATTAGGAGATATTATGGGAGACATTAACACAACAGACTGCAGCAGACTTCTGTGATGCTGCCAAGCATGAGCAAGATCAAAACCTCTTACCTTTCTAGTGCTTAGTTTGTTTTTTAAGCTTTTACCTACTTTGGTGGTTTTGCCCACAGCATCTCAAATTCGCCAAAAGTTTAGGTGTTTATCAGATAAGGACCTCAAAACTTGCCACTTTATTGCCAGGAGAAGCAAAACTTCTTTTTCTTCTCTCGGAAGGTAAACCACGCTGATATGTTATCACTATTTGTAGATGTCTCAGACAATATACCAAAAAGTATTAGGACAGTGTGCAGGGATTTGTATTAATCATCATACAGATGATAAAAGTATGGATTATTTAACATGGGTTTAAATTCCTCTACACTTCAAATACTTGACTTGTATCCATGTAGAAATACGGACTGTTGATGCAAAACTTAAAAAAAACGCACTTAACGTTAACAGAGGATGAAGTTTCTTTGGTGCTCAATTAAAAGTCCCTCCCTCCTCCAAATGCAAGCCTTTATATAGCAGAAAGTAATTTTCCACGTCTCTTTATGGGAACAGACCCTTCCAAGAGGTGCGGGATAGCTCGGTGGGGACACATACCCCCAGCCTGCCCATACCTGCTTGACTTCGGCCTGGAGGTGGCGCAGCTGCACGCACTGCTCCAGGTGCTTGCGGTGCTGCTCGGCCGCCACATCCAGCTCCTGCTGCTTCTCGTGGAGGAACTCCAGCAGATCTTGGACACGAGTCGCCATGTCTACGTCTCTGTCACACAGCAGCTCCACACCTGTAATCAGGCAGTCCTTCATAAATGATTTGCAAGTCCTCCGAAAAGAAATAGCCCATTTCCACTGTTTTACACTTACTTTTCCAGTTCCTTCTCAAAATTCAACTTAATCCTCAGAGCATTTGCTTAAATGAGCATAGTTTTTGCACTCCTTAAAAATGCAATGTTATTAACTTTTTTTAAAAAAGATGCCAGAGATTTACCCTAGGTGACTGTATACAGTTAAAACCATCAAGTGAAGGGGCATAAATAACTGAAAAGGAAGACTTATTACTTAAAAGATTAGAATTATGGCTTGAGCGCATTGCTCTGATTAGCTTTAAAATTAACTCCCTACTATTTACTCTCATTTTACTACTTCCTAAGTGGAATACCTTTCTTAAAAACCTAAATATTTTCATGTGTTGCCAACTCAAGATAAAAATTACGTGCCATAATGACAGTCTCATGAACCCAAATGATTTGAGTAGAACAAAAAAAAAAAAAGGCCACATGTCTCCAGTGTACAATTAACCAGCATCCCTGTCATTTTCACACATCCCATGGGGAGACAACTGGATAATTCTTACAAAGCCACTGCCCAGAATAGCATGAAGGAGCCATCTTACCAGATGCCTGCACTTCATTGACATACTGCAGCAGATCCTGCCCTTGGTGGATGACATCAAAGGTCAAATTATTCATGGTCAGGGCTTTGTCTGCATGATGCTGGAGCCTCTGTTCTGCTATTGTGAGATCTTCAGTGTCAAAGTCATTCATCTGCTGAGAGAGCTCATCATTCCAAGACTCGAGGTCTGAAATTATCTGGGGGAAAAAAAGAGAGGAAGACAATGTTCACTTACCCATTAGACAAAGCCTATTTATTTCCAAATCCACATTTGGATGGAGGTCAGGAACTTGCATTGCTCATTGTTGACTGACTTCACTGATCGGATTCAACATGGTTCAGACACAGGCTGTTTCAGCAAGGGTTTTAAATTTCAGCAAGCAATCCAGAACAATCTCTTTGAGAACCACAATAGCCTTCCTTCAATCAGTACTTGCCTTGTCAAAGTCTGTAACACTACAGGTACCCTTGCCTTGTTTAAGGTACTCCTTCATCAACATATTACTTGTGTGATATCACATGGTTGATACACTGGAGGGAAGCAATGCCACCCAGAGGGACCTGGACAGGCTTGAGGAGTGTACCTGTGCAAAGCTCATGAAGTTCAACAAGGCCAAGTCCAAGGTCCTGCACCTGGGTCGGGGCAATCTCAAGCACAAATAAAGGATGGGCAGAGAGTGGATTGAGAGCAGCCCTGAGGAGAAGGACTTGGGGGTGTTGGTGGATGAGAAGCTCAACATGAGTTGGCCATGTGTGCTCGCAGGCCAGAAAGCCAACCGCATCCTGGGCTGCATCAAAAGAAGCGTGGCCAGCAGGTCAAGGGAGGTGATTCTTCCCCTCTACTCTGCTCTCATGAGACCCCACCTGGAGTGCTGCGTCCAGCTCTGTGGCCCCAACATAAGAAGGACATGGACCTGTTGGAACGGGTCCAGAGGAGGGCCGTGAAGATGATCAGAGAGCTGGAGCACCTATGCTATGAAGACAGGCTGAGAGAGTTGGGGTTGTTCAGCCTGGAGAAGAGAAGGCCCTGAGGAGACTTATAGCAGCCTTCCAATACTTAAAGGGGGCCTACAGGAAGGATGGGGAGGGCCTCTTTGTCACAGAGTGTAGTGATAGGACGAGGGGTAATGGTTTTAAACTGAAAGAGGGGAGATTTAGATGAGATATTAGGAAGAGATATTTCACTATGAGGGTGGTGAGGCACTGGAACAGGTTGCCCAGGGAGGTTGTGGATGCCCCATCCCCGGAAGTGTTCAAGGCCAGGCTGGATGGGGCTTTGAGCAGCCTGATCTAGTGGGAGGTGTCCCTGCCCACGCAGTGGGGGTGGATAATCTTTAAAGTTCCAACTCTAACAATTCTATGATAAACAGATGAAGTTAAAATGTTTTTATTTCCACTTTTTAAGGGAAAATGTTGATCTAAAACATCTTTTCGATTCTTCCAACTGCACCAAATAACAATTCACACATCAAGTGCCAACTCAGCTTTCCATTACGCCCATCTCAAGCCCATTTACAAAAAAGCTAGCTCTATCTGTCTGTGAGCAAGACGTGTCAGGCTCTGCGAGCATCTTCAACTTCTGCCAGAGAACTGAGAAGCACTACTTGTCACAAGAGGCAGGGTGCTTTGTTAATGGAGCAAAACCAAAAAGTATTACTTTAGTACAGTATTACTGTAATGTCAGAGTTACATTTCTTTGCTGAAGTCATTCGGCTATACTTCAGTTTACACTTTAATTCTGGATTTTACTCTCAGCCATAAGATGTTGAGAGAAGGGTAGCTAAGGAATCAGTAAGACCTCCTTGTCTATCCACACAAGTGCATTTTTCAAATCCTTTTCCAAAACTTGTCTGAAATGTAAATTAGTTCTTTTAATTAGGACACAAAACTGCTTTTAAGTCTAATAGATAATGATTACAAACCCCATTGATCTAAGTGGGCTGTGTTCTTACGGCACAGGTTTGATGCATCAGTTACTTATTTCAAACAAGTCCGTTTGACACACTTATCCCTCAAGCCCGTAACACAAATTTTTTTCAGAATTTTCAGCAGTTTTGCCACAAACTAATGAAGTTCATTGGTACCGTGGAATTACAGCTATCAAGAACTAAATACGGCTTAGCTCCAGAGTTCTACAACTTCAGGAATAGGAGAAACTGATGTGAATGGTGCTAAATGACATGAAAACATCTATTTATGCAGCAAGACACAGCAAAAAGGATCTGACTAAACAGGCACTAGCAACAAAGTAGCTGGCTGCATAAATATTTAACCCAAGACATTTGTTGTCAGCAAAAAGAATATGCGGCTACACTTTCCAAGTGGTTAATCAGAGCTGTGAAGTTACTGAGACAGTTAAACTAGAAGAGAAATTCCAGGAAAGCAAGTCTTGTAGAAAAAACAGAATTGAGGAGAAAGCAAAGTTAAATCATCTGTATAAAATTTCTGTAGTCAGCTACAATCTTTCTTGAAGGCTTGTCTCCATTCTGCTCACATGGCACCATAAAACATGGACACATCAGGCAATTATTTTTAAAATTGTGGCATCAGTGAGTTTACTTCCTGTTTTAAAGGTGTTCTGCAAAAATTTTACCTGATTCACTAAGTATTCAAGTTTTGCATCATACCATGATGAGAGATACCTAATCCTGATCCACAAGTTCTACCAAAGCAAAAAGAGGTAGAAACTTAATGTCTCAGGGGTAACACTGAAAACGGAAAAGCTGATGGAGAAGGGACGCAGGAAGATATACAGGCAAGGCTTTTAGCCACTCCTTAAAGCTTCTTTCATCTCTCTTCCGTGTGAGCTAAACATTACACACAAACACAAACTGTTTAAGCATTATGAGTGGTTTCCCCTCTAAATACACACACAGGCTTCCCCTCCCACAAAATCCTCCACTACTTCCTTTTATTTCCCATTTACATGGTCCCTGCCCAACATGTCTCATCACCTCTTTCTGCTTTTCATCCCCTTTTAACTGATTTGAAATATGTCAGAAACGCCAAGTCTTTCTGACAGTCCAGCCTGAGAAACCGCTTACTTCCAGCTAATCCTTTTTTCTGCTCTCACGCACCTCAGACCTGCTCTTGCCAGCTCACCTTCAAAACTCTGTGTTCAGTCACACCAAAAGGAGCAGAGGTCACCTAACATTTATTTCTTCAAACCACCCACCGCACTATGGAAGTTCTCACAAATCAGATTTACCATCTTATTTTCATTAGTTCAGTTAACACTTGTAAGTTATCCTCAAGAAGTAATTGTAGTTAGACTTGGTTAAACTGAAAAATCCAAGCATTAAAGAAGGTTGTGAAACTCTACCGTCAAAACATCATATTTTGCGTCTTTCTAAACACCTTTAAAAAGTGGATTAAGATTTAACATGACAAATTTGTGCCACTGTTATAAAAGCAAAGCCAGTCCATCTCCCTTCAGAACAAACGCCAAAACCTTACCTCTGTTACTATTACACTGAGTGGAAATAAAGTAATAAACACAATAAGCTCACAATGGGAGATCGCTGTGGCTAAGCGTCCTTATTTTTCAATAATGGAATGGTTTAAGTAGATTGTAGTCACTATGTCCTCTCAGACTGTCCTGCGATTCACTGTACCTGGTATGAATGACAGGTAGTTTGAAGAGGTCAACACCATGCGTCACCTCAGCCGAGAGGTTTCAGTGATACTGCCTCCAAAGAACAACCACAAACAACAGTAAGAATTGTAACTTCTTCCCATGTTATTTCACACAGCCCGGAGGTTAGGATCATTGTTTAAAGCACTCGAAACACTGCGTACAAGAGCAAGGCATTCCCTGACCCCTTCAAGAGACCAGGAAGCCCATGATTCAAATAAATAAATAATGCCAGCATGGTCCCACACTCATTCAAAAGATAAGTCATCAGTGCACATCACAGCTGGGGTTCCTAACCAAGGCAGTAATCCTTGCATTTTTTCAGCATTAACTGGGTGGCACAAGGTAATCTATTTCAGCCGTTGCACCCACCGTGCAAATCTGAAATGCGCTGAGTGCAGAGTTAAAACAAAAATAACATGCATTACGCCCTCTCTGCCCACACTCTTCAGGGCTTTCCCAGAAGTTCTGCTTTAGAAGCAACAGTGAGCAGGCTCCTATCTTGTTTTTATTTTTTTAATCAAGACAATTAACGTTAACCAAACAGAACAAAGATCAATGACTAACAGACATCTAAAGCAACTGAAACACAAATTAATACCACTCTAAGGAAATGGACAACCTAGATAATAGGTTAGATAATGCTGACAACAGCATAATTACTTACCATAGCATGTGTTCAAGAAGTTCCTAGTGCAGAGTCTGAGCTGCTTGACATTCCTAAGTTTTAAGAAATGTAAAGGTAACACTGCCAGGAAACAAGGCAGGTTATAACACAGAAGGGATGCCGACTCTTTCGCACTGAGTGGGAAAGAAATAAAGAACCACGAGTCTCTTCTAAGAAGGGTCTAGCTAGCATTCCGTGTACCAACTGAGTGCTGACCAGAACTTGGAAAATATTATGTGCTGGGGAGAAAGAGGACGGTAAAATGGGAAAGGGAGAAGACTTAGGTCTCTGTGATCCAGCCCTTCGCATCCTTGCCTTTTCAGCTGTATGACTTAACAGGCATCTTGTAAGTACCGTCCAAAAATAGAGTAGAGATAAAGCTGTGAGTTGAAAAGCGTGTGGTATGCTTTGTGTGGAGCCCTGACATAGGTCTTGAGGCATTTAAGTCCCAGACAAGCAAAAATGCACAGACACGGATGAAAACCACACATTTCAGGCTGCATACATTGCCACCAGTGTTACCTACCCACTGGCTAGGTCCATACACATCATCCTTATGCTACTGATCACCCTAGCAAGGGACTTTCATGTACGTTTTGCTCCTTCTTGCCTTTAGTTAATACAGGCGTTCACAACAGAGTCCTTCAAATAGCTCGCGACCAATGGCACTTAAAAGCCTACTGAGGATACAGAAGGTCAAGTTTACATGCCAAGAGCAAGGGGCAAAACAGAGACAGCGCTGCAGTTACAGCAGTTTCAGAAAACCAGGAGAATCTGAGAAGCTGCAGGATAAAAGACAGCAATTAAAAGAAACATGAGTATTTTGTCAGGAATAATAAGGGAAGAGTAAGGACAAGAGAGGAGAACTAACCCTGCCAGCAAACCTCACCACTGCCCCCAGCAGCACAGCTGCATGGTATGAACCTGCAGTGCCAGGGGAACTCTCTGTCCCATTTTAGCCTGTGTTATTTTGCAAGCAGTAAGACAAGCTAGAAACACTACTCGCCTTCCAGAAAAAATTGTCCTCACAGGATGCTCCCCTGAATGAACTGCCCCTACAGCCAAGTCTTAATTGACTGGGCCAGTCACACAAAATCCAGGACAAAGGAGGTCAGCGCAAGGTCTGCAAGTTCCTAGCTGGCATCTGGCTCCTCCTCGCTATCATGTTACTTCAGCTGAGCTCCTGCTTTCAAACAACTGACCTGGAACTAGTCTCTGTATTTTCTTCCCGGAAGTTTCCAAACAGATGTCTGCCTTCAGGGAGAGGGAAAAGAGAAGCATGCTTTGCTGAGGAAGCAGAGGGAGGACATGGTACAGAGGCAGCAAAGTAATCAACATTTTGCTGAAGGTGCTCTGCAGCCAGGGTCTTTTGTTCCCTGGAGGGCTCCTTGGCAATCTTATACAAGCATCATTTTCGTTTCCAAGCCATATAAACAAAATACACCAACTCTTTCAACTTGGTAATTGGCACTTTGCTTTATGTTTTATGTGCCAAAATGTAAAGCATGCCAAGTGTCAGCTTCAGAAAAAGCAAGATCTGTCAAGTCAGGGTATGTGGCTTTCCACTGCAAAACCCTACGGCCATCAAACAACATACACAGAAGTATTACTATCTATGCAGATGCTATCCTGTACAGAAGGACTACAACACATAACGCAGAGCAGGGCTTCTGCAACCCGCCTTCTGCTGTTGTGGAATACTGGTTTAGGTAACCTACAGCAGAGACCAATCACCTTAATCATGAACTTCACTCAAACCTTTAACCTAATTCTTTCATTAATTTTCTTGGTATATGCCTTGCCCCCCACAGCCACTATTTCCTCAATAGAAGTGTTCTGAGAACATGAAACAGACCCCATCATGCACTGCAGATCCCTTCTGCAGAGACTGTAAAATTGTTGACAATCCTATAAAAGGCGATACCTTCCATGTTCCTTCATATATACCAGTCATCCAACTAATTTTTGCAATCACAATTCAGCTAAGCCTGTCCCTTGTGTATTCAAGACAGCTACTCTAACATGATCCAAGGCGCAAACTCCCTACAGACTAGTTTCACCTCCTCAGTGTGAACTGCAAAATAGAGAACCTTCTTAGTCTTCCTTTACGCCAGAGTTATTATTGTAGAGTGCACACTCTCACTTCCTCTATGAGCCACGGATCAAGGAACTGTGTCTGCCTATTCCTGCATTGCTCCCCACAATGTGCTTAGCTAAACCAGACTTCAGCAGTGAGATCTAATCCTGATTTCAAGAAACAAAAACCTGAGAAGCTACCACTTCTGCTGACTGCCTCTTTGCCCTTACACGATTCACACCTAACCAACAGTTGTAGCTTTTACTATGTAAAAGCAAAGGGGTAAAATTATCACAGTAACTCCTCATTTCCAGAATCTCAAGACAAGCCATTTATATCTCAAACAGGATCAATGGATACCAACGGATAACCCCAAACCTCCTGAGGCACCAAATCAGCTTCAGTCACTGTGTATAGTACTAGTGGTTTTTACAGAAATCATATGATCAACTTATCTGAAGCCCAAACAACATCGCTGAAGATCAGAACAGAATTCCAAACATCACTTGTAGCTGTCAACTGAAAAAAGACTGCTGAATTGGAAAAGAAAGAGAAGAGGGGTGTTACTACAAAGCAACAGTTTAGAGGGTTTGTACTAAATCATCTTGCAAGTCTTATTCATATTAACTGTAAACATACTAGTTATATCAAGGTAGCTTGATATTCAAACCAAACTTACCAGTTGCTTCATCTGGTACACTATGATTTTAGAAGACGCTTAAAGATGCACTAGGAGCCAATCAGAGCTGGAGTTAATATCAAACAGCTCAGCTCTGCACTCTCCTGACGCTTTCACATACAAAAAGCCTTAGTTCAGGTAAGAACTAAGTCTATCAGTCATTTGAACCACACGCCAATGCAATTACACAACCATCTCAGCATAAACATTCCTACACGAGAGAAGTAAGTGCAATGCAACTCCAAGAGCAGCTACTCACATCTATTGCATCTCTTTCAAATATGCGGAGCTGCAGGAACAGCTCAAGCTTGATCTTGCGTTCTTGAAAAAGCTCCTCCATCTGAGACTGGGCCTCATCCAGCTGCTGCAGGACTGTCTCTATGTGGTTGATCGAGCTGTTATGGGGGGTCTTGTTACTGGAAATGGCAGAATCCCTATTCAAAGCAGAGAGAGGGGAAAGAGGAGGGGAAGAAAAAAAAAAAGAGTATTATTAAAAAAAAAACACAAAACAACAACCATACAATTTGGATGCTATGCATAACCATAAAATATAAGACTGTTTCAGATAAGGTCAGTGCAAGTCATATTACATGAAAGCTAAGTCTGTACATCTTTGTTAATGAAAGTCCAAATTATGTTTTAGTACTCAAAAAAGCATTCAGAAATTAGATTACTTTCATTTTTTGACTAATTCAACATTCAAGAACATTTTGCTTACAAGAAGAATACTTAGAACCAGAGACAAACTCTTATATTGTGAAAAGGAAGTGGCGTATGGTAACTACTTATTTTACTGAGCCCTCCTGGCAATAAAAAAAAAAAATCAAAATTAGATAATAATAAAAAAATGTACTTAATCTTTTACTTTAGTATAGAACCTGCAAATTTAGATACGATAATATCGGCTCCTGCAGCAAAGGGGACATGTACCAGTGCAGTCGGGGCACAAATTTATTGAGATTATTACTGAATGAAATGAACTGCAAACTAATGGTCT
Organism: Larus michahellis; assembly: GCF_964199755.1. Classification (NCBI taxonomy): domain Eukaryota; kingdom Metazoa; phylum Chordata; class Aves; order Charadriiformes; family Laridae; genus Larus; species Larus michahellis. The sequence goes on from NC_133897.1 coordinate 89,225,551, forward strand.
TTACTACAATAAAGTTACTTATCAGTCTGCAAAACAATTTCAAGTGTCTCTTTATAAAAAGGTTGCTGCTTAGAACTCAGAAGGCTGTGGAGCTCTGCATGTCAGACTACAAAGACGTATGATTGCTCCTATCACAAAGGTAGCTTAAGTAAACAAAATCTCCTTCTTGTGGAGGTAGTGTTTATAAGCTGAGCTTCCTGTAAACAGAGGGTTAGCGACCATCAGTACAGCATGAAACATCACTGTAGTCCTAACATTTACGAGTTTTATTTATAGGTCATATCTTGTAGTTATCATCTTTAGCCTCAAAACAGAAAGAGCTTCACAGAATATCAGACATACAGACTAAGAGATTTAAATTAAAATTTGTTTTACCTTAGTTGCTGTATAAGATCTTCACCTTCTTTTATGACATTGACTGTAACCTGCAGAGTGGTCTGTTGTTGTTGACCAAAACGTTTAATCAGGTCTTGGACAGCCTCCACAGACTCAGCATAGACATCATCAAGCAGTTCTTTCTGTAGCTCTTCAAGCCATGTCCACAGCTAAAGGAGAGAGAGGGGAAAAAAAAAAAAAAAAAAAAAAAAAAAGAAGTGTAAGCCCCAGGATCATGCAGTCACTATTCCAAATCAATGTCCCTGGACAAGAGAAAACAGACTGAGGTGGGGGGGAGAAACAGGATTTGCTTCTCTTCATAGAAAAATGCCGTCTTTAATTTAATAAAAATGAGCCTTTGTTTCAAATAAGGTTTTTGCTTCTTGGAAATACCAGGAAAGCTTTATCCGTGTTGCTAAGTCACCCTTTCTTTTCCAGTTTCCTTCTAGAGTACTGAGTGTATCCGACTGAGCAGCACAGAGCTCATAGCGAGAATCCCATCTGCAGCTCTGTGCGAGAGTCCCTGGGAGGGAAATGCTATGGTAACACTCCCCGAGAGAAGGGAGGAAGGAAGGAAGGAAGGAAGGGAGATGTATTGTAGCCACCATCAAATTTACACTGCCAGGCTGACACATGCACACAGATAACACTTTTCAGTGGCCTTCAAAAAAAGAAAAGGGCATTTCAGAAAACAAAATACAGAGATAAATATCAGATGTGAGAAGTTATTTTTCTGTTACGATCTCTACAGTTACGGTGTCTACCTTCTTGATTTCAATTTCAGACTATAACAACAAAAATAATCGTACGTAATTCCACCAGTTAATTCAATGTTTCCAGCCCCTACTCAACGTGCACATATCCCTGTTCAGAACTGCCCATGTAGCGCAGCTTATGGAAAATTCCCTAGGCGTCTGCTAGCCAGGTATCACTACTGGTCACTTGAACCCTACTGTGTTCTTTTCCACAATTTTATGAGGCAAGCTGTTGCATCCTAAGCTCTCTCTGAAAATTGCTCATCAGCCGTCTATTGTGCAACTGATAAAAACCCTGTTTGAAGAGCGGAAGCACGGATGACTCCTGCAACTCTCCTCCTGTGAGCACAACAGCTCCACAAAACAGCTCCTCGCATGGGAAGCGTCCAAACTGGGCCCCTCCTCTCCATTCTGCCATCACACCCCAAACCTGTGATGCCAAGAATAAGGATTACAGTTTGGGTTTTATCCTGAAAGAATAACTCCGTTCTGCTTGAAAGCAATAACATCTTTTGACTACATTTTAATCTCTGCCTTTATACATTTGAGAGGTACAAACAGGCCTTATTAACTTTGAACATAATTAAAAGGTTAACATAGTTAAAATACAGACAGTAAGCAAACTGATTTAATCTAAAAAGACAGAAAACCAAATGCTTTATTTCTTTGCTTAACATTTTCTACAGAAATACCCATTTCATGGTGCTGTTCTGATCGGAAAGGCTTCTTAACTACCAGTGGAGCTTCATTAAAATAGAAAATTCAATGAAGGATTCTAGATCTTAATTAATCGGTTCCTTTGAAGCTTTATTTTAAAACTAAACGCTAGTTTTCATATCTTAGAGCCTTACACACCTCCTGAGGCAGGTTTTGAGTTAACCAAGCTACCAGCTAAATTCTCACAAATTGTAAAGAATTAATGACATTTAACCAGACTCTTTTCTACAAATCTACTAACACCACCCCCCCCAAACGGAACTGCCTATTCATACAGTGTTATTCTGACTGCTCATATGCTTCGAAGACAATGCCTGTCACAGATTTGAATGCAACTCCATAGTCGTAAACACCACAAGCCCAAGCCACAGCAGTCGTCTTATTAAAAGGAGAACAAATCAATAGAACTTCGCAAGTGGGTCAAAAGCACTCATCAACATTCATTCCAGTATAACCGAATGCAGCATCCAAATTTATTATTTTTTTTCCAAACACATACTTAGGAATGCAAATTTCACTTTGAGACAAATGAAACTTAAGGGCAAGACGTCTGACAATACAACCTGAAAACTTTACTCAGGTTTCAATGCCCAGAGGACATGTTTTTATTCCTCTCTTAGCTTAATTGGTTTATGTCTGAACCGTAATATTAGGGCACCTTGTTAGAGACCTTCCAAGTGAGCCGGTGTGTACACACAACCAGTGCAGCTTGCAATTGTGCAAATACATTCATTTGAGAGTAACACTTCGTTGTTGCCTGCAGATCTAATGTGCTTGGTGCTGGCTGGCAGACCTCTACACTCCATGCCTACTGCCACTGCCTAGAAAAGGCCCAATTTTCAGAGATGTCTATCACAGAAACTGGGATTAAAATAATTTTGAGTCTCTTGGACTCTATCAAGTTTTCCCCTTAGCTCCTTTACAAGCACCTCTACTGCAGCTCAAGACAGGTCTAAGAACCACTTCAATTTTTTCCAATATGTCTTTTGCAGCTGGGTTGTGTCAGACCTGTACAAGGGACGCCTCACCTCTACATTTCTTACTCTTCAGATTTCAGCCACTTCTATAACTGGGTGGAGAGGGCCTGGCAGGAGCAATGAAACTTAAAAGAGTTGGGCTGGTGAGGTATCATGCATATGAATACTTCCCTTAAAGCTCACCCTGGATGCTGGAGACTAAGCCAGCACAGAACAAGCAGACCTTTCCTTCTGTGTAGCCAGTTCAAAGCAACACCATTTGCCTACAGCAGACAGAAATGGGCACTAAGCAGAAGAAAACGTTATGATGACTGGCTTAGCGCCTGGTCAGCACGGCATGACTGTAAACACGCTATCTCGCCCCCAAGGTACCAAAGGGCTCAAAAATATGTTGCATTTGCCTAGTTCATTAGCTGAACTGCCCACTGCTTGGGAAGGAAAAACATTTTACAAGTGTGCAGAAAGAGAAGGAGAGTAATTAGTATGCATTACTTGCTTAGCTGTGACTCATACACTGTTGAAAGTGGAACAACTTAAGCCCTTTCTGAAGTGACTAAACAGCTCTGTGACACTTCCACAGCAAAAGTTTCTCTAATACATTACCAAATAAGCTTTTTATATTTTCCCATCAAGTAAGTTTCTGACAAACAGAAAATTCTCCTCAAAATAATCTAACAAAAGTTAGAATAAAGCCACCACAGATGAACAAAACTGTCAGGTTATTAAAGCTGGTTAGAAATTCATGCAATTTACTGAGAGGAGCTTAATTCATAATGGTAGGCAATAGTAAGCTGGCTTGTATACAGCTTTAAAACCAGAATGAGCACTGGATATACTGGAAATTACATAAATTACCTTGGTCTTGGATACAAAACTAAGGCTGAAGACAGTACAAGGTTGCACAGCAAAGCCAAAAAGAAAGCGAACAGTTTACAGTGGGGGGTGAACAGAGACTGGAGCTTACCCATACACGTTCAGCAGTGCAGAACTACAGATTTTATCGCGCAATGATTTTCTGAGGTAGCGCATTATTCCATAAAAGAGAGCCTGGCAACAAAAATCCAGTGGGAAAAAAATGCAAACAAACTGGTCATTAAAAAACTATCGACTTTCTCTCGGTATGAACTTTTGAGCAACTTCCAGGCATGTTTTATATTCTCTGTAAAAGCAGCAGCACGAAGATCCCTAAACAAACCACTGAGTCCTGTGACCCCAGTAAGAACTTCACCCAGCGGCAAGACAGCTTTAACATACAGTTAAAAAACTGTACAAATAACTCAATCCATTCACAGGAGGCAGCTTTTCTGCTCTTTTCATCTGCTCTTCCCATCTTACCCGAATTAAAATTGGAGAGGGAAATCAAATTCTGAATCCCTGACAAGCAAATGTTTCACCCAGCAGATTTTTTTTTCTTGATCTAAATATAGCACAGACTAAGAAACATCTGCTTGAATGAGCCTGCATCCTGTGCTACCTCTTTCCTAAGTTCTTGGGAGCATGCCATTAGTCACCGAGATAGTATTATTTTAATTGTCTGCAACATCCTGGAAGTTTCAGTGTTTCCATCATGGGCCTCTATCCATTTAAATCAAGTCCCTGCAATCTCCTGAAAGACTGCAGCTAAACAAGACCTTACTGTATTTTGCTGAATATAACCAGAGAACAATTATTTTTGAGTAAATACCTTCCCCAAGTGCACGGAGTTATTTTATTAGGGTAAAATATCCATCACACTCTTTCACAATTTATTTTATTTTTCATCTTTATGATAATGGCTTTTGGATACGCAGACAGCCTCTTCAGCAGGCTAACACAAAGAAAGGCACACAGTTTCTGCCAATTCCTCTTTCTGCCCCTGCCCCCAGCACATTGTCACAGTACATGTATTACCACAGCCACAGTTGTTGAAGGAGCTATTATTTGTCCAGGACCAAATGTTGCAATAGTATTCCCTAACAAGTATATCTGGGCATAGAAATGGGCTGATGTGCTTGTGTGTCTGCCTCTAAACTTTGGCTTTCAGGACATGCAGTGGAGAAAAACTTGTACCTTTTTAAAAACAAAAACCGTAAGATGTTAAACCCCCTGGAGTTTGTCTTCCAGGGTCTTTCAGTGACATTTAAGATATTAAATACGTGCATTATTTTTGAAAATGAGATATAATTATCTTAAAAACCAAATAACCATATCTATTCTACAGTTACAATGACTTTGAGCAGCCTGGTCTAGTGGGAGGTGTCCCTGCCCAGGGCAGGGGGGTTGGAACTAGATGGTCTTTAAGGTCCCTTCCAACCTGAACCATTCTGTGATTCTGTGAATCAATTTCCCATTCAGAATAAATTCATCCTTGAAGCAAAACCAAGTTTCTCATATCTCCCTAAACCTACATCAACAACAAATGCTAACAGGGTAGTAGTAGTCGTCCCATTTCTTAACTGAACAAGAAAAAAAATGCCTATACCATAGAGCTTTACACAGTTTAAAGGGCCATTTCTGCCTCACTTCTCTCAAGCACTTCGTGCTATTTTGATAATGCTTGGACTTAAATTTGGTCCCTTTTTTCAAGCAAAGCAGCTACCAGTATTGAAAAAAAAGACAGAAAATCTGTGTTGGGTAACTGGATTCCAGTCCTATCAAACCAGTAAACCACACCACACTTTAGTGTGATGCCAGTGAATGTTTCTCTTATTTCAGATTTAAGAACTGTCCTCCTCAACTCTCAGATTGTGACGACAGGTATATCAAAGTACCGACTAGAGACTGCACTTCATGTATTTTGCCAGACCCATCACACTGAGCATTGCTGTGCTATAATAAATGGCACAATAGAAAGATGCACAAAAGCCCAAGGGACAGAGCCTTCACACTTCGATGGGGGGCATCCAAAAGCTGCTCTGCTGCCTGGAAAGAGGAGAGAGCAGCCTTATTACGACATCCACATTTAACCTGTAGACCACCAGCACAGAAGACTCAAATACTCAGGAGTGAGAGGCACCCAGAAGAGGACATCTGTCACCTCAGGGTCCACCTGGGATGAAAAGAATGAAAGGCTGTGCAGATGGACACCTTTCCATACCAGATAATGCAAAGGAGGGCTTATTTCTGACAGTGAGTTGTGAGACAAAGCGAGACCACTATCAACAAGCTTTTTTTGAATCAAATACACATCTCATAGCTAGATGTGAATCAACCTGCAGCATTATGGACAGACCAAGGCCTCCTCAGCCTTCCCATGCACCAGGGATGATGCCACCTTCCTTTAACAGCTTGCCCAGACTACTGTTTCATTACTTTTGTTCAGGAACAGCAAGGTTTTGTATTTTAAATCTTAGCCAATTCCACTTCCTTTTTCTTTGTTTCAACCTCAGTCTATTCTGGTGTAAAGTTTAGTTTGAGTAAGACAAGAAAAAAAAAAAAAGAAGAGACACATCTAATAACACCATTAAGGATATTGTGTATACATAAAAAGCGCTCTGAGCTATTTTATAATCAACTTGTCAGAATACACACAAAAGGTTATATGCAAAAAGCCAACAGGCTCTTAATAGATCATTCTCTTCCACGTACAGTCAGCCTGATCTGTATTCCCACACTTGACTCCAGTTAGGAAAAATATCTGTTGCTCTACTTTGGCACTACTACAAACACCTGGGTTGGCCAGGATTTCAGTCTTCCCACTCATAGATGCTGAGGGAGCCATTTCGGAGAGAGCGTGTGTGCATGTGTGTCTGTATGTATGCGTATGGAAGAATTTGAATTCACACCAAAATCCTGTTCACCTCTATGTGGTGACAGATTTCACAGCACAGACTACCGTGACTCTTGCTCCTATGTTTTGCACACAAACTTTTATGATCACCATTTATTTAGGAAACATATCTTTTATTTGTGCTATTTTTTTCTCTTCTTGTCCTTCCCAATATTATTAAATGTCAAAAGGCACAAAAGCCATAAGAGATTCACTGTCTTGCAACGGTCAACAGTTTCGGATGTCCAGTTGCATTTTACCCCTTCTCAGGCTGGGAACCTGCCCGGACACAGTACTTTTAACACAAAGACTCTGATAAGGATATTAGGAAAAATTTTTACACTGAAAGTGTTATTAAGCACTGGAACAGGCTGCCCAGGGAAGTGGTTGAGGCACCATCCCTGGAGGCATTTAAAAGACGGGTAGACAGAGTGCTTAGAGATATGGTTTAGTGATGGTTTTTTGTCAGACTGATGGTCTAACTAGTTAGACTAGATGATCTGGAAGGTCCGTTCCAACCTAGGCAATTCTAGGATTCAATGGTATTTCTGGCCCCAAACACTTTTAAAGCTCGTCAGTGTACAACTTAACTTCAATACATCACTCACTGAAAAATTTGGCTTCTAGATTGAAATTTCTCACTGTTTGCTAAAAATCAATATTCACAACCTTACAAACTTAAAACTAGTAATAACATAACAGCATGGAATCACAATTTATATATCACCATTAAGCAAAATGAGTAATGGTGATACCATTACATAAAATCGTATTTCTGTCTTCCCTCAATACATCCTTTTTTTTTTGCCCCCCAGTGAGAAACGTGGTCTATTGAGGTTAATCTATAAGGAGTCTGAGAACTTGTATGCTGTTTTGTGATGTTTGGAAGCCACAGGGAGCTAGGAAGAAGCTCTACCAGGTTGTAACCACCTGGCTACAGAACTTCTGGAATTGTTAAAGGCAGACAGCATTTCCAAGGTGCATCGGAACAGGCTGCTACACCCATACTACAGAGCTGCTTTGTGCACAGGTAGAGCAAGAGCTTGTTACTTCCAGGACGTGTCAAGCCTATCTACTGCTTTTGTGGTAAGTACGCTGCTTCTGAAAGCAGAAACTGTGCTGATTTACTAAATGTGAACAGAGGAACAGTACTGCGCAGACACTACAGGGCTGATGCTTCTCAGGAAAGCTGAGAAAAGTTACAGGCAAATTGTGTATGAAGTATAAAGGTTATGTAAAGCTACAAGGGAGAAGTAGTATGGGAATGGTCTCATCCAGATGAGAAGTATTCATTCAAAATGAAGTATTTCTGGGGAAAAGAATAAAACAAACCAAAACATCCTACTTCAAAAAAAAAAAAATCAAGGGATTGGATGGATATTGGAGCCAGATTTCAAAGCCTCAGAACAGCCAACAACTCTGATTACCAGCTTTTCTCAGCTCTGTGGCTCCCTCCAAACTGCCCCACATAAACAGGTTTTTATTCTTCACGCCTATTTTTTAGACCAGGAAAAAATACAAGACAAAAAAATACAAGAAACAAAATTCACCCTGAATACTCAAAGTGCAAAACGTGTTGGTGGTATTTTATTTTGATTTGTTTGGGTTGTTGTTTTTTGGGTTTGTTTTTTTTAAACAACTGAAGCATCTCTTTCCTGTTCAACAACTAACATATTATCCTACTATTTGAACCCCTCTCTCCACTAGCTAAGCATGCACGTTAATTTCTTCACTCCATCATACAGCAAAAAGGTTATGTGCTTACAGGTATGCACTAATTTATTCAATAACTTCCCACATCCTGCAGGAGAGATGCAATTCTCCTGCCAACAAAGCATGGATGACTTTCAGGTTTAGGGCATTTTTATCTTCCATCTGCTTTGTGATGCCTTCTCAGCACTCCACACGCATGTTTGATAACAAACAACATGCTGTTGAAAATAGATCAGAATACAGAAAGCACAAGACAGCTTTGAGCTTGCTATTTCTTTGCACCTTAACCAAAGGACTCGTCTACTAAATATAAACCACCTGCCTCACTCTCTCATCTGTATTTTTAAGTAAAATGCAAATAAATTAAAAGATAGGCTCGCTTACATAAATAAGTACTCTTTTTAATTTTCCCTGCTTTATTAGGTATAAAGGCAGCCACATGACAAAACCAAAAAAAAATCAACATGTGTACATCAGCCACAGTACCTTTCCCCCGAAGTCCAGACTGCAAAGAGGATGCCATAGTAACAGCTGTGTGCACTTACAGGGTCACAATAATATCCATTTTCCCAAAGAAATAAATCAAGATACAGAATTTTTTTTTTTTCAATAAAACATTATTATCTAGGGGAGCAGTGGCAACATTCCAGCACATCTGGATTAGCCTCCCAGAATTACTCAACAGTGACTCACAGATCAGTCTGCCTTTCAGTTTTTGGATTTTTTTAAAGCCCTTTCCTTGCAAATCCTTTTACAGTCTCCGTCTTTCATCATTACCACCAACTGTATCCATTTAAATTCCATTCCAGCTGCTCTTCTTGATGCTAAGAAAAACAGGTAATCAAGAAATCTATGGAAACAATGAGCATGTTTCAGCAGCTGACTCCTGTGCTTCACAACAGGTAATGGAACAGCACTACGTGCTAGAGAAACGCGAAACAAAAAAGTTGCCGCCTAAGAATAGCTTACAATACAGCATTTATGTTTTATTTAAACAAAGTCCTGAGAGAATATCGTGAAGGAAGCATCTAACAGAAAACTGATGGGGGAGCTCTGCACTCATGTCTAGAGCTAAAAAATAATTCAATCCTGACCTCCTTCTAAGACCAACTGCCTTGTGTGTTTGTTTCAAGTGCAAAGCAGATGTTCCGCATACAAAAAACTCCCACCCTTATCCTCAGCAAGGTTTTGCTGAAAAAACTACTTTGAATACTATACTTCCCCACTGAACAGACCATGTCTCCATCCAGGGTGAAGGGAAGGAAGACATACTCCGACATGCTGTGATCCACAAGCCTTTCATACATATTTTCACGTAGTTTGAGCAGTGAGAAGATATAACATGAGCTCTAAACAGAAAACAAGTAATACACAGTTGCCGAAATTTGCCACTACCGTTAACCAAAACCCTTTACTGAAGTCCGTATTCTTGCTCTAGCCTATTCCCATGAGCTTATAAATGTGTATAATCTATGTTGTGAATCAGAGCAGAAAACTGATCTGTTGGAAAACGAAGTGTGTTTAGCTCAATTTTCTTTTTCCTGGTATATCGGTTCAACCTTTGAAAAAGGCTAAAAATTGCAAACATGAGGTAAACCATTGTCATTATCAGATGATAATGGCAACTCTTTAGGTTGTGAAGAACCACCAATACACAAGATCAAAATGCAACGTGTGAAACAGAGAAAGAAAACAAAGTGTCTCTGGGCAGCAGGGTTGCCTTAAGTAGGCTTGTGCTTCTGACATGCACGTCAGTCTCCTGAACCGTGTCAGTCTAACCACGTGTCAGACAACTCAGTTAACTGCACTGGAGAGCTGGTTGGATTTTAAAAAAACCCACCAACAAAAGTGCACAGTATCTCCCTCCCTCCCTCCCTCTCAATCCGCAATGGCATCTTTCAGCTGTATCAGTTCCCTGATCTGACCCTCCTCCCCCCTTCCCTGTGACTGAACAAGCATGTGTACAACAAAGGAGGTAGAAGCAGCTTGTGAAAGTAAGAAAATAATAATAAAAAATTAAAAAAAAACATAAACAAAAAAACCACCCTACACCAGCCTCCAATCCGCAGTACATTACAAACCAAAACTCATCACACAATAGGGGTTTCATAACTTCCTATGGCAAGGTTCTAACAATGAAAGTAATGTTGGACAGTATCGGTTTTAAAGCTCAAAGTTATAACCACGACTTAGCAGCCGTTTTACCTCTTTAACATGAGTGTGAAAGGACACAGACATGTCCAGCAGGATCTTGCGTTGCTCCACACGCCTAACAAAATCCTGTATCCGGTCTTCGAGCTGATGGGCAGCTTGATAAATTTCCTCCGGGTCACACTCCCCAGTCTGAGCGAGCTGTTCAGCTGCCTCTAGGAGCTTATCTGCGTTGGTGTATGTGTTCTGTAGAGAAATAAGTTCATTTCACAGGATTAAATGAAAGAAAGTTCAGTCCGTATATTTTAAAGCCACTCCACTAATGAAAAATGAAAGGACAAAAAGGCACTTGGAACATATTTTTCTTTCTTTTTTCTTTAAAGGTTGTATAAAGAATATAATCTTACTAAAGATTTTGTTGTATTTCTAGATACTTTTTCATTTAACTGTGAATAAATTCATTCCTTAGCTCCTTATTTACATCTATTCAAATATCTCCTTGATCCAGAACTCCAGAGTTTATTTATTCTTCCTTGGAATTAGTATTTTATATTCACAACTAGAATAAAAATCAGCCTAAACATCTAATTACTTCCCAACTGGACTGTTTCAATACTGGACAAATCACTGCAGTCATGGCCAGAAAAATTTTCAAATGTGTATTATTAAAGTGAGAAAGTCCTAGACACTGGTAGATCAAAGTTTAAGATCAAATCCACACATCCAGCAGGAGGGCGGAAAGTGACCAGGCACAGGAGAAAATTTCTCTCCATCCTTACAGACATGAGGTATCCAAAATTCACATGTCAAGTGGATAACCATTTGTGAAACAGCAGCAACAGAGCTATGACTGAGTGTCAGAGTGGAATATTGTCCCAATACATCATAGGATAAACAAATACAGAGCAGCAGTCCTATAAGAGACTTGAGTCAAAGCAGAAAAAGAATGGGAGAAGTCTGGTACCTGATGTGCTGAGTGTGCTACGGTCCAGAGAAGAGAGAGATGCTGAACAACTCTTAAAGCTTAGAACCTGCAGCCTGCACCTGTTTCTTTCTCACTAATTCAAAACAGGACTGATTCCAAACGTTTGCTATCATTTGGGTGTTCTTTTTGAGCCTAACCTTGGGGTTTTATGCTTTACAACGGTTCTCAAAATGTACTAATCAAGAAAGCATAGAAGGATGTTAACTTAGCCTCTGGAGAAAACGGACTGAAGCCAAGTCTACACTAAAGAAGCTTTGCTTATGTCACTACATCAGGTCCCCTGACAAGTTTGCACTGCAGACTATAAAAAAAAATCTTGACAATATAAACTATACCTTTTTCATTTCCCTTATGCCCTTCCATCTTCTCCCAGCCTCAGTTATATCAGGTAAAAACACTGCTTGCCGAGTCAAATTAGGCCTATGCAAGTATGCTTTCCTTTGCCATAAATATAGTATCACACTTCTAATTAACATCATAATATCCACAAAAGTTAAATCCAAGCCCAGCCCTAAAACTCAACTAATGGGCAGGAAATAGGAGCTCTCCTCCAGGGTCTCAGCAAATGACCAGGCAAGCCCAGGACAGATTATATGACTCAGTGCGGCTTTCAGATATTGTGGGGGGAGATCCCCCTTCATTTATTATGATCTATTTACGTAATGAATTTAATCCATGCTGCTCCTTGATTTTGACTATGTGCATCCTAGTCATTCTTTAACCTTCAGCTTTTTAATTGCACGGAGAGGTAGAGAACCTCCCTCCCCAGTTTTCCTGGGAAAGCCTGAAGAGACTAATGTAAGCCTACCCTTTTCAGTGGCGACCGCACTAGTCAACACTCCGGATCGCTGGCTCAGGCCATGTTGGCCCAGAACACACTCTGATCTGTGCTTTGGTGTTTTGACTTCCACAGTCGCAGCTCACACGTGTTGAAGAGGCAGGGCTGAAGAGCCTTAAGGCACTCCTCAAACAACAACTACTTCATCAACCCAGAGCACCACACCCAGCTGCAGATGGCTGAAACAGAAGTTTCCCCTTTTAATGAAAACTTTATCTCACATGTGTAGCATTGTTTATGAATTCCAGTAGTATCTTCCGCATAACGCAGGCCCAGGCACATCAGACTTCTCCTTCTGTAAACTGGATGGTGAACTGCCAGTGCTTAGAAATGATGACAACCTAGATGCTGCTTCAAAAGGGGATGCGATTCTCAAACCTTAACAGCAGATATATGCCTTATCGCTAAAATTTCTCTTCCAAGTGGAGCCGAAATATAACATAAATATTTATCTTGGTAGATAATGACTGCCCTTTGGAATAGAAATGACAGCAAATAGGCGTGCTGTGCTGACTACTGCCTTTCCCAACTCTGCCTGCATCTAAACAATGCTTGGAGGAAAAAACAGTAGTAACGTGAAGATTTTAAAAATGTTGGTCCCAAAGGGCAGCCACCAGTCAGAAAACAGAACATTAGGCAGAAAGAGCAGTTGTTCTCCCTTGAAGCTGCTTATGCCAGTTTCCTAAATTGACAAAGGGGCCTTCATGGTGACAAATTCAACATAGAGTTTTGAAACAGAGTAACACTTCCTCAAAATATATCCACTAGCACACCCTCCCCAAATCCCAGGGGAAAAGTATCAGCCTGGTAAGAGTTTTAAGAAGTCCCCTAGTCCATCTCTCTGTGCCCCAAGGTGCAATCAACTATACTTGAGTCTTTCAAAGGCATTCTCCTCCAAAATGCTCAAAGACTCTCCATAACGGAGAGTTTACCACCTTCCCCAAGAACCTATCCCATCGCTTTCCCAGTCTTCTGTTGAGAAACCTTCTCTACATGCTCTTCAGAAAAAACAAACACTGTATTTTTAGAAAGCATATAAAGTGACACACGATAGAACAGTGAAAAGTTGAATTTTAGAGGCTAGTGCAGAAATGAGTACTACTGACAATAAATACAGCAATAGAAGTGAGTGGAGGTATGGACTGAGTCATACAAACTGGAGTTCACTGCATTATAGAGGGGAGAGAAACACACATGGATGGAGGAAGATTAACAAAGGTATACAAACCATTAAAGGCAGAGAAAATTAAGATAGATTACTCAGTAAATACAGTGGATGCTATCACGTTTAAGCATCAAACACTTAAAATGAAAAAGCAAAAATACTTTTCATCTAAGGAGCAATTAAATTGCGTAACTCTGCCACAGGATCTGGCATACATTCCAAGAGCATAAACGGGTTCAAAACATAGCTAGCCTAATTGAGGGAAGAAAAGTCCATCAGTGACTATTAAACACTGGTTCTGATGCATCCTTCAGTTCCAGCCACCAAATAGGACCAGACAACTGGGAGGGTAAAGGTAACTTTTTAAGCATACAGTCCCTTTTCTTTATGCATCTGGTGATGGCCACAAGATACTGTAAGATGTGGGCCTTTAGTGTGATGTATTACAGCCATTCACAGGTAAAGTTAAGAACCAGTTCAAATACATAACCTTTTTTTATAACCTTAAAGGAAGTGGGAACTGGTGGTGATAGGGAAATGACAGATGTATCCAAACGAGGTTTGGAAGAATCTTTCTTGTGTGTCTCCTGCACCAAGACTTGAGTTCTTTACTCAGATGCAGCCTGCACATGGAGAAAAGAACTTACTTGTAGAAAAAGATGGCACAAATTAATTCTTGCCATACACCTTTTATGTTTTTGAGCATAGACTACCATCATAGACATCGACCGTAGTTAAAACAGCAGAAGCTGACTTAGAATTTCTTACAAAAATGCATGGGGAAGTACGACCATACTATTGATCTGTATCCAGTGCTTCTAAGCTGAAAATCCATGCCCATAAGTGAATCAGTTATGTCAAAATTTGGAGTCATGACACTTTAACTAAATGGTCTCATGGATACCAAGATGATCCTGGGAAGAGGGGAAAAAAGAAAGAAAAAAGGGTAAGTAGAAAGTGAACTGGACAGGCTTCACATTAAAAGACCAACACAATTTTACAATAGTGGGTGCAAGTCAAAGTGTGTATGTGTAGCACGAATGTCAACACAAAAAATTCAGGGAGGATTATTAGTTGGCTGAGTTTTGACTATCTAGTGTTTCTGAAGTGGCAACAAAAGGTGCGAAATGAAGACAAAAAAGCCTTCATTTCACACAAATTTCAAAGCAAGTGATTTGTGAGCCCACAGCCCATTGACTCGGGAAAACTTTTTCTATTTGACACACAGCTCATTTTAACATCTCTTTGAACGCCACTGAGGAATTGGCACCTCATTTGCATTAAAGAAGAATGAAGGAGAATGCAGAAGGGAAGAAAAAATAAATAATAATTTTTGCTCCCCTTAAAATCAGGAATTAGCCTTCCATCAGGAGCACTTCAACATTACTGTTGGCTCCCTGCATTTGATAAGGCATTGCCATGCCACTGACGGGTCACTTGACACTGCTTCCTCTCAACTTCTGACTAGAGCTGACTGAAATCCCCTGATTGTGCCTAGGGTCCTATTAAAAAAAATAAAGGCAACAAAACAAAACACAACACGACAAAACCTGAAACAACAAAACAACCCCCAAACCAAAACACAACAAAGACCTGGACCAACCAGAAATGTAGGTAGAGAGTAAATCAGCCAGAAGTTATTCATGCTTTAACAAGGACTGTGGATTGCCGTCTTATACTTGAACATAACCTTCCGTATAACACCAACAACAGAAATGTCTTTTGGGGTCTGATTACATTCAGTTTCAGAGCAAGTAAGAGGAACAACTCAGAGGGTGTGCCTCTCTTGGCAGTTACTACACATTCAAGAGTTAGAGATGAAAAAAAATACTTATTAGATCATTTTGTCCATCCTTCTGTCAGTAGAAGATAGTCCCCTGTAGTATATTTAAGTTCTTTGACCAGTCTAAGTTTTCAGTATCTCCAAAAATAGAAATTCCACCCATTCCCTAAAGAGATCATTTTAAACCCTAGCAACATTCAGTTTTAGGTAGTTTTTGCTTTACAACTTTCTACTTTAAAGTATAATGCAAATTAACAAGATGCTTTTTTTAACAGTTTACATTCCACTTAACAGTTCTAGACACTTCATCCCCCTTGGTTAAACATTTTTTTCTTCTTTGCTCAAATAACACAGTATTAAGTATGAGATCATTCAGGTTTTGTTAAGTGTCTTACAGAAATAGATTCTTGCTTGTCTGACCCAGAAAAATAAGTATTTCCACGTGGAAAATATTACAGATTTTACTAAAAATTAAGTATTAGGCACGCATATGGAAAATCCAGCATGTGTATATACAAAACTAACAATGCTTATTACTTTGGAAAATTTTATAGGAAATCAATATTGAGGAAGCTTTCTGATGCTATTTCAAGTCCTCAGTCATTGAAGTGCTCTAAGACCATATTTACAATAAAATTTTCTTAAGAGTTTAATCATCCATTAAAGGGGCAATCGGTAAACACACTTGACACATCCACCATAGTAGGTGTCACTGCTGAGCTCCTGCATGTCACTACACTCAAAACAGAAGACACATTATTAGAAAATTCTGAAGGACCACGGTATGAACCCTAACTTAATGAGATTTTTCGTGATGAATCTTAGAGATCTTTACTCTTACCAATCATTAAGACTGGACAGACAGTGCATGTTACTAATGGGGAAGATTCTAGCCTTCAGCTTCTCATGGGTTTTATTCACCTCACACTGCCTTTTTGAGGCTGGCACCCAAAACAACTTCCTCTTGTTATGCTCCCTGTGTTCCTTAGTATCTATTTCTTTCGGTTTGACTCTTTTTCACAGAAAAGTGTGTTTTTAAGTTCTATCATCAGTTCTGCTTAAGGTTAAAACTAGAGTCTTCCTATGGAAAAAGTGTTGGTATCAGTGATTCAGAACAGAAGGGCATATACAAACTCAATTGTATTTAAAGAAAAATAAAACCACAAAGCCAGGTTGGCCAGCTTGCTGGCTCAACTGGTTTCTCAGAAGTAACACTCGTTCCCCCCATCAGACTGTTGTGGGGATTTGGGAGCTCGCCAAGCCTAAAGTCAGGAACGAGGGCTATCAATTCATCTCCATCCTCTCTCACCAGCTGCACATAAGTTTAAATCCTAGAATCCCATGGAATTACGTTACTTTAAAAGTACAGCTTTCATTCTCCTGTGACTCAACATTTGAAAGCAGGCTTTGAAAATAATAATAGATAATAATAGCAGCAGCAGCAGCTCTTTTGGGCTTCAAGGCTCCCACTCTCCATAGGACTGTAGAGCTTTGTCTTATTGAAGCTGGAGCGAAACGGAGAAATGAAATAAAAGCTTGCAACAGAAACAAAATAGTCCATCATTGGAACTGATGTTTTTGTAGTGGAGCCCTTCAGTGCCAAAGCACGAATTTTTCATATATTTCCATTACAAGTATACAGTCCTTCATGTGATTGTTTTTACCTGCGCAACCTCTTCAAAGTCTTCATGGCGTTTCTGCAAAGCTCTTGCCCGATGCAGGGATTTTCCCACTCCAGTATGTTTGCTAAGAAAAGCTTCTCCATGGTTTTCAATCCAATCCAACACCTGTGGTACAGAAGAGACACACACAAACACTCTGAGTGGATGTACTGAGTGTTGCAACAAAGAGACAACTATTCAAGAAACTAAGAAGCTGTAAAGGGACTGCTTATAAGGAACTATACTGCTGGATTAAAACACAGTCTTGCCATTGAAGGACATTAATTACATCTCATTAACTTTTCTCAAGGCACTAACTAGTTCAAACTAGCTAAATCGTATGATTTAAGATTATATGTTTATTTTGAAGCTTACCAAGGACAACCTCATTTCTACACATTCATCAATTTGACAGTAATCTGATCCAAGTGGCTAGACCCCTTGTGAGGGTCTCTCTGTAATCAGTTTATGCCTTCAGCTGACAGTTTTCTATAATGTAACACTAATGGAGTTTGCACGTTCCCCAACAGTGCTAGTGAATAACACAGTGAAGTTTTATTTCAGATGAGAAGTCGCTTCTCCTACCACATATTATTAAGTCAAGAAGAAAGATTCAGTAGTAGAATTTTTAACTAACTCAATAAAATCGAGTTGCAATCATTATGAGATGAATGACAATGTCTGCATTCAGAGCATATGAAGAATTTTGCCCCAGTTCTGAAGAAGCATCTCCTCAAAACATCAGATAGGCATAATTGTGTATTGTGAGTTTTACAGCCGAAAGAGTGAGGAATGAAAGACATTTTAAGGACATTAAAGCTTCCACCACAATGACTGGGCTGACAGCTTTATAAATAGTAAAGACTGTACATGTAATTAGTTCCTGCTAGTTAACACAAAGGATTACTGCACACATACTAAGTTTGTGATGAATGAATGTACAAAACCATATGGTCTCTCTCCAAACTAATACATCTTAGCAGTATCTTAATTCACTCATTAGCTAGCATGCATACGGTATTTAATTCTTTGGAAGATACTCAGGCGTTAGAGAATGCTGTTCAGAATTAAAGATAACTGCATATAAGCAATTTTCTTAAGTCAGATAACCATTTTTATACAGTATTTATGTAGTGGTGTGGAATACTTTACCTAACATTTATGTCCAGTGTTCTTTTTTCTTTAAAACCTGAGTATTTTGTTTCATTTTGAATTTACCTACCAGAAACCTGTACCTTATCTCTTCTTATCTACTAGTGTCCTTTACTCTGATTCCTGAAGTTGGATGTGGGTTTTTTCCCATTTTCCTGTACTGAAAGCATATGACACTTACTGTAACTAAGGAGTAAGACTTTATTTTTTTCTTTTTTTTTTTTCCTTTTTCCTGACAAACACACTTGAGAACCATTCCTACAACATCACTCATGGCTACATTCAATACACATATAATCCCACACACTATTCCCATACAAAACATCAATGCTTTCTTTAGTAGACAAAATGAAACCATCTGGTGTGATTTTTCTCATTTATCTTGACCGTTAGAATCTCTTCTGGTTTGCAAACTCTCTCCTACTGGACATCTTGAAAACAACAAACAATCCATAACACCACATAATATAGTCATCTCAAATCACCAACACTTATGCAACGTTTGTTTTTCCTAGTAAGTATTGCCAAAGAATATTATTGTGTTTTAGGTCAGTGTATGTTTTCATTTGTTTCTTTCAAGGGAAAGTATTGACCAGAGAACGTAGAGTGAGGAGCCAAACACGGCCTCAGTTATCTGAAAAGTTAATATTACCAATGCTTTTGACTAGTTTCAAGAGACTACTCTGCTTTTCTCATTATAAAAAGAGCTAAAGAGAGACATGTTTGGATGAGAGAATTAGACTGGACTCTGGAGACTACTAACAGTTACAAGCTAACAAATGAAATCAACAGCAAAATCTGTCCCAGAAAGCATGGGATGAAAAGCAGAAAGCAGCCCAGGGAGAATGATTTTTGCTCAAAATAATGTTCGGGAACTTCTCAAGAGAAGAAATGGTCATACAAATCCAGTACACAGATCATGACATAAACCAGTCAACTAGAGAAACATTGCTGCCTCTAAGTGAAATCAGTACGAATAAAAAGTCTTACTAGTGCTCAGACTTCTTACCTTGATTCTTAACAAAACTGAGGAAGAACTCTTTATTTGGGATTTTCACAGCATGTAAAAGCAGAGTCAAAGGTAAGGTATGCTCTTGCCCGTCAGCGGCAGTTTTTGCATACCACTTTGACCAAAGGACAATACCACTAGCTGGCGCTGATATTAGCCATCTTAATTGATGCATTTTCTTCCTCTTCCTGGAGAGGCAAGAGTTACAGAAACCATCATACCAACCCACTAAGGACTCTTCTACTGATACTGAAAGCACACGGAATTCACTCCAGTAGTTCAGTAATACATAAGAGTTTAAGAGGCTCAATACTCTTCAGTGAAAGGGTGAATAATATTATCCTCCACTGCAGCAAGTTGCTTTAACGATGCAATTAAGCTGTAACTGCAGTCTCAGCAGAACCATCCTCATGCCCAATACAGGATCTAGAAAAATGCTTATCTTTCTAGCACGAATACTGAATACATGACAGAGAAAGATAGCTTCACCTTGACAATTTCATTGCTCATGTAAAACGAGGTATAAAATATGTGGTTTGTATATGCTGTTTGCAGAAATAAACAGTCTTATCTTTTGCAGATTCAAAGTGCTCATATTCACCAGTGTTACCCACATTATTATCCAGTCCGTACCCCCCACCCCTTTACCTACTGTGCACACACTCACTTTTCTGATCTCCACCACTTACTTGGTGCTGACTTAACATTCCAAAGGGGAAGATGGAAATCTCTGCATTTCTAATCTTCAGATAGTTAAAATGTGAAAATACTCTCTCCTGAAAAAACGCATTTGACACTGGAACCGCCTCCAAAGGCCACAAGGGAATCACGCAGTGAAATCAGTATTATTTTGATGCTGAGAGAGTAGTAAGCATTCTCAGCCTGCCCTTCATTAGTCAAGGCTGAAACAAGTGACTGCTACAACAAAACCTCAGGCGGAATCTTTGAGGCAGGCAGATCAAGGAACAAGAAGCAGCACATTTATTTATCCAGAACGGACAGAGGAGACACCCAAGGTCAGGGAAGACCTAATAAACGTATGTTTCGAAAAAAACTACAAAAAAACCTACAAGTTTGTTTTACGAATCTCTGGCTTGCAAGCCATCAGTAGTGTTTTTTAGTCCCTGGAACTTTCACCATAGGAATGTCAGTAGCATCACTCTACTAGAAATGTTATCTTTATGTTTGATTTTGTCCTTTCATGGCCTAGCAGCACAAAACCCCACGTTGCTATTGCAAGTCTGCTTTATTGCTTCATATCAGAACTGTTGGAGCCAGCTCCCTTCCTTTCCTTAGGTGAAAGGCTGGTGTATATTATCCGCTTGGTAAGCTTGTTAATTCTTAGGGATAAAATTATAATTTTTTTTTAGCATTTTTACACTAGAGGGGTTATTTTCAACAATAGAGTGCAACAGCCAATGACATGACGACTTTTTTTTTTTTAAATAAACACACCTTTTTTTGGATTAATATACAAACTAATCAGGAACTAGATGTTTCTGGTATCTAAGATGAAACTCAGTATTCTGTTCAGTTTAAGACTGTCATAGGTTTTCACATACCAAATATCAGGTTTGCTGTAGTTCACATCTTACCTACTATTTTTAATATTTCATGTGCTACTTTCCTTACTGCTTGCTCCTAGAAATTAGCAGATGATTCTTTGTGTACACAGCTCGCATTACAGTGTTTTTGGTGATTTTGAAAACTCCACTAGAAACACTTTCCCCATACAAGACAGAAGAAAAAAAAAACCAACCAGTTTTCTAAGGTGGAAGTAACACAAAATGAAGTACCAGCTCAATTCAGCCAATTCCCTCCTCCAACTCAGCTCTGTCACTCACTTAACACTTCCATGAACTGATTTATATCATTAATCCAGCAGAAAACTACACCAGCAGAGGGAAGAGGAGGAAATCAGACTCATGCTGAAGGACAGTTACAGATTCACATACAATGCACTTGATTGCTTGCCAGTATGTCCAATTTAACTATGAACAGTGGAAGAGAACAGCACTTATTTTATTTTGATGTGGGGAAAAAAACCCCACCAAAACAAAAAGCTTTACTGACAAAAGTTTAAAAAGGTTGTCATATTAGTTTCTAAATCATGCTAGATAATCTTAATTGATTTTTTTTTTTTTTTTAAGGTTTGAACAAAGACTAAGAAACCCAAGAGAATGTGCAAATGAAAACTAAAGTATTTTAGAAAGCTTCGGAACTTTACATAAACCATTCCAGAAATGTCTTGGATATAAATTCAACCAATACCTTAAACCCAAGCAATTTCATGCACTGAATGGTGTCAATGATTATTCAATTGAGGGGCTAACATTTCTCAGATAAATTAGATGATCTGATAAGGTTGGTTTTGTTTGGTTTTGCATGAAAAAAGAATCCTTATTATTCAAGATCACTTTTTTCCCCTGATGGATTTCCAAAACTGAGGGAGCTACAATCTGCCAAAGCAAGGCTGTTCCAGGGAAATACCATTATGGGCTTGCCGTTATCTTAAAGGCACCAGCTCCTGGCTATTAGATTAATTTGCCTGGTATGGATGTTGAATTATCATTGTCTTACAGCATGTTCTGCACTGAAATGTAAGTATGAAAAGTTGTATTATGACAGGGAACATGAACCACAATTCACACTGTGATTCATAAGGCAGTGCCCAAAACACACCCGTATCTGAAAGTTAAGTTAAAGTAACATAACAAAGAGCTATACTTCCACACGCAACATTTCAGAAGCCTCCAACACGGATGTTAACAGCCATTACAGGGATAAACCGAAGGACAATCCAGTCTCTGGCAGTGGCAACTACTGGGACATTAAGGCAAGGGCTTAGGAACATGGCAAGCACCGGCTGCATCTCATGTACGTAAGATCTAGTTTGAAATCTAAAATGGTTGATAAATGCGTTGGCACCAAGGCTGGAGCTTCAAATTGTCAAGAGGATATCTTGAGATCTTAATGAAAAGATCTGCCTTGCAAAGCATATAGAGAAACCAGAGGCATAAACAGGAAGAAAGGAATTTCTCTAACCAGTAGGTAAGGCATGCACTGAATAACGAGCCTAGATGGATTAACACCCTTGAGCCAATTGGTTCATCCTGAAAACTTCTTGTATGCTCACAATCCACATGTGTGATTTGGATAAAACATTCTTGATACTGGAAGTTATAAAAATAAGTAAAGCTGTCTACTTTGTTGTTTTCAAGCCTGCAACTATTTGATGTTAAATGCAGCAGTTCCACGGGCTGACAGGTCTCACAGAGAGAAGGGAAATCCAGCTCCTTGGTGAAGAACCTGGTGATGACTCTACAATGACTTGAGTCTAATTGAAGAGTTATTTGCCAACTTCAAAGAACAAAGAAGTCTCAGTGCTAACTCCTCCGCTCCGAGAGCTGTGACTTAGGAAGGAGCAGAAAATGATAGTTTTCTATGAACGTTTTATGACTCCCAAGATAATAAAGGCAAAGAGTAGGAATGGCACAATAAGGCTCTCTATAGCATTTAATCAACACCTTCCCCCAGGAAATAAACTGCCTGTAGCCTGGCCTACTGGCCTGAGACCTGAATTATGTATCTGGCAAATAACCTCAGGTGATCACTTGGCCTAGGCTGCCTAAGTAGGTCCTACCTGGATTGAATTCAAACCAGCGGAGAAAGTTCCAGGATCCAATCTGCTCTTATTGGCAGAAGGCTACCCTAAGAGGGCCTACAATTTTCCCTACAAGAAGCA
Source organism: Larus michahellis (assembly GCF_964199755.1). Taxonomy (NCBI): domain Eukaryota; kingdom Metazoa; phylum Chordata; class Aves; order Charadriiformes; family Laridae; genus Larus; species Larus michahellis. Next base: position 89,248,325 of record NC_133897.1, read on the forward strand.
AATCACCATGTTAATTTCAGTTTCTGAAGACTCCTTATAAAGCCTTTTAAGTTTAAGAGGTGATTCATTTGTGGACTATGCCTCATCAGTTTTGACAAGTGCCCTTCACTGAGTACTCACGCAAGTGCTAGCACTGGACTTTCCTGACTAGCTACTATTTATGTAGGAATCTCAGACAAGAGCCTCTAGGATTCATACAATGGCATAATAGTGTTTTCAGTTTGGTTCTCTAGGCCCTTCCTGACTATTCATAACATGACCCTGCTTTATTTTTTTTTGGCAACTAACATTTTTTGTGTCTTTCTTCATCCTTTGTCACATCTGATTGTTGAAAAGTTGGATAACTGCCTGCCTTTCAATATATGCCTCTTTTATACATCAAAAATTAATTAATAAAGTTTTAATATTCTTACACTTAATTTAGTGCTTAAGTATTTTTAAGCTGTTTTCTTTAACTTAGAGGAAGAGATAGGCACTGTGTATAGAAGAAAGCTGAGCTAAAAGGATTGCTCACTCTCCCCACAGCCTGCCTAAATTAAGTATCTTTGCCAACTACTGTAAATGATGGAAATCAGGTTATTTCACTCCCAACTGCTCACATCCAGCATCTTCTTGAAACAGGTAAGTACAAGAAATTTGGCTTAAAGCGCAACTAGTTTGGAAGAAACAAGAGTAGTTGAACCAGAATGTATGACTGGCTGTCCAGAAAACCCATTCAGCAGTTCCTGATTTGTGAACACCTTTACATTGAAATAAAGAACATGATCAGCAAATACTGACCATCTTCACTTTTTTATGAAGATGAACTATTAAGGGATAAATTACTAACGTCACTGTCAACTGCAGCCTAAGGCTAACTTTTCTTGTTTATTAAAAGTCTATCAATAAAGGAATTCTTTACAGCTTTACCTTTTTAAGCTAAAATCATGTCAGAGACATTAACGTCTGTACTTAACTACTAACTTTTATCGATGTCATCATAATAATAAAAATATGGCAGCTAATAACCATTAGCCAATTCAAGAACAGCATCACTGTCTGAAAGTAATCTTATCTGTAATTTTTATACTACTTTGGTATACTACTCACAGGTTTTAAAGAAAGCAAATCAAGTCAATTAAGTATCACTGAGGATTTGAAACTAAAAATTTGTTACAGAATAACACTATTAATTTTTTGCATGTTACTCCTACAAGTGTTTATGACACTTCAAAACCATAATTCTACCTAGAATGTGAATGTCAGGTTCCAGCACAAGCTCAGAATAACCATCTAGAATAAAAATCTTTTTCATCCTATCTGACTTAAAGTAAACAAAGAGGTAAATTTAAAAAAAGAAAAAAACAAAGCAGAGCTAACTTATGAATATAATTTCTACACATAACAGCCAATATCCTCTGATAACACACAGAGCTTGGAATCAGTCACTCAATCCCGTGCAACTATTCAATTGTTGAATGAAAGAACGTGGGGTTTAGCAATCAAAACCCACCTGTCAATACAACCAGCAACAAATCACAGGCTGACAAGAGTACAAAGGCATTCAGACAACATGAAATAAAACCTACCTGTTGAACATCCTGTTGAAAAACGCATAGCTGAAGCCGCTGGTGCAAGCGGACCTTTCGATGTTGCCAGATATTTTCCAATTGGCGCTGGTGGTGCAGAACTTCATGGATGACATCCAGAACATGATGAACTGCTTTTGAGTAGTTGGCAGAAGCAGTGAGGGAATCTGAACTCCCAGGAGTCAAAGGTCTCTGAAGTTTGTCAAGAAGTGACTTTCCATCTTGGCTCACCTGACCACCAGAAAGGACCAAGAATTACTTGTATTGACAAAAGCTTGTTAGACTACTACTTCATTCCTCACCCTCTCTCCCCATTTCAGATGTCTTTAAGAACTCAGGGAGCAGCGATGTCCCTCTATGCTAGACAACTTTAAGAAGTATCACTCTTCTAAACAACAGCCTGTTTTTCGATTACCTTAAGAGTGCTTTTCCTTTAAAGTGATTTTTTTTTTTAACAGGTGAAGTCTAACTTAGAATAAATATTCTTCCCCTTTTTCTCTAGTCAACAAACCACCTAAAATTAAGCATTTGCCAAGAATTATCCTTCCAGGAGCATCTCTCTCTTCATTTGCTATAAAGGTGAACAGAGAGGTTACTTTCTATGGGTTAATATTAATTTGATGAATACATTTAGACCAACAGATATAAACTCAAGACATAATTTGATCTGACACAATTTACTTCTAAATTATTACTGTTACTGGTAAGCCAAAGGCAAAATGTTATTATAGCAAACTTAAACCTGATTAAACCACTTAAAACCTTTCCGTGCAGCACAGAAAGATATTCTTTTCCAAAATGCGTTTAACTACTGATGCTGACAAGAAACATTAGTCACTTCTAACTGTTGTCTTCGATTCAAACCACAGCAAAAATATTCAGATTTACCTTGCAGGCTAATTAAAAAGCAACAATCCTATCTTATCTGGTCACTATTAACGTTTGGCACTTGCCAAGGCTGTTGAAAGCATTTTTCATTGCCATTTAACTATTCTGTCACTTTAAGCATGAAGCTCAGAGAATTGTTACAATTCAGTATCATTCAGCTATCTGTAAAGAACTTCTCTAATAGCTCATCTAACAGGCAGGAAAAATTAATCCAAAACCACAAGACTGTAGTGTAAACAATAGTTTGAATCCATCAAATCAACACCGTGTCAGAAACAGAAAAATTGTCAAGGCCTTCCCCCAATGGCTATTTTCAACAATTTTCACTAAATCTAGGCACATTTAAAATTTGCTATTCAGTAGTCAAACAGATCAGAATGCAAAGTCTTTTCTAATTATTATTTTACAAGTGAGTTTATTTCTTAGTTCCAACCAAAGCTTTTTCATTTTAGTAATACGTACCAACACAGAGAATGAAGCTCACTTGGAAAAGTAGCTCTTATAAAGTCAAGTCAGGCAAAGAAAGAGTATAGTCCATAGTAGATACTATAATGATCTTTTTTTTCTTTTCTGTATCCAAAGCAATTATCTAGTACAAGTATTTTAACTATTTCAAGATAATGGACTTCAATTATCTATCCAGAGTCCATGAAATTTAGGGGAAAAAAATAATTAATTGTGACAGCCCCTTGATCTGATTAGTTTATTAGCTCTACCAACAAATGATCATGCACATTTCCTCTTCAGACTTAACACAGTAAAGTTTTCTTCCTTCTCAGTGTATGACTACTTTAAGATTTCAGTGAGATATATAACTTCACTTAAGACACAGCTATTGGATTTCAAGCACACCAGTTACCTAAGTTTATAAGCTAGTAAGTTACTTTTCTAGTAATATACAGTAATTACCCTCAGTAAAATCAGACTGTCTAGTCTTAAAAGCATTTACTCTCTTAAAATTACTGTCTTCTACTTTGCAACCAAGTCATGTTGTCAAGACACTGTAATCTAAAATGAATGGCAAAGTGTTGTAATTTCCACAGTGTTCCTCACTCTCCTCCCACTGTTCATTCATCACAAAATGAAAGGAGCTCCGTGCTGTAACAGAAATGAAGTCATACATCTAATAATGATAAGCAACAGTTCTATAATATCTTTACCCAGAAAGACAACTTCATCAATCTTCAAAAAGGGATACGTGTTTAAATAAGGCAAAATAAGCCCTTCTGTCCCAAGGAGGAACACGACTTGTACATACACATACAACTATTATTTCTGCACCAATTCAGGTTGCTAAAGACAAAGCTATTGCTTTACCAGGTGCGGAAAAGTAATGACCTGAAATCAGAAGAAAGGCACCTCATGTTAGGTTCTTTTTGAGCAGTACCAGTGAAGATTTCGTTAAAACCTCGAGCTACCCCAAAGTCAAAAGCTACAGCTTTGAAATCCTAAGTAAATTTTGAAGGTATTTGCCAGACCAATCCTATAATCTACCCATCTAATTTATTTTCATTATGCATCATCAGGAAGCAAACGGTATTTAACATGGTAATCCACAGTACTTATTTACACTTAACAGCAGGCTCTAATCCAGTCACATCCCTGATGAAATAAACCACAAACACACCAATCCAAACCAAACAAAACCGATTTTAAAAAGTCCCACTATTTTCATTTCAATGCTTTATAATCATTATTCTAGAGAGCCCTAGCTGCCTTATTTCTTGCTGCGCTCCCATGGAATGTGCACCCTAGATTGCCTCTCTTCATATAAATCTACTACGAACACGCTATGTCTCTGTCCCTTGTTTTACAAAGGGATCCTCCCAATGAAGAGAAGATATAATGAAGAAGAGATACCTTACTACAAAATATGCTCTCAAGAATGATTTAAAACAGGTATACGCAGTCAGATCACAAGTTTTATCACCAAAGGTGTGCTTCAGTATGTCATTAGATCAGTTGACATAGCAAGGTGGCATATATCAGGAATGGGGATAACAGTGTGTATTTTACACAGAAGAGCGACAACTCACGTGAACTCTGGACACCTGACTCATGGTAATAAAGTTTATGCAGGCCCTAAGATGGCAGGTATTCAAAAAACCTGCTTTTGATCAGTCCTATTCTTAGTATATCATCAGCACTAACCTTACCCTCCTTTACTGCTAAATGAAGTGTGACCAGACTCATGATTCAGTTGCTCATAATAGAGCTGGTCCATCAGAAAGCAGTTTTATCTTTAATGTAATGTATAAACCACAACCATTCAGTCCCACATGAACTCCTTTTAAAAGAAGGTGCAAGGGAACAGAAACTGCTGTATTTAATCCAGAATAACATCTGTCCAATTTAACAGCAAAAATAGTTTTACCCTCTGATGAGAAGAGCCCTAGAAAAAGAAAGCAAGAAAAACTCCACAGGAAATGCAGAAAATACCTGTTAGCCAATAATGAAGTCAATACCCACTTAATTTCTCACTTCAGCTAACCGAAACACATGAGAACTCAAAATTGGAATAAAAACAATAGATACTCTACTCATCACTTTCTAGGCCACCTTCAGAATAAGCACTTTATCTTAGGTTGTAAATACGACTATTAGAAATACTAAGAAATACTATTACTTCATTGTGTGCAGAATCCAGGATTAGAGCAGCAGCATATGCTAATCATACGAATGCTGACTACATAGGCATGCTGGCTCATTTACGTGTCTTTGAGGTTGGCAGAACTAAGTATATTACCTTCCGGCTTGTCGAGTGACGTCCTTTGATGGTTAAGCATTTTTTGTAAGGCAATTTCAGAGGTGGATTTTCAAAACACACTTAAAGCAATCCACGCCAACAGAATACTTTCCCAAAGACTACCCAACTAGCTTCCCTTTAAGTAAGTGTTTGAACGATAGTATCATACTGCTATTAAAAGGCAGTAATATGCAAATTAAAACATACTTAGTACACTGCATGAGTTGTTTGTACCACACATGGTTCCATCTTGCCTTTTATATTTCTTTCAGACTTAACACTTTGCTGCTATTGTTCAAAAGCGAAGTCCGGTATACTAAACTAAAAAAGAAGCCAAGCACTTGAGTTTCCAACTAATGCACTATGCAACAAGCAGTGCCAGTTCATGATCCAAACAACATTACACCACTTTACCAAGTCAGCAACCTAAGGAAACAAACAAGACACCTACCTCAGAGTAAGCCAAGGTAATATGCTCATATATCCCTTGGTGATGATGGATAGCATCTTCTAAATCTTGCAGTTCTGAGGGAAGCTCCACCTCACCACAGGCTTTACACCATGAGTCCACATTGCTCATGTACTGCAACAGAGAAAAAACATTCTGCTTGATTTTGAGTTCTATCAATAAGTACACACATGTTGATTACATACAAGAAAACTGACATCTGTGTGACAGCCACTGAAAAGACTTTTTGAAGGGAAAAACATTTAATGTATTTCCCTCTGAACTGGAAAAAATGAAGCTTATATCAGAATAGAAACAAATATTCAAGTCTGACTATACTTGTGCTTTTAGTTATATGGAACTCTTTGAGCCGATCACAGACAGGTAAGCTTACTTGGCTGTTTACTGCCTTCAGAACCAATTAAATTGCTGGCAATAATGATGCTTCAAGTTTACTCTTGTTCCTTTTCTTGACTTTGCAGCTAAGAAAAAGTTTACCTCACTCTGCACCTACCATTTCAGATACATTACAGACAATTAAGGTCTTGTCTATGCAAAGTGGTAAAACATTCTATAACTTTCAAGTCCAGACCCTCAGCTCTCACCCATCAACTCCCTGTGCAGATACTCATGGTATCGTGAGGTATCACCTCATCTTTTTTAAATCTTCAGAGAGAACCAAGTTACTTTGCACACGCATGCACGCACACAAAGAATTAATGGTGAACCGTTCACTGAAACACACCATAGTTGTCTTTTGCAGGAAAGAGATCATCAAGGAGGCAAAGCAGTGTCAGAGCACAGCAAATTCACACCTCAGTCTCCAAAGCACTAACTTCTACACGCAGAGAAGCACTAAATCCATTTGGCAAGCGACTACAGCAGCAAGCATGTCAGGGATTTACAACTTAAGCAGGAGTCTCACAGGACTAACACTAAACTTCGAGCACACAGCTATGTCAGCAGAGCTGCTCAAGTCAAGTCTTTCAGGGCAAACTGAGGATACTGCAACAGAATTTCTTCTGCAGACAATTTAAGTTATCTCTGAAGCTTAAACTGCCTTAACAAACAAGAAACTGGTATCATAGGTGTACACATAGCAGAAGTTCTGTCAACTTATTTTTGACAGCTAGGGGGCGTGAATTTTATACCCTTCTTATGCTAGGAAAGGAAAGAGGCAGAAAGAATCTGGTTTTCTGGTTTTCTAGTTTTCATAGCTGTTAAACTTAGTACAGCCAAATACATGCGGTATCTGTAAATTAAATTTGTCCTATATTCATGTGAAGTTCAAGTCTCAAAAGCTATTTCTCTCATCATATGTATCTTAATTCCTGGAGCACATGTAGTCTTCTGAAAAAATGTTAATCCACAAACCATTTCTGGTACTCCATTATTGTTTGAAAGCTGGGAGGAAGGGTGATAAAATACTTTAAGGTACTTATTTAATTCTCATTTCATCAAGGGACAATTTTAAAAATCCCTAGCGTTGAGCACCAAATGTTAAAGAAGCTCCATGTGGGACCACAGAGCTATACCTCTTGCACCCATCAGCAAGCACTGACAGCGGGGTGCAGTCTTCACTACGTCTGACAGCAGGCAGCGACACTTACCTGTCACTTGCAGGGGAAGATGTGCCTTCAAGAAGGGCGAGTTATTTCTTTGGCTGCTTATTTTTTAATAATCTTTTTATGTAAGTCAAGCATCACCAGTCTCTAAAGGGGTCATTCCTCTTATTCCAAACCCTCTTTCCTTGAACTTACTCTCCACTGTTAATGAAACAGCTAATATATCACAGCCAGGTATCTTACAAAGCAACTACGACAATCCATCACAGTTAATCATAAAATGAAAACCACAGAAGGAGCAATTAAAGAGTAAGTAAATTAATCCCAGTAGATGCTGCACTATTTTCTTTCATTCTTCTCTTTCCTCCTGTTTACACTTACATTTAGCACTGAAGAAGGTAACACCAACCCTTACCAGAGTTGCCCAGCACACACACACAAAATTTACTCCCTTGACTTCTGACGAACATCATTTTCTTATGAAAAAGGACATCACTTGATCCAGGGTATACCTATCTGTTCATGTTTCACCATCTCTCTCCTACGTGTACGGCTGACAGTGCGTAAACGTAAACCTGAATAAGCCAAGCAATTAGAAAAGCATCAATACTTATAAGGTACCACACTGTGCCTATCAAATGCTTCAAGCTGTTTGGTGACTTGTATACCAAAAAAAAATTCCTTCATCTCCTTTTTGTATGGCTTTTTTTTTTTTTAGCAGGGCCTGTAGCAATAGGACAGGAGGTAATGGTTTTAAACTGAAAGAGGGTAGATTTAAACTAGATATAAGGAAGATATTTTTTGCGATGAGGGTGGTGAAACACTGGAATGGGTTGCCCAGAGAGGTGGCAGATGCCTCATCCCTGAAAACGTTCAAGGTCAGGCTGGATGAGGCTCTGAGCAACCTGATCTAGTTAAAGATGTCCCTGCTCATTGCAGGGGGGTTGGACTAGACCTTTAAAGGTCCCTTCCAACACAACACATTCTATGATTCTTCTCTAAAACCTCCTAAAATACTTATTATAGTGGCATCAGTTTATATACTTTACCTTAGTCTGTTTAAGGACAGTTAAAAACAACATCACCACTAACAATAAAAAGCCATGTGTATTTGCATCTTAATGCATTCACGTTTCTAATTTCTGGACATTTATGAAGTTGAGTATCTGCGTAGTAGAATTCAAGGAAAAATCTTAAAATAAAGTGTGCTGCCTCCCTCTATTTCTGCAGTTATCAGCTCCCAAGTGGTTCCTTCATTTATTCCAAATTAAAGTTAATTCAGACATGAGACCTTCTCTTGGATCCAATTTAGCAAGGCAAATGGAAAGGAAAGTATCTACAGCAACCACACAGCACACCAGAGCTTCAGTCAGCCATAACCATCCAAGAACCACTGCTCTCCAAATTCACCAGAGACGTACAGAGCAGACAATCTATAATATCAATGGGTGACTCAACAGCACACGCATAACAACTCCTTCAGAACTGAATTCCCTTGAGGGGAAAACATGCTTTCACCATCAAGACTATTAACTTGGGGATATTTATTCCTATTTCCCCTACATATACCTCTTCTCTGGCAGTTACACACTGTTAATGACTTAATTAAAATAATTGGTATAGGCCTAAAGCTAAAATTTTTGTTTAATAAAGGAGGAATCTCTTATGGGATACTAAGTAAACATCTCCCACCACAATTTCAGATTCAGAAGACAGTTAATTAACTTCTCAACTTTCAGACCAGTTCAACTTAGTTTTCTATAAGCAATTACTATGAGTTAAATCTTGACACTCAAGGACTGATTGTGGTGGAGTGGTGAGGACAACAGAACAACTGATGATTTCTTGATGTAGGAACAGCAATATACTAAATTTTTTTCCTTTCTCTCAACTTGAAAGCTTCATATAGTTAAGCATTTATGTCCACTTCATTTTGATTCATGTATCTAATCTGTCTAAGTTTTATCTTGCATTGATATAGCCAAAGCATTTTGTGGAGAACGTAAGGGCAGTCAGCTGTCCTGAGGAGAACAAGTTTTTGTTTGAGTATCAGCTGAAATTGGCAAAAATGAATGCTCTGGCTTTCTTGCCAACCTTTTCAATCGCTCTCTTGTACTTCTGTTTAAATGAAAAGCAAACAGTACGACTCACCATTCCAGCATGGAAATTTTTGTTGGTGCCCTCCCCATTCACTAACCTGTTCAGCTTTCTGATGGAAGATGGAGGACATATCCAGTAACGTGCTACGTTCATCCAAGGCTGCAGCAAACGCCTTCCATTCTTGCTCCAACTGATTAGCGATCTGTTTTATTTGCTGTGAAGCATAATGGCCAGACTCGACCAGGCGATTTGCTACTGACATGATGCGGTTTATGTTTACATACACATTCTATGGAGAAGAAGGAGGGAAAAATTAGTGGGAGTTAGCAGACCACTTAAATACAGAGGTATACTTCTATAACATTCTTCTTTATTACAGTACTGCTTAACAGACTGGTTTTATTTGCCAAGTTTGTGGATACCTAACTTTGGAATCTAGGTGTACAATGTAACAGCCTATCTGTATTGACAAGGGAGAAGGACAACTTGAAATGATCAGAGAGTCTCAAGCTAACACTAATGGTCAGTTTAAACAAAGTCATATTGTATGAAGACCCATCATTACAATGAAGAGGAAAAGCTAACCATGTTTTGCAACAGCCTCAATAAGAATGTTTACAGACATTCAAGTCAACAAGACATTCAGACACACACAATATAGGAAAATCAAAGTATGATTAGTAAGCATTTGATCTATCCACAGTACCCACGTATGCAACATCACTCTACAAATCTTTACATCAACTTCTCAAAGTATTTCTACTTTTCAAGTAACAAAATACATAATTCTGAGTTCTAAGGAGACCAACAGTTTCAGATTTTTATTTTCCTGTCACTATATTACCTCAGAGCTAGTACTTACAAACCAAACAAATAAGGTCAAAGATCAGAAAGATTCTCTAGCATACTGGCATTAGTCAGTGATGGGTCTCAGTCACTCTAATTTTCTTTCCTTTTAGCTCACATATGTATTTTGGCCTAAAGCATCTAAAATCTGTTCCTGTTCTGATTCTGTATGAACAAACAACACTCCGATTCCTGCAAAGCCAGAAACAAGAACAACTTCACCACCAAAAGGTTTCTGAGTAGCTCTTCCAGAGCTATATGTATATAATGCTGAGTTGACACCTCTTTCACTTGGGCTGATTCTTATACATCTCGAATGAAGTTCTTCAACTCACAGGACTGTTGAGGTTGGAGATGATCTAGTCCAACCACCCTGCTCAAAGCAGGTTCAATCACAGCAGGTTGCTCAGGGTCATGTCCAGTACAGTTTTGAGACTCTAAGGATGGAGAGAACACAATCTCTCTGGGCAACCTGTTCCAGTGTTTCTTATGTTTAAAATTGAACTTCTCGTATTTCAACTTGTGCCCATTACCTCTTGTTCTGATACTGGATACCATGCAGAAAAGTCTGGTTCTGGCTTCTTTACTCCCTCCCATCAGATATTTATATTTTTATATACCCAAGATCCCTCCCAAGCATTCCTTTATCCAGGGTAACCAATCCCAGCTCTCTCAGCCTCTATTTGTACAACACAAGCATGCCATACAGGTACTTCAGAGAACTTGGTCATGGTGACTTCCCAGAAAGGGAATGAGAGCTTTCCATATAATGCTGTCCTGCAGGCACATCCTAATTTCTGTGTGTACACTCGGAGCAACCCCAGTTCAGCCCTGTTTTGTTGATAACAGTGTCTATTTTGTTCGCATCACCACAGACCCTTTGCTTGCCACCACTTCTCACTTGATTGTTGGTCCTCTTCTTCTGCCGTCATTCTTACCCTAAAGCTCTTTTTATCAGGTTGTTTGGATTGCTGGCAAAGATACTTTTGCCCCACTTTTTTGCCGAACAGCAATCCTTGATCTTCCTGTTGCCAACATCAGCTGTGTAAACAGTTGTTGACCTGCAGGATCCATCTACTGTCTCACCAGCAGAATTGAGAAGAAAAGCACCTGGGCTCCCATGCCCTTGACCATTACCTCTGGAGCCACGTAGTCATGCTTGAGACTTTCTAGGTCACCCCTGGCAGTATTGCTGGTGCTCGCATGGAAGAGTGGCAAGGCCAACAGTCTGAAGGCTGGACAATCTTTGGCAGTCTACACAACATCCCAAATTCAAGCCCCCAGCAAGCAGCAAACTTCCATACAGGATGAGTGAGGTTGGCAGATAGGGGTCTCTGTTCCCTACAGAAGGGAGCCTCCCATTCTTGTCACTTGCCTCTTCCTTTTGGTGCTCCTGTGTGGCTCAGTCTCAGATGGCACAGATGCTTTGACAGCTCCCAGCTCTTCATTGGCCATGAGTCAGTGAACCTATTCTGTAGCTGCAAATTTTCAGGTGGAGCAGAAGCCTTCCTCCTAGTGCCAGAAACCAATATCTTCAACCTTCATCATCATGGGAGTCTCCACTTCCCGAACAGACAGGCACAAACTCTGCCTGACACTCCTCCCTTCAGTACAGTTGGTAGTTTGAGCTCTTAAAGCTGCAGAGTGTTGGAAAAGACCTGGTCAATCTCCTTCTCGTTATCTCTGATGCTGTGCAGACTGCTGACCTCCTGCTGCAGCTCCTTTATGTGGTGACATAGATCCTTAATAACTGCACACCTCCCGCGGGCAAGGAAACCATCTCGTGATGCCCCAGCCTTGGCGAGAGGCCACAGGCATTCCCTGCAGCCCTGGACCTGCAGAGCTGTGTCTTCCTTCTGGAGCTCCCTCTGGGTTGAAGTCTCTGATGTTACAAGGGTAGCCAGTACAGCAGTAGCTGGTGACTGTGTCCTGGGGTGCATCACCACCGTTGCTGAGGACACGGATGCTGTTCTGAGCAGTTCTGCCCCTTTCTGCATGAACTGCAGCACAAACTGCTGCATCTGCTGGCTACTTCTGTTAGCTGCACCACTCCTTGCCTATATCCTAAAACTTTACATGTGGGGCCAAACTGCCAAACACTATTACACAGAACAGCTGGGAAGAAAACAACAAACACCATTAAAATCTCAAAATTCTCCATCCTCTTGTCCATGCAGTGCTTTCTGGAACGCCAGCACACAGAGAATGCCTCCTGTCAGCAGCTGCATCGCAACCTTCCCCGATCAAGGGTTGAGGAACCAAGTCCAATGAGCCAGGGGGGACAGAACTGACTGCATCAAGCCTCCGTGAAGGCCACAAATCAACAAGTGACAGAAGAACAAAACCTGAAATTGCTGAAAAACTGTATGGTTATATTACTATTGAGAGATGTGATAGGCAGCCTGTGCCAAAATCTGACTATACCCCTGCCAGTAAGAGAGCTCAGGGAGAATGCTGGCACACAGACAACCAACGCCACGCAGGTACTGAGCATCTGAGGTGGAACCATTACCTGTTGGCATCAAGCCACTGCCCAGAGCCTGACACTGACTGGCTGGAGCAAGTGTTGCAGTTCCCCCAGGCTTCAGTGTGCTGACTCATCTGAATGGTAATTGGCATGGGTCTCTATTAATTGTAACTGTGCGCACGTATGCAAGCAGGAGCATACCTGACACAGCTTACACCTCAGCTGGTCCACTTAATAAACTGAGCACAACAGCATCACGTCGGCTGTTTTTCCTTCCTGCACAATACTACCTTTTCACGTTTTAAGGTTATCCCACACATGCGTGCTCTCCTCTTCAGCAAAGCTGAACAACTGGAAGAGAACATAACTGACATTTCCAACAAATTTTAAAAGACTGGAGAGCATTTAGACCTAGTAAGGTGAATGTAGCATAAATACGAAACTGCTAAATGAATCCAGAAAGCCCTTACATGGTCTTTACAGTGGTGTGAAAAAAAACAAGTGTCAAAAGAGAAAAGAATAAAGGCTATATTAGACTGCCATTTGAACTGTTTGTGTATCATAATAAAGGAATTTCGGAAATCCTGGAATGTCAGTTATATATGAAGGACAGGGCACCATAAATGTGAAGTTAAACAAATCAAAACTGAGCTGTGGTTATAATGCATTCATTTTCCCATGGCAATCTGGCTTTACAAGCGTGGAGGAATACCCCCCGTAGCAGTATGAATATGAATTAATATACTGAGAGTTGAACACTTTCCAAGTGGCGTATACCACATTCCTTTCCTCAAAAAAAATTCTTATAATAGTCTCAATCTCCCCCCCCGCCTCCCCACCCCCATCATATCCCTCACTACCTGATATATCTACTAAAGTTTAAGTTTCAGTATTTTAGAATGCAATGACCCAAAAGAGATGGATTTAGTTAAGGAAGAAAAGCATCTCAAATAGCAACTCGCTACGATTGGACTGTCTTTAACTGACCCTTGAAGATTAACAAATTTTGTTCAATTTTCTAAAAGGACAGGCAGGTCCACTGTCCTTATTATATGACAGATGCATATTTTGTGCACTGCTTGAGAAGCACTGTTCCAAGTAAGCTGGTGCTCATTCCCCCGGGACTGATGTCTTATTCATAGCATGGATTTACATCCTAGTTTTAG